>NC_083650.1:14911663-15515293 GCF_963576545.1 Limanda limanda | reverse complement strand
CTCAATATTCCTCCCTCCTCGCTCCACACAGTGACAAAATGGCTTTACTTTCACAACCTCAGAAGCTCAAGGGAATCGATTGCATGACTCAGAACCTCTTACGACCGCAACTCTCTCTAACACAACTTAAGATCCTTAATTTAATCAAAAGGACAGCGTGATTTGGTTATGTGTGAGATGCCGTGGTTTATCTGCCCTGAGACATTCAGAGGCTAACAGTGTGTACTGTGCTCATTGTGCTCGGAGCACGGGTCATAAAAAACCCATTTTCTTTTGTGTCTATATTCCTGAATGTTCTATTTAGCACAACCGCCCAGACGATGTCGGATATGAACTTTAACCCTTTCATCCACTGTGAGGGCAGGTGACTGAATATTTAAGGCTGGTGCATAAATTGGTAACTCTTGAATCTGACATAAAAATGCTGTTAAATGCTTGTGATGCCATTAGCTGAATTACAATAACACATGAAATGTTGTGTGCTCTGTGGTCTGATTATTAATTGCGTTCGTCTCAGAGCGGCATCATTTAATTTGAGTTTTCAGTCATGGTTATCATTCCAAACTTAATCAGGGTCTGAGTGATCACCCAGAGTACCTCCAGCCCGCCAGCATCCCCTGTATTTAATCCGTTAATGGACCCTCCAGTGCTCACTGATTTAGAACAGAATGCATGAAAAGAGGGAATTAATAATGAAACTTTGTTTATCATCTAAACTTGCATTGCTACATGTGTTGATTGTGTTTGGGAATGTTTTTAGAAACGAGAGCAGCATAAGCAACTCAGGTTATTAACTTCAACATCCCAAGGTGCTTCTTTGCCAACATTGTTAGACAAATTAATTAAATGATATGATCAGCAGAAACAAAATAATTAATCCAAAATTGAATTGAGCCTATTTTTCCACATTCCGGTACTTATAGGCCAAAAGTAGAGCAATAAAGAATGTGTATTCAATCTTACCTGCCATAAATTGAGTGTTAAAATCCCTGAGTGGTCAGCTGAATAATTTTATGCAATCTCAGCTTAAATGTTCAATTAGTAAATATCCACTTTGTTTCTTAATTTGTAATATGCATATAGCTGCTGGTGATTCTTGGACTTTAAAACCAAGTGGGTTTCAGGAAAAAAATGCAATTTGTAATCAGACAGGTGTCCTCTAGGAAAGATTAGATTCCTGAAATACACTGCTGGTCTGCTTATGTTTATTGCCAGTGGGCAATTTGTTAATTGTTACCTGGGGGTCAGTAAGCTTTCCCTCTTCATATTTTTTAATCATCTGGGGCAACTGTTTGTTGATTCTACACGGTTCTCATGCATACTTCTTTATCCAATTGTTTTATGCATGGATGGATTTCTACCGCTCTATTAGTGAACTGCACACAAGCGGTATCTCCCAAATTGATATGCTTAATCCTGCCTGCCTACCGTGGAGAGTAAAGTCTTTATGGATGTATTAACAGCCACCAACGTATGTAGGATTTTTCCCCTGGTCAATCTGACCTTTACAGAAAGTCAGTGTGTTTGCGTTCATAGGAGAGCGAGTTAATGAGCGCTGCCCCAGTGATCTTTTTGATGCCATTCCTGTTTCTGGATTCTCATTCAAACCATGGATCCTGCAATTTAGTTAGCAGCACTAACAATAGGATGCTCATCTGCACTATTCTGTCAGATACACAAATTGGTTTAACTCTTCACAAATGGTAGATTACAAGTTGACTATAAAAAGTTTGTAGTTGTAAATCAACGTTTGTAAACTTGCAAAACAATGGAGATCAAGTTTGTTTGTGTAGCAAAGATTCATTTAAAAACAAAAGAATTTTACATGGTAGATGATCCCCTTATTTTTTGAGAAAAAATACATTGCGTGAATTTATTGTATGAATAAATTCATTGGTGAGGTCACACAAAGATAGAGAGAAGAAGAGAAGTGCTGATGTGAACATCTGTTTACAGACACAAAGCAGAAACTGCGTAAGTAAAACTCAGCACTCAAACTTCCCACGCTGCGATGCTGAAATAACAACATGTATTTTTACCCTGTGTTTACAGTTGAATCTGATTAAACTTGACAAATAAGGCCTCAAAACGTTTTATATTTTTTTTAACCTCATCACTCGTGTCAATATAAAGTATTTTTTATATTAATTCAACTCACAAGTTTACAAAGGTAAATCTTCTACAAACTTGCAAAAAGTTTGATGTTCACAACAAACATTTAATTCGAACCCATATTGACTCTAATTTGAGTCCATTCAATTTGATCTCAGTGAATTGAATAATCCTGGGTCTGTTGAACTACTTCATAGAAGCATCTACTGTTTGGCTCATGTTAAAATGGCTCTGTGACAGTGGAGAGATTCTTTAATGGTTATAGCTTCACCGCCACACAACATATTGTCAAGAAACTTTTCAGGTGTGTAGTTAAGATCTGATGAAAATGAAGTTTACATACGGATAAGTAATAATAATAATAATAATAATAATAACAATACATTTTATTTGTATAGCGGTTTTAAAAGATGCTCAAATGCAATTAACATGGTAAAAACAGTGACAATAAAAACAATAACAATAATGTACTTATGAATACTGAGCCTCATCGTGTTGAAGGATATTGCTGTTGGTGGATCTCATTGCAAGATGGTCTCTGGTTTAAAACTAGCTGACTTTTCTTCCTTATGTTTCATTACGAAGAATATTTTTTATTGAACAGATATTTTGCTACAGGCCCTAATGTTTTTGCTCTAGAGTTCTTTTATAAGATGTTTCTAAAATTGCATACATTTTTCATACAAGTGCCAGTTTCTTCTTCATGCCATCAGATGTTCTCTGTACTTGATGCAAGCTCTTTGTGAAACAAGCACACATCATTCATCATGACAACGTTGAGAGATCTTTCTTTTTTTGCCTAAACTGAATGCTGATTTATATTTTGATTACTTTTCCTCAGTAGCCACTTTAAAAGCATGCACATGTGTGCAGAAGCACTGGTTTAAACACAGAGCAACGATATCCACACCCACTTAAAGGCACGCCTGGAGACAGTGAACAGTACATGGTGAATAGAGTGCACTTGAAGTACATAGCGCTTATCTTGGCTTATCGACTATTCAAAGTGTTTTACTGTACATGCAACATACATCCACTCACACATGTTCTCACATACTGATGGCGTACACCATCAGAGGCTATTTAGAGTTCAGTATCTTGGACATGGAGGAGCCGGGGATTGAACACCTTGGTGGACGAACCCCCTCTGCAGGCACAGCCATCTCGAGAGATAAGGGGTGAAAATAGCTCTGTTCTTCACGGAGATAACAACATGCATGAGGGAAACAAGATGGCATAAACTGCTTTAGCAGGAAACATATACATTACGGGAAGGGGAGCAATGCCGGGAAACCGACTATGAGTAATTGGAGCCATTGTCACTCAGCTGGGCCTCAAAATGGACCTCATAATGTCACACATCCCAACAGGAAACAATCACCTGGCAACACGTTGATTGATAGCAGCAGGCGACACTCCGGCGCATCGGCCCAGGCAGATTTATCCATCATTGTAATTTTGATTTGATAAGCTGGTTTATATGAGAAAATACCATTAGAGTGGCAGGGGGATGCAGCTGGTAGAGCCGCCAGAGGGGAGGCTCAAATGAGAGACAATGAGAAATCCAGAATGGGTTTATTAAGACGGGCTGATATTGATGAATATCTGCTGGGAAATGGACAAACACACAAACCTGGAACACTGGAACGGACACAATGTCTGTCGAAGCTGATGATGTGTCGTCTACAATGTACAGTCCATTCTCTAGATTTGGCTTTTCTCATTCATCGGTAATGTCTCAATCATATTCAACAGCTTTATTTCATTAGAGGATGAAGAAGAGGAGTGCTCTTTGTGCAGAGATGTGCTGAAGTTGGTCTGCCTGGGAGGCTGTTTGCTGTGGAGGGTGACAACTTAAATGGCTGATATAAAACCTGACACAACTAATCTATCATACATCCCCCTGCCTGTCTGCTTGAAATTCCTCTTTTTAAAGGATGGTTTATCGAGCAGACATAAGTCACGGCGTCCAATATTGCCGGCTGTGGCCTTGTGTGTTTACAGCATTGCATTTGTTGCCAGGATCTAGAATTTCTGCAACACTGACGTATCTGATCCTTTTTTTGACACGTAATCTCGATGTGTGGATTGCCAAACAGACGAGGGAATAACACAGACACATGTTTGTTAAATTATTCATCTTTAAACATGAGGAACAAGCAACGGTGTAAAATGCTGAATATGCCTCGTATGTAAAACATTAATGAAGGTAGGCGGAAAACATGTTCAATTAAAGTTTGGTTAATTATGGCATTTTGATTCATGTTGATTGTATTAGCACCTCTTTATTTAAGAAATCCTCCCTTGGTATAAAAGCAGCAGTGATAATACTTTAATACTCTGTTTAAAAGGTTATTGGCAGGATGAATGACTCTTTGTGGACAAATGGTACAAAAATATGAAAGACAGAACCTTATCTGTGGAAAAAAAAGAATATTGTCTTAAGTTTAAAGAGTAACTTCACCCCTGAGTTTTGTCTGAAGTGTTCCTGTCCAAATATGCAAACACAGACCTGGGAAGCGGGGCTATGGATCGCTTATACCCCAGCGAACCCCCATACACGTATATACGACATGACAATTACCTTGCTAACCTTAAGTTATATTGGTGGTCTAGAGCAAGGAATCCATCAGCAGCACATACTGCATACGATTTCTCTGACGGCCAAGACCACGGTCATTCCAAGCTGTGTGAACTGCTGGCATAGGCAATGTTCAGTATGACTTTATTGAAAAGCACTGAAGTTCTTCACTCCCTGCGAACCAGGTGGCTGGTTGTTTTCCCCTCAGCATTTGACAAACCCATATTACACAAAACATTAATTAATCATGTTCGTCTCTAAACTCTTTTAGAGCCCCATCAAACTGTAAATATGAGTCGCAGCAGCACTATCAGAGGAGATGGCAGACTTACGCAAGAAACCCCAAAAACAAGAGAGACGCTCATTAAAAATGAGTCTGGGTCAAGATTAACGTATTAACACGTCAAACATCCCAAAATTTCAGCACAAACTTTTTATTGTTCAGATGCAGTGCCCCACTTTTAAATGATTAACTTACTTATAGCTCATTTATGATATTTTATTGTCCCCCGGGGCTCTGTGTCTCATCATGCTCCCAACACTGCTGATCCTCTGTAATCACACAGCACCAGAGCATTAAAACAAATTCCAATCACACATTTAGTTTCCACTTTATGTGCTATTTCCGTTTCTACTGCATGTATCAGCATTTACAAATCTGCCCATGCTGCAGAAAACCAGCACCTGAGCCGCGTGTCCAACAGTGCACCGCCCCCCCCAGGGGGACGCCAGGGCGCTCACTGTCACTGCCCTCAGCGCGACTGTCGGCACAAACGCTTGAAGAGTTCAGTCTGCATAATGCAGCACCCACCAGCCTGTCAAACACGACTAACATTGTCAAGTAATGTGCATCGCCATGGTGACGGCGGTTTAACGCAGGAGAGGAAGCGTTTGTAAAACACCGATTAACATTTAAGAGGCTCTATTCTGACCCTCTGACGACTTCATCTTGTCAGTCTGCTTTGAAATCATACTTGTAGAAGCTGACTCATTTTACCGCAGACCTACACTGTTCAATAATTCCATCGCTTTATGCTCCAAATGATGCCTCTGCCCTCTGAGATCTTTACACTTTAATCCAAACGATGGAGGAGAAATTTGTATTGTCATCACCTTCTGTATAAAAAGATAGGCTGTAAATGTGAATCATTATTCTAATAACAGCTGTCGTGTTCTTTTACTTTTCCTTTTTCTTGATGTATTTGTGAAGACAGGACGGACATTTCCCATGGCGGTGGCTGCCTGACATTTGAGATCCAGTATGTTTTTTTTCTGAGATGCCGTCAGTAGCCGCACTGCCCTACTTCTTCGAAGGTGCAGGCTTTCAGGCTTCCAATAAGAGGGAAGTGAAGTGATATTATGAACTTTTTTTAGTGCCAACCCCCACAGATACTGCATCAATGAAAAAGCAGCACCAACATCAGAAGGAAAAATTCATAAAACAAAGTCAAAACAAATGCAAATATCATATACTGTACTTATTTCATCAAAAAGAAAGGAAAACGATTGCCAGTGCAGCTTTGAGGGAGAACTGCTTGGACCACCATAAATTATGTTTTTCTTTAGAAAAAAAAAGAAGATATGTGAGGGGTTTGCGATGAAATATGTCGAGACAGCATCAATTTCTGCTGCAGCCGGAGCGTGGCGGAGCTTTTGATGAATCTTCGGTACGCCACCAAGTTAAGTTGCCATCCTGTGATCTTCCTCAATCTTTTACTACTCGGGTCAAACATGTCTCACAGTTTCTGTCGTCCATCACCTGTTCTTCTCTGAATCTCATATTGAATCCATTTCCCATGGTGCCTGTTTCCCTGCTATTTCTCATGAGCGAAGCCATTAGGTTTTCTCATCCCCCCCCCATGCCGTTGATCAAGGCCAGTCTAGAGACTTCATGTTGAAAGAACCGTGCTACACTGTGTGGGAAGCCTTAATGGATCTTTTTCACCAAGATCTTTTTATTTCTGTGTTATTTACATATTAGTTGATCCACAGTAATTAACATGTACTGCTATTGAACTGGATTCAGACCGTAAATAGATTTATGATAAACAGAACCATCATTAATAATACAGTGACTATACACATATTTGTGATTTGGTTTCTTACTAGATGAAAAGAATATGAACTGGGAAAATATTTTTAGCAGAAGAACAAGTAATTTATTCATATTATCATCTAATTGAAAAACGCTGAAAGAAAAATCACAGGTAATGAGATTCAGTTTAATGCGCTGATTTTAAACACATGTTAGTTCTATTAATTCATTAAATCTTTATAATGGAAATACTTGAAATCCAACGTTTGATTTTGTAAGGGAAAAAAATCAAGGCATTGATAGTTGATAATAAAAATAGAATATTATAGACATTGGTCATTGAATGTGTCTGGATATCTATATTTTGTGCAAATATAAAAACCAAGGTTCTTTTGATGTCTGTAAATAGGCGACGTGCTGTGGTCTACAAGTGTCTCCCGTCGTCTCTCAGCTGGACTACTTATTAACAAGTCTCTGTCTAGGAAACAAGAGAGCACATTCATCTGCATCATGGGGAACACAATTGAGAAGTGTCCACAAAATCAAGCGTGTTATGGTATAATTATTGTCTGTTAGCTTCATTACAGGTGGTTCTCATGATCAAAAAGAAAATTGGAACAACAATTAGCCTTGATCTCATGAACGGTGCAAAAATTGTGTGTCACAATCAGAGGGACTCAAATTATCGCTGTTATCCGTATTGCTGCGATATTGTTCAAATGTGGTGAACATTTTCAAGAAGTAAAGTATATTCGAATATATCTATTATCAATCAAAATAACTATATAGTGCTAACACCATATCAAATCTTCAACATCAACAATGAAGGTGGAAGGCTGTAGTTTGTTAAATACATTTTTTTTGTATTACAATAAAAACTTGCAGGTTTAAATGCAGGTTTAAATGAAACCTCAAATATGTAAAGTGCATATGAAAACAACACCACCATTATGAAAAAATGTGTATGTGTGTGCATGTAAGAACAACACTACCATATGTAAGCAAATAAGATGATGGCATATAAAATATCACGAAACATGTGAAGATGAGAAGGAAAACTCGTCGAAACGCTTTGGCTAAAGCACAAGCATCTCATGCTGTTTCTGTACTAAACATATCAAGACGGTTATCATAGTCATTAATTATTAAAACAGTAAAACTAACACCCAGGAATTTTGCATATACCATGAAATAACAGTTAATTACTACCCTATAGTCTCAGACTGAGCCATGCTTGGTCCTTGAATTTGAGAGGATTGGTCCTAAAACGTGTTTAAAAAAGTAATTGAATTCTGTGTTTGACAAGGTTTAGAATGGAATGATCCATAATTTCCTGTAGTTTCTCTTTGCTTGTGTTAATAATCAGAACAAAGGACCTGGAGGAAACGTTCCCATGTAGTTTGTTTTGACAGCGTTTCTCCTGCCAGGTTAGGGGTCTGGACAGTGAGCAGAATCTTTAAACACAATTTGATTCCGGCTAAGCATGATGGATGTGTGTGCTCCCCGCTGTGTGCACCAGTAAAGAGCGTGTGAACAAAATCAATATGATCATTGGCTCAGATTGCGGTTTGCCCCTCAATCCTTTTAGTTATGGGCTTTCAAACAAGGCAGGTTAGGGCCCGAGGCTGAATTTTAACTCAAGGCGTCTGAACCTGTGGAAAACGCACCTTTTAATAGTTTGGATGTGAAGAAATCCTCTCACCGTATGTTTCCTATTTGTTGCGTGTCTCAGACCCTACTGTTTTGACTGGTGTGTCTGCAGGCAGCCGAGGACTTTCTGTGTCCTGCTGTTGTTGTTTTTTCACTTCTTCACAGTTGACAGCATCCTGGAGTAAATGTAGTTTGAGTTGCCTTCAGATTCAGTCCAAAAAATGACACTGACATTTTAAAACAATAACCCTCATCGATCTTAACACCAGGCTTGTAGCCACGATAATGGAGAGGATAATTTTTTTTTAAAACAAAACAATGCTATAATCCACTGTTTTAAAACCTCTGTCATTTCAAATAGTTCAATAACACTTAAGGCTTTTTATTTCATCTATTATTAGCAAAGCAAATGGGTCTGAAGGTTGTTTTTGTATGCCTCCAGCAACACTTTACATTGTTTCTTTATAGTGGCTGAACCCATTGTGAAATATATTTCTCTCTATGAAAGGTCAGTACCTGTAAATAATTCAAATAAGTTCAAGTACTGTCTCAACTGGGATTGCAAACACAAACACTCTTCGGGAGGCAAGTAAAGAAATGAAAAAGAATCTCCATATTACAATAATAACAAGTCACTTCTTATTGTTTCATTTATTGTAAAAAATGTGTTTTATATAAATGGTATTTGTTATAGCCAAAGCTGGCTCCTTAATGTTATGATGGATGTATGGATGGAGACTAAATGAGGTACAAATGTGTAATAAAAAAGTATTCAAAAATCGAAGAATATATACCTAATGAATGTCTCTTTCCTACACAGTATGTATAAGTGTAAGGAGCTTGAGGTGTATATGTTAAGCATGAACAGGTCTCAGGTTAAACTCATCATTTACCTCCTGCTTTTTGTGCAGAAAATGTCCAGAAACGTTCCCGCTGCGAATGTCAGACCGCTCATTAAACCCAGGGTCAGTCCCTGCGCTGCATTTATTCATGGATGTTTTTACAGTACATTACCTCATCATTATCATTACAAAGTTATTCTCACGGCACCTTGGAGGCCTTGGAGCAAACTCTGAGCACAGCCAGTGGAGAGAACCAGCGCCGAGCTAAAGTGTGAGTCATGGCCTCAGCTTGGCCGGCGGCACTGATTCAGAACTTGGCGTAGGAACTGTGCAAAAAACGTATCAGTAAGAAGCTGCAGATCGCCTACTCAGAACTTTCTCTCCCAGCTGAGTGTTTATATCAATTATTCAGGTGAGACTTGTGATTCCCCTGAAATCTCGGGGCAGCTGAATTCGGGTACAGGCCAAGTGGGGTAATGAGTAAAGAGTAAGACACTGTTGTAGCTACCCACGAGTGGTATGCAGTGTGCAGCCGCTTCCTTTCCCGACCGTGTTTCCACATTTTACTCGCTCGGATGTTCACACAAAGGAAGGACGATCAGTAATCCCAGGCTGCCTCATCCATACCAACAGCATTTTCTATTTGTGCTTTTCTTCTCCAGTGCCGAGCCTCACAGGGACATGTAGCCTCAGCAGACACAGAGGGGCAGACAGGAACCTCAGAGGACTTGCCCTTTAATGTCGGAGAGAGCAGGAGCCGGAGCAGCGAGAGGAAGGCGCGGTGGGAAGAGCCGAGAGCCTCGCAGGGAGGTGGGGAGCCAGGCTACGGCAAGCCAAGCTAAATCTACACCCTACTTTGTATGCATGCCTACACTCGCTGGCTACGCATAGTGCAGGAGGAAGGCAGAATTTGTCACCCAGCTCAGGAAATTATTCAGAATTAGTCAGACATGTTTGATATCCCAGGATGCACCTGTCATTTGTATGGTTTATTTACATGAAGGATTTGAAGGGGAGGAGAGAAAAATAGAAATAGAAAATACCCTTCATGTGTTTCTCAATTAAGTGTCATTGACAAAATCGTATATTACTGGCTCGTGGAATTAAAGTGTGTTTATAACTCATAAATTACATTAATAAAATGCAAATGGGTGCAAAAATAAAAGATAGCTTTAAAGCCAAAATGATCACAGGGACCTAATTGTGATGAGGGGGTTGGGGACTTGTTATTTTGTTATTTGAAATGTTAATCACCTATTTAATCTGTTTATTTTCTAAAATATTAATTCATTAATGCCTAATCTATGAATTAATAGATATTCATGATACAGGAGCAATTTGCATGATTGCAGTGTCAACACGTCGGTCGTGCCACCACATATGAATATTTATCAGGATGTCGACAAATGCATAATTGTCCCGGCAGCCTCGCAGGTCGTGTCGGCTTTATCGACTGTGACTACAGCACCTTTGAATGCACGATTCCCTTTTGAGAGGCTGAAAGAGAGGTGCAGTGGTATGTGGCAATAAATAACTGGGATGGAGGGTTAAGGTACACCTGGAGACCATTTTCAATTATTTATTGGTCAATACCATCATATAATGAAACAGGGGCTGTTATCAAGAAAGAGCAGAACTTTAACCCCGGTAAACCCACTTTCTGGATTAAATACGGGGGTGAAATATAGGAGGAAGAGGGAAACCAGGGCAGCTGTATATGAAGGTGCTTATTTAGCAGGTATCCACTGTCATGATTATGCCCTTGTGATCTTTAGAGTAGCCTTTTTTTCATTAATGGTTTTTAACCATGAATGAATCTTTTTAGATGTTTTGTTGGACTTTTTAACCATTAATGAATCTGTTTAGATGTTTTGTTGGACTCAATTTGTGTATGGCTCTTGGATTCATATCTGTGTGTATCCCTGGTTTACATATTTACGAATGTTCTAGCAGAACATGCAGCTTTGAAATTCAGTTGGACGGCTTCCTCCAAACTATTGTAGATATCAGAGCTGTGTTTTTGAGGGTAAATGGTTTTGGGGGACATCAGAGAGCTTCTCGTCTGCAATCCAGAGCTTCCTGCTGCTGGTGGATGCCGTGAACTCACCGGACGCTGATGGTCTGGATGTTGCTGTATAGGATGCAAATTAATTTGTAACAATTGAATCATATTTGCACTTTTCTTTCCTTGATATCTCAGGTTGAAATTATTTTCTAATAGGGTTAGGGTTAGGGTTAGCTCAAGACTCAAATGGAAAAATTGGTTAAAGGAACCTAGGGAAACTGAAGAAACAGATCTGTTAAGGAGAATCAGAGCATGCAAATCCTTTTTCCAAATTTATGAAGTGCTGTTTTGTGTGAGCTGGAAGTCTTGTTGCTTTTTATAATGACAGCTACTGCCAATCTCCTTATTCAACCTTGTAAATTAAGAGCACTACCTCCTTAAACAAGATGTAAACGGTCACATTTGCACTTTGACTTTATGATTTCCTGTTCTACTTTGAAGCTCCTTGATTTCTCACTTCACTTCCTGTCTTTGTCTGCATTCCAACCCTTCAACGATAACCTTCCCTTCTACCTTCTACCTGATCTGACTTCCTGCCAGGATACCAAACCTATGAGGACGGTATCTTGGATCTGTCCTTGTGTAGGGTCTGCATTAGGATTCTCACCTTTCTCTGGCGTGTAATACAAGCCTTTCATGACAATACAACACTTTTTACCCCCTAAAATACCTGGGTTTGTTTTTGAAAATGTGTTCTTCAGAGCTCATACGATAGACCAGTCCTCTTATGGACAATGGAATCCTGACCCGGCAGCGTGCAACACCGTCAAGGGGGGTTTTGTGCAGCTCTTCAGTAGATAATGGGAGACGGAGGGCAGCGCTCAGGGCAGTTTATTGTGATAACCACACATTTTCTGCCGCAGAGCTCATTATGAAATAACATTCAGCTGGAAAAACTCATATAAACATTGAGTCCATTAAGTCAGACTACTTGTTCTCTCTTATGGGAGCTGTTGTAGCTTCCACCACGAGAAAATTGTGGCTACAAAACAGATTAATTGTTGTGGTCCAGAGATAAAGCGGAGAAAATTCTTAGCTACATAATTATGGCTGTGCATCAAGATTGTATTGTTAGCGACTAGATGAATAACTGGCTGCACTCTCAGTCTGTTGATGAGTCATGCCTTACATACAATTGTTAGATGGGTATAAGTGAAATGGACTGAATTACTGGAGAATCCTCGACCATTAAGATAGGTAATGGTATATGTAAACACTGGTGTTGGTAATTACATATGTAACATGTCATCACAACGAGCATCATGGATAATGTCAAACAACGCAGATGTGTAGGGTCGTGCTTTCCAAGACAAATGGATAAGCAATTATCTTAAAGACAAGTCAGTGTGTCGTTTGCAGGGAAGTATTTGTGCATCATTACAGTTACAAGGACAAATTCTTCTTGGATAAAGCAGAGTTTGATTGCACAACAAGCTCCTTTCACAAGTCCGCATTCTGACAGTCACTGATTCTGGCAGGTTTCGTTGCTAATGGGCTAAAACCTCAGTTAGAAGGAGGATTTGTGAAGGAGCCTTGTTGCTGCCGCAGAGCTCCCACAACCAGACAAAGTACGAGTTTGGCTCGAAGAATTTGAAAAACTTTGAAGGGCACAGTGCAGAATTTACATTTACCTTTCTCAATGCAAGAGCGTGGTCTTTCAGTTTGGAAGCAGGACTTGTTCAATTCACGTTTCGATTTTGTGACGCTCACTCAGTCACGCACTCAAACTGTCCCTGTTGTGCTTAGATTTCCTGCGCCCCAACTTCAGCACTGCCTCTGTGTGTGTGTGGAACATCTGCTCTCGGATTTCTCCTCGGCTCTTAAATTTTTCTTCTGCTCTTTGATTTTTCCGAGCAACACGTCTGTCAAAACCAATATAATTACTTCCTCTCTTCACCCATACACTTGAGCGGAACGGAACTTTATTCACAAATACTTCCCCTTTCAGGATTGAGTCCCACATAATGGGTAAATCTTTATATGTGTTTTAGATTAATGTATATATGGTCAAGTAATCGGGTGGATTGTCTTATGAATAAACCATCTACAGCCAACACAACTAACCTCTCTAGCTGTCATATGTGACATAAATGGTGTTGTTATGGAAACTGTGTGGCTGGTGGCCATTATGTTGCTGACATCCATGTATCTCTGAGTTAGCTACGATTGTTGTCTCCTGTCAAGATTAGATGATTGTTACAAGTACATTATATACTGGGAATGGTTCTTTTTGTCAACATATTCCATTTTATTGCTGGTAGTACGAATGGAAGTGTGGAAGAGAACAGACACAATCTGTTACTGTTTTGCTGTCAATTTTATATTGCTAATATCTCAGTCCACAGATGTTCTGTTTCGTTACTGTGGATATTTAGTTTTGACACTTGTACTGACATTTGTGTGCATTGTATTCAGTTATCTTTGAGTCGGTCTTTACACATATGATTATTCTTTCACAAATACTCCATAACCAACACAGACTGCTTCTCCATTTCTGTGCCTCGAGTGAGGAGGAGTGCTGTCTTTGGAAGCCATACATGCTACAAGCAAGGGTGAATGGAGGAAGATTTTGGGGCTGAAATGAGCTGTGGATATCATCATCATCACTTGACATCAGACATCCAACATCAGACGCCTCGCCAGTTCCAGCCATCACATGAGCGAGGTTAGTGTGAAATATGAGTTTAATAATTTAGTGCGGCCCACGGAGGACGTTATAAAAACTGAAGTGGCCCTTGATACGAAAAACGTTCCCCACTCCTGCTCTAATTCCTCCTGTACAGCGTAAATCAGTGAAACTACATATGAACCATCGTTGAGTGCTGATAAAAGAGGCTTCCAATGAGAAATCATTTAAAAAAATTCCTGACTTATCTTTTAAATCAACATTTCATTTTACGTTGACGGTACTGATGCTGTGGTTTAATGTCAGAAAACCTCACATTATGTTCCATAAAACTGATGTCAAAGAGCCTCTGAAGACTTGAATACACACAAATAGGATCATATTTTAAAACTCTGTAACCATGTTAACCCCCTGAAAAAAATCGAATTCTTTACTATGCAACATATGCAACATACTCTGCAGCAGGAAGATGAACTTAAGGACCGTCTGCTGGACTCCACCGTCAAGTATGACAAAATAATGTGCTTAACTAGTCCTGATTGGCTTCCTGTCTCCCCAGCCAATTATGGACTAGACTAATCATCTGACTTCGAAAATAACCTTGGAAAAGAAAATAAATTCTATCAACTCTTTGCAATAAAATTTGGTGCTCAGGGAACTGTGGTAATGCAAGTTTTTTGACTTACATAAAAATCATCGGAGCAATAATGTGATTATTTTTATATTGCACAAGTTTCCTGTGGTGAAATTGTCTTATAGGACGGATGGAGACTTTTTTTTTTTAAAGTCTTTAATACGGATTAATCATGAGGATGTGTTTCACCACATCATCAATTTGTTACACAAGTAACACATAAAAACAGAGAGATATATTTCTTGTTAAACTGTTGATTCATTAATTTCTCTTGGGAAATAACAGATTAGACTTTTTAATACTTTAGTGCCTAAAGGCAATGCAGTAGATTCTTTTTTTTTATTCAACATTCAGGTCTCATCACATCACAATATTTCTATATCAAATTCAGTCTGATCCTAGTTTATTGTCCAATGCAGACATATTTCTCGGGGCCTTCTTATCTGCATCAATGCCGACGGATTGTTTTGTCTGTTTGAACAAACATCATTATGGGACAAAGCGGGGGTGGGGTGTGCTAACCAAACACTTGTATTATGTTTTTTCATGTTTGGCACGCACCAAAATAAATCCCTTCTTTGCCTTTGCTTTCCAAAAACAAACCAGCAGCGTCGCCTCATGCATTTTCTTAATGCTCAATTTGGCTGCAGAGCCTCAACTATAATTACACAGGTAGAATTGACAAATGTGCGACTGTGCCCTGTAAAATCGACCATGTGTTTACTTTGCTCCTGGCTCCTAAAATATTTACAGCCAATGAATATGAAAGCAGACCACGCGTTCATCCTTCTCGCCGCGACGTGAAGACTGGCAGCGATGGGAACCACTGAAGGGAGAAAACTAAGCAAGGTTATGGTCAAATGTGATGTGGTGCAGGGCTCTTAATGCTGTGATATCAGTCTCTGTCAGAGCTTGGTTAGAGGCTGTGTTATCTGGAGAGGATCCAGCCGTGTCAACGGGGTGAGAACAGCCTCATTTACTCCCAGTCAGCTGCTGTCTTACATCACAGGGATTCACTTAAAACTCCAGAGGCCTCAGACTCCGTTGACTCTTACACATCGGACCAATTAGCTGGTTCTGACCGCAAGCACGGCGGATTAACTGTAAGTGATAAATTCCAGTAAAGAGGCAAGAAACGAGGGAAAACTGCCCAAAGTTGTTTGTCTTTTCGGTGTTGCCGGGAGATTTGGACACCACAAACCCTTCCTTCATGTTGCATCACACCCTCAACGAGGATAATGTGCTGTCCCCTCAGATTCCTCCGAATTTATTCTCTATTCACACATGATGTTTTATTCATGGTTGTGGCTGTCACTTGTCAGCGCGAGTCCACCTCCCCCAGACAGATTTGTGTGACTTGCTCGAAGGGATTCCACTGTCCTCAGCCGGAAAAATATGTTCCAGTTTCATGCAAATATTTTGGTTTGCATACACCTGAGGCCGTCAACTGATGAACTCCTCAGTGTCAGTCTTCAAACCTCAGGTGATGCTGCGCCATCCATCACAATCCATTGTGCGCCGATTTCTTTATTTATTTAACCTTGATTTAATGATGTAAGAGTCACGTCGTGATTAAGATATCTTGTTCGCCACATGAGTGGGCAGCATCAAGGCTAAAAAAAAACTAACATGGTTATTGATTTTAATACCCCATGTGCTCAAAGTGGGGGAAGTAGTTTCATAATTACTTACATAATTAGTTATGTAATGACCTGTAATGTGTTTATCTCTGCAGACACTTGAAAAGCAGCATGTCCCCTCCGTACTATGATAAATTGGGTGCTCATGTTAGTTAAACCACTTGCTCAAGGTAATTTAGAGGATAATTTGGTGAAACTCCAGCAACAACACGACAATTATAACACATCACAAGATAACAGTTTGTAAGGCATATTCTGGAAAACGGAGAAGACAGAGCCAGTTGCATATTAAGTTCTCCTTAAGGCTTTCTGCCAGAGAACTCCTGCACCTGATCTATTTTAACCCACATAAGGATCTCTTACTAAAACTATTCAAGTTGTTTCTTGAAGCAACATTTTGTGACTTTTACTGAGTCTCAGCGCCTTCTGCAGCTAAACATGGTGATTCATTCTGTTGGGCTCTGTGTCCAAGTGATGAAGTTGTTTTCAATGAGAGAAAGTGGTGGATATTACCCATCATCCTCTGCTCCCAGATCTAAAAGTGCTACACCAAATTCTGTTTAGTATTCTAAATATTTTAAAGCTTTTTCAAAATTTAAGATTAAGGAGATTTTTTTCTTGCAAAGTCGTTTTAAGTGATCTACAGTTTACCATTACTCTTGGACTTGATAGCTTCGACTATTAAACTGCTCTCAGATAAACACTGAACTCCGAGTTATCTCCTGAAATGATCTGGTGTGGCTGCAAGAGTAAGAGTGAGTGGGCATGTTGATGACTCTTCTAACACCTCAGGATGAAAAAGAGGAACCATTCATGAAGAAGACAAAGACAAAGATGTCAACTTGTAAATACAAAGAGATTCAAGAGCTTTTGTTGATATGAGGCAGAGCTGGTTGTGCAGCTGTAAACAAAAACATGTGATCGCCACAGCAGAATTTATGTGAAGTCCTGCCTCCGCCTGTTGCACCGCCCATGGACTGAATGCTCCGATTGCGAGCATTCTCTGGAGTTCATGTGTGAAAACGGCTTCAGTCAGTGACGCACTTCTCACAGGAGATGGTGGCCGTTCACTGAAGTCACGTAGAGCAAGAACAATCATTCAGGGTTACGAGTGGGAATGGCAATGGAAGAGTTAATGCTTCAGAAAAAGGGTTGAGTGGCCACTTATTACCACTGCTGGGTTATAATGGTGAGTTTGTTCTTAAGTGGTTTTAGCCGTATTCCCCACGGGGCTGGCAGTTTTACCCTCACCATTTCTTCCCTCTCTACTCAGTGAAAAATAAATTATTAAGGAAATGTGAAAAGGGTGCTGAAAGCTGTATCGAACAGGATTGATTTGGACTCTCCAAATTAGAGTTGTTGTTTTCTGTTAGGAATAAATGAATCATGACGAAATCTTTCGACCCATTGTTTTGGTATAACAGTCTGCAACTTTAATGTTTGGTTGAGTCTTCATGCTCTTAGCGTTGCTTTCAGTATCCAGTATCCATCTTTAACAAAACACTCAAATCCATATTGTTGAGCATGAGAGAGAGGCGTGTGGTCATTTCTGAGGCTGTATGCTGTGTGTTTTATTTTGTTGTTCAATGCATCAAACTACCGGGTGTTCAGTGTCCAAGATCTATGAGGCAAAGATTTACCGAGAACCCAGAAACATCAGGGAATTAATTTAAAACAATATTGTTTTACCATTTTTTACATTCTAGTTTAATTTGAAGTAATGATTTTCGTCTAATAATCCAGTTTGATCTTCTTCTCGACACTCCGCCAGGGCCGTGAACAACCCTGGCAGGACCGATCCGAGTACCTCACTACTCCTCATCAATGAGCTGATTATTTGTTCTTTTATTTTCCACATGTGAGGTGGAGGTGAAACAAACTGATTGTGTGTCCATTAAAATCACTGAACAGACTGTACTGAAGAAATGATCAGTGAACTCCTCATCTGCCTCGTCCGCCTCCAGCTTCATTCATTCAAACACACTTTACTTCTGAACACGAGCTGGAGATGAAGTTCCCATCCAAACATACTTGTTGTTGCATTTGTACAGAAGTGTAACTTCCAGTCGACAGGCTGTTGATCCTGAACTCATATTTTCTACAGTGATATTTAAATGATTCTTCACTTGTGACGGGTGTTATCTATTATTAAACAAACCAGTTTGACCAGCTAAAGCGTTGGATGTTCATTCTACACAAGTTCACATGTGATTGCTCGAGGAACATGGCCTGAAGTTCTGGGTGGGACTCTGGGAATAATTATTTCATTAACTGGTGCGAGCTGAGGACATGCTCGTTATTATCTTTCCACACGAGCTGACTCGCTACATCCACATTATGGCCATTTAGTTTGAATAGTTTTAGAGACACTAAAATTAAAAGTGGTATCTATTGTACTCGTGTCCGTCCTGGGAGACGGATCCTCACATGTGTCTCTGAGGTTTCTACCTTCTTTACCTGTTAAAAGGTTTAAGAAGTTTTACTCTTGTTGAGGGTTAAGAACAGAGGATTTCTCACCTTGTTAAATATCTATGAGACAAACTGTGATTTGTGAGTATGGGCTATACAAATAAAATGTGATTGTTTGAAACGCTGCTCTCTTATTTTAGTTTGAAAACTTCAACTAACAACACGCATGTTGCACACGCATGTCCACGGGGCAAGAGAGGTCACATAATACGTGTTTCCATGCGCGTTACAATGGACGGGGATTAGATAAGAACTGATACTTTTTGAGAAGTAAAATGTTTCTGTCTGTAAACAAATTGTCTTCCGCAAGATAAGCGATGGGAAACGTGAAGAGGAGGAGATGTTGAAGAGGAAGAACGAGGCTCCTCTGAATCTCCCTGCAAACCATCCAGTCCGGGGACTCTTCCACCGTTTCCGTCAGCAGAGGGAGGCGCGGCTTGCAGTTGAGCGAGGCAGCCAGGCTGCCAGTGATGTGGAGATAGGTGTCAATCAGATCGATCAGCCCAGAGACCTCCACCAGTATTGTCATGGTGACAGAGAGCCCTGCCACGCCCACCACCTCTTCCACATCCACCACATTCGCCTCCTCCAGGACCTCCAGCCGGATCATGCTCCATTCTCCTGCCACACAGAATGGAAACCTGAGCTGCTGCAAATCCGCAGAGCCGCTCAAAGCTAAAGGTTGGGGACGATTCAAGGAGTCAGTCGTGAAGGCTGAGTCGGGGAGCAGTGTCGCCAAGGCAGAGTCCCTGGAGACTCTGCCCGATATAACTAAGTATCATTATGAAGTGTCCCTCAAGAAAACTGACTCTTGTGACAGCGGCATCACAAGGAGCGACCTCCGTTTGGACAATGTCGGTGACGCCAGAACGCCACAGGATCGGAGTCCCGTCCAGTCCTGAGGAGAAGAACGTTTTCTGAACTCCGAGTTATCTCCTGAAATGATCTGGTGTGGCTGCAAGAGTAAGAGTGAGTGGGCATGTTGATGACTCTTCTAACACCTCAGGATGAAAAAGAGGAACCATTCATGAAGAAGACAAAGACAAAGATGTCAACTTGTAAATACAAAGAGATTCAAGAGCTTTTGTTGATATGAGGCAGAGCTGGTTGTGCAGCTGTAAACAAAAACATGTGATCGCCACAGCAGAATTTATGTGAAGTCCTGCCTCCGCCTGTTGCACCGCCCATGGACTGAATGCTCCGATTGCGAGCATTCTCTGGAGTTCATGTGTGAAAACGGCTTCAGTCAGTGACGCACTTCTCACAGGAGATGGTGGCCGTTCACTGAAGTCACGTAGAGCAAGAACAATCATTCAGGGTTACGAGTGGGAATGGCAATGGAAGAGTTAATGCTTCAGAAAAAGGGTTGAGTGGCCACTTATTACCACTGCTGGGTTATAATGGTGAGTTTGTTCTTAAGTGGTTTTAGCCGTATTCCCCACGGGGCTGGCAGTTTTACCCTCACCATTTCTTCCCTCTCTACTCAGTGAAAAATAAATTATTAAGGAAATGTGAAAAGGGTGCTGAAAGCTGTATCGAACAGGATTGATTTGGACTCTCCAAATTAGAGTTGTTGTTTTCTGTTAGGAATAAATGAATCATGACGAAATCTTTCGACCCATTGTTTTGGTATAACAGTCTGCAACTTTAATGTTTGGTTGAGTCTTCATGCTCTTAGCGTTGCTTTCAGTATCCAGTATCCATCTTTAACAAAACACTCAAATCCATATTGTTGAGCATGAGAGAGAGGCGTGTGGTCATTTCTGAGGCTGTATGCTGTGTGTTTTATTTTGTTGTTCAATGCATCAAACTACCGGGTGTTCAGTGTCCAAGATCTATGAGGCAAAGATTTACCGAGAACCCAGAAACATCAGGGAATTAATTTAAAACAATATTGTTTTACCATTTTTTACATTCTAGTTTAATTTGAAGTAATGATTTTCGTCTAATAATCCAGTTTGATCTTCTTCTCGACACTCCGCCAGGGCCGTGAACAACCCTGGCAGGACCGATCCGAGTACCTCACTACTCCTCATCAATGAGCTGATTATTTGTTCTTTTATTTTCCACATGTGAGGTGGAGGTGAAACAAACTGATTGTGTGTCCATTAAAATCACTGAACAGACTGTACTGAAGAAATGATCAGTGAACTCCTCATCTGCCTCGTCCGCCTCCAGCTTCATTCATTCAAACACACTTTACTTCTGAACACGAGCTGGAGATGAAGTTCCCATCCAAACATACTTGTTGTTGCATTTGTACAGAAGTGTAACTTCCAGTCGACAGGCTGTTGATCCTGAACTCATATTTTCTACAGTGATATTTAAATGATTCTTCACTTGTGACGGGTGTTATCTATTATTAAACAAACCAGTTTGACCAGCTAAAGCGTTGGATGTTCATTCTACACAAGTTCACATGTGATTGCTCGAGGAACATGGCCTGAAGTTCTGGGTGGGACTCTGGGAATAATTATTTCATTAACTGGTGCGAGCTGAGGACATGCTCGTTATTATCTTTCCACACGAGCTGACTCGCTACATCCACATTATGGCCATTTAGTTTGAATAGTTTTAGAGACACTAAAATTAAAAGTGGTATCTATTGTACTCGTGTCCGTCCTGGGAGACGGATCCTCACATGTGTCTCTGAGGTTTCTACCTTCTTTACCTGTTAAAAGGTTTAAGAAGTTTTACTCTTGTTGAGGGTTAAGAACAGAGGATTTCTCACCTTGTTAAATATCTATGAGACAAACTGTGATTTGTGAGTATGGGCTATACAAATAAAATGTGATTGTTTGAAACGCTGCTCTCTTATTTTAGTTTGAAAACTTCAACTAACAACACGCATGTTGCACACGCATGTCCACGGGGCAAGAGAGGTCACATAATACGTGTTTCCATGCGCGTTACAATGGACGGGGATTAGATAAGAACTGATACTTTTTGAGAAGTAAAATGTTTCTGTCTGTAAACAAATTGTCTTCCGCAAGATAAGCGATGGGAAACGTGAAGAGGAGGAGATGTTGAAGAGGAAGAACGAGGCTCCTCTGAATCTCCCTGCAAACCATCCAGTCCGGGGACTCTTCCACCGTTTCCGTCAGCAGAGGGAGGCGCGGCTTGCAGTTGAGCGAGGCAGCCAGGCTGCCAGTGATGTGGAGATAGGTGACAATCAGATCGATCAGCCCAGAGACCTCCACCAGTATTGTCATGGTGACAGAGAGCCCTGCCACGCCCACCACCTCTTCCACATCCACCACATTCGCCTCCTCCAGGACCTCCAGCCGGATCATGCTCCATTCTCCTGCCACACAGAATGGAAACCTGAGCTGCTGCAAATCCGCAGAGCCGCTCAAAGCTAAAGGTTGGGGACGATTCAAGGAGTCAGTCGTGAAGGCTGAGTCGGGGAGCAGTGTCGCCAAGGCAGAGTCCCTGGAGACTCTGCCCGATATAACTAAGTATCATTATGAAGTGTCCCTCAAGAAAACTGACTCTTGTGACAGCGGCATCACAAGGAGCGACCTCCGTTTGGACAATGTCGGTGACGCCAGAACGCCACAGGATCGGAGTCCCGTCCAGTCCTGAGGAGAAGAACGTTTTCTGAACTCCGAGTTATCTCCTGAAATGATCTGGTGTGGCTGCAAGAGTAAGAGTGAGTGGGCATGTTGATGACTCTTCTAACACCTCAGGATGAAAAAGAGGAACCATTCATGAAGAAGACAAAGACAAAGATGTCAACTTGTAAATACAAAGAGATTCAAGAGCTTTTGTTGATATGAGGCAGAGCTGGTTGTGCAGCTGTAAACAAAAACATGTGATCGCCACAGCAGAATTTATGTGAAGTCCTGCCTCCGCCTGTTGCACCGCCCATGGACTGAATGCTCCGATTGCGAGCATTCTCTGGAGTTCATGTGTGAAAACGGCTTCAGTCAGTGACGCACTTCTCACAGGAGATGGTGGCCGTTCACTGAAGTCACGTAGAGCAAGAACAATCATTCAGGGTTACGAGTGGGAATGGCAATGGAAGAGTTAATGCTTCAGAAAAAGGGTTGAGTGGCCACTTATTACCACTGCTGGGTTATAATGGTGAGTTTGTTCTTAAGTGGTTTTAGCCGTATTCCCCACGGGGCTGGCAGTTTTACCCTCACCATTTCTTCCCTCTCTACTCAGTGAAAAATAAATTATTAAGGAAATGTGAAAAGGGTGCTGAAAGCTGTATCGAACAGGATTGATTTGGACTCTCCAAATTAGAGTTGTTGTTTTCTGTTAGGAATAAATGAATCATGACGAAATCTTTCGACCCATTGTTTTGGTATAACAGTCTGCAACTTTAATGTTTGGTTGAGTCTTCATGCTCTTAGCGTTGCTTTCAGTATCCAGTATCCATCTTTAACAAAACACTCAAATCCATATTGTTGAGCATGAGAGAGAGGCGTGTGGTCATTTCTGAGGCTGTATGCTGTGTGTTTTATTTTGTTGTTCAATGCATCAAACTACCGGGTGTTCAGTGTCCAAGATCTATGAGGCAAAGATTTACCGAGAACCCAGAAACATCAGGGAATTAATTTAAAACAATATTGTTTTACCATTTTTTACATTCTAGTTTAATTTGAAGTAATGATTTTCGTCTAATAATCCAGTTTGATCTTCTTCTCGACACTCCGCCAGGGCCGTGAACAACCCTGGCAGGACCGATCCGAGTACCTCACTACTCCTCATCAATGAGCTGATTATTTGTTCTTTTATTTTCCACATGTGAGGTGGAGGTGAAACAAACTGATTGTGTGTCCATTAAAATCACTGAACAGACTGTACTGAAGAAATGATCAGTGAACTCCTCATCTGCCTCGTCCGCCTCCAGCTTCATTCATTCAAACACACTTTACTTCTGAACACGAGCTGGAGATGAAGTTCCCATCCAAACATACTTGTTGTTGCATTTGTACAGAAGTGTAACTTCCAGTCGACAGGCTGTTGATCCTGAACTCATATTTTCTACAGTGATATTTAAATGATTCTTCACTTGTGACGGGTGTTATCTATTATTAAACAAACCAGTTTGACCAGCTAAAGCGTTGGATGTTCATTCTACACAAGTTCACATGTGATTGCTCGAGGAACATGGCCTGAAGTTCTGGGTGGGACTCTGGGAATAATTATTTCATTAACTGGTGCGAGCTGAGGACATGCTCGTTATTATCTTTCCACACGAGCTGACTCGCTACATCCACATTATGGCCATTTAGTTTGAATAGTTTTAGAGACACTAAAATTAAAAGTGGTATCTATTGTACTCGTGTCCGTCCTGGGAGACGGATCCTCACATGTGTCTCTGAGGTTTCTACCTTCTTTACCTGTTAAAAGGTTTAAGAAGTTTTACTCTTGTTGAGGGTTAAGAACAGAGGATTTCTCACCTTGTTAAATATCTATGAGACAAACTGTGATTTGTGAGTATGGGCTATACAAATAAAATGTGATTGTTTGAAACGCTGCTCTCTTATTTTAGTTTGAAAACTTCAACTAACAACACGCATGTTGCACACGCATGTCCACGGGGCAAGAGAGGTCACATAATACGTGTTTCCATGCGCGTTACAATGGACGGGGATTAGATAAGAACTGATACTTTTTGAGAAGTAAAATGTTTCTGTCTGTAAACAAATTGTCTTCCGCAAGATAAGCGATGGGAAACGTGAAGAGGAGGAGATGTTGAAGAGGAAGAACGAGGCTCCTCTGAATCTCCCTGCAAACCATCCAGTCCGGGGACTCTTCCACCGTTTCCGTCAGCAGAGGGAGGCGCGGCTTGCAGTTGAGCGAGGCAGCCAGGCTGCCAGTGATGTGGAGATAGGTGTCAATCAGATCGATCAGCCCAGAGACCTCCACCAGTATTGTCATGGTGACAGAGAGCCCTGCCACGCCCACCACCTCTTCCACATCCACCACATTCGCCTCCTCCAGGACCTCCAGCCGGATCATGCTCCATTCTCCTGCCACACAGAATGGAAACCTGAGCTGCTGCAAATCCGCAGAGCCGCTCAAAGCTAAAGGTTGGGGACGATTCAAGGAGTCAGTCGTGAAGGCTGAGTCGGGGAGCAGTGTCGCCAAGGCAGAGTCCCTGGAGACTCTGCCCGATATAACTAAGTATCATTATGAAGTGTCCCTCAAGAAAACTGACTCTTGTGACAGCGGCATCACAAGGAGCGACCTCCGTTTGGACAATGTCGGTGACGCCAGAACGCCACAGGATCGGAGTCCCGTCCAGTCCTGAGGAGAAGAACGTTTTCTGAACTCCGAGTTATCTCCTGAAATGATCTGGTGTGGCTGCAAGAGTAAGAGTGAGTGGGCATGTTGATGACTCTTCTAACACCTCAGGATGAAAAAGAGGAACCATTCATGAAGAAGACAAAGACAAAGATGTCAACTTGTAAATACAAAGAGATTCAAGAGCTTTTGTTGATATGAGGCAGAGCTGGTTGTGCAGCTGTAAACAAAAACATGTGATCGCCACAGCAGAATTTATGTGAAGTCCTGCCTCCGCCTGTTGCACCGCCCATGGACTGAATGCTCCGATTGCGAGCATTCTCTGGAGTTCATGTGTGAAAACGGCTTCAGTCAGTGACGCACTTCTCACAGGAGATGGTGGCCGTTCACTGAAGTCACGTAGAGCAAGAACAATCATTCAGGGTTACGAGTGGGAATGGCAATGGAAGAGTTAATGCTTCAGAAAAAGGGTTGAGTGGCCACTTATTACCACTGCTGGGTTATAATGGTGAGTTTGTTCTTAAGTGGTTTTAGCCGTATTCCCCACGGGGCTGGCAGTTTTACCCTCACCATTTCTTCCCTCTCTACTCAGTGAAAAATAAATTATTAAGGAAATGTGAAAAGGGTGCTGAAAGCTGTATCGAACAGGATTGATTTGGACTCTCCAAATTAGAGTTGTTGTTTTCTGTTAGGAATAAATGAATCATGACGAAATCTTTCGACCCATTGTTTTGGTATAACAGTCTGCAACTTTAATGTTTGGTTGAGTCTTCATGCTCTTAGCGTTGCTTTCAGTATCCAGTATCCATCTTTAACAAAACACTCAAATCCATATTGTTGAGCATGAGAGAGAGGCGTGTGGTCATTTCTGAGGCTGTATGCTGTGTGTTTTATTTTGTTGTTCAATGCATCAAACTACCGGGTGTTCAGTGTCCAAGATCTATGAGGCAAAGATTTACCGAGAACCCAGAAACATCAGGGAATTAATTTAAAACAATATTGTTTTACCATTTTTTACATTCTAGTTTAATTTGAAGTAATGATTTTCGTCTAATAATCCAGTTTGATCTTCTTCTCGACACTCCGCCAGGGCCGTGAACAACCCTGGCAGGACCGATCCGAGTACCTCACTACTCCTCATCAATGAGCTGATTATTTGTTCTTTTATTTTCCACATGTGAGGTGGAGGTGAAACAAACTGATTGTGTGTCCATTAAAATCACTGAACAGACTGTACTGAAGAAATGATCAGTGAACTCCTCATCTGCCTCGTCCGCCTCCAGCTTCATTCATTCAAACACACTTTACTTCTGAACACGAGCTGGAGATGAAGTTCCCATCCAAACATACTTGTTGTTGCATTTGTACAGAAGTGTAACTTCCAGTCGACAGGCTGTTGATCCTGAACTCATATTTTCTACAGTGATATTTAAATGATTCTTCACTTGTGACGGGTGTTATCTATTATTAAACAAACCAGTTTGACCAGCTAAAGCGTTGGATGTTCATTCTACACAAGTTCACATGTGATTGCTCGAGGAACATGGCCTGAAGTTCTGGGTGGGACTCTGGGAATAATTATTTCATTAACTGGTGCGAGCTGAGGACATGCTCGTTATTATCTTTCCACACGAGCTGACTCGCTACATCCACATTATGGCCATTTAGTTTGAATAGTTTTAGAGACACTAAAATTAAAAGTGGTATCTATTGTACTCGTGTCCGTCCTGGGAGACGGATCCTCACATGTGTCTCTGAGGTTTCTACCTTCTTTACCTGTTAAAAGGTTTAAGAAGTTTTACTCTTGTTGAGGGTTAAGAACAGAGGATTTCTCACCTTGTTAAATATCTATGAGACAAACTGTGATTTGTGAGTATGGGCTATACAAATAAAATGTGATTGTTTGAAACGCTGCTCTCTTATTTTAGTTTGAAAACTTCAACTAACAACACGCATGTTGCACACGCATGTCCACGGGGCAAGAGAGGTCACATAATACGTGTTTCCATGCGCGTTACAATGGACGGGGATTAGATAAGAACTGATACTTTTTGAGAAGTAAAATGTTTCTGTCTGTAAACAAATTGTCTTCCGCAAGATAAGCGATGGGAAACGTGAAGAGGAGGAGATGTTGAAGAGGAAGAACGAGGCTCCTCTGAATCTCCCTGCAAACCATCCAGTCCGGGGACTCTTCCACCGTTTCCGTCAGCAGAGGGAGGCGCGGCTTGCAGTTGAGCGAGGCAGCCAGGCTGCCAGTGATGTGGAGATAGGTGTCAATCAGATCGATCAGCCCAGAGACCTCCACCAGTATTGTCATGGTGACAGAGAGCCCTGCCACGCCCACCACCTCTTCCACATCCACCACATTCGCCTCCTCCAGGACCTCCAGCCGGATCATGCTCCATTCTCCTGCCACACAGAATGGAAACCTGAGCTGCTGCAAATCCGCAGAGCCGCTCAAAGCTAAAGGTTGGGGACGATTCAAGGAGTCAGTCGTGAAGGCTGAGTCGGGGAGCAGTGTCGCCAAGGCCGAGTCCCTGGAGACTCTGCCCGATATAACTAAGTATCATTATGAAGTGTCCCTCAAGAAAACTGACTCTTGTGACAGCGGCATCACAAGGAGCGACCTCCGTTTGGACAATGTCGGTGACGCCAGAACGCCACAGGATCGGAGTCCCGTCCAGTCCTGAGGAGAAGAACGTTTTCTGTGCGGTTTCAGAGCAGAGCATGCAAGCCTCCTTCCTGGAGCTGAAACGAGTATTAAGAGGAGACATGAGATTTCTGAACAGTCGCTTGGTTGCACTGGAGGGTCAGTTAGCTGAGATGCTTCGTCTCCTCAAATCCTTGAGATTTTAAATCCTGAATCAATGTGAAAGATTGAAAGCTGAACTAAACGCTGTGAAGATCCTGTTGTAAAGGTTGATTATTTATTTTCTTCCAAATCAGTCACATTTTTCTGGAGCTTGTCTACATTACTGAGTCCGTTATTAAAACAAATCGTCATCCAAAAAACTACTACAAACATAGGTGGCGATAAAGAGAGAGACAAACGCCAAATGATGCTTAATTTAGCTGCTAACCTGTAATTAGACATAACATTGCTTGAGTTTAAAATCTGCACTTTGGAAGTCGTTTGTACAAATAATTTGAGTGACTTAAAACACTGCGTGGACGAGAAACATCGGAAAAAGTTACTTTTTCCAAAATATTCAGTTTGAACTGAGCTTCAATCTTAATAATAGTAGTTGACACTGGATTGGTTGAAATACGATCAGGTTGTCATGCAGGAGAAGCGACTCAGCGGTTTCCCCAAAGGTCACTGTATTGTCCTCGTCTTTGGCACCAACTTTAATAATGTATATTGCACTTAGACTTGACTGTGCGGGCATGTATGATCCCTGCTAAATGAAAAATGGTCTTGGAACACATCCAGGTGGCTGCATTACCTCTATGGGCATATAAGGATTCAACAACCTGTTCTGGTTAAAACTGCTTCGTCTGATGCAGCGTTTATTCAATTTGTAATAGAGTCTTCAACACACTTGTGTGGATAATGAATGCTCAGCTTGCCGTTAAAGCTGCCACATTGCATAAGTCTTGTTAAAACTTTTTCAAATCAGATTGCTCCAGACGAAAGTGAGATTTCCATTTTTTTTATCTGATGTCAAAGTGGCTCTAAGGGTGCAATATAAATACTATGAGGATAACAAAGTGCTACATCCACAGAGCAATGCAATTCAGTTTTTTCTGACGTCCCCGCCCTCAGGCAAGCCCCAACATGACTCACACCGGCTGCTTTAAGATAAGTTCTGAACTCTGTACATTCTCCAATGTTTTCAGAAGGGGCTGTGGACATTTCCCACAGGTTCTCTTGCAAGCCAATGTAAAAAGTGGGGAAAATGTCCAAGTGATCCCCTGTGCAGCAGGAAGTCTGTAAAATTCACAGTGAGCGAGTGGAGAAGAAAAACTGGAGAAAAAAGAAAGAATACAAATATCTCAGGATGAAAAGGAGGTGCCACACACATAAAAGACGCTGATGAAGATTTCAATTTGCAGAATTAGCCAAATTGGAGGGCTTTTGGTGTCATTGTGCTATTAACTAAAGCTCCATTTCTGCAGTGGAATTAATATGAGGTACTGTACTGAGAACCAGCTGTTCTTATGACTGTGTGTGTGTGTGTGTTTTTGTGTGCGTACTGTAAACTTCCCAATTAAGAGATGAAATTACTTGCCTGGAGTCAGAGCTTATCAAAAAATCTAAGCTGCTTGACAGCTTTGTCTCTGTAGCTGCTGCTCAGGTAAAGCACATGTCCACCATCATTTCTCCATTGGTACAGTAGACAAGCTTGTACATGTTACTTCCAGGCATTTACCTTAATGTAGCCGTTGGTCTTTCTTCTGCACCCCCAATCGATCCCATTTCAAACTCCACACAATCTTACAGTGGCAGAACAAGGGTTGCTCCTTCTCCAGGTTATTCACTCACCACATTCCCCTTCACTTTACTCCAGGATTTTGGCACCTAAAACTGCAAATTATGGTAATGGGAATCACAGCACTTATGTTTATGAAAATATGCAGTCATCCACGACATGGCTTCTCCAGGAATCACAATTTCTGTGAGTGTTTAGCTATGATGAGAGTCGTTTGTTTGGCTACATCCAAAATAATACATTATTTTAAAACGACTTTTAAGAAAAAAAAGATTCTCCGTCCACTCAAGCATCAGTAATAATCCCTGTCTATATGAAACCACCTGAAAATGTACAACTTGTGTAAGTTCACAACAGTTGGTTATGTTTTGGAAAAGTTTGTGGTCTGGTTAAAGATAAAATAAGTTCACAGTGACATCGGACACAATGTGTTTATTTAGGCTTTATCATGAACTCTCTCTAACAGACACTTAAAGGCACTGTTGCCCAACCAGCCCTGAACCTCTGACATTAATACATCTAGTGCTTGGTTCACAAAGGAGAAATTTAATGTGTCTTAAAATGATCAAGCCAGCGATTATGTTTCCAACAAAGTGTACATCTGTTGCAGTTTACAGAGGAGAATCAAGCGTATTTTAACCCTTTTGCACATACAGTGACCTTACAGAAGTAAATACAATTGCAGCTTAAATGCCCTCGAAAACCATTTTAAAAACAAGCGAGGAGCAATCTGAGCATCTCCGTGCAGGATAATTTGTAGTACTGTACTTACTCCATCTGAATAAATCTATAACAGACTATTCATGAAAATGGGAAGCCCTCTATTAAAGCCATTTGACAAAGTGGATGCTCGCCTGAATTCATTAATGCCAGGGACTGTTCTTTGAGAATACTGATGAACTCTGACTTAATGTTTGCACTGGGCTAGGGCCCACATAAAACCTCGGTTAAAGTTTACATTATAATTATTACAATTTATCACCGGCAGCCCACTGAGAATGTGTCTGTTCCTAATAAACATACTCGTCTGCGTTATTTGAATAATGTGCTTGTTTGCTCATTGATAAACTGCGGAGGAACAGCTCTCAGGGCCGCCTGCAGGGACTTTATCACCAGTCTGGACACAAACACGAAGGGCATGATGAGCTTTTAAAATATTGCTAGTGTTGTTTTTTTTAAACCAGACGTTGTCGGTATTGACCAGCAGCTCTTGTGTGGCAGCTCAGGAGGAGTTAATTGCTTCCCATCATCTTTTATACTTTGTGCGAGAGCTGTCAGAAGTGCGTGTGGCCTTCATAGTCTGTTCCCCCCCCGGTCGCTCATGTGACTCCCTCTGCGGAGCAGTGGATTAATCTGCTGCTAGTGAATCATCATGTTGCCCGCTCCCTGGCATTTGTTCACTCTAATATCTAGTTCTACATGGGTTGTCTGACAGCATGAGGTATACAAATCCAATAGTCTTTTTTCACACATCGTAAATAAGAGTCTCTTCCCAGCTTGGAATTGAGGAAAGTTTATAGCTGTTCTTTAGGATAGTTTTTTCCAGATTTTTTAAACATCCACCTCAGATTTAATTACTGCACTGGATGTTAAGGACAGATTGTGAAAGCCGTGCATATACACAACAACAGACGACTAAAGAAGCCAAAGCTTAATGGTGTCTGTTTGGAGCAAGCAATATTTTCAGTGTCTCTTTTGATGGATCTCAGATCTCTGCTCATCTACTTAATAAATGAAAGCATAAGAAAGAGAGCTGGTGAGAATGATTATTTTGGGGTGCCTTTTATAGCGCTCCCTCTTCACACCGCCTGCGTGGTGTGATTTGTAGAGAGATTGAAAAGAGGCTGGCTGGTCGAGCGGAGACTGGCGCTTGATTTACACACACTGTTAAATCACACAGACAGCTGGCTGCCGGCGCTGCCCACCAGTCCGCCTCTGACACAGATCTATCTCCGTGCAGGAGCTCCTCTGCCTTCTGAACCTGATGGCAGCTGTACCACACATCCCAGTGCAGAGCCCCCATAGCTCCGGCCTGCTGTTGACAATGGTGGACGCTGTGCAGCAACTAGCGATAAATGATTTCCAGCCTGGGAAGGCTTCAAGAGGATAGTCTAAGACTCAAAAAGCGAGGGAGAATTGGCGACAGAGAGAAGAGAGAGGTTCAGAAGGAGCCGCTGGTCAGGTGGCCATTGTTTGTGGTGGGATGGATAAATCTCCATGACTGAAAGCACAAAGAGCGTCTGCAGTCCTGTCTCCCAGAGGAGTATGGATGCTTTTTTCCTTGGTGCAGGAAAACAATTACAGTATTTGTTTGAATGCACCTGTTCTTTGTCTCTACATTGGGTTTGTGTAAGAAATGCAGCCTGGTCCCTGTAGAAAACTTTAAAACCGAAGAGTTTCTCGTAAAATAACTAAAATTCCATTCCAGTTTACTTATCCGGACGTGGTTCCTAATTGTGTGGGCACAGTTAAATCCACAGATATAGTCCAACACAGACAGACACTTATTTATTCAGACAGTTTAATAAGTTCATTACACACAGCCAGGGTAAAAACAAATTTGAAGACACCAACAAAAGACCTATCACACATTTTTTAGGACATGAGACAATATTTGAGAAGTTAACAAGCACATCAATGTCAGCGGTGATGACTTGTACAAACAACAGTCAGGGTGACTCAACTCATTAAGTCGCATTTTGGCAAACTGAAGAACACACGAGCCATTAATTCCAGTTCGTACAGCCAAATAAGACAAGATTATCTCTCCAGTCACTTTTATTTCATTCAAATTGGGAAACCTTTTACATTCAGATGCAGAACCACTTATTTTACAACTGCTACTTAAACCCAGAAACGGCAGAAAAGAAAGATTATTTCCTCTGGCCAGAGATTTTCAGGCTGAATTTATCATGATTAATCTTGCCCTTTGAATTCCTCACAAGCTCAGTTTTAAATGTGTTGCTCAGAGTGAAGAATCTCCTCCGCCCTCGCTCATAAAACGGACCATTACAACCACAATCACTGTAAGCCTTTTTAAAAAACATCAAGTACCATTTGCCATATTTGCACACTATTTTATCCATAATTGTTTTTACAAAGTAGCATAATTCATAACTATAAAATGTTTGCATAATTTGATCGAAGTGCTCACACAGAGAAGCTTTTTAATGCAGCAAAATGTGTTTTCAACTAAAGTGGAAATGGTCTTCTATCATTAAATTATACTACAATACTTGTCCTCTACTAAAGCTGTTCTAAAACATATGTATCTCCAATAATCAGTTAGCTGTAATTATTTGTCATTTAAGAGTCTTATTGTGAGTACTGGTGCTGTGCCTGTTCTAAACCTGCCTGGTGGTTTGGTCTGTGGTGATGCTGGTTTCACATTTTTTCTTGGCCTGTAAAAGTGACCTGCAGTAATTGAAGTGCACCAAGTAAAGACCTGCTGCAGAACCCTGAAGCTGCACCCCCCCGCTGCTGCACAAAGAGCTGTTCGATTATTACTGAATGTAACGTGTGTCCAAATTGCACCATCATTCCACACTGCACTTCCTTGGGCGCTGAACGATACACACGGCGAGTTTGAAGCAAATTAGGTGAATGGTTCTCAAGATATGTCTGGTTTTCGTGTGATGTTATTTAATTTCATACGATGTAAATGACTTTAGTCGAGCTGCCCTGCTGTTGTTGAATGTTGAATCCCGATCTCGTCCTAAAAACATGTCTCTTGATCAAGTGTTGCAGCTCACAGAGAACTAGTTCATCTATATAGGGTAGAAATGCAGACAGGAAAAGAGCTCAGCCTCCCAGTGAAATTCCCAACAGTCACACACACTTGTTTTCATGGCAGCCTTGCAAACCGAGGCTGTCATCAGAGAAACAACAAGGCCTGTTTTCAAGAAGGAAAAAGCCCACAAGATACCATATTGAGATCAGTGAGAGCTGACTTTACCCACATAATCACCAGCTGAGCACAATGCGTGAAGATAAAAGGTTCCTGTGTTAGATCCGGCGTTTATGTTTCAACATAACGTTCCATCTCCTGCATCTGAGGAATTATCCAACTGTCTGCTCAACATTTTCTGGCCTTTGACGTGGACTGCAAAATAATATTTGACACGAGTGTCAATCTGGACAGTGATCTGTCACATTCAGCCTCATTTCTCTCATCTGAAACGCTGCAACCAACCCGTTTTAGCACAGGCTTAGTGTCACCGTGGCTTATTACTGGCATGAAGTACCTGGCAGCTGAACTGAGGCTGCTGCTGGGACTTTTCTGTCCTTAATCTCATTAGTGCAAAAGGCCTATTTTCTTGAGGCTATATGAGGCTACTATATGTTTTCTAAATAATTCAATGTCACCCGTTAGTGACAGTGAAATGCTTAATTATGTTTTACTGTCAGCGTCAGGTAGCTGCACAACTGCACCAAATGTTGCATACTAGCTATTTATGTACAAATCTGTAAGACATTTGTTGCCGGATTACGTTTCTTTAAATTGATCCCTGCGTTTCAGAATCCTGATATGAATAATATGTTGTTTCATTTCAAACCTGCTCTCTCGCAGAGAGTTAGATGAGAAGACTGATAGTTTATCATAAAGACCAATATCAATTTACGACCCGCATCATATTATTACTAAATTTACAAATTTAACATTGAAGCAAATTGTAGAATGTATGGTGGTCATGTTGCATGTGTGTTCGCCAGCAGCACCATTAAAGCAATGAAACCAGAATGTCAGATGTCACTTCATTCAATTTGTCATTTTACTCGATTCCAACACTCTGCAAAAGTGGATCCATGTACATTATTTTGTTACAGAATAAAATGTATATCTTATTGGTGCAGTCTTGACAAAACTGAACATTATAAGTGGAGGATTTATTTCAGGGCTGTTATACAAGGATCTTGATTGCGAACAATTTGTGACTCATGGTGACTCATGAAGAGGTGGATTGCATCAGATTTGCTCATGTGGTTCCATCTTTCCAGAGTAAATTGTCATCCAAAATTACTCCAAAACTCAACTCATCCTAACACAGGACTACACTTCTATCCATCCATTATCTATGTGGCCGGCTAATCTTTTGAGGGGTCACTGGGTAGCTGGAGCCAATCCAATCTGACATGGTGCGAGAGGAAGGGTGCAGCCTGGTCAGGTTGATGGTGTGTTGTAGGATCAACATGCAGAGACAAACATTCACACTCACACCTCACTTCAAGTAATAAGCCCTGTCCCGATTCCTCTCGCTTGGCCATACTCCTAGATATGAAGCTCCCCTTCCGAAAGTATCCACAAGGTAGAGGGCTATAAAATCTTCAAACTTCATATTCAGGACATGAGAGTAACAATCGTTTATTTATTTTTTTAGCCTTTATTTTTACATCACTTAGAGAACTGGGACAACACTACCCCTTCACACCCACACACAAAACGCAGGGGTAGGGCCAAGTGGTCGGGCTAAGGGGTGAATTGGGACAGGTCCTTAGAGTCTCCACTCACCCTCTGCTTGTCTTTGGACTGTGGGAGGAAGTCAAAGTAGCAGGAACCTTTTTTACTGTGAGGCAACACTTCTAACCACTGTGCTGCCCCCACTAAAACAAAAATTCTACACATCTAAAAATAGCTGAAAGAAGTAAACTGTCTAGCTTTTCCTTAAAACACATGAGCTTTGTTTGGCAATCGACAGGCTGAAGATGGACTACTCACCTCATGAATCCACGATTAACCAATAAACATCCCTCTGCCAGAGCGACACAATTAAAGAGTGGAGAGTCATTAACGGAAATTCTGAAATCATCTGCATAAAATCTCCTCATTTACTTTGCGAGCTCAATCTGTCTCTTCCCCTGCACATATCAGCACTGAGGTTCTTGTTCCTGACCTTATCTCCATCACATTACGTCGTCCATCCCCCATCCAATCCACTCTTTATACATCCCGCTTCATCTTGATTTCCTACTTTCCTGTCACTAATTAGGTTACACCAGCTCTGGTTCACGGAGGAGCTGTCAAGCCGAACGATTAAACTTTCAAGGTCGTGTAGGTGGCGGAGATAGAAGAGAACGGTTTGTGTAAAAACTCAATATATACTCCATGTGAAGACCTCACCTACACAGTCTAATGTTATCAGAAATATATATATATATATATTTATATAGTGCTCATCAAAGCATGAGGTGCGTGATTGCTTCCATTTATCTACACTATTTTATAAGCTTGGCAACTTGGCAGCATAATATATTCCTCCTATTCATTGTCCAACACTTTCAGAATTTACGGTTTAATAAGCTTATAAATAATCCCCCTTGTGTCTACAGATACAAAGAAGGTTAGCGAATGTCACTACACGGCCATCAATACTGTGGCAGGTTCAGTGATGGCGAACAAATGGCTCCTGCCCCTCCGATATCTCGGCGAAACATTTTACTTCCCGGGAGGCATCTCTGCGAGAGGTTTCATTCTGACTCATCCTCTCTCTGTTCCCGCCGCTGCCACCGCTGTGGCCACAGTAAAGATCAGCTCGCTGCTTCCATCTACAAACATCCTTTGGTCTCTCTTCGGTAAACATCAGCAGCCCCTGTTCCCCCTCTCTTCCACACATCGCTCACTGAGCTGCAAGTTGCTCCATCTTCCTCTGTTTCTCCCCAGGCCGCCCAAGCTCTCTCCAGAGGGCACTTTATCTATAGCACTGGCAGGCAGGCAGTATATATTACAGCCATTTACAACCAGCTGATACACCTTTGACCGTTTCACTTTGCAGGTCGCTCTAATGATCAGCCGCCGGCGGACACGTCTCTCTAACAAGCCTCAAAAACTGTTTGCATCATCAAAAGGGCTCGCCGTCCAAGTCTGAGTTTAGTTTACAGATGTTTGCACGACTGTAAACTACTTTGCTGTCAAATATAGGTTTTATGCTCTGTTGTGCACTGAATGAAGGGATACTGAAGATCGCAGTTCCTGTTGCCATCTCTTTTACTCTGTAGTCATCTAAGAAAGCGCCAGGATAAAAGCTATTATCAAGAATTTCCCATCTTATAATAAAGCTGCCTGTTGGGTGTTTGTTGAATTTGTATTCATTCTGCAGGCTTTAACTCAAACAGATGAAAACTTTTCAATACGGGAACAGAATACAAAGAAAATGTTTCTAGTAGTTAGTCAGGCACAAAGTAAGCTGCTTGACAAATGTCAGTGGGATTCACATATTTGAGATAACTTACCTTTTCATTTTCTCTTGTTGGTGATGTATATTGTTTAAGATAGATGGATAGATGGAAAGATGGATCAATAGATAAATAGATAGATTCTACTATATTTCACTTGGACCAAAATGCTAATATTAATGGGAGAGATTATAACACAGCTGAATTTGAAATTATAAAGGTGATGACATCTTCGACTCCGCGTATTGAAAAACACTACTCTCAAGGATTTCAACAAAATTAAACAAATTACCCATTTTATTCTTTTCTATCTGTCTTTTCAATCCACTTTAAACATCACCGGCTCCATTGTGGATGATAGTTGAAAGATAATAGTGGATTAATTGGTTGGGAGGATCGACCTGATGAGAGATGGAAAATGCGATTTTAACTAATGATCTGTTGAGCAGAGGCACCAGGCGTCAGAACAGTCTGAATTACTGTTCCTCAATTGACATATTTTCATTCAGCCTTACAGTATGTTTGCTGTGATTTCATGTGACGCACAGACTCTTTGGAGAAAAAGAAAAGTCAGACGAGACATCAGAATAAAGAAATGGCCTTTTCATCGTTAAGATATGCAGTGGAAATTAAGGGCATGGAGGTGTATGTGCATTCCAATAATCACTGACCTTTTACGTTTGTTTTCTTCATCAGCGGCTCATGAGAAAGATATCTGGGTGTTCAGATGATTCTTCACCAGCCACCAGTTCGTTTCAGCTATTTTGTGCCGCACATGTAATGTACACTTGGCTTATCTATCCATGTTCTGTGGAATCAGCTTATGAGCTGAGATGAGAGCCGTGAGACTCATTCATAAAGTCCATGTGCAGGCCAACAATGATAAGAGCGAGCTGACATTGTCTGACAATGTGCTGCAGATTGGACGCTTATAGACCTTATTCACAACAGACATTCTGACATGTCACAGCAGTAAAACCTCTGGTGTAACTCCAACCTGTTGGAAGATGAGGTATTATGTAAAAAACGCAACATGGATAGTCAATGACTGAATGTGTTGTCCTTGCCAACAGCTGTTGTTCACTTAAATTCTACATTTTAAACTGAAAGCAATGCTTACATGTCGGAGACAAGCTGTTATCCTGCAACTAACAACCAAAGGCTTCCTGTTTAAACCGGCAGGTGCACGCCAAGTATTCATGAGAGGTCGTGTGATATTCGTTTTCACGTGCGTTATGGACGGGGGTTAAAAGTGATACGGAGCCAAAATCTTTGTGAGGACAAAGATCGTTTTAGTTTAAAAATTGCTGCTTTCAAATAACAACATAGCAGAATGGATGTAGCCTGTTGGAGAAAGAGGAGAACAAAAGCAGTTTCCTTATTTCTGGCTTGCGAACATTAATGTTTGCCATCTGAAATGACTCATTCCTTCACCTGTAGCCAGTTTGGTAATTGAACTAACATTAGCAGCAGGAGGTGGTTGAAAATTATCACACTTTATCCCCCACATGGAAAGTAATATTCCAATCCCATAATAGACCTTTCTCACAGCAGACATCTTCTGTTTTCATAGAAAAATGCAATAATAACATAAATGGTGTCTCTGTTGTAGAAAATGTGTATATCTATAGTGAATTTACTGTTGCAGTGTTATCATTGATACCGAAAAAAGAAGTACCCTATATACTGTAGTGGACCAGAGTTCTGAAATGAAAAACACATCCGTCAGCTAATATTCTGCTGACGTTTTTGCATGACAGCAGGGTTATTAGATGGAGATTCACTGAATGAGTTAAGACGTATAATTAGGTTTTCCCTCTTCCCTAAAGGAATAGTGTGACATTAGGTGCCATCTTTTAAAATCCATGCATGGGCATCAGCTCAGTCTCCACATCATTGGACAGCTTGTCAAATTAAAGTCAACAGCATTTTAAACCAAAAGCAGCTCTCAGAAATATCCTCCTCAAGGGAACTGCTTGTGTATTAATATATGTTTATGTTTTGTCTTGTTAAACATCTCTCGCCTTTCTCAAGCTGGCTTACGCAAACATCTGAGACTGACAACTGCTTCTTTGCCAGATGCTTATAAGACCAGCACTTATCTTCACATTAACGATTTAACCTTAACTAAAAACACATGTAGACATTTTAATCAAACTAGTTCATAGCCTGTTCCTAACTTGCCTGTTCTCTTGTTCCCTATGTTAATATTCCAGGGCGACTTCTGAATTATTCCTTTTCATTAGTGTGTCCTCAGCAGTTGTACAATATACTGTCACTTTTTATTATTTGTGTACTGGACGTTTTGTGCAGAGCGTTTTATAAACAGTCTATGGTGCAGAGTGAAGTGCGAAAATGTCAAACTGCTCATCCTACCTGGTTTATGTTGTGAATATTTTATAGTTAATGTTTTTCATGAAATGAAACTGGATTTGCTTAATTACTGTCTGTGTGCGTGGCTTATACAGTAGATAAGTTTGACTCATTTACTGAATTGGTGTTATTTTTTTCATACATTGCATGTCTGATATTTCGGAGGCAAGGGACACAATTTTCAGACCCAAGTTCACAGATTTTCAAAATAAAAGCTTCGTAATTAAGCTTGATGTAAAGCATTGCAACAACCAAACAAACTGCTGGGTTTTACTTTGTAAACGAACCACTAAAGGTGAAGTGATTCTATGAATGTTGTTGCCATGACAGAGATCAGCACCAGCGACTCCTGTGATGTCTGTGTCAGTCCGATGTTGGGTGTAATAAAGACGATTCGATTATCAAAATGCAATTTTGACCCATTTGCTGAACACTGCTGTTGTGTGTCCAAGGACGTAGAAGAAGACAGTTTCAACTGTCCACAGAATTGAGGCACACGGCCCCGGCCCACTGAATGCTATACAGCCTGTCTATACAGTTTTCTATTAATATTAAACTTATCGAGTGTCCAAATCGCAGAAATTTGACACCAGATTTCCAGGAGCTGGTTAGATAAACTTTTTCTTTGATATGCATTTCACATACAAACAGACGTTTGTGGAATTAGTATGTAGATAATAATAACTATTAAACATCACAGCATCAGTTCCATTACCCAGTGTTGCTCCAGTTTTCATTCTCAGGGATATATCATCTCCTGTGTTAGGATCCAGTTAATCTTTCAGGACTGAAAACTGCCCTCATACTAGAGATGAATGCTTTGTTGTAATTGTCAGGCTGTAGTCACTGTCACGCAAGCGGCATGCTGAGGAAATATAGAACAGCAGATTTACAGACACGGCGTCGCGGCCACAGTATTAGGTGTTATCAAGTAAGGGCAGCTAACATCACAAGAAATATGAGACAATATCCTCTGTAACTGCTTTACCAGATGTTATTTCTCATGCTGAACATCTCAATCTCGCACTGTTGGTGGATAGACACAAGACATCACTGCTGTTTCAAACGCTCCTGCCATCACCATCTGTTTCATTAATGCCTGTGGTGACTTCTTTTAAGGTACTTCCTTCAGCCTTGAGGTAGACGCCGTTTCAAGACAGGCAGCTCATCAAAATGACTGACAGGTGTTGTAGAGTGGACCAGGCCGACTGCAGGTGGTGGAGCTGACAATATGCTTCCTACCATCGGGTGAAGTGGAATTTATTTTGTATTTATTGCCTTAACAAAGAAACATAATAAACAAGGATGAGAAAACCGTCTCTTTATATTTGTCACAATATATATACTACATAAGTGAATAACAAATGCGTAACCACAATCACAGATGTTTTATGGTTATTTTTTCCTTAAACAATATGTACTATACAGAGGAAATGTTCCTTTAGCTCTTCAGGGAATTTGACTAAGACCTTTACATATAAATAGGTGCCTGTGAATAAGCCCCGCACGCAGCAGAGAGAAAACCCATTTGAATCCTTTTATAGGTCAACAACGCCTGATGGAAATCTAACAGAGTCGCTGGGATTAGAGGCCAGATCTCAGAAAACCTCCGCCAAGTTTAAATATTGAAAGCCTTCACATTTACATTCCGCTCTCCACAGTGCCCGGAGCCACCGGCTTCTCATCTCCAACACCTGGGTTCCCCTGTTGGTTCGGCTCAAAGTTGCTGGCAGTCCGGCAGAGCGACCTGATTATTAGTAAGATCATACTGTCACGGGCCTGATCCTCCGCCGGGTTCACACTTCACAGCTGTTCTTAATCCTCTCTGAACTGTGCAAGAGCAAGATAGTGAGACCTTCCCTGGTACAGAGGCGCCGCGAGTCGCAACTCTGCCCTCAGATCTCCTCTCATAAAATGTATACATGCGTGTCTAAAGGGTATATGTGAGGAAACAGTTGTATAATTACCCTGCAATGGTGGTAATATGGTGATTGAGTGTGCTGGGGAATAAAGATAAAATTGCACAAGTGTTTTCAACGCAGGGATGGGTAATTGTAGCTGTTCCTCAGAATTGTTCAAGGATGTTAAATGCTGCCCACAGCTAATGTGCATGTCCTTGGAAAAGCTCTGTACATAAAGCATGTTTAGCAGGGATCGGATGAGTCTCAAACTCTTTGTGCACAATAACTCTGTGACCTTTTCTCCATGTGCAAAGCATGGACACATTTTGACTGAGGCGTTCACTGACACGTGAACTGACCCCTCCACTGTTTGAAAGATGGTGCGCAGCTTTAAGTTTAAATTACAGAGAACCACATTCTGTGCAGCAGCATCACAAGCTCCCCCCACCCCCCGCTTCATCCGACAAAACAAACTGCCGTTATTTGTGTGAAGAAAGTGGTCTTTTAAAATCTAATATCAGTCACTCTCCAGACAAGAAAATCAATACCTGATGACCATTATGTTCTGAACCAGTTTGTTCTCCTGGCGCTATAGCATGCCTTCCATGAAAAATACATTTGTTTACCGGCTCCAAGACTGCTGAAGGTCGAGTTGTGAATTTACTGCCGACGTTAGTCTTGCTTGTTTGGTGCAGGCCACTCTGTCAGTGTTAATTTGCGGTGGGAGGTGCATCCGACATCCTCCCCTCGGTTTATTAACATTCGAGACTGCATTGCATTAAAAAAAACGTGTTCATCACAGATGAATGCAACATTCATTCAGGATCTGGCAGTGTGGGAAGGGCGATGTCGGGTGAGGTGGGATGGTGCTGTACGGTCGGCTGGGGAGAATGCCCAAAGGCCCACTTGTAGCCCCTGCTGGAGACGGTCATCGTTTTGTTCTTATCATCTTCGCGAGACCGAAACTAGAATCCAGTATGGTTAAACAAGGCTAAAGCCGGATATTTCACATATTCATAAATATTAGTCCCCTAAATAGGCCTGAGTTTTCTTTTCCAGCAAAAATCCATGAAAATGTTGAAAAACTTCTTATTAAGAATGAAAAAATCTGCATCAAAATTGTATGGGTTCTTCCCTGAACAATAATGCATCCTCCCACCCGGTGCTGTGGTAATCCGTTTAGTAATTGTTGTGTAATCCTGATCACAAACAAACACAGATGAAAACATAACCTCTTTAGTAGACATAACAAATGTATTTAAACTTAGTATCAACCAATAAGTGGTTGATACTAAATGGAGATAAAAGAAAATGCTGATAAACATTGAGTTTAGTAAACATCAGATATAGTAGTAGTAGAAGAGTAATGTGTACAGTGCAGGTCACGATCATGAACTTGTGCTAATGCTTGGTGTAACGCACTAAGGAATCAACACATTGTAATTTACAGAGAGTAAAGGGCTTTTGGGTTTAGACAAAACAAGTTCATTATCACTTCTTCAGCCATCTGCTTTTGGTGTGTGACTGTAGTGCATCATCTGGTCGGACTCGCGGCAACTCAGCCATCATCCTCACTCACATGTAAAGTAGCTGTTTTACACAGGGAGCGTTTAAATTGAAGTCACAGTGTGTCACATCACAGCAAGAAGGACTCAGGTTTGAGTCTGAGCATTAACATTCTTTGTGTCCACATTTGTCATAGATGATTTTCCCTTTTTCCTTCCATACATTGCATGCTGGGATAGATATAAGCCCTTCATGAACCCTATATGACTGTATTTTGTAATCCGGCTTCAACAGTCATGTATCTCGAAATAAATATATGGCTGCTGGTTGAACTGCAACTCTCGAAGATATTTTATCATCACATTTTCTACATTCACCATACTCCAGGAAATACACCATATGAACTGTCTATTGTAAAAACGGTAGGATTGTTCTTCCAGTGAGAATGACCATCCTCTATTAAACCGAAGCATATTGTGTACAAACGTCTTGTATTTTGGGTCAATCAAACTAGAATGAGGCTGTTTTTTATGAGGGTTTTAATAATGTCATCAAACGTCAACTTTTGTCCTTAAGTAAAACTCTACAGGATGAATGTTTCCCTTTCATTCCTGTAAAAACAATACAATCCATTAGTGTGTATCAAAGAGTCAAAATTGCTGAAGCAACTTTACAAGCCAACAACACAGATGAATAATGCTGGCTAAAGCAGTCTCACTGTGGGAGTCTGGTGTGTGCCACAGAAATCTTGCCACCTTCCTGTAGCTGTGCTTTGCACAGTTGAAAATATTGGGAGAGCTTCTGCACACCTTCAAAAACATGGAGGGCCAGTCTGCTCTAAATTATGCAAGCAGTCTGAGTGAGAGTACAAGAAAAGAAACTTATTCAAATTTTGTTTTTACTGTGGCCCCTGTGTCAGTGTTATTATTTTATTTTTGTGCTGTATCATATTATCCTGACTGATCTGCTGCCGCGGCTAAGCTCAAGCACAGATAGGCAGCGAGCGCCTGAGGAGGATATTAAACAGGTTTCCTTATTTGGGAATCATTCTCCATTCTCTGCCCCTTGGTTGAGTATTCTGTCCTACATAGTGTGCTACAGCAGCATCGCTGCCCAGTCACCCATCAGTGATCAAACCCCTACAACTGAATATATATTCACATGTGCCTCTGGCTCAAAATAAGAAGCCCTGTATGTGAGGATCTCACTCACGATTAATGACATTGCAAAGGCACCACTTCAGCAATTAAGAGGTCTCTAATTGAAGAGTGAACCAAGTGGGGGAAAAAATCATTGTCTATTTCGTTTTGCTACCAAAGTTAATTAAAGTACATTTGCTGAATTTTAATTAAAAAGTTAATAATACTCAACCGGTCCAATAACTTTTAAATGATTCCATGAAAAAAAACCTTTACAGCCAGTGAAAGACCAATAAAGCCTTTATCTTGTACACAATACTTTATCAAAGAATCACATATAAAACACACGTCTTTCAAGAGAAAGCTTGAACTGCTGTTTTCATTCTAATTACGTTGATGCTCTCATTGGTTGCACCTTCTGACTTACGTCACGTTAAAGCCCCGGACTACTAAGAACATTCGAGCAACAGAAAAAACACACCACAGCACACGGACCCTTAAAGTCAAGATTAGAACAACACACAATTTGAAAATATATCCTCTGATCTTGCAGTAGTGGCCTTTTTTTTTCATTTGTACAGTTAGAAAAAATACACAGTTAACTGAATTCACTGAATGCTTTACCAAACTCACAAGGGATACTGCATTTTTCAGCATGACTGCTTTGGATATAGCACTGCTCTGTCTCCTGCTCTAAGTGTCTGCAGTGTCCTGTGTGCCATGAAGCAGTAGAGGTGAAGATCTCCTGTGTGTCCACATGAGAGTTCCCGTGCCCTAAAGCTGCGGAACATTGTGCCCTGCCAGCGTCCTGAGGGTCCAACATATTCCCATCGGCATCTCCAGGACTCTGCTCGTCCCTCTGTCATGTGTGTACGCACGTTGTCACCTCGGGGAGGGGCGTCTGGTCCTGCATGACCACTTGAGGGGGGGTGGGGGCGGGGCGAGCGTGGGCCACCGAGTTTTTCTGCAGCTCGACCCCGAAGGCGGGAGGGGCGCTCTGCAACTGTCTCCTGTACTGCACAAAGCTGCAGGTCTTTATGATGATGGCCAGGACGTTCTTCCCCATCAGGATCCCCGACACCCTGGCGTCCCGGTACAGAATCATGTTCCCGCCGCGGATGAAGAGCGTGATGACGTTGATGGTCACCAAGCTGAGGATGGGGTACAGGAGCATCTTGTGGGGCACGATGTTGATGCCCTGCATGCTGATCTCGCTCAAGGACACGCAGGGCAGCACCAGCAGGAGGATGTAGCAGTAGAAGAACATCAGGCCCTCCGCCCACAGGGGGAGCCCCTTTTTCTGAGGCTCCCACAGGTTGGCCTGGATGTCCAGTACGTCCAGCAGGTCCACCACCACCCAGAAGAGACGGTTGCGGATCTCCTCGCGCTTCTTGAAGGCTCGCACGTACTCCATGTGGTCGATAGCAACCAGCACCACGAACAGCACCGGGATGCAGATGGACAGCAGGAGCGTTAGCGCCTTCCTCGCGAGGGCGTCCAAGCTCTTCCTGTCCGCCTTGTAGTTTTGATACACAAAGTAGACCTTGATCTCCAGCACGAAGATGTAAAGGAACCACAGGATCATGGCGTAGCCTCGCTTAGACGTGCGCACCTCAGCACCCACCCACACCGCTACGTAACGCAGCACGATCAGGAAGCAGATGTCGCCCACCATCACCATGATGCATATGCCAATCTTGCGTGGTCCGTGGTTCTGCTCCACCAGGTAGGCGTCAATCAGCGCCATGCTGCTCATGATCAGAATGGTGGAGAGGCACACGTGGGGCTTGTTGGTGGGAGGTGGGGGTACCATCCTTGCCTTGCTGATGGGGGGAGGAGGAGGACAAGGAGGAGTGTTGTTGAGGAGGGGAGCTCAACGGGTCGTCGGTTTGTCCAGGGAGGAGGCAAATCAGATAGTGCTGCTAGACAGTGGTTTTCCCCTCCATTGCCTCTGCCTTGGCCAGAATCCAGGATGCATTAATAGGATTCTCACAGATCACTTCAATCAATCTGCGCTTGTGCCTGAGCCACCTGCCGGGTAGACAGTACTCCTCATTTAGTAAATGATGTTCATTGGCAAATGGTCTGTAAACATACAGGTTCACTTGTGCAAAAAAAATGAATAAATCCCAGGAGGTGTCTGCCTTTCACACGCTGATAAGCATTCACTGAGCAGTTTATTCAACGAGTTCCAATTTCTGTTATCAAAAAGAGGAAAAAGTTGCTGCACTGTGCTCTCATAACACTCTCCGCACCGTTGTATTCATACAGGCTTAAGCCTCAGAGATAAGAATCCAGCTGAATACTCACTTGTGTCCCTCTTTGTACTTTATCCTAATGACTGGCAGCGAGCGATCATCCATGAGAATGCGCGGGGAGATCACGAAGCCCATCTGTAATCCACAGGGGGAGAGGGGAGAAAATGCACAGGATCCTCTCCTCCTCCGATTGCCGTTAATCCACCAGTCAGGGATGAATTTCTGTTTTCTTTTCTTTCTTTTCACACGAAGGAGAAATCCCCCAAAATATTGCCGCCGTAATCCACTTCCTGCTCAGACTGAATCAGGAGGAGACATCTTAATGATCACAAACACTGCTCTCAATTTATGCAGCTAAGAAGAGAGGTCAGTTTGTGTTGTGCTCAGATAGAAGGTTTAAACCCCCAACTCCAAAAAACAGAAAAAGGAAAAAATGGTAAAGTTAGCAGAAAAACTCATCCTGCTCAGAAGCGAATCTCCTCTCCAGAAGTTTTCCTCTCCAGCATTCACCATCCCCGGACAAGAAAATGAAATATCGTGTACCTGTACATTTCTATGTGCTGAATCTTGCAGTGTGTGTGTGTGACTGTCCTTCCTCTCTCAGCTGTGTGTCCCTGTACATGTCTGTGTGTGTGCAGGTTTCAGATGGTCTCCACGCTACGTTGTGGCTGCCCCCTGGCTCGGTCCTGGCCACTGCGCCGTTTGCTGTCTCTTGCTCCAGCAGCTTCTTTTGCCAGGGACACCGATATCAGCAGCTCTGATTCCCCTGTCGTCTCTGCCAGCACCACCGGCGCTGTGATACTCCAACGCCGCTGCCTCTCTCTCCCTGTCCCTCTCTTCTGCACTCTGCGAAGTCAGAGAGATGCTCACACTCCTGGGTTCTCTCTCTCTCTCTCTCTCTCTCTCTCTCTCTCTCTCTCTCTCTCTCTCTCTCTCTCTCTCTCTTTCTCTGTGTGTGTCTGGCTCGCAGCTACCCTCCTCTTCCTTCTCCCTCTTCTGCTCAAGTAAAGGCACTTGCTGTGTGGAGGTGACGCTCAGCAGACCACAGCTGCAGAGAGGGAAAAGAGGTAGAGAGAGGGAGGGAGAGCGAGAGAGAGAGAGAGAGAGAGAGAGAGAACACTTTTCCAGGGGGTGGAGAAAGGCGGGGAGGGGAGGGAAGACGAGCCAGCCTTTTGCAGCTTAGCTGAATGCACAACTTCTCCCTCTCAACCTTTTTTTTTCTTCCCTCACATCCCTCTCTTCTATTCACATTTGTGTCTTGTGCTGATATCCTCTTTTCTTGGGCTGTTTCAAATTTTTTGGGGCTCCCAGAGAGAGAAAAAAACCAGAGCTGCTTTTCTTTCGTTTTTCAGGAGCCCATTAAGGTTTCGTGCATTTCACCGAGGTGCAGGGATGAAAAGTGATCCGGTGAGGGGATGGGAGAGAGGTGGGAGGGGGCGGAGGGAAGGAGATGCTCTCCAGTGTAGGATGCAGGAAGCCAGCTTCCAGGCAGGCTGCGTGTCTGCAGTCTGGGGAGACGTAGAGGGGGGTGCAGGGAGGGAGGGAGGAGGGGTGAGGCGTGCGGTGGCTCCTCCTGACAGAGAGTCTTTCTATTGATCTACTGACAGAGCAGTGAATCTCGGGGAGACTGAGACGGGGGCCCCCGAGAACCGGTAGCGACGAGGGGATATAGGGTGGGAGATGGGGAGGTTTACAGATGTGAGGAGAGCGAATGAGAAAGAGGGAATACAAATAAATAAAATGATGGAGTGACATGATGAGAGAAGGCAAAAGAGAGAAGCAGGAGATATGCAGGGTGCATGGGAATAAATGTCAAGGGAATATTTTTATCCTCTGAGATGTAATAATAATGCCTGGGCCGGACCATCATACCTACGCATTTCTTTTTACAAAGGAAGGGAAAGGTTGGAGTGTTTGCTGTGCTCTGGAGTGTGCGCCCCACCACCAGCTCTGTTTATCCAGCTGGGCCAATTAGAGATAATCCTTCCTCAGAGGAACCAAACCGCTTTTTATTACTTCAGTGCAAAGCCATTTACCGATCACTTCATGAATCCCAGTTATTGAGGAGTCAAAAGTATTGGTTTTCTATGCTGTGTTGCTGCACTTGTCATCCAACCGTGTGATGACAACTAAACATAATTGCAATCAATCGCGGCAGATTTCTTACAGCCATGAATAGATCTGGTTACATATTTACCAGCTGTGGATCAGCTGACAGCTGCCATCAAGGGTGCTTATAGCTTCTGTCTCACCATCACCATGGGCAGCATATGGAGGATTCATGTCTGAGAAATGAAAAGTGGAAACTCAGAAAAAATAAAGCTGTTTGCTTTTCACTGAGCCGCTTCCTTATTGAAGATCTCCTCCGGATTTATTGACGACAAATGAGTCATGACAAGTGCAGTGATAGATTATATTCTTCTTTACAAATTGGAAATTTGACATTTTGTTGTTGTTTGTATAGCTTTTTGACAGACTGTATAAAACACACAAAAGCTTCCAATCTAATTCCAACAAGTGCTGAAAAGTTATCGCCACACGTTTAAAGGATTGTTAGGCATGCTGGCTTCTGTGTAATGAGCGGTCACAGGTCTACGGCAGAGTATGAGGGCCATGTGGAAGAAAAATGTCAAATTACAGGAATAAAGTTGTAAATTAAAAGAAACTATAAATATAAAGATAAAGCGTAATATTTCTGGAATACATTGTGTGAAAAAATAGTACAGTTATAATATTACAAATATAAAGTCATGAAATATTGAGAAAGAGGTCACAAGCCTTTACAAGAATAAAGAAAAAAAACAGGTACATTTTAAAATAAGCTGGAAGGACCTGGGAGCGCCGCAGTCAAATCCTTCTGGACTATAAAATGAAACCTGAAATCATAATGACTTAATTTTTGTAGAATTAGGACTTTTCATAATATATAAATAATATATATATAATATATTGTAAAAATGGAAATCTCAATTATTTTTTATTGTTGCCTTCATACTACGTGGTACAGGTCTGATAGTCATGACAGGCCAGTCCTCCCATTAACCGCCACGTGTCCTTGAGCTTGGCGTGAAGCAGCGACCTGCTCACAGTCAATCTGGGTAATTTGTCGGCTAAACACCTGAATTGTAAATGTAAATGAATGGATGTCTTTTCAGTTCCTCTGCGTTACGTCTTTGTAATCTGAGTAGTTTCTTTCCTCGCTTAAAAAAATCTGTATTCGACGGACACAGTCCATCTATCATCCACTTTTTATTCCTCCCACACCTCGGCCACTGCTCTATAATTTATATCTCCATTTACATACATTTTTATAAAATACAGTGGCACACATTATTGTAACCTCTTTATTGAAGGAGCAGTTAACCTGGATTTGGACTTTGAGTCACAACTGATGAATATCTTCATTCATACATGCTCCCGCAATTTGTTCTTGTCTTCCTTCAGTTTCTGTTTATAATTCATGAGAAAGGAGGAAATCACACCATTCTTTCTTCAGGGTATTGCCTCCTTTAGATGAAGGTCTTTTATAAACAGTTTTTTACAGTTGGTTGGTGTCACAGTTCTCAGTCCTGATGAATGTAATTATACAGTTATACCAACACGAGGGTGCACGTTATGATTTATGAGATATTATCCTCCAAAAGTACATCCAGGAGTCGTGTGTGTCCTCCTCTGCTTTCTCTGCTTCGTCCATCAGGCTCTGCTTAGCCTCCTACAAAGGACTGTCCTTGGCTTCAGGACAGGGACACTGCATCATCACTGTTCAGCTCCAGGGAGGATAACAGACAGCAGACTATAAAACACCAGCAACATTTTCTATAACATAGAGAATCTACAGAAAAATAACCAGAGGATTCGGAGAAAGGAAGCCGTTCGACCGCCGCTCTGTCTCGCTCTGTCATCCCGGCTTCTAGAGTTGCAGCAAGATTGGTTCTGTCTCGAAAAAATAAAACACTCAAGTCGATCACTGGGTCTTTAAAATGTGGTATTTGCCTCTATGCAAATATTTGAGAGTGCTTTTTTTGGAGCACTGCCTTTTCACAAACGTTACCTTAACAACGGAGTGCAGCAGCCTGAGAAACGTGCTTTCTCATCTTGGCCCAAAAATTTTAAATAAAGATATCACAGGAGGAGTTGACTGCCAGTCCCACCTTGAACTTACAAAGCATAAAACATGTTTTCAAAACACTGCATCTTGGGTAAGAAAATTGGGCTTTCAAGCACAACCTCTCCTTGTGGCTGATTGCAATTGTGCTTTCAATCAGGACTCTATTCTTCCTTTCCGCTTTTTGCTCACTGTTTATAGCCCTTCTCTGACTGGCCTTCTCCTCGATTTTCTTCTTTATTGTCAACAAACAATCTTCTTTCTTTCTTTTTTTTTTTTAGATCAAATGTCTTTGAGGATTTTTCAGAGGACAGACTGTGCCCGTTAGATTGCATTGTGCTCATGCAGCTTTCTAACACAGCGCGTACTTTTAGAATCCATGTTTATTGCATCACTGCTCCCTCGGAGCGAGGCAGAGAAGCGATATTAATGCGCACCTAAGTGCTGCAAGTTGTGGCACAATTACGAAGGTATGCATCGCTGAATGAATATGCTGATTTGATTTCCTTTGTGTTTAGACCGCAGACAATTTACTTAGGAGTCAAGAGCTAAGCAAGATTAATTTCACTGCACCTCATGAAATCCAAAATAGAGAAAACATGCCAAACAGAATTACCGTCTACCCGATTTGACAAGAGATGTCGACACGTTTTCACCTGTGTATTTATCGATAAAGAGAGATTACTGTTGAGGGAAAGAATCAAATTTCAGTGTCAAACCATTGGGCGTGTTATGATTTGCAGGCCCCGGACATGAACACGGATTAATCACCTGGCTTCGGCGGCAAGGATTCAGTGTCAGCAAGTTGTGAAAAAAATTGGGGGAATTTACATCACCAAAGACAATTTGTACATGAAGCATAACAGGGAAAATTGGAAACATAAATCACATTAGCTGTAACCCTGAGTCTGCCATCGATTACCTACAGGAAAACAAATGGGGGCTTTAAGGCTTCCCATCCTTAAACATCCCCTTCCTAACCGCCAAATGGGAAACTCAAAGTGGACGGGTGTAAGCCGCTCCCCCATGGGGCTATTAGATCAGAGAGGGCCGAGCAAACTGGCCTCCGCCCCCTCAACACCCACCAGACATCCACGATGGAGGAGTTGCAGGTTATTTCAGCCATGAGTGAAGCTGTGATATTTAACTGTCGGTGAGAAGGTGGGGGAAAAGAAGAAGTGCATGCTGGTATATTTGACAGCATGTTGGTATATTTGACATGACATCAGGTCAAATCTGAGACAAAGGATCGGATCTTCAAGGGCTTTTACAGAGACTACAAAGCAGACCTGGCTCTAACTGAATTTGCATTTGATTGATCGTGCTCAGATTCCCATGTGGGTGGGCTGAGCTACACAGAGGAAGAGAGTGATTGCCACATTATTACCAAATCAAGTGAGAGGCATTTATGTATAAAAATCCCTGTCTGCAGTAACATACTCATCGACTTTGCCGCTCCACGCATAGGAAATAACATTTAACACATCCCCATCATACCTACATTTCAAGTGATGTTGTAAAGACCAAAGACAGAGCTTATGAGGAGTAGTAGCTGGGGTCAGGACATGAAACACATCACGGCAGGTGATCATGTCTTTTATACTGAAACACAGTTGTAAATTCATTTTAACTGCTGTGGAGGGTCCAGCATAAAAGACCCTTAGAGAGAGATTCACTCGACAGCAATAATGAATCAGACATTAGAGGGTTTAGTAAAGGTTCAGAGTTTATTACCTTCACAGTTTCAACAAGCAGAAGTCACTTCTTATCAGAAATTATAACAAGGAGAAGTTCATACTGCCACCAACACCCTCCACATAGGGGAACATACTCCCTTCAAATTCTGGACCCTATCGTTATATCATCGTCATGTTAGTTCAAAAACTATTGAAGATAAACTGTTGATTTCCTATTGTGTCCACTTCTCAGCTACACATCAGTGGTACAAACAGGTATTCAGATTGTTTTGTAACTGAACAGCAGCAGGGAAATTGGTGAATATGTCCAAAAACAAAGTATCTCGCAATGTCAAAGTAAGGGCATAAAAAAAAAATCCTGGATCCACCTCTTTGTCTGGATCTGGGCTGATATGTAAGGCGTTCTTTCTTGGCACATTATCCACTCTGCTACGTTTTGTGGAAATATGTTCAGTCCAGCTGAAGAACAAACCAACCAAGAAACAAATGTACTGAGGTGAAAACACAACATCCTTGGCGCTCACTGGGACTTTGTTTTATCCATATAGGAGGAGTATATGGTGGGTATATTAGCAAAAAATCTGCGGACAGGTGTGGCAATGGCATTGATTATTATTAAATCATAATTGATCGAATCAATGACAAAGCACAGTTGCATCCTTATATTACCACAGTAAAGTCTGTGAGTGACAGGACAGGAAGTGAAGACATGATAGAGAAGTGTCACTGTGAAAAATAATATTGTTTCAATTATGGATTGTAGCTTTTTTCATATCTTTGTTTTGACAGATGTTGACATCACTGACTTGTATCAACATGATTCATTGCCGAGCAGCTGTATAGGATGAGTAGAGGGATGAGAGGGTTTGTAAATCCCGAAGAGCCTAAAGATTAGAGTTTGAAAACAGAAATCTCTGCACCTGATGAAGGAACTGTTGAGTCATTGGTGAACAACATCTAACACATACTACATATCTTGATATCAATGTATATTTATACACAGTTGGCGATTTTTTAATTCTAATGAACTTTTTCGGGTGACATCGCTGCAGCTGAGAGCTTACTTGTTGCATGAATGTGCACAGCGAAAGTGGTATCTCCGAGTTTATGCTGAATTGTGCCTGCCTGCCAGGAATGGTAACATCTTAATGGATGTTTTACAGTTTTTCTCAATTGCTTTGGCTCATTTCACGAAACAGAAATGACATTCTCAAAACAACACGTGCAAACCTCCAAACCACTGGGCACTTGTTCACAACAGATTGGAAGATCTCATTCCTTTAATCAAATTGCAATTGTATTAGCACAGCCTTGCACATGACAAGCACAATTTTCATATGATTTAGGACACCTTGCAAACGGTTAGGTACAATTGCCTTCAGTTAGCCCAATTACCAATTGAATATATCTTGCTGGTCTAAACTGAATGTTGCTTCTCAGTCAAGTGGTTGTTCTCTGCAGAACATGTTGGCATAATTTCCTTGTTCATCACCTGCACAATAGTTCACTCCACTGTCAAAATCTTTCAGGCACATAATACCATGAAAAACATCATGGTATATACTGTAATATGGATCTTTTATATCATCGGCTTAATTTTCAGGTGCAACTAGAACTTTACTAATCAAGGGGAGTTTCACACAACCGATCACTAATCACACAGTCAGTTTAGTTAGCTGACAGGTGCTATCCAGGAGCATAAATGCTTCCATCAAATATCTAGGGCTTGACCAAGTTCAGTACAATTCATGAACATGGAAGCACCTGGCCAAGGAAACGACCAAGGGCAGCTGCCTGCTTGAGAAAGAGGAGGAAGAAGAAGAGGAAGAAGAGCAAGGGTGCGTGGTGGTGGAGAAGGGGGAAGAGGCCAAGGAGGACGAAGACAACAATTTGTGCCAGATGAAATTCTGGCTACACTTGTGGACCATGTGGTCAACCATAGCCTCACAATGGCAGAGGCAGGTCATCGAGTTCATGTAATGGGTGCAGTAAAGTCTGAGGATTCAATCGCACAACTCGGAGACAGAGGTGAGTGCAACGAAAAGCTTTTTTGTTTGTTATTGGTACAGTAGTAGGCAGTCCAAACACGAGTGCAATAATCCACAGGGAAACAGGCAGCGACAGGGTTAGAAGAAAACACGGTCCAAGGTCGGACAACAGGCAGGCAGTCCAAGATAGAGCAGAGTATCCGAAAAGGGAAAGGCAAAAACGTAATCTGTTATACAAAGCAGAGGTCGGCAACACGAGAGCTATCAGGAATAAATGCTGGGACGCTAGACACATGGAACTAAGACGAACTGGCAACGAGACGACAGGGACACGCAGACTATATACACAAGGTAAATATGAAACAAGTGAAAACAATCAAGGCGGGGCCGATAATCAACGAGGCAGGAGAACACACCCAAGGGGAGGGAATGAGAAGTCTGAAATGAGAGGAGAGGTGAGTAAACAATAACAACACAGAAAAGAAGAAATAAACGATAAATATAGGCCAACATAACCTCAATAATCCGGACTGGACGTAACAGTTCAGCCTAATGTGCCACGCTCTACAGTGTCCTCTATCATCCAAACATTCCGCAGGGAAAACAGGTATGTGGTCAGTCAACTATGGAATTATTGATGGAAGAGTTAACTGTAATATTCAAATTTATTGAACTAAAGTCAAAGTAAACAACTAAATGCAAATGGTAATAGTGTCTATTCCCAAACATTTTTCATTGTGTGGGACAATGTAAGCTTCCACCGTGGCCCGTTCATCAGGGCGTGGTTCACTGCCCATCCGAGAATGCTGATGGTGCTCTTATCACCTTACTCCCCATTCCTCAATCCTATGGAGGAGTTTTTATCTGCATCGAGGTGGAGGGTCTATGAGCATCGGGCTCAAAACCAGAGGTCCCTTCTCCAGGCAATGGATGCTGCTTGTGGTGCAGCATCCATGCGGTGTGATGTCACAGCAGAGCAGTGTCAGGGATGGTTGCAGCATGCACGCCGATTCTTAATTAATCGTAACAATTTCCATGGCTGTATGACTGCAATAAAGTATTTTATGTGAAACACTGAATTAATCTTTGTTCTGTTTACACATTGTATTCTGGAAAGAAAATATCTACTGAAACCATTCAGTGTCAAAGGACTAAGCCAAGATTGAAATGTGCACATGAGGGATATTTCTATGGTCCACTGCCATACTGACAAAACATCTAAACATATTGACCTGTAGTGTTTACACAATGCCAAAGGGACTTTTCATTTTGGGGAGACTGACTATTTGTATGAGAAAAGGATTTAGTTTTGACTGATGAGTTGTCTGTTTTGGGAGAGATATGACCTTTTGCAGGTGTGCCATGGAGTTTTGCTGAACCATCCAGGTTATTTTGGCAAATGTATTTAAACCTTGGAGAATGTCCTTTTTCCCCTGAGAGATGAGCCACAGCAATCGAGAAGAAACTTTTCATTTTGGGGGCACTGACTATTTATATGAGAAAATTATTTGGTTTTGAAGCTTGAGTAAACTGTTTTGGGTGAGATATGACCTTTTGAAGGTGATCCATGTAGTTGTGCTGAACCATATAGGCTGTATTGCCAATTGCACTTAGAGCTCTGAGAATGTAATTTCTGTTTCGTGAAATGAGCCAAAGTAATTGAGAAAAACTGTAACGGCCACCAACGCAGGTAGGATTTTTCCCTGTGCTTCAGATGGTCTATCTGACTGTGACAGAGAGAGAGAAAGGAGTTAAAACAAAGCACAGAGCGCTGTCCTCCCTGTTCTTTTCTACGCCATTCTGTCTGGTATTTCAGAATCAAGTTTTATTGGCCAAGTAAGTTGCACAAACAAGGAATTTGACTTGATAAAGTGGCTCTCAGTGTGCTTACACAGAATACACATCACAACACAAAACAATACAAACTATGTCTCTGCTCCTGTTTAGCGTTTGGTCCTACCAACACAAATCTTGCAGGAGCAGGTGAAATCAACTTTTAAAAATAAACTGCAGATCCTGCAATTTAGTTAGCAGTCTTAACTATAGGATGCTCACCTGCACACACTAATTGTCTGTCTGCACACACAGTACTTTCTCTCAGGGGGTATTAGAGGGGATGGCAAGATTGACAGTAAAGGGGCCATCTTTGGTTTTAGGGAGCTGGCATCCCCCCGTAATTCCCTAAAAATGTCCCTGTGCAAAGATACAATTTTTTAATGTGTCTCTAATGTTTATTACACATGAATTTGTTTGATTGTGAACATTGTGGGTGTTTAGTTTATTTAATAAGCACTTCTATCAGTGGCACCTTCTTTTATTTGCAGTAAATAGTGTGATGATTGTGGCAGTGGAGTTAGTGTCACCCTGGGATGCTTCGTTTTGATGAGCTAATTAAGAAGCACATTTTCCCAAAAGGCTTTTTGTTAACCTGTCTTCATTCCATTCATTCTATGAATACATTTTGATAGACTTAGAGTCTCTCTCTCACACACACACACACACACACACACACACACACACGTTGAGTGACTAGAACAAAACAGACTGTTAAAAAGAGAAAATAAAAAGGTGGAGGTTCTCAGTCAATATTAATGACTGTAAATCCTTTGATAAAAGGAATAAGGTTTTCCTTCCTTGATATTTCGGTGCTCACAAATCTTTGCAAATATATTTTACATGGAGGGGTTAAAGGAAACTTCCATTGCTATCATAAATAGAAAGATGTTTCCTCATACTGAGGTGCACTTTAATGGCTTCACATAGGACAGTGATTTGTCTCGAGCCTTATTAGTCCTGAAATCATTGATGAATTTTGTGTTTGTGCAGGCCACTCTGCGATTTCCTCACTGATTAATTGAATGCAGAGCCACTGTGATGTGGCCATTTAGCCGTAAATAATATTAGCAAGCTCCCATGAGGCGGTCTGTGTACACAGAAATACATGGCATTAATTAAAGTGTCAACAATCTTAACAGGAAGAGAAGATAAGGATCACTTAGAGACATTGCTTATTTGTTTAAGTAATTTAGAGCTAAAGTAATTTTACACACACCACTATTACGTTATCAGCTGTTTTCTTCTAATTTTGTCTTTGAAATGTTGAGCTCTGAGGTGGTTACCAATATACTACAGTAAGAGACACAAACATCTATAAGGTTTTTAGGAGCAAGAAGTTTGAGAAGTCCAAACCAGAAACCTCAGCATCATGCTGGTTCTGGGTGGCGGAAAACATTACAGCAAGTTGGCATTTACAGCATGTGGGTGTTTGTACCTGAATGCCATGTTGAAGTGTTCATATGTGCTGATCTGGAGTAAGTTTGGTAGCATTTGGGTAAAAATAAATTTCATTTAAGAGAGATTTTGATTTAGAGATGCATGATAATTGCATGCACAAAAGGTGGGTCTGCCCAACTGGCAGGCTACAACCTCTACATGCAACAACACCTCAATTGTTCAGACCTCAAAACGCAGACCTGACAACCCCCGATGAGTACCGGCTTGCATAACTATATGTTTGCTCCGAGGGGACAAATTGTGGGCAAGATATTATTTAAATGGTATCTTCATGGAAATAAGCACCACAGAATATTTGAGTTGTGTGTTTCTCCCTTTTCAAAGCATTGAGCTGGGTTGCCGTACTCAATATATGCACATTTTTTGTGGCACGTTTCCAAACTCTCCTCACAGGAGACCGGGCTAATTTGGGGAAGTAGTTTATAAATGACAGAAACTGTACTGCCCCGATTCCCCTTTGTTCCTGACAACTTCTGCTTAGTTAGGCTGATCAGGCAGAAGTGTGTGTGTGTCTGTGTGTCTGTTGGTCTGTGTGTACAGATACACTATATGGACGAAATGTATTAGGACATACCTCTTAATCCGCAAATTCTCATTCAATCCCATTGTCATTAGTTAGACTAGGCACCTTACTTCCAGTGGAAGGAAATCTTAATGCCTTAGCCTTAACAATACATTTTGATAAATTCTATGCTTCCAACTTTGTGGGATGAGTTTTGAGAAGGCCCTTTCCTGTTACAGCATGACACTGCCCCAGTGCATAAAGCAAGTTTCTTAAAGGAATGGATTGGGTGAGTTTGGTGTGGAAGACCTTGACTGGCCTGCACAGAACCATGACCTTAACCCCATCGAACACATTTGGTATGAACTAGAACATATATTGCGAGAAGGGCCTTCTCATCCAACATCAGTGTCTGACCTCAGGAATGCTCCTCTGGACGAATGGGCAAAAATTCCCACAGACACACTCCAAACCCCTGTAGAAAAAAAGAGTGGAAGCTCTTAAAGCGGGGGGCACAATTCTTCCCTTAAACTTTATGTCTTTTGATGTATTTTTTAAGGACTAAACATGTAAAACTTGAATTATAAACTGGCTCGATTGTGTCACCATGTGTGGAGTCACTGCAAATCTATCCTTGGATTCAATTATCATGTAGAGTCCGTAATGGTGTGCAGTGCCCGAAGGGTGCACAGATGGTTAGAACAACCAGAATACCAGATATTTCTGATTAGTACTCAACAATAATTCACCTCTTTTGGGGTCTGAACACATTAACAGTATGTGCCATCCTGTCTCCAGAGCTCTTACAAGACGCAGCTCTTGGTAAATGGCTGCACTAATGTTGCACCATGACTGACAGTACCCATTAATCACTCAGTGTGCGGAGGATGGGTTTGTTTCATAATCATTAGCTTTTACCGTTGTAGGCCTACATGTATTATAAAATCTATGGGTGGTCGTAATGAGCTGAGGTAGATGAGGTCATAAATAAACTGCCGGACTGGATATATAGAAATACAGACCATCGACGTTAACAAGTTTTATTAAATTAAATTACTTATTCAGGATGGCTAGAGGAGGCTGTTTACTGTGCAGCTCAGGAAGAAAACTGGTTTACAAGTTTATAAGAAACCCAACTTTTACTGTAGCATAACTACCTACAGGTCTTTAGCAGGGGGATAATGGACAAGCTAGATTTGAGTACTGTGGACGAGAATGTGTAAACCCATCATTGTGTTTCCTTACCTTTAGCTTGACCAGTCACATCTTTGATGCCTAAGCTCACAAACCTTGCACAAACCAGTTCTCTCTGCTTAGAAGGGAAATTCCGGGTTCGCTTACCCTGCCCCTCGTTGGTGCTATGGCTATCAAGCCATGAAGTTCACTGATCACAGAATCAGATCTTCAAACATTTCAGTTTATAAAATATTGCTCTCTGTTTTTTGACAGGGTTGGATAAAAGCAGACTTTTCAGGTGCAACCGTAGATTTTTTTATTTTTGATCATGGCACATTTGATAAGCTATAACTCACTAGCTATTTAAGGTCAAATGGATACTTATTCACTGCTTGTTTCATCCTTTGTTAGATAGATACTTTCCAAGAATAAATGGATGAGTGGGTAGATAGATAGATAGATAGATAGATAGATAGATAGATAGATAGATAGATAGATAGATAGATAGATAGATAGATAGATAGATAGATAGATAGATAGATAGATAGATAGATAGATAGATAGATAGATAGATAGATAGATAGATAGATAGATAGATAGATAGATAGATAGATAGATAGATAGATAGATAGATAGATAGATAGATAGATAGATAGATAGATAGATAGATAGATAGATAGATAGATAGATAGATAGATAGATAGATAGATAGATAGATAGATAGATAGATAGATAGATAGATAGATAGATAGATAGATAGATAGATAGATAGATAGATAGATAGAAAGATACTGAATTGCTCCAAAAGGAAATGGATTGTATTTGTTGTACTTCTTTGGTTCTTTTCTTGTACCCTAAATTGTATAATTATCCTATCCTATAAGTTTTGTGTTTACTTTGTGTTTACTTTCCCTTTTGGATGCTGACAAGTCATCCATCCATTATGAAAAAAAATCCTGTCAAGTGTAGATGTTTTTACCTGTAATCTTTCACACTAATGAAGTGATATGCAAAGAATATTTACTGTTGGCAGTGGTCAACATCTGTAACTTATTTCCTCAATTGACAATGAGCTATAACTAGGGAAGAAATGCAAAATAAATACAGTGATATATAACTCGTGGCACAATCCTCCATCGTTAAGTACCATGCAAGGTGGCGGGGGAGAGAGGGGGGTGGGATATAGAGATTGGGGAGTGCTTTGAAATTCCAATGGGCAGGGAGATTGGGTTCCGAAACTGAATTTTTTTGGAAAGCCAGAAATGTGTTGTGTGTAATTCCAGTGAGGGATGGATGGAGGGATGGAGGGAGGGAGGGAGGGAATAGTTGGAGAAGTTGCAGAGGCTGGCGAGGGAGATTTCAAAAGCCTCAGTGACGACAATCAGCAGCTTGTCGGGTTACCACACAGTAGCAGGCGTTAATTAACAGCTCCTGGAAACCCATGCAGATATATTACAGTTAATAGGCTCCACTAGGATCACATTTGCCATCTGATATACCTTTTTAAAAGGGAGCCACACTCATAAAGGGTCTTTTACTGCGTGGCAGGCAGCAGGATAGGATCAGAGTTATATCTCTTTCACACATCAATTAGATGATATACACTGTTTTCAAATACAGGTAAATGCACTAATAAAGCTGGGTCACTCCTTTCCCATTACCAATAGTGGACGATTTTTTTCCTTAGTGTGTTAGAAAACTGAGCTGTCTTTTACATCCCTGTCTCGCCAAAGAAGAGCGTTCACCCGGGTGTCACAGTTCCATCACTGCAGATCAAAGCCGATAAAAAGCTGTGCACAGATAACTCCGCAGTAGACAGGTGTCTACTGCGGAGTTATCTGACCTGGGAGTGAAAGCTGATTGTATCCATTCCAATTGAAGACCAAAGTCAGATGTTAGTAGGTGTTTGTTTGACTAATGGAAAAGGGGCTTTAGATGCAACAACAAACATGAGCTCTGCTAACACAGCGACTCAAAAGTAAACAATTTATTTGGCAACTAGTTGCTTGTGATGCATGAATCAATTTCTCAGTAGAAAATGTCCCACGCTGCTCAAAAAGATGTATTTGGGTCAGTCAGTACTCACAGTCCTGTGAGAGGCAGAGGGACGCCACCCAAAAGGCAAACGCACTGTGAGGCGCCCACAAACATAACCAGTGTGGTTCATTGGCTCTGATGCATCTCCAGCGCACGTTTAAACGAATTTGAAAATGAGATGCAACCTGGGCCAACGCTGCCATTTCTCCCACCCATCACAATCTCCATTGGCTTGTGCCAGAGGCATTTGGTGCTGGCTAGAAACTGGAAAATGAGATGGATACACATGGAACAACACAGAGGTTAATGAGAGAAACCAGTTTTAAGTAGGTATGTGTAAAGTCTATATAGTGACTGAGAAAGGGATGTTATTGTTTTGGCTTTTTTTAAGGTCTGAGGAATTTAATCTTTACCATATTGAGGATACAAAGGACATACACAGGAGAAACGACCCAGAGCTGTAGTTCAACACCTCATTTTAGCCCAAAAGATGCAGGAGGGAGGGCGGGTGGAATTTGAAAGGAGGTCTGCCCTACATTTTGGAGTTGCTAATGCTCAAATTGATGCCGAAGGGGCGTAGTCCACCCTGCAGTCTCAGAAACTCTTTCCTTCTTTCATGATCCCTCCAGCTCCACAGAGAACCTCATTTTGGTCCCATTTCATTGGAAAAAAAGAAGCTGCATGAGACATCATTAGTTTACTTCATGAGCACTATTTCAGCCAGAAAAAGAGGCATCTGAGCTTGTCCTGCATCCAAGTCACTCCAGGACACTGCTCTCCTCTCTGACACCGACGGCCTTGAGGGAAGCCTTCAGGCTCTTTGTCTGACCGGACTCAGTTTTCACAGTTTGTTCTCATTGCTGGAGAAAAGTCAGCGTGAAGAGCGCTGTTCTCTGCCATCATCCTGGCTTATAGACAGAGAGAGGTGTGTGTGTGTGTGTTTACCGGGCATTGAGAGCGCTGAATAGGTTTATTCAGGGGTTTTGTTTCTCTGTAAAGCACAAGGAGTCTGAAATAGCTTTCAGACGTTGTTCGCTTTAGATTCAAGTGAGCGTCTCACTCATACATTTCCCTACAGAGAGAGATTTCCATGTATTTGCAGGTTCACATTTGCTCAAGTTCCATATTTAATGAAATGCACAGACGTCTCCTTGTGATATTAGCCGCCTCAGTTAGTTTGGCACACTCCTATGAAGACTAACTCCATTGTGATCCCTCGAGATAAAGTAATTACAATTTTGAGTAAAAAAAAAATCGAGAAGTGCCTTCCGCTGTAGGAAGGGACGATCTGTAATGGGCCCACCTCTGCTCTGAAGAACTCCTCCTGCCAAGTGTAAATGTGCATTGAGCATTTCTAAATCACACATCTTCAGCACTTAGTTACCTTCTACTAATTCTCTAAGTGTTGGATGAGGGAACCAATTTCATTAAAAGTGGTATATGTCATGCAATAACCTTCGATTTCACATAATTAAACACCCACTGATCATGACTCTATATATCCATTCGTATCTTTTGATACTCAGTATATATATATTTTTTTAATTAAGTGAAATGAGTTTCGGGTGCAAACTTTCTTTCTCAGCTGCCCTCCCTTCTCTCCATAACCTTGTCAGTTCATCATAACCAGCTCCGGTTGAGTTCAACACACTCAGATTCAATCACTTCTTCAAATTAACATCCATTGTTTGCCAAAGTCATCGCCACAGCTCTTTGAGCACGATCCTAGGAAATTACATGCTACCTCCGTCAGGTTATCAACCATGGCCCATAATCAGGATTTCACGTTTTTTACGTAATGGAGCCCCGGGCTGCAGGAGGCTGTTGATTTTGAAAGAGTGCTACCATAGATTAACATAAGCCGTTTGTTAAACTTCCTCTGTGAGACAGTGTCATTCTGATTGTCTAATGTTACCAATGTGTCTTTTGATGGGCATTTTGTTTCTTAACACATTACACCTACACAGATTTAACGTCAAACAATTGAGGATACTGTTTGATGTGCACAAAGTGTAACATCTGTCGGATGGATGGATGGATGGATTGTTATAGTAATAGTAAAATCCTGGCGAAATGCGAATGCGTTTTCTAACATCCCAATGAGTTACTGCACATTCCACTTCCTGTTGTCATTTGGACTTGACTATCATTTCCTGTCTTTGCGCTGCCTCGTCATTTTACCTTCACACACCTGTCACCTGATCACCTGTCCCTGCAATTGCATCAAAGAAACCCCTTAGATAAACCAGGCTTTGTAAGATTATGCTAATTCACTTTCTGATGTCTTCAGAAACTCATGTTCTAAATATTTGCAGACTATCCGAATTGTTGTTCCGACTCAAGCTGGTGCTCACGTGAATTCTCCCCAATGGGAACTGCAGAAACGTTCTTCCATTCATACAACTTGTTTTAGTAGATCCCATAAAATTCTATCTATTGAACATATATTGAACATAAATGTGGACATATACGATGATATCTGTTAAGATAGGATAATTGCTCCAGGGAACTGGTAAGCACAGTTGATGGGAAACTACTGTCATTATTGATGAAGTGTAAATTAACTTCTGCTGCAGACGCTATTAAGAACGATTTGTCCGACCGCAGTGAGTTTTTCCTCACTGAATATGACTCATCTCGACTTTTACACATTTATAAAAACACCAAGCTTTCTTTGGTTTCTGTTTTAAATTTAACACACGCACATGCTTTCCTACAAGCTACTAATACTAACGCTAATAATAATTAAACTAATAACATTTTTATTCAAATGTCTCCTTCAGTGTCTGGGAGATCCGTCTGCTTAAGGCCAATTTATGCCTCTCCGTTTTTTCTATTACGGACAGATAAGACCGCCCTATCCGTCATGAAACGTCCACTCCGAGGGCGTCGGACAGCTTTTCGTACACGTCTGATTTTTCTAACTATCCGTCTTCATGTTGGAGACCCGACGGACCGCTCTTGGCTGTGATTGGTCCGCGAACGACATCATTTCCGTATGACGTCATTTCCGTATTTCCGGACCTCAAACTTCCTGTTTACATGTAGCAACAAACACGAACACAACTAGTTGTCAGGCTGACGGTGGCTCGTTAGAGCACTGAGGGCATGTGTGCACGGTCACATACGGTTATAACGAGCTTTCAAAACGGCGCTAGCAGGCTAGGCTAGCGGGCTAGGCTAGCCACCATGCTAACTGCGGTGGTAACAGTGCAAGAACCCGCCGTCACGACTTTAATTCCACTTCTATCATGACACTGTTTCTATAATACCGTCAGGTTAGAAGCAAACACTGGATAGTAGTAGTTAGTGTAGGGAGTCCCTGCTGACTGTGTGTGGAAGCTGGGGGGGAGCTATGTCCGTGTAGCTTCTAGCTACATGTAGCCTCAAGCAGATTCAAGCTGTGGAATCAGCAACACAGTTCGGAAACAAGACCGGGGAACCGCTGCGCTAAGAAACGATAACATCAGCGTCTTGACCCGCTGGGTGTCACTTTATTTAGTTCTGTTAGTTGCCATGGTTCAGTGTGTGGGACGCAAGCTAACATGTCAACAGAGACACGTGGACTTCTACTTCCCAAATGGGGTAGGCTTCTCTGAGCTCGTCTTCCGTTGCGCCACCTATGGGTTTTGCGGTGAATTTTTTCCGGACGTAGACTGACGGAGAAGTAAAAATCCAAAAGACTCTTTGTCTCCCGTTGAGACCTCTCCGAGAAACGGACACGTAGTAGTATATAAGAGCCTTTAAACCTGTGGTTCCCCTTCAGGAGAGAGAGATGTGAAGTATTTGAATGACAATGATTATGCACCATTTTATGTGAGCGGCCTGACAAAATTAATCCTCACTGATGACAATAAACTTGGTGTCAGATTAAGGTCAGACAAGTCTCGGCAGATGGAGGCTGGAAATTGACTCTGTTCCCTGACAATAAAAGTAAGGCGTAATAATCAACTCAATTTTGGACCCACAGCGCGGAACACAGACAATAGGAGAAGGAATTTTAAAGGCAGTTTAATCGCAAGCTTGTGGGAGATGGAGCATAGAGGCTGGGGATGGCTTGATGGAGGTTCGGAGTTGCTGGTTTGGTCGAGTGGGGCAGGTAATGGAGTGTGAAGACTGGATGGATCAGGACGACTGGTTTAGGTTCCTAACAGGATAAAGACAAGGCAGCAGGCAGCAAAAGAACAAACTCAGACTCATTGAACATTTGCTTTAAAGTCAATCAATTTTACAAACTCATAGATATCAGTCCCCTAGATATGCCTATTTTTGTGCCATTAATTATTATTTAAAATTTCTAAAAACTTGGAAGGTAAGAAAAGGATAAAAAAAAAATCAGTTTCAACAAAGTTTTACTCACAATAAGTCCAAAGGCACTGAATAAAAAAACACACTCTGAAACCTGTCCCACTGTGGACCTCCTAAATCCTGAGGGTTTTCTGAAAAGCTGACAGAATTGCCAATGTTCACAGAAACTAATTTCTGTGAAGCAGATAAAGACAAAATAAAAGCATTTAAAAGGTTAAATAATTTGCTTTCATTGTAAGTCAAATCCATTCCAAGCTTTAAAAATACCAACAAAGCCAGCAAACTTGCAGAAATAGAATATTTTGGCGCAACGCACCATTTATCCATCAAGTTTCATGGTGATCTGTTCATGTAGTTTTTGTGTAAACCCCCTGACAAAAAAACAAAGGGACAGTGGTGAAAACATAACCTCTTTGGTAACAAACGAATTGGTGGTCTGCAGTGTTGGTACCACTTTCTTCGAAGAACCCTTAGTGTCGGAGACTGAAGGAATGAGCAAGGGAGTAAATACTGGAGGAGGCGATAGAGTCGATTAGATGACTTGCAGCTGAACAGGTGGATTGATGGGATCGCCGTAGACTCACACAGCTAAACACACACAGACTGCAACAAAGACCGACAGAGGACAAACAAACCACACAAGGGAACGAAGGGAAAACACAGGGAAAAGGTGTAACCCTGACACAAGCCGGTATAGTTCATGGGAGCGTATTTAATTTGACCGAACTTGAGGGATATCGCAGCATGCACACATGAAGTGGCCCCTCCCCTACACACCGGTTTTTTAACAACATTACTTACGCTGATTAACACCACATAGATTATTGTCCAATACGTTCCACTGAGTAGAATCGGCACCGAAGAAATATGGAAACAATTTACCGGACATGTCCAACTCATGCATAAGCAACTAGCGGAAAAACATAAAGCACCAGCAGCAATACGTCAAAGTAAAGGGTAATTACTCAAGCAGTCATTCAGATCACCGTGAACCAAATGCATATTGATAATTCAAGTTCAAAAACGGCACATTTCTGCACTGAAGCGAGGCGAAAACAATGAATAACAAATTCTACCTGAGAGCACTGGGGGCATAGCAAGAGGTTTAGATCAAGGAACGAGCACTCAAGTCATTTCATAATCCAAAGAGCATCAAGACACTGCATCAGGGGGGTCATGGAGGGTGGAGCAGGCGTCTCTTCCCCAAGAGTCCCTGCCGCCTCGGCCTCTTTTACTCCATCTCTGTTTCTAGCACGGGTATGTCACCCACTGTGGAATCAATTTCTCCCCTGGCGATTCAGGTCCGGCTACATTTTCCAATTCATTTATACTCATTACCAGGAAATAGCCAGAGGCAGCAGCAATTCAAGCACCTGTAATATAAAGCCATTAAAATCATTTCTTGTTCCAGTTTTTTTGGTTTTAAATGGATGCCATCAGAGCAGATGAAACATTTAGGATTGTCACAAACAAACATGAACAGTGGCAAAAAATGGAAAAGAAGGACTTTTGTTTCTAAAGGTCGAATAATTATTACATTAAAACTTGAAAATCAGTGACAATGCATATAAAAGGTGTGAGATAGCTCAAATTTATTTGGTCTGTAGCTTGATCCTATAGCAACAAGTCAGCTTCATCATATCGGACATAACTGTGGGCAATGATTACAAACAAATATATCAAATAAACTTTATATCACACCGGATAGAGTACAATGTTTTTTCTCCTTCTACTGCTTCAAAGTGGGATTTTGTCAACAATACACATTCTGATGGGTTAGTCGTGTACATGTCAGAAAAATCACCCGGGGTCTGAAAAAATGAAAGCCGCGGAATAGCAAATTGCTGTTGCGTGGATAAAGGTAAAAAAATATATATATACATATATATTTAAAACTAAGAATGTTTGAGAAAATTTACTCCATTAATCATATCACATGTCATCATATAAATATTTGAGCAGAATAGAAATCAACATTTGCAAAACAAACGGCGAACGTGCAGCTTGTTTTCTCTGTGAGTTGAAGGGAAAGAGAGTGTAAGCACTAAGCTTGATTTCCTGTGGAGTCCCTGTCAAACGTCCTTTAGAGAGATAAAAGCGGCTGATAAAGTGTTCTTATCTTTGATCCAGGTCTACGCCTTGTGAGACTGCATAATAGAAAGCAGCTCAAACTAGCCTCCGGTAAGATGAAAAGGAAAGGAAATGCGCAGCACAATATCTGGCTTGTTTACCGTCTTCCCCTCAAAGGTTTAGCTCAAGGACGTCTTCGTTTTCAGGATGAGTGAAGATGATGAGGTGGAAGATGCAGGAACATGATATTTCCTTTTACGAACGTATCAAAGAGACACTGATAATCCAAGAGTGAAGCGTAAAGGTGAGACGAGGTAGCTTTAAAAAACAAATTCTCCCTCTCAGAAACAAAACGGTGATAAGAGTAAGATGCAGTGTTTCTCACTGCTTTTGCTGCTGCAGCCTCGTGTGGTCTGATATGTCACACATGATGGGGAATATTATCTAATGTCACGGATAATTCGCTGTAACAATACCACATCAGTTTGTTGTTTGTTGCACTTTAGTACCTCATTTACAATTTCCCTATTGCCAGTCATACAGAGGCCAGTTATTTAGCAATGCAGTCTCGAATCACTCTTTTTTTGTAAAATGAGCATCATTTGAACGGCACATAAACATTTATATCCTCAATTTTCCTCTTTCTACCCGTGACAGGGCACAGTTCTCGACATCCTTCACCAGAAAACTTTAAATGGGCTTGTGAAGAGTCTTTTGAAATGGCCCATACTTAAGCCATTTCCTGATAAAAACAGGTAAATCTGTAAGTACTCTGTAGAAAATGAAACTGACTGCATGCCTCATGTAACTTTGACTGGAACAATTTTGCCCTTGGCCACAGATCTATTGAAAGTGCAAAGCCATGTGTCTTAACGCTGTTTTTGTTGTTGTCTGAAAGTCCTTTCTTTTTACCCAATTCCAGCCAAAAGCCAACTACTCCCCCAGATAATAACCTGGACCGGCTATTCAGACAGTGTCAGGGGAGCTGATAATGGCCACTGTCACGCTCTGTCAGCGAGAACAGGTAACGGCCTGTGTGTCACCTTATTGTGATAATGGTCAGTCGGGGCTGATGCCATTCCAGGCCAGATGGGTTGCGAGCACATTGGAACTGAAATGACTGGCCCTCTTTGTTTGTAGTGAGAATACAAATCGAGCCGTTCGCCCGCCAGTTCTTCTGTTTACCTGGTTCACAGGTACTTGAATGCAACACCTGTTAAATTGGGGCAAAAATGAAATGAAGCTTAGAAAATCCACAAAAACTGATCAATAAGACATAAAAGTGAGAGATGACGGTCATCAAATCTCTTCTGCTCTGCACCGATTGAATACACAAAAACATTGTATTGCCCCTCTGCGGTTCTCTGCCTCCACCAAACAGTGCAGTTTTGGGCTATAAAAGCGTATTTTCAGACTCGTAATAGTCACGGTGATCTTTGACCACTGAAATCCAATCAGTTCATTTTTGATTTCAAGTTACAAGTAGTCAAAAACTGCTGAAATTACCAAAAGGCAAACTTGAGACTTTCACATTAAAGAGCCTGAAAACACGTTTTGTGATGCAACAATGCCTTTGACCTTTGACTACCACATTCTAATCACTTCATGCGTGAGACCAACAGAATATTTATACCAAATTTTAAGAAATTCCCTTTAGGTCTTGTTATGTTCACAAGACCAAAGGTTTGTCCTGTACATCAATACATCGGTCCCATTATTCTGAACATAATGGGTCAAGAACGCCTTGCAGGGATTTCTTTAAAGATCCCAAAAGCCATAACCTCCAGCTCTAGCTGTCGCCAGGACTGAGGAATTCAAAAATATTTCCCTTCCTCACTAGTTAGACTAGAGACATTTTTTTCTAAACCCACGCACCAGGGACACAGTCGTCTGCACCATCAGATTCCTCTTTAGAGCACAGGCTTCTCTCGCAACTTGCACTCGGGCTCTTTTAATGAACATAACTTTTCCATTTCAAAACGCTCATTAAAGCTGCAGCACCTCACAGTGAGACCGCTGTTCCTCACAGCTGCAGCCCAACTGCGTGAGGCCGGGACAACCTGCAGGCTGCTGCCTACACTGCAGTGGCAGGGAGATGACTTAAGAGAAATGTGAAGTGTTTTGTCTGTCAGATGTCTCCTGGCTTTCTGTGCAGTAGAAACCCAGATTCTCCTTTTGTAGACGATAACCCTTCAATAATACAGACACTGAGCGACAGTGATAGTTAATCCTGAATCTGTTGTGCCGACTTTCAAAGGAGAAGCAGCTCCTCAGACTAAAATAAGTGAGATATGTGTGACTGTCAAATCAATGGGAGTTTATATGATGTTCAGCCGTCGCCTGCTGCTGTGGGAGGGAGCTCCACGTCTCACCCTCTAATTGAACTCGTATACTTCCCCTGCAACAACAAAAACATAAAGAACCACAGATGTATGGGGAGCAAACTAACAGTGTTACGACTGAGATTTAACATTTATCTAATTCTCTCTGACCCTGCAGACTTAAAACGGTCTGCTGAGCGTTTCACAAGCCAAACTGTGCCGACTCTGCTTCATTTAAATAAGCAGGAGGAAAGAAACGAGTGAACTGACTCAGGAACACACAACGGCTGCCATCATGTACACCCGCAGATGAGACCCAGCCCCTGTGATTTGCATATTTAGAATCAGCTTCTTTCCTTTTTTTCTCTCTCTTCTGAGAACGACTCACTGACTGAGCACATAATCCCTGAGCATGAACCCCCCACCAGCTCCTAGAGTAAACCCAAGTGCATATTGGCTGCGCTCACATGAGGAGCAGCTTCCAGTGGGCATGGCCTGGTTCCTCAACTGCAGGTTTCAGGGTCGCCATGGGACCTTACAGTGAGGGGAGGGAGGGCTTTTTTGTTCTATTTGATTTTTCTGGGACATCCGGCAATGATAAACATTTCATTAGAATCTGCATTTTTATTCACAGTGTACTAAGTATCTAACTTCAAATACTCAAATATCAAACTACATCAATAAATCATCTTTTGTTTTAGGTTGGGTGACTTTCCAAGAAGAAATGGATGAGTGGGTGGGTAGATAGATAGGTAGATATGTAGATTGATTGATTGATTGATTGATTGATTGATTGATTGATTGATTGATTGATTGATTGATTGATTGATTGATTGATTGATTGATTGATTGATTGATTGATAGATAGATAGATAGATAGATCCCAAGGTTTCTGGCTCGGTACAGCAGTGATACCATTTTTATTTTCTTATTCCTTAACCATGAAAGCAAACGTCTGACATGTAGTCTCCACACCCAAATAGTTTCTGAATATCTCCCGAGCGTTCTGCAGTGCAACCTCATCTTCCAGCCACAGAGTAAAAAGTCAAACAGGCCACTTCCACTACTGGATCTGCAGTAGAGGTGTGTTTAATCTCCCAAACGTATGATTTGCTGACCTGTGTGAGCTTATCCCGGTTTCAGCTGCAGGCGAAGCGAAATGACTCATGGTGGATCTGGAGTTTCACTAAAGACACCTACACAGAATGTCCACCAAATATCACCGACTAATATACAGCTGCTTATCTGGATCAAACTGTTGTAACTTGTAAACACATTTAAATGTAGGATTTTTGGTGGTGAGCGCAAAGGTATCTCATTTAGCTCAGACAACCACTAGTGTGGACTTCAGGACACATATTGGTGCTATTTAAATAAAAACCCAGTAGTACGGATGGAGCCTAACTTTGCATTCCGACACGATGCGTCACTGTGCTGCAGCCGACACATCATTCTGCTCGTCAGAGTTTCCTCGATGCTCCCTACGTTTTTCCACCTCAGCCTGTGGTTATCTGTGCTTCCTACCATCTGGGTTCTTGCTCAACTGCGGCAGAATGTGCCACTTTCTGTTGTTTCGATGGATTTTTCTTTTTTCCACAATCAATCACATATCGATTTCCACTTTTGAGGTTCGCCTTTGGCAAGAATGCGTGACCCTTTTGTTGTTGCTCCAAAACTCCCCTCTATCTTTGATCAGTTGCTCGCTGCACTTACACAGCTCCATCAGCTTCTTTAACTTCTCGTTAAATCCAGTCACCATCCACTCCACAAACTTCCTGTTGGGTGCTACACTGCAGAGTATGTGAATAACCCCCAAAGACAGTAGCTGATCCTTCCTGTGGGTTTCTCATGTATTATCACATTAGCTTACTGTGTAAAACAAGCTGCTTTATGCACTCTAAAGCTGGCATCTCTACTCTCTCTGTACAGTTCATGTAATACTTCTCTTTTTCTTTTTTGCGTTTTAAATGGTTTTGTATTCATATAGCGCTTTTCTAGTCTTGATGACCACTCAAAGCTCTTTACATAACATTTTTACATTCACCCATTCACACACACATTCATACAGTGCATCTATTAGCAGCACTTTGTTGTTCTATGAGAGGCAATTCAGGGTTCAGCATTTGCACAAGGACACTTCAGCATGCAGATGGGGAAGGCAGGGGATCGAGCTGCCGACCTTCAGGTTGGAGGATGACCGCTCTTCCCCTCAGCCACAGCAGCCGCTTTTGGTGAGGAAGAAACATTTTAGCCCTTTTACAGTTTTAATTGGGGACTTTTCTCAAATCCAACTCCCAACATCCCTGCAGCTTGATAATTAACACATTATAACTTGTTTGTGTAATCTGTGTAAATTTGAGTGTAAAGCCTACTGTTTTTTTTAATCACATTACTTTTGCACACAGCTCGCAGCAAAGGACATAATCCTCGTCAAACCACAACTCGACATTCTTATTCTTAATTTTTTTGTCTCTATTTTAAACGTTTTGACTAAATTATTATTATAAACAATCATGATAATAATAATAATAATAGCTGCTCGTCAAAGCTAGGCCCTGTCAGATCCTGCTTCTTTATGTTAAGGTAACTAGCTGTATACTTTAAAGGCATACAGCAAATATATTCATTTTATAGACTTGAAAAGCCAATAAAATTTGATTTCATATATATACATGATCAAATTCATCACTCAACATCACTTCTGCAATTAGTTGGGGTTCGTACCACTTTTACATGCCTGACAAATAAAGTAAAATCTATCTATAGGCAGCTACAATGAAGCAACAGATTCTTATATCGAGCTGTCAACACGGAGGAAGAAAAACACTTTTTCTCCTGAACGAGAACTGGAGCAAAGCTGACAGTGTGATCCCAAAAAGAGGTTTTAAGATCACCAAGAAAAGGGTCTGAATGAAGTATGATCCTGTTTCTCTGTGACTGCCTTCTCGTCTTTTTGTGCACCTCTAAAAACCTACTCGGGCTCGATAGCTTGTGCTGTTGTATTGATCAGCGGCGCAGGCAAGTACGAGCGAGGAACCTAAAAGTAGCGCTGAGTTTGTTTTTTTGTTTGTTTATTAATGCAGGCTAAAATGGAAATGGGCAAAGGATGTGTGATGAATGTTAAGTAGTTTAAGCCTCTGAGCAACATATGCCGGTGCTGGTATTTAGATGCATAAATTAGTATGGAAATTGCTGAACCTTCTGTATCCACTGTGTCAGTTATCTGCTTCATTACCGGTTGGTCAATATCTTCATTATCACAGTAAAGACACGGTTCTCCTCCAAATCAAGGAGGCATTTTTCAGTCTGGATGAAACATCGCTCGTACCACGATCTTTTGTGAGACTCCCAGGAGGGCCCATAGATATTTATTAAATACAGGCAATAATGAAGTGAATATAAATCTATATTTATAGCATGAATGTTAATACTGGCTTTGAAACCTTATTGCGTCCCTCGATGCTGAGAATTTATTTGACCTATTTTACTTTCTTTTTCCACTCTATCTAAACATTGTTCTGAATCTACCTGTGCACTGCATAAAGGCACTTCATTACAAAGCAACTTTTCAGGTGCAGTAAACATGGCTGCACACCAGGAGAAGAGAGAGAAGGACAGTTGCGATCTAGCAAGAGGCTTTTGTCTAACCCTGTCTTAACTTCCTGCAAATGGTCCGAAAGTCAAAAACCACCAAAAAAGGTGTTTTAACACTGTAACAATGTGGTTTGTTGGATCCTGTCCGAGACCACAGCTAAGTGTCAATTAAGGGGCAGCATCCTCCGGAGGACTTGGTCTCAGCCATATCGGCAGCATAGACCATGTTGGCCGAATCAAAAGGAGACATTGTGGTTATCTTATTGCCTAACCAGCCTGTCTTGCCCTTACAGCCGTTGCCTTGCAACAGAGCTACGGATGATTAAGTTCTTCGGTTGATTAAAAACGCTGTTGTTTTTGAAAATATGGTTAACTAGCTGTTTGGTTGAGAACTTCAATTTGAGAATACAATTTCCGACATTTTCACCTGGTAGAGCAACCGTTGCTCGGGGGGAAGGATGCATTTTTCAATCGCATTTGGAGGAGCCTTCAAATTGGCACAGTCTAGTTTCCCCTCTGTGACACAATTGGTCTTTAAAAGCTGCCTCCAAAGGATGCAGCCGTCGAACTGAGACACAGCTCACCTCTTTGTGCCGGACTACATTTTGGTCAATTTGTCCAAGGCAACTTTTACACCTGATATTTTGGTTCAGACTAAACCTAAAAGTCTGGGTGTGAGAGCCCCGTAATATGTAAATTATATTCACACTGCAAAACTTTTTTCCCCAGAAGAGCGACCTTATTTAGCTGTTTCCAAAGTAGTGCACATGTACAACTGAACACCATCTAAATTATTCATTAGTACGAATACCCCACAATTTATTTATTCATTCGTCTACCTTGTTAACAGGCATTTCTCTTTGACACTTGATAACATCTGTTCCATTTCGGTTACATAAAAAAAATGCCACCTTGAACAAAATTGAAATCCTAAATCATAATTGGTTTCATATTTGTGTACAAAGCAAGATGAGGTTTTGAAATTGTATAAATGCTGCATTCAAAATTCCATTTGTCTCTTGGAGAAAAGATTAGATGGAGAAAAACAGCAGCAGCCAAAAACAAATAATCACTTCCACATATTCTTGACAGCTGGTGCACTTGTAATGTGTGTTTGTATGATGCTGTGTGACAATATATGTTTGCAACAGCTGGACTGGTGTGTCCCACAAGACAACCCACAAGACATGGGACACACTGAGACCAGGAGTTGGTCTCCATCTCAGACTTTATATAAAGATGGATGATGCATCCTAAATTAAATCTGCACAGAAGTGCTTGTGGGATAGAGCCACAGTAAAGATCCAGTAAATACACGCAATCGACCAATCACGAGTCAGTCTCAGCTGTCAATCGTGACATTTCACTGCGTTTTTTTATATCATCAAATAGCTATCTAACCAAACCTAACAGAAAGAATAACACTTGAACATACATCAGTGAGATAAATACTGTAATACAAAGGAACCATGATTGAGAAAAATACATGTTCTTTGACTTTCACTTAATTTGGTCCACTCCATTAACATGGAGGAGTATTCATGAGCTTGGTCACAATCTCTTTGGCTTCACCTTTAGGAGCTCAGTCATGTCGTCCATTTTTATAAACAGCCTTTGCTCTTCACAGGGTAGATCAGCGATTGTTCTGCTTTTCATCTGTCATGAATCAATAATTTTCAGTGTCTCATCTCTTTTCCGCCCGACATGAGGATTCTTGGGACCAGTTAACTATTATCTAGTTCTCAGTGACCTTGAAATAAATCCGACAGATAATTTCAATTTCACATTGATGTCGTCCACGGGGGAAGTCATTATCATTGTCAGGCTGTACAGACGTGCGTCAAGAAACGAAAAAACGTCCACTTGCTTTTCCCAACAGCTGCTCAATCACAGCAGTATTCAAACGCTTTATATTCTGAACCATTAAACAGCCAATCCTCTCCAATATATGGCACCAAAAAACCTTTTATTAATTTACTGCCATGTTTTTCACCACAGATAATGATCTCCATGTCCCAGGTTCCTCCCCAGAGCAGAGTTCAGGGTATTTTAAGTGCATTGACTGTGTAGCTATGACAGCTCTTTGAAGAGTGTGCTGAGGAACAGGGAGGGAGCTGACTAACTGAGACTTGGGACTGGCCAGGAATCCAGCAGCTCCAATGTGACAGGGTTGACTTGATTTTAGTGCATGCAAGGTAGTGGTCTCCACAGAAACTGCTCTGAGATGCAATTCGCTGAGACAAGGCAGCCCGAGCCCCTTTTTGTCAAAGTTCTGGGGAAAATATAAACGTCTGAAAAGCTTTTGTAAAGTCTACTCGACTTCACAAGACATCCTAGGAAATTTTGGAAAACTTTCCCTCTGTCAACACTTGCGTCCCAAACTTGGCCAGATTGATCTAAAATGGATCTTAAAAGGCATCGCCGTTACTTTGTTCTTATAAAATTGAGTTTGACGTTGATATAAGGGCTTGAATTCCAGCATAGAGCTCTGCCAGTCCCAAAGAGTCTCAGGTTGTCCTTCTGAAAGCCTTCCAGGAGATTACAGATGTGGAGAGAAGAGACGGGAGACCAGGGTGTGAGGAACAGCAATCCCAGCTGGAAGAGAGGAGGCCTGTGGGTCGTGTTCTCTGCTGAGCCCTCACTTGACACAGCACTTGATGCTGAGCCAACACACGTCTCCAGCCAAAGCAGGGTATTGTGTTTCCTGCTACAGTCCCTTCTTCTATCCCAGTGAAATGTTCAGCAGTACACCTACGTGCCATCATTTGTATTATTTTTTGTTTGTTTTTGATATTCAAGTTGAATTAGAATCACTATTCACTTTCTTTTGCTCCTAGTTAGTATTTAGTTGAAGGATATGTACAGTCATGCATGTATGGGTACACACAAAAGATACATTTTTCATGCATGTAGTTAACTTTATCGCTGTCAAGGTCAGAAAGTCGTAAAAATTTGAGAAATGTCTAACTGGAGAATACAATTATAATATTACAAGAAAAGTGGTAATGGAGAATAAGGTATTGTGTTGTAAGGTTAAAAGAAAAAAGGTCTTAATACCACAAGAAACAGTTTGTAATAATATGAGTAAAGAGTTATATTATTAGAGAATGAAGAAAAAACACTTGAGGAAACCACTTTGTGTTTCTTCAGAAACTAAGCTCTTTGAGTATCAGGCAGATTGTCGCAGTCGAACAAACATTTCCTAACAAACGAGGCGTCGTCTTCCATCATCTGTGTGGTTGTATTTTTAGAGAATACACAGTTACTGAGAACAGGCTGATCTTCTGCTATTCTCTTAAAATGACATGTATATTTTAACTTCATCAACAAAAGCTTCTTTTCCCTTCATGTGCTTCAATACTCTATTGTAAAAAATACATTCCGTTTGTTGGATTCACCGTTTTCATTCTTAGGTTGCTGCAGTGATGTGAACAGGAGAGTGTGACGTGACATGGAAATGCTATTTTTATTCAGACAGAGGAGTTATGAGAGAATTGTTCTTCCTGTGACTGATGTGTGTCGAGCACAGAGTAAAACCATCACATCAAAGATTTCATTTCCCTGCTGATTTCAACATAAAAGGCAAAACTGAGGATTAGCAGATCAGAGGAAGCTTGTAAGGCAATTGTCAAACGTCACCTGGATGCACTGACAAATTTGTTTTGTCTTACAGGTTTCGAGAACTCGACATCTTCCACCTGTTTCCAGTTACTTGTTGCCATAGCTACATGCACGAGGTGGCCGTGGGCTGAGCTCCAGTCAGTTTGACCTTTTGAAACTTTAGAAAGTTTCTTGAAGCAGAACCACTTGAAATTGCAGCTAAATAATCCACAAAATGATTCCAAACAAGTGTGGAGCCGGCTGCAAGCTGAAGGTGTCCTACCTCTAAAAGGAAGTAACATTTCTTAATGTCCGAACTGGTTGACGTACTGGAACCAAAATTATTTTTAAAACTATTTTAGAAAATATGCATGAGTCAAAGTCAACCGAATACTTCCACTGCTACTCCTCTTCCTCACGGATTATTTATGACTCTCACTCTCCATACATAGCTTATCTGCCTCCTTCTGTGAACTCACTTTACTGCTGTTGTGTGGTTTCCACGCCATCCATCCTGAATCAACAGTTGTGTTCACTGACCGTCCTTTTAAACTCAGTCGAAGGAGAAGACCGTCTCTGCACTGTTTCAGAGGAGACTTCAAATACTCTGGATAAAGAAATATTTTCAAAGGCCAAAGCGTAATGTCTGAAACTCATCACTTGTCAAAAGGCAAACGGGGATGATGAAGATAAATGTGGCACCTGCTTTAAAAAGAACTGTGAGAGCGTGGCCCTGTGAACGACTTAAACACAAACACTTTGTTGTGTATCAGCGGAGACATACTTCAGTGAATACGTCCGTCTCATGAAATGCCAACAATACCGCTTTCCCCACCAGTTGTTTATCAGTGTTTATGGCTCCTTCTTTTGGTGCCCCCTGGGTTTTCCTCTTGATCCAGAAACAAGCTCAACTAACTCCGTCAGTGTGAATGAATCCCTTTGAATGAAACCTCGGCGACAATCGCAGCAACATTGTGCCAGACACCTCTCGGACATGGCATTTGAGGGAACGGGCAGTTGATTATCAGTCGTAGGAGAAATTCCTATTCTCTTTCAGCGCTTCCTTATCTGTGCGGTGGGTGACCTTCAGAGCACTGCGGAAGGGGGGGGTGGCATCAGAATGAATTACAGGCTCCCTCCCTTGTCAGAGAAGTCCTGCTGCTGGTTGTGACAGGGGTGAGGGATCTCTAGATTTCCCTCACACAAACACACACACACATACACAAACACAAGTGACACATATAGCACCAAAGGCTACTATTATAACGGTCGGCTCACGCTCGATGTAAATGAGACGGAATAAAGAATAAGAGGTATAGATTAACTCATAAAATGGCTGAATATATTATGCAGGAAAAGACACGTGGATCTATGCTGTGATTTATCACTGCAGATGTTAAACAAACGGAGAATAAACAGAGGAGAGGAAAGAATCAGCGACCTACCCCTCCTACTCCAGCCCCCCCGACACACCAGGTCACAGTCTATCATCGACTGAACACCATCCTCCACCCCGGAGTCTTTCCTTCCATAATTCACCCACATCTCACTCACTGTCTGTCACAATGATTCCCTGTGAAAGATTTTTTTTTTAGCTTCTGTGGGACTGCTCCTGCGAGGCCACATTTTAACTACCACTTTTTATTTTTTTCACTTGCCCCGGGTGCTAAATGACCACCATCCATCTGCAGGCGAGCTGACAGTGTTGTTGATCAATACCAGTGACTCCAGGATCACTTCGCCACGTGCTGACATTTCTCACTTTCCAAATGTTCCCCCCCCCCCCCCCCCCCCCCCATTTGCAGCCTAATCACATTTTTCAGCCTCTCTTACGAGGGAAGGACGATGCTGTGAGGGAGGAAACTGGCAAGACAAGGTTTTTTATCAGTTCCACAGACTGAAAAACAGTGGGGGAAAAAACACCAGAAACGTGAGAGCACTGTTCTAAAACTGACATGGTGATTTGAATCTCCATTAGATATCTCAGTTGGATCTCTGAGAGGGAGCCTTAAATGAACACGGAGCCTGGGTGAGCACAGGTGAGGCAGGGACGACAAGAGTAAAGATCTTTGCACACTGAGTCCACAGTTTTCATCTAAAATTGCAGCACGTCATTTAAAAATAAATACGACCCACCTCCTGTCCAAGTTGTGCTGGTTTTTCTTGGAGCCGAGTGGTGATGAACAAAGGACTAAGCCCCCAGTGCTCCCAGTTTACAGCTAATTAGCTAAAAGACACAAATAAGTATAGTTAAATTGTGTCTTGCTAATGTACATGCATGAGCTACTAATATAATAAGTGATGGCATGCAGGTTGAGGGGAGGCACTAAAGGTTAATACAGTCAATTATATAAATGATATGGAGGAAAGGGCGTCAATTTCATCGTAATTTAATACGTTTGGTCAATGCATTACTACATGTAATTATTATTATGTCTGTTAAAGACCTTTTTTTGAGTTTTAACATATTATGCATTTAGTTAAAAGGTTGTGTGTTTTCAACTTTGTTCGTACTCTTCGAATAAATTTAGTTAAGAATATATTGATGAATCCCAGATTTGTGCATCAAATGTCTGTGAATGAGGCCCATTGTCTTCTCTTTAATATACAGTGTCAGTGCTGCGAGCGTATCAGACGGGACCACTGACATCCTGAAATAGACTTGGAAGTGATCAGAATAATTTCACAGCTCCTTGATCAGAAGTTGAAATTCTCCTTGTTCCTGAAGGTGTCTCAGGATTAGAGGGACCCAAAGTTTCCTTTGCCTTTATTCAAGAAGTGAGAAGATCACAAAATCCTCCTCACTGCTGGACTCTAATTTATCAACTACTGCAAATTTTCAGAACGAATAACATAATAAAACACGTTTGACACAGCGTGGCTTTTTTTATTGGATTATTGATTTAAGAAAACTCCTGAAAAAAACTCCTTTAAAACAACCTTTAAAAGCATGAATTCTATTATTGAGCAACATAGACTGCATATAAAGATGTACGACATAACAGCTCCTCAAAAGAGACACCAAAGTGTCTTGATCACCCCCTGGTGGCTGGCTGCAGTATACCTCAAAAACGCTGCCTCCTCCATGTTAGTGGATGGAAAAGGGTCCACATCAAAGTTCATGTTAAATAGTTTTTTGTTTGTGTCATGTAAGCTAGTTTTTATCACGCTGATTGATGTTCCGGTGTTTATTCTTCCAGTAAGACACATTTTGGTTCTAGTTTGTGAAACTCTAAAAATATGAGCAAAAATGATTGACAGCTGAGACTGACTCGTGACACTGTGCAGACTCTGGCTCCAAATAATGTCATCGCCCCAGGATGGCAGCATTAGTAGAAGTGATATTTTGGCTTCTTTTCTGGGTCGTGAGAGGACGTGGAGACTTGTCACCAATCAGTATTTAGTGTGAAATAATATGATATAAATGCTGCAAGAATGATAGTGGTTCATACTGTCTCTGATAACATCTGTAATCCTGGTTGAAATGATTTGCCCGCCTGTATTTCCAGCACATCACTTTCATAAATCTTTAGAAATCACTTGAGATGAACCAATTTTGCATAACCAGAATATTCTAATCCATCTCCAAGGTTACAGAACAAGATAAAACACAAATGGAAATAAGACCCATCAGCACCCTTCACTAAAAGTTAGTCGCAGAACCTTGGCAACAGAGATGAACTTTAAATGTTTCTTGCAGCTTCTTCTTGTGCCTTCTGATTTACAGACTGTGCCACATTCTCACTGCTATTCTGCTCTTTTGAAATCGCAGGGGTTCTTTTAACAATGGCAAATCTCTGCTCTCTAAAAGGTTTACAAAGGGATTTAGGTCAGGACTCATTGCAGGCTGGTGTTAGAACAGTTCCATATTTTCCTCTCTGCTGAATGTGTGTTTTAGATCGTTGTCCTGCTGAAAGGGCCAAGACCTGCACCTCAAACCTAGTTTTGGAACACTGGCTTACACGTTTCACCATTAAATACCCCTGTAATCTTCTTATTTCATCATTCAGTTGATACATTCAGTGCCTCCAATGCCGGAGGCAGCAAAACAGCCCCACAGCGTGATAGAACCAGCATGATGAGGCCGTTCTTCTCCTTATGGGCTTCATTTCATCAACTATAAACAAGCTGATGCACTGCATTAACAAAGAGCTCTCCTCTGGTTTCATCTGCCCACAGAACTTTATTCCAGAAAGACTTTGGCTTATCTATGTTGATCTTTTCTTAGTCTTGTTTTGCTTTTCTTTCCTTAGCTGTGTCCATCTTTCTTTCATTAGCTGTGTCCTTTTTCCTCCTATCATAGAGCTGGACTTGGTGAAGTGTGTGGTGTGCTCCAGACTGGTCAGCCTGAAGCTCTCTTGGTGTCTGGTGTCGGGTTTTCTCCACAGTCAGCACCAACCTCTTGATAACTGTTGAAACTGGGATTTCAAAATCTTTGGCAGTTCCCAGCCGTGATAGCAGGACTGCTGTTGTTTTCAACTTCCTGGACAGACTCACTGTAGTGCAAACAAACACAGAGGTGGGCTTGAGTTCTTTGACAGGTGTTTCTTTGTTTGAGGAACCAACTTTGAAAAGTTTTCATTTCAATATTTCAAAAAGTTGCCAACAATTGAGTCTGTGATCACTAAAGTGTGATTATATTATTTCACTCTAATTTGATTTTTTTAGATTTTTTTTTTTTCTGTTAATTTTATTTGAATAGGAATCAGACTTATTTGCCATTTATGTGTACACATACTTGTAATTTGACCCTGGTGTAATTGCACTCAGTGACAAATAGACATATAATTAACAACAGACTACAAAAAGCTAACAATAGACATAACTACTATGTACAAATGGAGTTAAATCGTACAAGACCATAGCGCAACAGTAAATAAGAAGTGCAAGGTCAGACATGAACATTTAACTATTATGCATTATTTTGATCCTGTCATGATTCATACTGGCAAATGACTCAACTTAAAGGACACTCTTCGACTGAACATGGATTCACTTACAAAGTGAACAGTGTATGTACAAATAAAGGGTAATTTAGAGACCAACCAATAGTTAACTCAAACTACCTGGCCAATGTGACAGACGGCCAAAAGTGAGTAGCGACATTACCACAATGTAAAACAAAACAGCATTCTAGCAAGGAAGAGGTGTTCAGACCGGAGCTAACATACTGGAACAAAGGGATGGTCCTGATGAAAAATGAGGTGCATGGGATGATTGGCAGGGAGGAGCAGAAACCAGAGGTCACTCCGAGAGACTGTATTCAAATGTGGCTGACATGACACCTGCAAAGCGACCTGTCTGGGGACAAGTCAGCAGCACACGTTGTGAAGGGAGGGAGCAGAGCGGGGACAGGACAACTCCCACGAAAGCAGAACAAGAACCAGAAAATTAAAACAAATCAAATCAAACATGGTTCTGGTTTCGTTTTTGCATTCATATCTGAGGATATTCTGAATTATGTCCTTGAAAGACTAAATGTGTTTATGTCTTAAAAGTGTGTATCTACTCTCAATAGCTTTAGCCTCAGACACTTGTCAGCCACCCAGACCAGAAATGTGCTGTTGTGAATGATCGCCAAATGAAAGAACTACTATCACAGAAGCTGTTTTGATTGAAAGTAAGAAAGATTTAAAAGTGCAGTATTATCATTTGCATAAACTACAAGCCAACCAAGTGATAAAAGAATTATCAACTTAACTGCCTATGTGGTAGTGCCAGGGAGAATTTTAATTAAAAAATATCTCAATACCCCTCTTCAGTAAGTGCAACGTCTGAGAAAAGTTGCATTTTTTTTTTATTAGAGATAATATGAGGCACTAATCTAAAAGCCACAGTGCCAAGAAAACAGAGGGTGAAAAGGAGAAACTGCATTTATGATGTTTAATGTTCTGGAATAAATGGAATCCACTTCCCTTACATATTCTGTCAACAAGTAGGGAAGGATAATAGAAAAAGCAACAGAAATTGACTTGTATCTCCATTCACAGAAGGAGCAGAGTCTGATTACATCTAGGCAACAGATCAACCCAGCAGTGAAAGAAGTGGATGTGTCCTTGTGCGCCCTTATGTGCTTGGAAAGATTGTGAGTCCCAGACCAGAGCGACTGATTCATCGATCCTTGTCTTCTCCAAGAAAGTTTTTCTTAATTCCGATCAAGGTAATTTGACTCCTGATCCACATTAAGTCAAAACAGAAACACTTGCCACTGATAAAGAAACAGTCAGTGTTTTATCCACAATTTAATCAAAGTGTTAATTAGTCAAGGTAATGTGTCTCTGTCTCCCAAACCCTGACCTCAGCATTTTCAACCAATTGGCAGCAGATAACAACATTTTATATAAGCACTGTTTTGAATATTATTCCGAGACATATTCTGAGAACCAAAGTATTAAATTAAATAATGAATATCGATCAACATTCTGACCCTCAATTGTGGTCATGAGCTCTGAGTAGTGACAAAGTGTGGGACAGGGTTTCTGGACTCGACCTTGGAGATAGTGTGAGGAGGTCAGAAATCCAGAGGGAGCTCAGAGTAGAGCAAGGGGCCTGTCGAGTTGTTTCGCACATCTCGTTAGGAAACCTCCTGGCTGACAATTCTGTTGGAGGTTTGACATGTTGGGGTCAGAGGTTAGGCTAGACCCTGGACTTGCAGGAGGCACCACATATCCCATCTGGCATGGGAACACCCCGGGACTGCCAAGGAGGAGCTGGAAACCATAGCTGAGGAGATGGATGGCTGAGCCTGTTGCCACCACAACCTCGCCTCCTAAGTGAAGGAAGATGAAGTGGACTGGAAATGAAATGTGGACACTACAAAACATAGCAGCAGTTTAACTTTACCACAAAGACTTTATTTGAATGTATTATTAATGTAGTGTTGCGTGAGAGCCTCTGGATTATCTGCAGACTTTCTCCACCTGCAGCCCCCTTAGTTTAAAGACAGCACAAAGTTTGGAGAGTCCAAGATCTCTGCAGCAGAGTTAATATGTTAGTTCCTTCCAGCTTTGGATTTGTTGCTGTTGTGAACGCGTCTGTGCAGAGAACCTCCCGCTGTGTTTTGCAAGTGTGAAAGGAAAACTCTGGATAAAGTCCGTACCTTGTTCTACAGACTCTATCCAGAGGATTAACACTAACACCAACCAACACATCTCCACCAACACTAACACCACCAACTATTTTGTAGCAGTTGGCAGATAAATGTGTCCAGTCTCATATCCAATATGGAGATTTAGTGGTATATCAGCATTGGTGGAGTTTTGCACTCTCAGAACACCCTTCTAGCTTCTTAAGTTAGATACAATTCCATAGTAGTTATTTAATAAAAGTGACTAACTGCTTACTCACCAACACGTTAGCATAAGTAGGTTGTAGGTTGATGCTGGTAAGATATCACAGACTGTGATATTTTTCCTTGTAGAGGTAAAATCAGTGTTATGGGGTCCTGTTCTCGGTACCTGTCCTTTTTTTCTGCGGGCTTTGAGTCCTATTTGATGCAGCATTTCAACATCCATAAACCTGTATACAAGTAATTCATCTCCCTGCTGACAGCCATCTGATACTTCCTCTCCGTCCCAAGTTTTTCATGCAAAATCTGTTTTCTGCTGCATGAGAAGTATGTACTTAAATATTAACAATCTAACATCAAGGGCGTCACTGTAGTTATCCCAAGGGCCACATCAGCCGAGTCACACATCTCATCACACATCTACAAATAAATTCTAAGTGCAGATGAAAGTTATTAAAGTGCGTGAAAGTTTTCCATAAATAGGCATGGGGGAGGGGGGGGGAATCTGTCACAGCATCCACAGGCTTTGATGTAATGAGTCACTGTTAATTGGCTATAAATGCAGTTATGATTGATAGTCCTGGGGACATGGAGACAAGCTCTTAAGATTGCGCTAACAGGCCTCTTGCTGCTTTATTGCAGAACATCAATAACTCTGCAGCATCTCCGTCACTATCTGAACTCTCACTGTTGCTCTGCTTGTCCCCTTTCTTCCCCTCATCAGATAGGGGCCTCCCAGGGCCTCCGTGAACAAGGTACGTGTCTGTTTCGGCTCCATCCTTTATGAACTGTTATCAGCCGGGGCCGGCGTTTTCCTCTCTCGTGCATACTTGTGATGACTGTGCACAAAGAAAGTTTCCGTGAACAGAGTGTAGTTGGTTGGGTTTTTCTTTTTTTCCTAGTGCTCAATGCAATGCATCAACACTCTGCAGAGGGAGGAGAGAGGGTCGTGGATGGTCGGCGGAATTATTTTCCATCGCAAATGTTTTCCATCTGGTTTGGCACAGCTTTTGAGTGCTGATTTAATGTTGCTTCTTTTTGACAAAGAAAACCCATTTATTTTTCCTGACCTACGAAGAACAGCAGTTCTTACAAATGCACGGAGCTGTGCTGGAGATACCTTTCCTGCATCAGCAAGCTCTGTGTTTCCGTGAAGATTAAAAAATAAGTGGTGAGTTGTTTATTTATGATTTGCCAGAGGGTTGAGAATCTGGATCTTGGTTGGTCGGTATAAAGCTTTTTTTATCGTTGAGCTGGGCTCGTCTGACACTTTTGAATAATGAGTTAACATCTCTTCCTGGATAGTGAGAGCTACATCTTCTCTTACATCAAATTATTACATTAAGATGCATCTACATCTCTCATCTATACATACACCAATGATTGTCCGCTGCAGCAGCTGACTACAGAGTTTCAGTAAACGCAGGTACTTTCATAATCCATAGTTTTTTTTTTCAGTAGGACATTAGCTCTCGTGTTTATGGAAACAACCTTTCCCTTTATCTTCTTATGTCTTTTCCCTACTCACCTAGTGCAGGACATGCATCTTAGCACACAAATACAAGCCTTGAGGAATATTGCGATAAGTGTGTGTGTGTGGTTGTGTATGTGTGGTAAATGTCACCGAACGTGTCTGTGTGGGCAGAGCAGCGCGAATGCTTGTTGTTTTTTGTGTGTTTGTGCATGTGGAGAAAAAAAAACATGATATCCAAGAAGATCTGAAGACAAATAGCTGCAACGGTAGCAGTCCTATCATGACAAGTGTAGATAAGCGATTATGTGTTGGTTTCAGTGGACCAGGTGATCCCTCAGCCCTGCAGGCAGCGGGTGAGGCATTTCAGCAGCGTGGAGGGAAGACAGAAACATCAAAAACTCAGCGAGCTGGGAGCTGCGGCTATGCCTTGCAAGATCAATGATAGGGTTTACATCTACAGCTTTTGTCACAGGAGGTTTTGTTGCTAGAAGTGTGAAAAATTAATCCCTGCGCTGCTGTTGTGTGTTCATTATGTCCATTTTGCAATGCGAGGAAAAAATAAAAAAAACTGTTGAACATGAGACATCTGCATGCAAGTGAGTAGAGGGTCACAAAGCAAAGCAGGTAAACACATTTTTGAAAACAGAGTGCTTGTTAATTACTGTGTGTTCCATACTTTGAGTACAGTAATGTCAAGAATAATTAGAGATTGTATCTGTCAATGTGAGACAGAAATTGTTTTCCCTGCTGCAGCATCTCACCACGTCCTGTTGGTGACGCTCCGAAGCGGCTCCCAGCATGAACATACATTCTGCATCCTCCCACTGCGACCAAACCTAAAGCTCGCATGAATAATTTGTCCATCTGCGATCAGTCTATTTAGCATAAGTGACTCATCTATCTGGCCATGAAGCACGGGCCTGGGAAAACTTAACCACCAACACAATCAAATTTCTGCAAATTTTCTGGATTATTTCACTCCAAATAAATGTAGGTATGTTAACTTATATTTATCAAAGATCACGAGTGCATCACGTGGTCTGTTAAGATGCCACCCGCTGATTTGTGACAAACGAATCCATCTCAGGGAGAAAACAAGATGTATGGCTCTCACTTGGATTCCATATGGCAGCAATGCCAGATAATTACTCCATAATTACCTTGAATGTTTGCACTCTGGACCATTCGCCTCGCCAGCTGTCATCGCTGAGGCATCTGCTGGATATCGCGGCGTGCGGTGGCTCACACCTTGGTCCTCCTCTGACCACCCGTAGCCACCTGCTCATTAACTAAGACATAAAAAGTGCAGGTCGCCAGGCCTCCGTCTCCCTTTCTAACTTATTTGCGCCTTTCCCCGGCGGTCCTCTCAATAAATGTCATATCTTCATGACTTAATAGGATCTTGAGCCACATGGCATCACAGAGTTCATCGTTAATAAACAGAGGCGGCAGCTTGAAATGAGGTCCCACTGCAAATCACCAAAGAGTCCAGAAGTAACTGAACATTAATGAATTAATTATTGGATACTAATATACTGTCCTACCTCTCACAAGGACACATGCATTACTTGCACTGAACTAAAGCATCGATATCTCTCATTGTGTGTGAGAAATGTGCCCGGGGCAGACACAACGTCACGACAAAGATCCAGTCAGTGTTGCTGTTATTTTTTTAAAACAAGTCTATACCTGTATAAGTATCCTTTCACCTTGAGGTGTTTTTTTTTTCTTCTTTCCTCCATCTCAGTTGGTCAAAGTTTTGCTTTTATACCTGTCACTCATTTTAACAAGATGTCTCCTATGAATGCATCTATAGCCTGAGGCTGAGGTAAGTGCCATCAATAAAGACAGTGCGAGCGCCGGTGGTGAACATTGATGATCTGCAGTACGTGATGCAATTCAGACATTCATGCAGGTATATGGAGCTCTGATTCACTCCGACAGCATAGTGTCCCCCAGGCAGCAGAGAAACCTGTAGATCTGTGGTTTTGCAAACAAGATCAGACTGTTAGTTTTTTAGTTAGAACAAACTTTACTGTCGGTCCCAAGTGACAGAAATTCTCCTTTTGACAGGACTCAACAATACACAAATAATTCTCATTTGAAAACACAGGCTCAACAATATATACAACACATAGTACAAATCTGAATCAAACTCCAGAATAGACAAGAAGGGACTGATTAAACAGCAACTGCCACAAACAGGTTAAAGTGCAGTGTTTGAAGGATTTCTTGTAGATGTTTTTCCAGGCGAGTGGGACTTGGTGTTGTCTTGCCTAAAGGAAGTAACTGGAAGGACTGGTGCAGGGAGTGAGATCTTCTTTGAACAGGGTTTAGTTATAGGTTTTAAATGTTTAAATATTTCACCTGTAATTTCCTTGGTTAAAGAATCAATGTTTGGCTGTTTGGCAGACAGAGGAATACAAAGTGCTCTCTCTGCCGCTGACTGGATGATCTCACCGGCTCACATCGGTGCCAGCTGACAAGCATATCTGATTTGTATTTTGAAGACAGTGCAGCGGTCCAGGGACAGGTGTAATCTCTTTGGATTTCTTGGGTCCCTGTCAAGGCTGCAGCTGCTTTTGCAGAGTAGTGGGTTTTTCAGTCATCAGATAAGACGAGCATCAATTCCTCTGAGCGACGCTGCTTGTGCCGTTTTGGAATTTGCAAGTGCAGATCTGATCCGTCTCATGTTTATTTTTGAAAGAAGTTACATACATTTTTTATAATTTCTTTATGCTCTTAGTCTATGTGCTCTACACATAAATCAGAGCCTTTTAAGTAGGTTTTTTTGTACATGTAGAAACATTTTTATCAATAATTCATCCAATATAAGCCCTCACATGTGCACTATCTTGTGCCAGAAGTATTAAATATGTTTGCACCCGTCCACATGATTTAGGTAAATCCTCCTCAGGCTCTAAGTGATTTCAGTCAACACATCACTTCCCCGCTGTGCAGGAATGCTTGTTAAACTATAGAGAGTGTGTTTTAAGGGTTGAAATCTTGTGAAAGAATTAGTTGGAATGAGATGTTCCGTTGATTCTCGATTTGTGAGGCTTAACGTATACGTCCTATGCCCGCACTCGGCGAATTGCCAATCACGTCAATCGTTATTGTGGCTATCAAACACAATGTCACAGGAAACGGTCAAAGTGCCAAAGAGAGGGCAGTGCGCTTCTGAAGGGATCTCCACCCTGTGCTCCCAGTGAAGCAGTGGAGATGCTCCCCACAGTGCAGCCTGTGGGCATGCCAGGCTGATTCTCCACAGTCCCTGAGGATCAACACTCCGGGGCTCCTTCAACCACCAGGCTCCTTCTGAAGTCATTATTCGCCATTTTTAAAAATTAGAAAACGTAGAAACCTTTAAAAGTAGATTTTTTTGGACACTTTGCAATATAACATTTTGGCAGAACATTAATTTTCATTAAAAATGCCGATTCTAATACTGGTCACATGTATCATACACTGTGAATAAAGATTCACGAAATATCACCAATTCCTCCCTCTATCCAGATGTGAGGCAGGGGGGGTAATGGAAAAGCTATGGCTTTACTTTTGGGAAGCAGTCCTTTCTGAACACACCATCACAATTTTTGGTCTGTACACGACATGTAAGGCAATAATTAGCATGTGGGCAGCTTAGCTTAGCATAAAATCGAAAAGCAGAATGAAACAGTAAAGCTTGGATTTCGATTGCAGCTCCTGTGTTTGCTCACAGCGGCACGCACCAGAAATTACTTCATTTTTGTTGGTCCACAGCATCGCCTGACCTTGTTATTCCACCTCCCAAATTGTTTTGCGACGCAATTAGCGCAACATGGATAAGCAAGAGGCAAGAGTCTGCAAACAAGCCGGTCTCTATAGACATTTTTATGACATGTCATTAATGAGGGAACGTAGAGATTCCCAGATGGCTCCTGGGGGGAGACTGCAGTGATTGTAAAGATGAGACATTCTGCAGGGAACTATATGGAAATACTCTGCGATTGGTTTGTCAAGGTAAAGAAGCACACATCCGCCCTGAGTGCTCCTGGAAAAATTGCCAAAATAGTTATTTTGGGGTTTCTTTTCCTTGCCTCTGTCTGGCAGTGTGGTTGTATTTTCATCAGCCGCAACATATATCATTAAAGAGAAGACTGCACCAAGTCCCTGCGCCCCAAGCACGACCATGACATAATAAGGCTTTGTGTGGATGTCACAGCATGATTGCAGCTCTAGCATGAATCTGTCCAAGGTTCAAATATAGCAGCACCTCCAAAGTGTACTAATTAACACCCTGCATGATAGTTCCTGCAACTGTCACATACAGGGATTCTGTTCCAGCAGCTAATGCCATGTCACCATCTACATATCTGTCATAGCAACAGTTGCTATCAGACCATCTGCTGTCTCTAGCTTCATATCTTGCCTTCAGATATCTGAGTGGTATCAGTCTTCAATTCGTCTTCTTCTGAAAATCCCTGTGTCGAGAGACATTTGTAAAAAAAAAAATTACAAAGTCCAAGGTAACACAGGTCTTAAAAGAAAACAGTTGTTTAGAATTTAATTTGAACCATCACTCTTTTGTTGGCTTCAATGTTGAGTACACTGGCTGTATCTGGAATTAGAGAAATTTGAAGATTAATGGTTGCACGGGTGAAAATGAAGGTTCTTCTACGGAGCAGAGGTCACAGCAAATTACTCGTAGGATGCTGAAAGAAAATTGTGACGGTTTAATGAAATAAATTGCACACCGCACCTGAACTGAGGGAAAGAAGGTAGATGAAAGGTAATTATGATTCATTAGGAGAAGTGCTTTGGGAGCAGAACGCGGACATTCTTCAGTGTGACCTAATCTTTAAATGGATTCGATTCTCTGCAGTAACCACAGCCTCTAACCATTGGTTTGGTTCCTCTCGGTCTCCATTTTTTCTCAAACGCTCTCAGTTCTGCAGCACTGAATGCTCCGCTAAAACCTTTAGTTTGCTTTGCTTCACATTAAGAATGCACGCCCTGCTAAGCATTAGAGCAACAGCTCGACACCCTGCATTCTCTATAAAAACAAAACATCACATATATTCAATACATATCATTGGACCTCATTGATGGCAAAATAACCACTTTGTGGTGCATTTAAATTGCACTTAGCTCCATTCTAACTGCATTTAAGCAGTGAAATCATCACAAACAAATGCTCCACGGCTAAGTAGGGCTGACACTCTTATAGTCGCTGTTGAAGGTTTATTCAACCGTTTGATTGCGTTAAAACATGCGTCGCGTAATTACTTAAAGGCGAATAGTGTTTCTTAGTGTTATCCTACTGCAACGCGTGCTGTTGTGAAAAAGCGGCTGACTGCAGTGACATCCCTCAAAGGAAGGAAAAGAGAATTCTTTATATGACAAAAAAAACACATCACATTTTAAAGAGTAACACTGCAGCATATGGGAGATTCTTGGATAGCAGTTGAAACATAAAACCAGTCTTTTATTTCTCCTCTCTAAAAGGACTTTCTTAGAAGCTGAAGCCTCAGCAAGAAATTTCCCACTAAAAAAAGGGACATAAACTGAATCCAAGTTCACTAAGTCAACCATGAGCATCCCGAAGAAGAAAACAAATATCAAGTTGATGCAAGATTTGAACATTGGGAATCACACAGTGCAGAATCTATAGAGGTTGTTTGCTTTTTCAGAGAAAAACACACGGACAATGAAAGAAACACAATCACCAGAAGCAGGCAAACAAACCACTTACTGACGTTAATGTCTTTCTATAAGCTCCTGGGGCAATTATGAACTGATTTTCATCATTGTTCTTGTGCTGTTTGCTGACTGTAAGTACAAATCTTTGTCTCATGCGTCATGTCCATTGTTATTTCTTTTCCACTTACTGTACATGCTGTATAGAAAGCACTACAAAGCTTGTCAGTGACAGAGGAACTAATCGGCTCACCATCTGCAGCAAATTGTCAGTCTGCATAGAAAATGATTTCTCCAATGGGTGCGGTTTTTGTACATCAGAGTATCCTCCATTTACTGTACAGGGCATTTTCCTCAAAGTCAACACAGTGGAGGATTTTGATATGTCTGCTATAGGATAAGCTTTTTCAAATCCTATTTTACATTGTGATTATGCCTGGAGCATTTTCATACCTGTAATCCAAAGTTGACACATGCTGTCTGGCAGGGGCGTTTCTAGGATTGAAAGAAAGGGGGGGCTTAGCCTCTAAGGATGTTGAGTGTTTGCGCGCACAGCGCGCGCCAATTTTTTTTGGGCTCATTTGGGGCTGCGGATATCCATTGTTTTAGACAGTTCATAGATTGGTTCAATCAGAAAGACTGTGATTTGTCTCTGTATCTTTGCTTGCATTCATTCAGTATAAGATAACAGAAGAGACAGCATTTCAGGGTTATTGTGAAATTTGACAACACAAATATGAACTTTTCTCAAATAGAGAGAAATCATTTTCCTGCTTGTAAAGGAAAGACGGATATACTTGTTTTGACTAGGGCGGAGCTGTCACCTCTGCTAAAGAATCTTCTTATATCCATCTGGTCAATGAATTGGAGGATATACCGGTACAATAGCGTTATGAGGGACACTATGACATTTAGTTTTAAATAGCATTAACTGATTAAAAACATCAACATTCTATAGGCACTGATATTATTGTTTTAAAATACTAGAGATAGATATTAATGCAAAGAATAGAGAGCTGTCGATAGTTATTTCTTACATTTCAAATTTGCAAACAAAATAGCTAGCTAGCTAGCTATGTGTTAACATAGCTCATTACAATATTCCCTTTCATTTGCCTCAAGTAAACCTAAATTTAAGCAGGTAACAATCGTTAACAACTACAGATAGCCACATACTGTAACTACCTGTACTTACAATTTCAGTCCGTGCATCATTTACTATGAGCTAAACTCCTTGGCTGTAATCCTGCTGTATTGATGAGAGACGTTACTTGACAGAGTGAGAAAGCCAGCGCAGCAGCGATGCAGACTCCCCAAGGTCCTAGTGCCCGTTCTTTTATTGTTAAGTATGATGAGAGGCTATTGGATTGTAATTTGAAGGGGGAGAAAACATACAAACCAGAAACGCACTCACATATATAGCATGTTAGCGTAATAAATAACTTGTCCATGTGTAAAACAATAGTTTAATTTAAAAAAAAAAAATTATTTTTTTATTTTTTTAATCCCAATAATTATTTGGGGGGGCTGAACAACATTTTAGGGGGGCTTCAGCCCCCCTAAAACAGGCCAAACGACGCCCCTGCTGTCTGGTCTCTTAGCCTGCACACAACTGCTGCAAATTCCCCTGCAGTGGTTTCACCATTTACTGCTTAAACTTTCATCAAAGCCCATCTGGAAAGCTACGAGTGATGGAAGAGTTGTTCCTTGAAGTTGCACTGATATTTTATAGAAGTTATGGATCAAAAGGCCATGTGTAATATCCATGTTAAAGAGCATTTTAGCATCTTTTAGATTATTGTTTTGGTTTGACACCCTGTACTAACCCTAAAACAGTCAAAGGAAAAATGGGTACTGACTGTACGCTACCTGTCAAGCCCTTGATGCAAGACAGAGTTAACCACTCGCTGTTGAGTATTTAGCAGCTAAAGAGCTAAATTATTTCTCATAAGTGGGTGAAGGTCAAAACCAGAAAAGAAATGAAAGTTAAAATATGTAACAATTCTTCATTAAGATGTCAAGACCTGCATTTTAGTTTTGAGTTTGATTCAAGGTTAAGGGGCATTTCGTTTTGGTCGCTTTTTAATTATGTCACATCTGCTTTATTTGTGTCTTTGGAAGCTCTGGTATAAGTTATGAGGCAAACATGTTAGCTAATTAACTAGTCGGCTATTTTTTCCTTCCACTGTTTGTGTTGGTCACTGTTCGTGTTGTCGGCTGTGCGTTCAATAGTCAAAGCTTTACGGGTAAAGCCCACACAATGTAATGGTGGTGAAGACAACTCCCATGATTACACAGTGATGTAGTCTGTATTTAGTGCAGTGGAATTGTAAGGTGCGATAAAAATGGAAATTATCAGGTTAAGCACAAGTACTGTACCTTCAAATCATACTCAATTAAACACACATTAAATATACTAATATATGGTTATTTCAAAACTCTTAATAGTACACACGCACATGCTGTGGTTGCTAGGCAGCAAGCTTTTTGCATTCAGTCTTTTATTGTTCTTTACCTGGAACGTTTTTTAATACCAAACTTCAAATTGCTGGCACTCTGTGCTTCATCCGAGGAGCTAATTTGCCCCAGGGCCCTGCACGCTTCCCCTAATAATTTCCTGAAGTGTTAATCAAGGTGAGAAACTCATTACATAGGCAAAAAAGATCCCAACAAAACCCAAGAGTCGTGCTGCTGTGTTTTAGTTTTTCTCCCTTTTCCCTCCCCACAACCGCTTTCCTCTCCCTCTTGTCCCTCTTTTCTTTTTCATGCCAAGGCCCCCCTTCATGTGAGAGTCTCAGCCCTCTGATCTCCTGTCTGCGATACAAGGCCCTGGGCACCTTGAGCCACATTAGTCCCCCGGGGCCCCTGTACTGTCAAACTCTCGCAGGCCCGTCTCTTATCCTCCCTCAAACCGCAGCTTCTCAATAATGCTCATTTGAAGGAAGTTCATTTATTATGTAATGCCGTCTTTAATTATTTATCCTCAGCTGAGCTCCCCATTAACATGCAGGGATTTCATCCGTTTCCACAGTGTTTGACAATGGCCATCCGTGTGTTTGCCAGCTCTAATACTAATAGTCACGCTGTATGTCATACAGTTCCCCGCAGACCCGCTACACGACTTACAATTCATGCCACGTGTTTAAGCCTTTGGAAGTTTTCCCTTTCCTCTGTAATGGCTGGGTTGTTAGTGAATGTGTGCCAGAATGTGTTTTTTAAAGGGGTCGAAGTAACGGAATTTCAAAGGTAAGGGCATCTTCAATAAATACGAGCCCTTGTGTTATAAACGCTTGTATATTAATTGTGTCTATAAAAAGCCTCGGTCGACTCTTTAACTGGCCGTCCAGTTCTAGTTGTTATCTGTCCAAGTCCCTGCGTTTAAGCTCAAAAAGCCAATCCACTCTTTACAGGACGTGACCTTAGCGTTCCGCTTGCTGCTCATAATTTTTTGTGTCAGAGCGACTTGAGCCAAAGTGATGTGGTCGACTGTTGGATTCCCTCCAAGAAGTGTCCCTTTATTGATTTGAGTCTTTTATTGCACCATCAGGGGCCATCAGGTGGTTTTGTGTTTTATTATAATTCCTCCGGCTTCAAGTAAAGATGCTGCCGTTCACGATTTGTGTGGACTCAGATCAGGTTTCCATTTTGTATTTACCATTTAAATTATTTAAACATTTCAGTGTGATCTCATTAAGTCTGATCTCTTTTTACTGTGCATATACAAATCTATTGTTACTAATCAGAGATCTTAGAGGGGGAAGCGGCACATTGAAAATCCTTTGGGTGTGGAGGGAAGAATTTATAGTCAAATTTTGTAAAAATGTAACCGGAACAACTTGGCTTCATGTCTCCTCTTTAATTTGCATCTAAACTGTATTTAATATAGTCTGCCTCTGTTTTTATTTATTTATTTCAATGTGTGCAGATCCCTGTAAGTCGTCTCTGAAAAAAAAGAAGCAGAATGATATTCAGCGACACGTGTTTAAAGCTTACTATTGCCTGTGTGACACAACATTAACTTTCCAGAAGGATGAAAAAGTCCAGAATCAAATGTGTTGCTTGGGTTTTATTACTGACAGTTACTTTGGGGAGAAATAATTTAAAGGGAGCATGGAAAGCTGTATTGACCAGAAATATAGAATACACCCACCAAGATTGAAGTTGACTTCATGAGTTCCCTTAAAATTCTTTACTCGGGCAGCGGGCTATAACTTCTGCAGTTTCTTGTGCTTATCTCTGAGTCAGTGCAGGGAAAGGATGTTTAAGCTTAAGTGGCAGAAAGGTCAGATCACAAGATGTGAATGAGACTTGTGACTTTGTGAAGTTAGTAATGGAAAAGTTGGGGTCACAGCCTTCTGTGTAAAGGGGTCAGGTGAACAGTACCTGAGCAGGAATGAAAGCAGCTTGTCACGGGAGATCAAGCCTTTTCCTGTCAAGGCCTCTGGCCCAGAACACCTCTGTGGGGACCTGTCACGGGATTACACTGCATTGGCAGGCGGTGCTTTCGAATGGATACCCAGGGATCCACGCAGGTCAACACTTTGAGCTTCCAGCTTTTCACTTTCAGGCAGGATGCAAAGGACCTTGAAGTGCTAAAAGCCAACACTGGCGTTCACTCCTTTGGCCCTGGGCAGGAGAGGCATCAGAATGACATATAGAGTCTGACGGCAGCTTTAAACTCTCCGCTGGTGTGGGACATCCTGCAAAGCACAAGAGCCCACCTGGGGCGAAGGCTAAGAGTTTGACATGTTGCTGCTCCTGCTGCAGTATTGATGTCCACGGCAACGTGTGAAACCCTTTTCTGGACTGCCCCTTGTGCTTAATATAAGCAGAGCTGACGCATATTCACAGTCATCGAGTGAATATAAAAAACGAAATGTACATTGATAAAATTGGAAATATATAAATATACAATTTTACATCATAACATATAATATATACACCCATTCATACTCATACATACACATTTAAGACTACATTCATGCTGACATACAACCATACTGTACATTGGTTTTAAAAACCCCGTCAAATATATCTAATAAACTATTCATCTTTTGTTACTTTCGGGTCTGGAATGTACAGTCCAGTGCTGTCGGCGGGATTGCTGCTTTCAGCCAGATGTGTGTAAAATCGTTGCTTTTCCACAGTGATCTGTATTATGTGTCCTTGTCTGTGGGAGAAAGTGCTGGATGAGTGAGTGAGTGGATGCTGTTGCATGTTCCCTCCTGCTCCACAGAGATGGGAGTTGGTGGTGGGATGCAGCATCTGGAGATGATCCTGAGGGCTGCTTTTTTGCACCGTCTCCAAAACTGTGTTTTATCGCACACCACTAAAATGACACTAGCATAGTCCAAACATGGCCTTACAGCAGCAGTATAGATGCTGTAGGTAATATAGATACTGTAGGTCCCTGCAGGCCTAGCCATGTCTGGTCACAGTGGAGCCAATTAGTGGCTTTCCTCACTGCCACTGCATACATATGTTTTTGTTTAAAAGTGTTTTTTTCAAACTAAAACAATTTCTGCACAAGCGTTCAGTTTTAATCCATGTCCATACTAACACACCTGAAAACACATATCACATGAACACTCTCATACACTGGATAGATGTGCATGCTGGTGTAAACATGAAGGCTGAGGAATCAGTGTAAAACAATGTTATGACTGAAAAGGCCCAATCAGCTGTTATGAGCCTCAATGTTATTGTATCCAAACATCTCAGCTTCTGTCCATCCAGACTGAATCGCAGCCCTAGAGTTTTATAACTTTTACCCAGCGAGTAGCCTCCCCGAGACTTCTGTGCTTTAGTCGCTCTAAAACTCCAGAGTAGTGTGGACGCCAGAAGTATCTGTAGCAAAGCTGATGCATTTCTGCCTGAAAACCTGATAGTCGAAATCCAGGTGAAGATAGGTAGTTGGAAGTGGTTGCACTTTGTGCTGCTTGACACAAATAGGAACGCTGGTTCTTACTTCCAGACATCACTGGAATGCATCAGTTCTGGCGTCAGGATGAATCAATCCTGTATTTTCCCCGAAGCATGATGTTAGTGCGCCGGGGCACCACTCAGTAGGAGTGCTGGAGTTTGAAGTTTTACATTTGAAGTCCTCTATGCTGCTGGAACTGTTCCCTGCGTATAAGGAATGTTCAGAATATGGGTTAAGACAGGGGCCAGATCTTCAGCATGGTCCCTCAGCAGCCATGATGATATCCCACCATAGGGTCCTTAGATTAAGCTCTGTAAGGGGACCAATTTCATGAGGCCTACGCTGCACTGGTCAGTCTCTGCAGTAGAACAGTGGTAATGAGCCGAAGGGGTGTTACTTGTATATGCCTCAGCACAGTATTGAGGTCTTCATCTTTCTTGTTTTCTTCTCTACCATCAAACTGTACTTTCCTCTTTAGGCCTTTATTAAATGCTAACTGACTAAGAATGATTCGACCAGATCATCGCTTTAGTTTTACTGTGTTGTAAACGCACAATCACATTTTGTGTCGAGCAAGCCTGAAGCTTCAGAAAGTCAGGGTTTTGTCCACGTACCGTTCACGGTCATCTTTCCCCACAGTTTCAATGTCACAAAGACATACACTTCCTGAACCAGTTTCAAAGTCCATACTCCATATTCATTTGTTTTAATAAGGCTTGTATTATTTTAACATTACTATTAATTATAATTGACTAAACTGTTCTTAACACTCTTTTGTCAAAACAGAGACTAGATTAGATAATAAAATCACATAAAAAATGTATGTCCATTTTCTGGCATTAACATATCAACAGATGTGGGCGAGACGCAGCAGATCAGCATCGCATCGTGAGACCAGGCGTGACACACACAAATGCTACACACACAAAAAGACTATGAAGTTCTAAAAATATTCCTGGATGACTCTTAATAAATTGAAAAGCTAAGACGGTAAAATAGGATAAAAATATAAAATATGCTATGAATATGTATATATAAAGAATTCAAATAAGAGAGACAATAAAAAATATATTAAAATTAAAATAACAAATCCTGTAAAAACACATATTTGAGTAGTTAGTTTTTGCTCAGTATTTGTGATTTTCACTTTGTGTCAGCTGACAACTGGACAAAGCTCCAGTAACAAAGCAGATGTAGTAATTCTGACTCTTATGCACAGAAGGAGGTCAAGGAAAATGGATGAGTCAACAAAACCTTGGGCTTTGTAATGGGAAGGCCCCTTTTAACCATCTTTTTTAATTATTTGTGCACCACAGAAATATGTCACAACAAGAAAAAACCCACTTTGGGTCATTTTTTAAGTTTCACTGGAATTATTTACCTTCATCTACATATTGACTTGACATAGTTCACCTGAAGATGAAACACGTGCACATTTTACCTCTTTCCCATTAGAGAATAATGGTCAATAAAAAGCAGGTGATACTTTAGGACAAGGACAAAAACATCTGTATTATAATGTTCTGTAACTGGAGGTGTTATGGGAAATAAAGGGCAGGCTGCATTCTGAGCCTTGAGGTAATTAATAGTGCTATCAAGGTCTGTGTATGACATCAACTCAGACTCCTCAGAGGATGTGTGTGTGTGTGTGTGTGTGTGTGTGTGTGTGTGTGTGTGTGTGTGTGCCTGTGTGCGTGTGGGGGGCAGCGGCTAAAAGAGGGCTTAACCTTACACATAAAACCGACGTCCTCAATGCTCCCTCCATCATGTGGGGACGACTTTCTGAAAGCCCTGGCTGCCGCTGTCGGGCTTGGACACTTAAATCGCCGAGGTCACACCTCCACATCAGAACAAAGATGTCTGACAGACGCTGCCAAAACCAAAATGGATTCTCGAGTCCGTTTAGTGCCCGGCTTTGACTCGGCTTTGTTTATGATCTCCCAGGAGTACCTTAAAGCCGTGGGCCATCCCGGCACACTGGATTGCCGACTTTCAAATGACAAGGATGGGTTTTGATATATACTTGGGAGTATTTAGCGTTAAATTTGAAGACCAGTCTAATCTATCAGTTCAAAACTGGCATACGCGCTTTATCAATAGCACATCATTTTTATAAAGCACGCCTTTATTTTATGTTTGATGTGTATGAGATCTATTCGGAGGTGACTTTTTGGTGCAGGAGAGGAGGCGTTTTTTTTTTTTTTATTTTGGGAAAATTGGGCCGCACTTAAAAAAACTCTTTCCCTTTGATATAAGCCCAGGAAAGACGGCTCTGAAGTTAAGTAAGCTGCGAAGTATGGTAACTCTAGCAAGCAGCCACAGAGTGCCAGGGAAAGAGACAAGTGTGTTGAGGTCATTGTTAAACCCTGTATTTTAAAGCTTCACAACAACGGATTTAAAGGAGGAAGGGAGAAAAAAAAATCACTTTACGGGCCCAACACTTTACAAAAGCTCTGCACACAAGGGAGATCTCTTGTTGTGCTTTAAAGTGCTACAGATTTTGCAGATCCCCAAAGAAAAGAAAGAGAAAGAAAGAAAGAAAAAAACTGTAATCCTGTCTTGCACAAATGGTAACTATTGTTTGTTGTTTGCCTGCTCTTACTTATAGTACAGTTATTAAAATATATATTTAAAACATCATCAGCTGTCCTGTAAATTGTGTTTCAACTTTTCATTATGTGTTGTACTCTTCCTCTAAGCCCCATCTCTCGTATCACTGTGAACATGACTTATTGAAGATGATTTGGTGTAATATTTTATAATAAAAGTGTTGGGATGTGACAAAGTATTCATCCATATCTAAATTAATGGATTTTCATCAAAAATGGATGATAAAATCGAAGTGTTTATAGACAGCATTAATATTGAAAGAGTTTCTGAAGCAAAACTCTTGGGTGTTATATTGAATGACTAGCCAACTTTGAAACCATATATAGAATATATAAAGAGAAAGGGGAGGGAAAGTATTGCAGTATTGTACAAATCAAAGGACGCTGGAGATATCTGTCTCTTCATACTTTGAAATGTTCACTTATTCTTCCATATATTGTTTATTGGACTGAGGTGTGAGGCAGCAACACTAACATCAGACCCTTGTGTGTTTTACAGAAAAGAGCAGACGTGTAAACCAAGTCAGTGTGAGAGAACATACCAACAGACTGTTTATCAAGTTCCGTGTGTTGCTTTAGTCTACTTATTAGTTAGCTTGGTTGTGTGTAAAGCCAGAAATGGCTGCAACTCCAAAACCTACAAAAACTGTTTACGCTAACATCAAATGACGGGGGATCATAGAAGGGAGAATTTCAAACGTGCACATACACACACTTCATTAAAGCAGATCTGTTTTTCTGTATATGGATTAAAAGTGTGGAAAAACACATTTCTGACAGTGAAAAACGGTGATCACTTGATCTACGCAGCAGAGTTAATATGTTACTTCCTGCCTCTGCCTGCTCACCTGGCTGCTCCTCCTCTCGCCTGAATAACTGAATAGTGAGGATTTGTTGCTGTTGAGAAGGCGTCTGTGCAGAGAACCTCCCACTGTGTTGTCCCTGTAAACTCCAAAAGCCAATTCTTCGGATTTTACCCGCAGGTCTTGTCTGAAAGTTGATGCTGGACAGTATCAACCAAATCATAACGGCATCTAAAGATTAAACTGTACAAATGACCGTAAGGTTTTTAACCATCGTATGTAGGTGAACCCCCTTATCATTTCATCCCTAGTTATTACTCTGAAAGGGGCTTTATGCTCTTCTTCCTGCTCCTTATTTTTGTTCATGGAATGTGTACAAGTGTATTATTTTGTTTTGTAAAATTGTTTTGGATTAAACTGAAATGAACCAAAAGAAACAAACATATGCTGCCTATCCTTTGAAGGTTGCGGGGGGTGCTGGAGCCAAACCCAGCTAACATTGGCAGGGAGGCAGGTACACTCTATTACCTACGGTCAATTAAGTCGCCAATTATCCAAATCTAACTCTCTTGCTGCGAGGTGACCGACCAATAACCACCACCCACCACCGTGCCAACCATGAATCTGTATTTTATTGAAGTAAATTTCTTTTCAGGCACTTGATGCTTTTACTCCAGTACTAATCAGCACATTTCTCTACATACATACACAATGCATTGCTTAACATCTAAAAGGGATATGGAAGAAAGTCACTGTTGAGACTTGTTTGATTAAACAATGCACCATGTTTTCAGTAGCATCATCTACACAAGTAGAAAGGTTGATGTGGTACTTTTACCTTTCTTTGAGTAGCCTTCAATTTTGTCTATTTATTTCTACTTTTCACAAAATCTTTGAGTACCTCCTCCACCAGTGATTTAAATGTTTCGCACATATAAAAAACGTCTCCGGCCTGTGTTATGTGTGTTTGAAGGCTGAGGTGTATACAGAGCTGGGGTTGTTGTCCATGACCCGGTGGGAGTGAATGTGAATTCTGCTGACTACCTCCACCTGTTGAGCATCAGAGGCAGCAGGAGCGCAAGGAGGCACAGACCTCAGACCCCCCCGTACGAGCAGCCAGCCATACAGAGCAAGGGAAAAACACCCTGCAGGAACCTTGAGGGAAAGCCTCGATAAGAATTTTGCCTTATCATAAATCCCACAGCTGAATTATTCATACGTGGCAATTACAGTCTTCTTGGATTCACAGTCGAATGTGGGCGTGACAACGTTACTTTGAAGTTTGGATTTGTTGGCCGTCGACTCAGGGAACAACTGAACAAAACACATTTACGGCCTTATAACGGTGGGTGATAGTGTCGGCTGCTTTGATTACAGATGACAGCTCGCGCTCTCTGACTCATATTCATTCTGGACAGATTTATTTTTCTGTAAAAGGGAGACAATACGAAAAATGAAAGGCAGTCAGAATTTAAAATGGGATTTTTTAAATTGTGTAATGTTAAAAAAAATGATGGTAGAAGAACTCTTGGACTATGTGTTCAAATAATAGACTGTATATAAACATCTTTATATATAAAGATGAACAATGTGTCTCCACTTCCTCACAATATTCAGACATGAAGACCAATTTCCCTGATATGTGAACGCCACAATCATGTCTAAACTCAGAGCCTGCACAGGAGTGATGAGAGGATGGAGCAGCAGTATCAAAGTCCGAGCTCGACCAATTGAAGGTCAGTCTAATGAGAGTAATTTTTTAAAATTTATCCGAAAAATACACATAACACACTTAAACAAACATCGTTTCAAGAACTTGTAAAATCATCTAAAATGACAGAAAACATCGTTGAGAAAAAAATTATTTGACGTGTACTTTGACTTTTCAGTCTGGTCCTTGTCCAATCCCTAACATGGAGGAGGCAGGATTCAGTCAGTCTGAGAATCTTTAAAGAAGTTTATGGTTCAAATGCAATCATAATTAGACTTAAGCTATCATAGTTATTGTCTGTATCATGTTAAATTATAATGGTGGTAACAGCAGGTGGGATTTAGCACTAAAGACCTCAAAATTCTGAAAACACGTCTTCAGCAGCTACTTAAGCTATAAACAATGAATATGTCCTGTTACACTGTAGACGTATTTGTGACAGTTTCTGTGGCTGCTTCACATTAAAAGCCGTTCTTTGTCCCAGCCTAATGCTTTTCATGTGAAACAGCAGCAGTAGGAAACTCGCAATCAATTGCATTTGTCAACACTTCATCTGGCAGTCTTATAGTTGGGGAATTTTGACGGACTTGTTATGCAACGAAAAAAAAAGGTGCAAGCTATCTGAGTGCAAGCACACCGTTTGAGCTCAAGTGGAGAAAATCTAAACACAAGTGGGGGCTATATGGGTATAAGTGCAGAGTTTTGAGTGAGAGCATGACAACTTACTGAATGTGAAATTAAGACGTCTCAAACTTAAAAAAAAAAAAAAAAGTATAATGTTTATCCTCTAAAATGACACAAAGTGTAAAATCCCAACTTTATTTTTGTAATATTGTGACTTTATTCTTGAAATCTCCATGTTGTATCCGCCTTTAAGCAGGACTAAAACATGGTCTTTACTTCGAGTAAAGACCAGGAAAAAAATGATGATGGCAATAAAATGTGGATTATATTTATGTGAATCCCTTATGCACTTGAAGGTTATTTCAATCCAAAATGAAATCTCCTGTACATAAGCCCTTAATGAATATAAATCCCTTACAAGTATATTGCAAAAGATTTTCTAACGTTAACCGTATAATTTTGATCTTGTATCTATATGCCTACCACCCTTACATTTACATTAAGCTCTTTATAACACCTTAAGATGAAGGAGCAGCTCAGTTATACTGCTGTGCGTTGGATCTAAGCCTGTTGTTCAGTATAGTAATCTTATATGTTAGAAAGGATTATGTGTAGTGTGAGTGTGTTTGATATCTGCCCTGTGGGGTTTCGTAGCTTAGCCCAGTACACACTGTATTTTGCATCCAGTTGCATCCAGCGATTATCATCATTTAAAAGGTGCAGTAGGAGCGGCGCTGTCATAAAAGTGTGTGACAGCGCCAACACCGGGCCGAGCTGCCGGAGACACACAGCTCAAAGGTCTCCCCTCTGAGTTTGAAGGTGCTTCAGATCGGAGTTGGTTTAATTAAAAATAATAATTTCTGATTAATTTTAACAGACGCCACATGTGATCGTCAAATCGTTTTATTGCCCAATAACAAATTGCTTTTCATTACAGATGAATTGTGAATTCAATCGACCGAGGCTCTGTACGTCTGCAACGCATTTGAAGTGAGAAATGGATTTCACTTATCCAGACTCAGCATCCTCCCCTGACTCATCACCTTCATGTCAATCTATGATTTCTATCTAGAAAAAAATGGAGAAATGGTGTTAATCCTGGCCTTTTTTTTTAACAACCTTGCTTTGAAAACGACCCCTTATTTGCAAAGTCATTATCCCAAAGAATCCTCATAGGTCTGCTGACAGATGAGCACGTTCCCCTTTCTCTAACCCCCATCCCTTTGCTATCCGAGGCAGAACGGCTGCTGTGACATGGAAAACTCATAGCACCCTGTGACAGTCAGGCTACGAGTGCTCGCTTTAATATTCAGCTGCACTGCATTCAACAAAGCACCTGCCTCACTGGGGCCAGCAAAGATTCACAGCTTCAACTGCCGCGATAACATCACATCTAGACAAGCTCGATGCCAAATACATGAAATCCGTATTACTGTACAGACGACATGTGCAGACTCATCCCACTAAAGCTGCGGAAACAAAGCAGATTTGATTCAGCTGATGAGCGGAAAGTTTATATCTACAGCCTGAAGGTAGGAGCTCACACTCCCTCTACAGGGGGTGGTCAAAGCGGTTCATTGCATCACGGAGCAGAATGACAAAACGCAGGATAATTCACTGCATCTGCTGTGTGGTGATTTCAGATCACTTCCTGTGTTGTGTAGGGGGATTTATCCAGTCACTGAAAAGTCCCCAAACAACCTCCTCAAATCACATCTAATAACAGGCACTTTGTATCGATCCTGCTGTGTATGGAGTATTTCTTTCTTTTTTTCAATGCTTTTGAAATTTTCCACGTATCCGACTGCATGTTGACAAAAAACATCCCCAAGAGGAACAGCAGTCAGATAGAAAATTGCACTATTATGTACGTATATGCTAGACTCGGTGGGATAGAACGAGGAACACGAATTGGAGATTTGAGCTGAGCAAAGAGGGACGAGGATGAGATCGCTTCAGTAAGCCTGTTACAGTGTGTGTGTGTGTGTGTGTGTGTCTGTGTGCATGTGCCTGTGCGTGTGTGTCCTGTGTGTGTGTGTGTGTCATGGTAAATTGCTTTGTGCAGCATGGCCTGTATATCCATCAGCACGCTGTTCCGCTTTACTGATACATTTAGAATTTCCAACACTGTCACCCAGGTATTTTTTGTAACATTTGCAAATGGACTCTGAGAAATATCAGAAGTTCAGTCAGACAACTCACGGTCAAAACATTTATTGCAGCAGTAGAACAGGTTTAGTGTTTAGCATCTAGGCTCCAACTTTATCACTCCCCCATATGATTACACAGGAATGATGGGAGTGATGAGCAAATACTTGTAACCCCCCAAAAACCCACGGTTTGGCCATTTTCCTTAGGCACATTGGCCTGCGGGACAATATACTACCTAATAAGGTTCCCCTGGCTGTAGGGGAATATACCTATTGAACTTGGCACACGGCAACATAAAAACCAAAATCAAAATCGAACACTTTGAGCCCAGCAGGCCACCTGAAATTCAACAATATAATCAGGCTGAAGCGACTGGTAGCAATTCTGCAGCAGCAGTGCGAGCAAAAGGGATGATGGGTATTTTCTCTCTGCTTAAATAGATCACCTGATAAGGTGGGTGTGTATTGTAGAGGGTCACATTATGTATGTCACATGATTGGAGCAGCGCAGTTCAAGTTGGCTGCCTGAACTAGCTCGCAGGCGTCGCTCTATTTGTGCCACTGACAATACTGTCAACATCCTAACTACAGGCGTGTTTGTCTGACCCCCACTGCGAGGTCTTAGTGTTTGTGTGTTTCAGAGGAATGAAGGTGATGGTTTTCATGTGAATAGATGAATTATTTCCAGAACAGGTGCAGTTTGAAGCTGTATACTAAAGAATTATTGTAAAGGCAAAGCTTCTACTCAACAGAAAAAATGCAATGTAAAGGTCAGACCGATTCACAACAACAGGAAAATGTGCAAAGCATTCATGTGACTATGCAGGAGGCTTGACATATAAAGAAATCGCATGTTTTGTTTGCAGCCCTTATCCCCAAAGCCTCTGGAATCGCGTTATCTTTCAAGTGGACATCTTCACCTGCTTCTTCTACATGGATGACACCTCTTTTCATAGTTGCACGTCCATTGTGTGTTAGAATCAACACTAACAAGCCGACTCACATTTCCTGCTGTATTCTCACATGGGCATTTCCTTTTTAAGTTGGGAGCTGGCAAGAAAATTTCAGGAAAAACAGTTGGAGAAACCGGATTTGGAGTTTTGCATACTCACTGCCCCTCTGGATAATTTCAGGTAAATGTCCGGATTTCAGTTCATTAGTGAGTCTTTTCCAGGGGCTGATCAACTCTTAAGTGAGACGTGGGGCAAAATGAAATATGGCCCCCAGCTAGCACCTCTTTTCTTCACATTTCTTTCTGTCCATTGTGTGTGTGTCATAATAAAAAAAAACAACAGCAGCCCCTTAAAACGACGATCAAAATGTTCAGATCTTTTCTTCCTTATTGTGGCTCAAGCTGCATAACTCTGGATCCTGCTCTAACAACATCACCAGGGTTTTCCCCCAGACAGTAGAGAGGTCCCTCTAGAGCCACATAAGACATTAGAGTATAAAACTGGTTTCATTATTGAAATTGCACATTTCCTGACTATTAAACCAGTCTTCGTTATTAGTAAAATCAGTGGTGTTCCCCTTACAGCACAAATCTGATGAGGAATTTGCCCCAAATTGGCACAGTATAAACTGTAAATAAAGAAGGCATTAGCATAAAATTCAAGGCTCTATACAATACAAACTGACTGCAGGGTGAACTGAGCCTATAGCGCGTCAGAGTCCTAGGCAGCAGATGAGCTCACTAATTTGCCTGGTTAGTAATCCAGCCTTGACTGTAGAGTTGCACCTATATATTAATATTTGAACTCTGATTCATCCATGCACAGTTGCATGAAAGACTGCATTGATCTGTCCACCTTCAAAACGCTGCTTCTTCTGAACTGTTTTTCATGTGTGATTCTGATTTGCATTTAATATTTCTAGTTATTTGGTTTCTGTGTTTTCACAGAGTCCATTTTTGAAAAAAATCTTGCTGCAAAGTATCTCTTACTGTGAGAACAAACTGGAAGCTTGTTTGAGTTTGCCTCCGCCCAAACTTCTTGACCTCGAAGAAAATAATGACAAAAGTTTCACGTCAAATGAAGGCAGACGTCAACTCGGTGTCAAGACATTTGGCCTCAAGTTCACGCGAATGTGTCTTATCATTCAGTTCTTCAGGTATTAAGGTTGAGGCGTTCTCCTTAATAATAAATTACAGGAAGGCTCTGCTGGACGGAGTGCTGGGCTGCGGCTTGGGCGGAGGGGTGAGAGCTGTGTGAGGATCAAGAGGGGATGGTGCGGTCGTTAGATCTTGCGGACAGGGCAGGCTGAGTATTAGATCTCAGCCACGTTCTTCCACAGAGGCCTCCGCCAAAATCATGAGTCAGATAAACTCAAGGTTTCCCAGTACATTTCTGTTCCACTCCTATACTGTATGTAGCTACTTTATTCTTTCTGAACAGCAGACATGCAGTGTGGAAACTACAACATGATGAGTACGGCTCCTATAAAGCATCACACTGTGTTGTGTACAAGCTGCAGTTTCTTTGAATCCAGTAATCAATGTTTTTTCATCAGCGCTGCTTTTTTGTTGTGCTGTGTTTGTTTGGACCAAACTTGCAGAAAAGCTTCTATCTACAGCATCTCTAATATCATTATCTCCATCCCCTGTATTGACAAAGGAGACACAGCTAACAGCTCCAAATACGAGCCAAGTGTGCAATGACAAAACTTTTGATTTTTTTTCTTTTCTTCTATTCACTCATTGCTCTCCTGCAGTTATTAAAGAAGAGCTTTAGTGATCGCACAACGTAAGTCCAGACTGAAATATATAAACTGCTGAGCCCTCAAAGGGTCACTACAAGATTTCTTTCTTTATTTTTTGAAGATTACTTTTGCCTTCTCTGTTTTTTTCATTACCTTGCAGTAGCTTCCTGTTCCCATCATGCAACATCTTCATTTCATTATAGGTGCACAAGTGTTCAGTAATCTGTATACGTGCAGTTGTCCTGAGTATATAAATGAATCCTACAGCATCCTGCAGATCATCCTTCTTCTGGAGAGACCTCTTGATTCAATAGTTAGTTAGATAGATAGATAGATAGATAGATAGATAGATAGAGTACTTTATTCATCCCCGAAGGGAAATTAAGTTGTCATAGCAGCCGGTATATTTGAATACAATAAAATACAATACAATACAATAGAATAAAATTAAAAATATTGAGGTAGAAAGAATAAAAAACAGAAGCACAAGATAAAATACAATAAAATAGGTAGATAAGGTGCAGTGTCAGGATGATGGTAATACTGATGATATGATGGTAATGGTATTGTTAGAATACAATCAAATAGATAGATAAGGTGCATTGGCAAGATGATGGTAAAAGTACTGATGATATGATGGTAATGGTATTGTTAGACAGTATATAAGAATAGTACAGTATATATAGCATATAATATAACATAATATATATTTATATATGATAGTAATTATACCAATATAAAAGCAGTATATGGTAATAATGGCAGCAACAGTATATATAATAGTAATGGTGGTATAATAATAGTAATTATAACATGTACACATGTATAAATATGTGTATATAGACTTACGTAAACAAGAATATACAGAGAGTATGATATGATATATAGTAGAAGTATGAATATGAATATAAGTATTTGACTATACAATAGGTAATATAATATACTAAGAGTCTAAGAATATGTAGACAGAGTGTGCAAAAGACAATATTATTGTATAAAATGATATATAATATCAATATGGTGTATATGAGCACATATCACATATGATGTGAAGTAAGTGTATATGGAGTGTTGTACAGGTACACAGTGCAAGGAGACAGGTTTAGTGCAGTTCTGTGATGGTGGCTCTGACAGAGGTGGATGAGTTGTATAGTCTTATTGCGGTTGGGAGGAACGATTTCCTGTATCGTTCCTTAGAGCAGCGGGGTTGAATGAGTCTGTGGCTGAAGCTGCTCCTTAGCTTGTCCAGGGTTTGGTAGAGGGGGTGAGAGGGATGGTCCATGATTGCCAGCAGTTTTGCCAGCATCCTGTCCTCCACCACCTCCTCCAGGGTGACAAGCTTAGAGCCAACCACAGACTCTGCTTTCCTTATTAGTTTTCTCAGTCTGTTGGCGTCCTTTGCCTTGATGCCCGCACCCCAGGACACCACAGCAAAGAAGATGGTGCTCGCCACAACAGACTGGTAGAACATCTGCAGCATCTTGTTGCAGACGTGGAAGGACCTGAGCCTCCTCAGGAAGTAAAGCCGGCTCAGGCCCTTCTTGTTGAAGTCTATTTTCACTAATTGTATAGCCATACCTAATGGGCGACATACTTTATACCCAGTTCAAAGTAAATCTCAAGAAGCTGATGGAGACTGTGTGGTTGTAGTGGAAGAAGATGAGGGAAATTTCGGGCTACAAGTCAGAGTGTGTGGAGGGTTTTCAGGTTAGGGTCTGGTCGACCTCATCGGCTGGGCAGATTTTTTTTACACCGCACTGTAGAGCACAGTTTTACACTTTAATTGTCTGAATATGTGAACCCCAGATCATTTCAAAGAGAGGAATACAACCCCCATTAATGTCAGAACGTGACCATTTATTAAACACAGACAGCAAGCTACACTCAAATCACATCACAGACACAAAAAACTGAACGCCTGTCCAGATCGGGTCGGGCTCGATTAGTTCTCTCTCGGGGCTTGAACTGGTTCAGACAGAAAGATACGACCCAACTGTTCTCTATACACATGGATCTGAATTAGTAGAAGAAGAAGAGTATTGCGAGGGAACGCAAATCACTGATGATATGTTGTGCAGTAGAGACTTTGTTCCCCAGAGGATGAATGCTGCAGATTTGACAATCTGTTTAATGGACTGCTAACTGGATTTAATAAAAAGATTCATGTACCGCTCTGGAGGATTTTCAGTTTTTATTTTCAGTTTTCACTACTTTGGTTTCGGTTTATGACTCAAAACTTCTGAACCAATGACATCAGCCCCATCTGCACTTGTGATGGATAGCAAATATTAGCACGGCCACCACAGTAAATTAAGATGCACTGCTCTGTCAAAGCAGAGCCTCACAGTGCTGCAAGCGAGAAAGTAAACTTCTCGTCTTCTTGAACCCATAGTGTACGTTTGCTCCAATCTTGAGTTTGTCCAAGACTTAACGTCCGCTATATATAGAACTGAATCCTCCAGAAAGTTGCGTGCTGGTCTCAGTAGCTAGAAATATACCAGACTCTCGGCTCTTTTGACATGATCCCACTTACATTCGTGCATGATAATGTGACAGCTCACACGGGCTCACGGAATATGTTTTAATCCCAGTTTATTCCCCTGGTGGCGGCCGCAAGGACGCGCAGAGAAAGTTGACACCAATTTAAAGTTGCTTTGGCAATTAAGCTGGCAGCTGTGGCGAAGTCCATAAAGATTAAGAGGGTAATTGAAGGTGATAATAGTCGTGAATAGGCGTGAAAATGTACACATCTATCAATGTGATGTGCGGCCGTCTTTGTGTTTGCTTGTTTAATGTGACAGTGCAGTTAAACGGCTAAATGAACCAGAACAAATCAAGTCGCTAGTCTGATTGTTTTCACGTAGCCATTGTTATATTTTGACATCTGACTCAGCGTCTGCTTTACTGTGGGATAAGTGCACGTGTCAAGCCGACCAGAATCCCCATTAACCAATTCTAATCCCCCATCTACGGTCAAGTAAATTCCCCATCTCCCCATCAGCTCTAGCGCTGCTGCATGAAAGTTAATAACTGGAAAGTCCTCGCTGTGATATGTTTATGGTGATAAGGAGTTATTAAGATCGGTGTGAGAGGGCAAATGAGGTGACATGAACTAAGCTGCTTTGTGACGAGGCGTCGGGCTGAGGAGAAGGAGCTGAGTCACCGAGGTGACAGTGTGTGGACACGATAATGAAAACTTCAATAATATCTAAGAGAGGAAGAGGAGCGCAAAGAATCTGCAATCTGTGCCCCAAGATTTGATAACCCATTACCCGAATCAAGATAACATCTGGTCCCCACACTCTTCCCTGGAATGAGATAACAGACCATTTTACATTTCAGTTTCTTATCCTCTTCTAATCCCTTGGCAAGGGGCAGCGCAAGCCATCCCAGAAATCACCCGCTCAGCCACACATAAACAAACTCTTAATCTTCCCGCATCCAAAACCTCTGAAAATTAACAGGGCTCATTTTGTGTAAGTGTGCCCAGCTGTTTCCCACACAGCCTTGAAATGACCTGGATTTACCGGTGAGCCGAGACTGTGTCGCAAATTGGCTTTCAGCATTCACATTTGTATATTTCCATTCTAACGTAAGCCATTAGATATAATGACCTGATGTCATCCGCAATTACTCCAACCATCCCGCAACAAATCTTAAAACCGCAGTTCCGAAGATTGTGAGTGTTCCCTTCTAGTCGTTTGAAACGGTGAAAGACACAGTTCAATTTTTTGCGCCTTGAACTGAGTCTATTCACTGTCATTTCTCTCTCTTCCACAATCGAGCTCTAAGAGATAGGAAAGTCATTTGAAAAGTCTATTCAGTATTTTGTCAGACACAAGAGTGTCCCCAAAATACTTTATTTCGTTAATAGATCACATTATGTGCCTGTCTGTTTCATTTGCACTCTCCCTTTAGCAAAGCTGCAGCAGAAGAATCATTTTTTAGCACAATTGTAGGTAAACATGGAAAAATATGGGCAAGGACAAAGTATACCGGAAAAAATTTACATTTTCTTGAAGGTGAACGAAGATAAAAAAAAGTTTGGTATGTCAGAGCCGTGCAGAAATAAATCCAGAGAATGAATCTTAACCTCAAAGGGAAAAGAATCCAGCCTCCTGGAGTGGCAACAACCTTGTACAATGTGATGAACTGCGTGGGCGTCTCCACGTATAAACGCACAACCTTTCAACATTGTACCCACAAAGAGTTTCATTTTAGTTCATCCAAGTAGAATTAACAGAATAGGACTTGTTTGGATTTGTGCTTGACGTAGCCTGCAGCTTTAGATTTTGCGTTCGCATATCTGGGTCAAACGTCCCACTGAGAAGCCAAGTTATTTTTTCTAAAAGAAAGAGACGCTTTGATTCCTCTTCTCGCTTCCTTACCTTTCAGCCTCCTGTGATAGTCAACTGTGTGTCACATTGTGTAAACTGTTGGTGATCCTGGCTACCTGAAAAGTGAACGTCTCCCTCCAACGGCTTCACAGTACAGGAGTGGGGCAATATAAAATAGAAACGACAATAACAATAACAGCAGTAAATCATGAGGACATGCTGACTCATGTGAGAACAGGCCTTCAGCTCCCTGTCATCTCCTACTCACACCTCCTGAAATTACACTGATGAAACGATTAGGGGATTTTTTTTTTCCTCTGGTGATTTTAATGAGTGAAGGAATGTTTTTTATCCAGACAAATCTCATTATTAATCCGAGGCCTCTATTTATCAGAAAAACTAACATTTATGAAGTTATAATGGCCATCATTCAGGACTTTTAGATATACATACTGTGCTTCAGCAAATAAAACTAATGACATAATGATGATAATAATGATAATAATTCCTTTTTTCATACAGAAAATTTAAAAAGACAAAGCAGACATAGGATGTTCTGGGGTAATTGCAAAAATGCACTCACACTGATTAAGAAGAGAAGACAGGATCACGCCAAAGTAGTTATCACAAATAAAAAGATTGGAGGAACAATAAAAAGAGGATGACGTTTCATCAAAACAAATTAATAAGGAAAAGCCTCGACTTGGGATGTTAAGGGCCCCACCTGAAGATCTGATGCTGAGCTGGTTCATATGGGGGCCAACATTTCTGCTGCGTAGTTTGGGGCCAGACCACAGTGACAAAAGTGATTAGTGAAATCTTTAAATCAATTATAAACCAAACAGGGAGCCAGGGGAGCTAGGCAAGGACTTGGCTGATGTCATCTATTAGAACCAATAAGAATCCAAAGCTGCGTTCTGGTCTAGTTGGAGGCGAGAGAGTGACTTTTGAGTTCTGCCAGAGAGAAGGCAATTTCTGTAGCCCAGTCTTGAGAATGTGAATGCTTGAGGAACTCTTTTATTGATTGATATGGTTGATGGTCTGTTGTATTGTATCAAGGCCGACAGCTTCAAAGAATATTCACAGTTTTCTTCAAGCCTAACGTGGCCCCAAAACCTTCCAGTAAAATATGTGCTTATTTCATTTTCGCACAATCTAATGGTGAATGTCTACGGATCACACACCAGAACCTGGCCTCGCTCTGAAAGAGTCTCGGTTTGACAGGGTCAAAAAAATAAAAAGCTCCTGACATTGAAAGCTCAGCGACAAGAAGGAGTCAGAGCTGTTTTTTTCCCTTTCTTTCTCTCTTGGCCCTCAGGGCGGTGTTTGCAAGGTGCTCCTTTCCCTGTTCCTGTTCTGCTCTGTCGGTAAAATCCAATATGTCAGATTCCCATGTTGCCGTGAAGTGTCCAAAGGCTGAGCACTGAGGGACGTGTGTGACAAGACATGGACGAAGGTGAGGTCAGAACATGGCATGTTGACATTCAGAATTTACTGCGTGTCACAGCCGAGGCGCCGGCTGAAGGGAAACTTAAAGCCAGGCTGAGCAATATAATGCAGCACTTTAAGTCCCAGTGTCTTGGCCCTCGTTCAGGAAACACTTGGCAGCCTGGAGAAATGTATTGTATCTACAAAACCGTGTGGGTGGCATTAAAAAAACAGCAACGTCCTGTCAGACTTTATCACCACTGCTATTTATTTTTTGAAGTACTCTTCCATCCTTTCGTCAAAGTTCGAGAATATGAACAGATGATATGTGGAGGGCGAATCAAGTACAATCCTTTGCACATGAAAGTAACTTTGTTTAGAAGTTCATGGTTCAAACCTTCAGGTTTTTCTGTGGGTTTTATACAGCGAGGAAGTGAATCACTGATGCCACTTTTAGTTTGGGCTGAATTGTTGGTTTAAATGCTGCAGTGGTTTGAGAGGTGTCACGATTCATCCATCCAGCATCTTTATGGTGGACGCTAGAGTCTCAGAGTGACAGAGACCCTCACTGGCTTCCCACCTGCAAAGACTGGGAAACATGACCAGGGCAGAGGGGCTGCTCCCAGGGCTTCGAATCCAAGTCCCGACCTAAAATCACAAAATCTTTCACTTCTTGGAAGATGGTGGTATTATATAACATTATTACATATTTTTTTCAAGTTTTGGGACGAGAAGCCTGTTGTGTCTACTGATATCTTTCTATCTCTTACTCTTGCCGCTTTATTTTTACACTGAACATCTCTAATCAGTAAAAACAAGCACTGACCATACATGTCAGGGATCAGGGCAATGCAAACACTGTACAGATTTTATTAACTGCATTGGGCTTGAGTTTAGTTCTGGGAAAAAAACTGAAAATCTACTATCAGTTGATAGACTGAAAAATGCAAATGGGCCATTCTCTATTGCTTATTACTGTAGTTTGCACCATGTGCTGTGAATTAAATCCGAGCAGAGAACAGTGTCCCACTGTCTTCCTTCTGGGGAATGAGAGTTTCCTCTCCTGTGGCCTCCCCTGTGTCCCTGCCTGGTTCCAGCACTGCACTCGTTTTACTTTTTAATTTATTTCAAGAATTACCTTTGAAGGACAAGTATTTATTTGAACATTTGAAGAGAATAAAATGCTTTATTTTTTATTATAAGGCTATTGGTTTATCACAGTGATGAAGGTATTGCACAATCCCTGTCATGGTGCACTATCACATCAGTGATGATATTGTACCACAGATACTCTGCAGCGTTTTAATTTAAATCTTGAAGCATGAACATTTTTGACTTTTGTTTGTCCCTTCTCCTGAAAAGTAATCTATTTGCACATCTCTCTACAGCTAGAAAACATATGTGCTGCCCACCAAGAAAATCCTCTATACTAGAGCCTTTAAGTGGATGTTTTACAGACACGTACTTTGTATCTAGTTTATACAACTCAAAGATAGACACAGTTTCTTATCAAGAAAAGGCAAGAGATATTTACCTGATGACTTTATTTGAAGGATCCTCCTTAGAAAGCACTAGATAATCAATTCATTCAAAACTTTTGAATATAGGATTATTGTCCATCTATCCATCCATGAAGCCATTCGTCCATTCATCCATTCATCCAGCCATTTTCTTCCACTTATCAGTGCTTTGGTGATAGAGGTATCGGCAAAGTAGGGTATCCCAGGCGTCCCTCTCCCTAGCCACGCTTTCCAGCGTTTCCTGGGGGGTCCCAAACGGTTCCCTTTCTATGTGAAGAAGCAGGTTTCTTCCTGAGATCCCTGTGGACATCTTAGGCACATGGTTCTATCTGCAGTTTTTGCAGTGCAAGGCTACCTGTAGACAACTACTGCAATTATTTTTTTAAATAAGTTGAAAAGTTCTTTGGCTTTGGCAGGTTTATGCATGGTTGCTCCTCACAGAAGAATCAGATGTGGCATTAAATTCTTTTGTCTCACATATTTAAAAAAAAAAATGGTTTAAATGCTGCCAGTAGATGATAAACAACCTGCAAGTGAAACAGATACAATTGTCCTGAGTAAGTGCTTATCCCAATGATTAATAAAAATGTCTCAACTTGGCAAAAAAAAAACAGAAAAAAGGATCTTTGAAAAGTCTTGACAGCTTGTGTGTTTTGTATCGCAGCCTCTCCTTTGACGAGCAAAACACTTTCCTGTGAGAAACCAAAACACACTGTCTTCCCTCCCCACGAGGACCATCAACTGAATTATTTGTAATTCAGCTGCAGATACGTTTGCCGGCGTAGCCTCCGATGCAAGAGCAGCTCAAAGATTTCAGGACACAGAGTTGTTTCTCATTTAGGTGACTCGAGGGGAATGCTGTGATAGACAGATACCTTTTCAATTTCACGGCAGAAAAGAAGCCGCAGTTTGGGTAGTCTGATTGCAGAGAAGTTCAAAGGATTGGGGAAGAGCAATTAAGCATATCCCGGGGCTGCCATTTTGGATATCTGGGTTAATAGTGGGGAAAACATGGACTGGCAATTCAGCTACCACTGCAGAGCAGGAAATAATCAGCTCGGCTTAAAAGGACTCATTAGGAAGAGCTTTCTCTGTGAGAAACAGGGGCAGGGAGTTTCCCTCTGTGTCTCTTTTTACTTTGGGAAATCTAAATGCAAAATGATTCCTTCAGACAAAGGGTCCCATCAGAAAGCATTAAGGAGAGCGGCGGAAAGAGAGCAAGCCAGCAGGTCTATTTTCTGCCTCCACTTAAATGTGAATTTTAATGACAGCAGAAATTTCTCCCCAAAAAAATATTGGCCTTTGTCCAAAGTTGTCTTTTGTGCGACTGTACCTGGCCGAGCAGTAGCACTCGGTCGGCCCCTAACAGGAAGCGCTGTGGGTCTTGGGACCCCTGCAGGGCTTTTGTCTTGCCTGCTTTAGCCTCTGTTCTCGTCATGTAGCTGGATTTCATAGCGTCACTTCTCTTGTCTTTTCCAGGCTGCATTGTCCAGAGTGGGAAACACAATGAGCGTTAGGGGAATCTGTGAATACATTCTTCCGAGATCAATGGAGCTGCGGCGGCACGGCTGAATGAATGGAGGACAGAGACGTGAACGCGTTTATGAAGAGTTCATGTACTCTGATGATGGAGATGAGATTCAAAGCTGGCACACCGTGTCCCGCCTGATTTGCATACTGTATGTTCTTACAGGATTTCATCAAGTCATTCCATCACTTTTTACATTTCCCCCGGCTTGCGTCGTCTTTTATCCTCTCGTAGCATCCGCCGCTATCTGTGTTTCCTCAGCGCATCGCCATTAGTGCAAATCTCTGGATGAGAAGAGAGGTGATTTTATTTGGGTTAAAATGTTAATGCACTTTGAGGAAGGTTTCCATAAACAAGCAGCAAAAAGCTGTGTTGGCTAGACTGTATAGGATTGTCATTTCATTCATGTGCAAATATACATTAAATGAATGAGGCTCTTTGTAACGTGATAAGGGGTTTCAGTTGAAGAATCTCTCCTTTCAGTCATAACCTCCAAATGGGATTTTCACATCATTTGGGCTGAAATCAAACTCAGTTTTGAATCCCTTTTACTCTGGGTTTCAGCTGAGCCACAACTGAAATACTTGGTGTCGGTGACAAAATAAAGATCTGAGGGACAAAACTGGGCACTAAACAAAGATTATTACAGTTTGTTCATTTGTCTGGAAAAATCTGAACATCTAAATATGCGAACCCCCAGATAAATCAACGATAGGAATTCAAACCCCACAGTTTAAAGAGAAATCTGTCAGTGAAATATATATATATGTGCTATGTGTGTGCTATTCAAATGCTCAGAGAAAAGCATTTTTCAGAGATATCCTCCCGTTGGGGATACTGTGGTTTAATGTCACTCATCATATTTCTGGGACTGAAATGTAATTTCATCAAACCAAGAGGGAAATTAACCTCATGTGGAAACTGAGCTTTTAGATGAAATAGATAATAGATCAGTCACTAATGTGATACCTTAACCTTATATGTGATTAATTGCAGGTGCTTGAGACTAAACTACATTGATTGGTCAAGATTGGTCATAGATCGATTATAATTTTTATGTGTTTGTCACTAATAAAAACACTAACAGTAAATTCAGACTGCATTTTTGAAACAACATTTTATTTAAAGGTAAAAAAAACATAACTCTGTTTTAAACACAACTAGAGAACTTTAAGAAACTCACATTTATTCCACACATCCAACCTCAATGTTAAATCTAAATAATGTATATCATATACAGTAATTACATCTCTCTTTCCAATGACCCCGCACTTTATTCATAGATTATTTAGGAATGTATTAACTGTGATTACCTTTGTACTTTGATTACCTTTCAACTGTGCAACATGAAGGTTTAACTTTGCTCTTGCTTTCTTTACGGCTTTCAGAAATCTTCCTCTGTGATCACAGACGTGTTCACCTTCAGGCTCACCTCCCTCCCAGTCTGTTTTATCGGCAATTAATCAGTATCACATTCCAAACCATGAAAAGAAATGATGATAATACCTGGGATGAATCAAAATGCAGGAAATTGTACATCGATTGTGTCGTAACTAAGGATATAATCCATGAGACGTAATATCTTTAATTTGCCAGGCTTGCAAAACCTTAATTAGATCAGCAGCTTATCTGCAGAGGTGTGATTCGTAGAGTGAGCGGTGCACGGAGAGCTGGTGAGCATGAGAAAGAGATGTGTCTGGGATTGATCTGCTCTACTGTACCAGGGCATGTGGCAATCTTTCCAGCAGATTACAAATAGACAAGACCTTTAAATTGCATCTGACTCCTCACCAGAGGCCAATCCAGGCTGCGACGAGAGCCAGCAATAATATGTGTGTGAAATGAGACACATAAGAGTAACACTGTGCACAGTTTCCCTGATGAATGAGACACCCCCCCCACCTCCCCTTAAACTCCTGTGAAATGGGTTGACTGTGACCGACCAGAGAGTCTAACCCTTCTTGCTCACCGCAGTGTGAGTGATCACTCCATCCTCATGTGTTCGAGGAGCTGACACAGACAGAAAACCTCCGTGAAATGAACGGGAAGATGTGCGTGTGGATACCAAACGCTGTTTAGATATGCATGGGTGCAATTCAAGAAAGTGACAACGTCCTCATCTGTCTCTCTTAATCTTGTGCGGTTAAGGTCTTTATCATCACAGATAATGCAGATGTTGACTCTGCCTCCTGAGGCACTGGCACAGACAAATACTCTCTGTGCTGCGAATTCCATGCACAGAAATTCATATTCATCTGCAGAGCGACGCCGCTAAGCTCCTCGGGGGTCAGCATATGGCTGCACATAATTTCTTGTGTGCAGCACTTCTCATGATTGTCTCTATTAGGTCCAAATTTTGCTGCATGCAGGCACCTAAAGTGAATATAGATACAGTTCCAATACGCTCCTCGTGCTAGAACAATGATTACATTATCAGATGTGGCTCATTAGTGCTGTACTGCTGGGGAAGAAAAACAAGCAGAGAAAAATAAACACGTGTTGGCTCTGACAAATCTTGGAGAGAGATGCAGGCCAACACTTTTTCTCCACTGGTCTCCCCTTTCACTGCACCCACTTTACAGACTTATTTCTTAAAAGACCTTATGTCCTTTATGTTGTACAATTTCAGAACAGCATGCGTGACTGCCATCTGTAATCCCTGCAGGCGCACAGAAAAGTGTTGTTTTGAGCTCTGTAATCAAAGGCTTGCTCAATGTCTGACTTTGATGGGTGAGGAGGTGGCATGCAAACAATGCCACAAGCCTAAAACAATGGCTCACACCTAAAAATAAAAATCTGCTCGGAAACAACGGTTGCCTTTCGTCACACTGGCATTATGAGAATGGTATCCAGAAATGCTAGATGCTGTTACCTAACAGAGTATGTTGGTAATTAGTATTGTTCATCGCCTTTATGCTTACGTCACAGAGAGGCATTGCAAGCCAACTCTATATTGACTTGAAACCCCCTGCAAACTCTCCAAAGCATCCGCAGCTTCAGAACCTCCTTCGCTCGGTATTAGGGAGAATGGGGGGGTGCCTGGTGCTGAGCAGGTGTTACATGACAAACTCATGCTTGTGTATTGTATTCTTTTGTCTCTTCTCCGGGATTCAATAAAGATGAATGGCTGGCTTATAAAGTGTCATTGTGTTGTTTTGTGGAAACATCAATGGTGTCACAGTATGACAATATATGTATCCACCCACTCATACTTATAGGAGGAGGAGGGTTCAGTCTGGAGGGTAGAGCTAGCAGAAGAGAGGAAAAGAGGAAATGAGAATAAGAAGGAAGAGGGAGAGAGAGAGAATTTTTCTTTTCACATCCACTCCCAATAATGCAGACAGTCTGCCATCTATTGGATGAATCCCAATGTGCAAATGTCAGTGTTAAATATACCACATTTTGTTGTAGTTCTCTTTTGTAAACACTAGGTGCCACTGCACTTCACAACTTCATTTACCAGTCATTTCACTAGCCTTTCCTCATACAGTACACTGTGTGGGAGCAATCTCCAAGTGAAGGAGGGAGAGTCCTACAAAGAAATATAAAATAAAGTTAAATAATAAAAGTAAAAATAATTTTGAGAAATAATTATTCTCTCTTCACATATTGATTGAGATTTATAAAAAAATAAAGGAACTGCATCAGAGTTTCGACATCCAGGCACCTTGGTATTAAAAGAAAACTGTGCTTCCCCATATAAGAGTGTTTTCATTCATGCAGAATAAAATGTCTGACACCTAGCTTCCGTTTTTCTGTCTTTTCAGTTTTATAATGAGTTTTTCTCTTTGTAAAAAAGTATATTCATGCAAATATTACATTGCCTTACAATACCATGCATATACTGATGGATTCTATGTGCATCTAATCTTGTTTAAATGTATCATTAGAATAATGAACAGCCTGCTAATCAATCAAAAATCTCCAAATTGTGTTATGTTTTCCATTATCATCAATAAGCTCAATAAATGTTGCCATCGCCACAGTCTGAAGGTTTTCAGGTGAACAGAGACTGCATTCACACAGAGTATATTCCAGCGGCAACATTATATCCCATGATATTGCAACAGACAGAGTGCTGATCTTGTTTTCACCAAATATCTTTCAAATAATGATTCACCTTTGTATGTCTACGCGAGAGGTGGTGCATGCCAGTGGTTTACGTCTCTATTGAAAGTCTGTGGATTAAAAGTCAATAAAGCAAAGGTAAACCTGCCAGAGTGATGACTTCATGGAAGATATTGTTTCCCCTAATGATTCATTGCTGTACAATGATATTACTGATTGGGCACAGCACTTTTCTCAGGAAGTGTTCTTACTTTTTCGGTCAGTGTAAACAGGCTGTCGCACACGTTACCCAACCCTCCTGTACGTGTCAAGTCATGTCAGCTTTATTCCAGTCATTCGTCACAGTATCAGCCAATGCGTATCCCAACACGTGCATTATCAGAACAATGACTGAATCACGTATCAATTTCCAGGTATCGTTATGTCATCATAGACGGATGAGAAATGATGAATAACACAAAGTTATTACCAAAGGAAGTCAAGCCCACTTGAACGTTTACTGTGAAACAGATTTAGAGAAACAGATTTATTCATGCTGGGATTGCACTTAATTAGTAAGCATAAGTAAGACAAACAGGAAGGAACTTTACTGTAAATTTACACCCACATAGACAAACTGAATTGTAAGAACCATTGGTGACATTTTACAACCAGGTTGTCTTAAAAAAGCTAAATTTAAGAGAAAAGGTAAAGCAATATTATAGCATATTTGCTCACAATTTACAAGATACACTTGGTTGGCTTAATGTAAAGGAAATATAATATATGTGCATACTAAATTATTGACTGTAGAAATTATCCTCACAATGCATCAATCAGGTGTATGTAGCAGTTGTATTTTTACTGGACTCTTGTGCTCAACCCGAAAAAAAGAGTTTAAAGGTTGTGCTGTTATTGTGGAAGAACAAGGGCAGAGGAATGTTTTGTACCGAAGAAAAGAGCTTTCTCTAGAGTTCAGGACAGTTTCCTCCATGAATGTGGAATGCAGGGTTATATTCTCTATGCTTACAAGAACTCTGACCTTTTGTGTGGCGCAGAACCACAATGTTAACACATCCATCCAGACAGGGGGTATTTTGGGGGTTTGTGGAACAAACCCAAATGATCCCCCAACTGATCCTAGAGGCCAAGCAGAAGAAAGGTGATGGCCAGTTGTCTGGTGAACCATACAGGTTGATCCCACAGGAGTATATTAAAAAGAAGTAGACCACTACTACATATTCTAGACATGCTCACCCGCTCCCTGGCAGAGCTCCAACTCAGATTCACATCAACCCATTTTTAGTAACAAACTTGCTGGGCCTACAAAGGAGGATCCCATCAGAGTTCACCATCTCCACTCCCTGTAAGTATAAATATGAGAGGACATAACCCTTTGCCATGCATTGGTGTTGGACATTGTCCAGTCTGTACTAAAGGGGTTCTCATAAATAACACGTGTCACATGTCCAAGCAAAACGATTTCTGGAAACCCTGGACAGTGTAGCCACTTGGACAAGGGTGTCCTTCCAGGACAGGGTACTCCAAAAGTAAAGTGATCCAGGAGGGCAATGTTACCAGCAAGTCCAGCCGCCCAGTTCAGGCTGAGGTCAGCATATCCATTTATGACCAGCCAATAGGGAACCTCTAAAAATAGTTGAATGACTCACCAACAGTATGTAACTAATTCTGTACGCAGGTTGCTGTACCACTGTGGCCCTCTGCACAGATTCTTGATCATTTAACAGCTCTTGACGACTACTGTTTCGGGAGGAAAACCAACAAGCACCTTCCGAAATGGTCAGGAACCTACTGCTCCCTCTGTCAACAGTTCTAAAGGAATTCAAGGTGGCATAATGCAGAGCTTTCACAAGTCTGAGAGACTCCGATGATGACTTGAAAAAGCAAAGAGGTATCAAAAGAAGATCTGGGTGTGAGAAGGCAGCCAGGAAGAGGAGGTGACGTCAAAGGTAGTGAAACAAGTGTCCCAGGGTGTCTGGACAATGCACCAACCCTTAGCCTGACCACACCACATACAAAGAACAACAGTTGACTGAACATAAAGATGGACAACATGTCTGTGTATTACTGATCAGGGAATGGAGCTGTAGTATCAAGGTCTTGCTGATACAGGCACTCAACCAATCGTGAGTTAGTCTGAGCTGTCAATCATGGTGTTTCATCCTGTTATAGCTAAATAACTTATTAAAAACAAATTCATCAGAAACACTTTCACTTGATGATACATCCGTGTGATAAACATGACTTACAATGACAGAGACCATGTTTGAGATAAATGTATTAGAATTTATTTTTTGAATGCACCTTGTCCTATCTGCCAACATGGAGGAGGGAGGAAATATTTCCATGAGGCAGCTAGCCACCAGGTGGCGATATACAATCTTTGGCTTCACTCTAACGGTGCTGCCATGATTTTATGCCCAGTCAATGTTGAACACTAATAGTATTCATGCGTTTTACCTTTGTCAATCCTGATTTTACCTGTGCTCACCCGGGCTCCATGTTATTCATAAAGATCCAACAGTTTTAAAATATTGTAACGTTTTGGGCCATTTCAGGATTTTTCACTCCTCAATAAAATATATAACACATTATTTGAGAACAACGCCTCTAACATGCACAATTTACCGGGCACATAGAAGTTTATTTGTGGTTTATTCAAAGTGGACTGTGGAGGTAAAAAGAAAACTGTATTGGTCTCGAACTACAGCAAGCTTTGCAACTGTGTGTATTGTGTTGCTTGGCAACAATTATATTTCATGAGAAGATTACATTTGAATATCAGTGAATAGTCTTATACCTGCAAATGGTAATGTTATGTATATGTATTCAGAAAGAAGAGGGCCCACAATACACTCAGAGGAGGTCCTAAGGTCAAGCCATTATTATGTTTGATACCATGTTTTATTTTAATTTTACACATTTCTATCCATTAAGTATGTATTGATTTGCTCACTTCTTTTTTTTGACAGATTAACAGATCTTTTATTTATCTCCTTTTTTATTATATATTTACCTCTTTGATTCTACTCTTTTAATCTCTTGTATTTAAATTTTTTTTAAATTTTGCTTAAAAATTGGTTATGAGCTGTGTTTTTTTATTTCTTTTAATTTTATCTCTGACTGTGTTTATTTTAATGTCCCTGTGCAGCACCTTGTATCTACCTCTGACTATGAAAATTGAAATAATCCAATCATTGTGTCCTGATCACTGTGGTTAAACGTGTAAAATACTTCAGTTGTGTGTTTTGGGCCCATAGACTATTTATAAAAATAGTACAGCTGTACGTGTTGGGACTATAGACTGTGTATCTAATACTACAGTTATGTGTGTCGGGACTCGGGACCATAGACCATATATATAATACTAGAGGTGTTTGTGTTGGGCCCATATACCATATATATATAATACTACAGGTGTGTGTGTTTGGCCCATAGACTGTATATAAAATACTACAGTTGTGTATTCTGACTATAGACTGTATAAGAAATACTACAGTTTTATGTGTTTGGCCCATAGACTGTATATAAAATACCATAGTTGTGTGTGTTGGGCCAAATAGACTGTATATAAAATACTACAGTAGTGTATTTGGCCCATTGACTGTATTTAAAATACCACAGTTGAGTGTATTGGGCCCATAGACTGTATTTAAAATACTATAGTAGTATAGTTGTGTATTGGACCCATATACTTTATATAAAATACCATAGTTGTGTGTGTTGGGCAAATAGACTGTTTATAAAATACCATAGTTGTGTGTGTTGGGCCAAATAGACTGTATATAAAATACTACAGTAGTGTATTTGGCCCATTGACTGTATTTAAAATACTACAGTTGAGTGTATTGGGCCCATTGACTGTATTTAAAATACTATAGTAGTATAGTTGTGTATTGGACCCATATACTTTATATAAAATACCATAGTTGTGTGTGTTGGGCCAATAGACTGTATATAAAATACCATAGTTGTGTGTGTTGGGCCAAATAGACTGTATATAACATACTACAGTAGTGCATTTGGCCCATTGACTGTATTTAAAATACTACATTTGAGTGTATTGGGCCCATAGACTGTATTTAAAATACTATAGTAGTATAGTTGTGTATTGGACCCATATACTTTATATAAAATACCATAGTTGTGTGTGTTGGGCCAATAGACTGTATATAAAATACTACAGTAGTGTATTTGGCCCATTGACTGTATTTAAAATACTACAGTTGAGTGTATTGGGCCCATTGACTGTATTTAAAGTACTATAGTAGTATAGTTGTGTATTGGACCCAAATACTTTATATAAAATACCATAGTTGTGTGTGTTGGGCCAATAGACTGTATATAAAATACTACAGTAGTGTATTTGGCCCATTGACTGTATTTAAAATACCACAGTTGAGTGTATTGGGCCCATAGACTGTATTTAAAATACTATAGTAGTATAGTTGTGTATTGGACCCAAATACTTTATATAAAATACCATAGTTGTGTGTGTTGGGCCAATAGACTGTATATAAAATACTACAGTAGTGTATTTGGCCCATTGACTGTATTTAAAATACCACAGTTGAGTGTATTGGGCCCATAGACTTTATTTAAAACAATATAGAAGTATAGTTGTGTATTGGACCCATATACTTTATATAAAATACCATAGTTGTGTGTGTTGGGCCAATAGACTGTATATAAAATACCATAGTTGTGTGTGTTGGGCCAAATAGACTGTATATAAAATACTACAGTAGTGTATTTGGCCCATTGACTGTATTTAAAATACTACAGTTGAGTGTATTGGGCCCATAGACTGTATTTAAAATACTATAGTAGTATAGTTGTGTATTGGACCCAAATACTTTATATAAAATACCATAGTTGTGTGTGTTGGGCCAATAGACTGTATATAAAATACTACAGTAGTGTATTTGGCCCATTGACTGCATTTAAAATACCACAGTTGAGTGTATTGGGCCCATAGACTGTATTTAAAACACTATAGAAGTATAGTTGTGTATTGGACCCATATACTTTATATAAAATACCATAGTTGTGTGTGTTGGGCCAATAGACTGTATATAAAATACCATAGTTGTGTGTGTTGGGCCAAATAGACTGTATATAAAATACTACAGTAGTGTATTTGGCCCATTGACTGTATTTAAAATACTACAGTTGAGTGTATTGGGCCCATAGACTGTATTTAAAATACTATAGTAGTATAGTTGTGTATTGGACCCATATACTTTATATAAAATACCATAGTTGTGTGTGTTGGGCCAATAGACTGTATATAAAATACTACAGTAGTGTATTTGGCCCATTGACTGTATTTAAAATACCACAGTTGAGTGTATTGGGCCCATAGACTGTATTTAAAATACTATAGTAGTATAGTTGTGTATTGGACTCATATACTTTATATAAAATACCATAGTTGTGTGTGTTGGGCCAATAGACTGTATATAAAATACTACAGTAGTGTATTTAGCCCATTGACTGTATTTAAAATACCACAGTTGAGTGTATTGGGCCCATAGACTGTATTTAAAATACTATAGTAGTATAGTTGTGTATTGGACCCATATACTTTATATAAAATACCATAGTTGTGTGTGTTGGGCAAATAGACTGTATATAAAATACCATAGTTGTGTGTGTTGGGCCAAATAGACTGTATATAAAATACTACAGTAGTGTATTTGGCCCATTGACTGTATTTAAAATACTACAGTTGAGTGTATTGGGCCCATAGACAGTATTTAAAATACTACAGTTGAGTGTATTGGGCCCATAGACTGTATTTAAAATACTATAGTAGTATAGTTGTGTATTGGACCCATATACTTTATATAAAATACAATAGTTGTGTGTGTTGGGCAAATAGACTGTATATAAAATACCATAGTTGTGTGTTTGGCCAATAGACTGTATATAAAATACTACAGTAGTGTATTTGGCCCATTGACTGTATTTAAAATACTACAGTTGTGTGTATTGGGCCATTAAACTGTTTATACAAATACTACAGTTTTGTGTGTTGGGCCCATAGACTGTATTTAAAGTACTACAGTAGTACAGTATTGTGCTGGGCCCCAGTACAGATGTCCCTCCCTGGAAGCTGGGACGTGCTGCCCTCTATCAGCGGTGACGCGACCCGCCCCGCCCCGCCTATCAGCATCTCCAGGCGGCTGAGCGGAGCCGGGAGTCTGGAGGAGCTGGAGCAGGCAGCAGCGCACAGTGCAGCGGCTCCCGCGTTCGTCCGACACCTAGCTCGAGCTGCTCCCCAGGCGGTGGAGGTGATGATGGCGGCGGCTGTAGAGAGAGGAGTCGTCCGGGCCGCTCTCCTGAACCCGAGCAGCGGCGGCGGAGGAGGACCAGCGCCGACCATGCTCCCGGCCGGAGCGCTAGCCGGGGCGGTGCTGCTGGGCTCGGGCTCCGGCAGCATGCCCGTGCCCATGAACCTCTTCGCGACCTGGGAGATAGACCGATCATCCCCGAGCTGCGTCCCGAGGTAACGTGAACAGTGTTGTGTGTCGGCGTGTAAAAGACACAACAGCACCAGCAGCAGTGTGTACAAATCAGAACGCAGTTGGACAAACACCAGGCTAATGTTGGACACACAACGCCCTCGAGCTGCAACACATTTCCAAAACATTGTCGGGCTGGCTAGCGAGCTAACTAGCAAGGTGGCTAATGCTAACGCGACCTAGCAAACAGCGCTGGGGTTTTCCTCTCATGTTTCGGGCTAAAAGCGTTTGACATTTTGTTTTATTATTTCCCCCCTTCAAAGACACAGTCGGGCTAAAACACCAACATGTCACATTCATACCAGCAGCTCGTATATTTCCTCTCAAGTGTGCAATTACCAGTCGGTGTGGTTTTCTTTATGTTCACCGTTATAACTAGCATATAAAAGTTTAGCTAACTACTTCATCGGCGTCTGCGTTGCTGCGTCGTCATTTGAAAGTGTCCCGACACACACATTCTGCCGTGTCCCTGCTGACCCGGGTGTGAACTGATTTGCGGAATGCAAGCCTCCTAATGCCCACACAAGTGTCTCTAAATGCGGGGACAAGGAGCAGCATGCCCCCGTGTCACCCGTCAGCTGCACCGTGTGTGTGTGTCTGTGTGTGTGTGTGTCATGAGCCGATGGGCATTTCTGCAGCAGGCCACAGCTTATTTGAGATCCACATCATGTCCCATTTGGTGTAAAGCTCAGGTGCTCGGTGCTCTGGTTCTAACGGGTAACTGACACACACAGACACACACGCAGGCACCACAACACACTCTGGTGTTGACACAGCAGAGGGGCTGCACTCTTTACGATCGTCTCTTCTGCAAATGCACCATCCCCATCGACTTCGTGCTGTTCTGATGACACCGTTTAATATAGAGGACAGTCAGCGGTGTTAATACTCCCGCATTAGTATTCATCGTCAGAGAGCAGGCATGGCTGCCACCTGACCAGAAGCCTCCTGGGATCTGTGGGCACATTAATCAGCGTTGACCTAGATCTGTTCCACTCATTGGTAGAAAAGTGGGCTTACAGTGGGGAGGGTTTCCTCCACAGTCGATGTGTGTGTATGTGTGTGTGTTTGCCGGCAGGCTCTTCAGTGTCTGCATATGTGAAGCATGCCATGAGGAATACATGGTTTATTCACAGGGATTTATGGTCAAATTTCTGTTTGAATATTGCTAGATTGCTATTGAATATACAACATGCCTACCATCATATGCTAGTGTTACTGGCAATGCTGCTCCCTTCATCTCGGTCAGACATGTTCTTCTGTGTTACTACGTTAAACATTAATACGGCTCTCCATTTGTGTTAGACACAGTCCTTTCTTGTGAATGTTGTAAATATTGTTATTTTGTTGACATGCTCTGCTACACGCGACATCTATTGCAGATCTGTCCGTCCTGGGGGAAGAATCCCTCTCTCTTGCGGTTTCTGTGTTTATTCCCTTGCCAAAAGGGTTTTTGTGGCTAGTTTTTTTCTTCCTCTAGTCAAGGGTTAAGAGCAGAGATCGTCACACATCAGTTACTGTAGCCCGATGAGGCGGATTGTGATTTGAGAATGTGGGCTATACAAATACAATTTGATATTATCTTCTTGTATGTTGTATATCAGCTCATTTGAAGAGAACTAGAATGAGACGACTTTACTACCATATGTCCTTGTTGCCATTTTTCAGCGATTATTTTCTCTTTTTGATATTATCCCTGAAAAAGGACCGTTCAATTTTGTGACCTTTAACTCAGATTGGCCTCAATAGAATTATAACATCATTGATGTTTGCCTGGGATGAAACACTTGTGGTTTTCAAGGTCATGTCTCCAGTCCCCAATAGATACAACTGATGTACTGTAAAAGCAAAAACATGTGTTTCATTCTAACATATGGAATCAGCTTCTTGGGATAGCTGTATCCATTAAGTTTTAAGGCTTCTGGCTGTAGCAGAAAAAGCCGGGGACATGTCTGTGCATTTATAGAGTGCAGCACACATGGCACATTGATTTCCCACATCACTGCCTCTGCACTATGTGCTTTCTCTCTGTAGAGGATGACATACAGGCAGGTGAATCAAAGATGAATAAGGGGTGAGGATGAAATGGATTATTAATGAGGTATGGAGTAAAGGCATACCAGTCATTGTTCAGCACAAGACTGCAGTAGCTGCTCGACACAAGTCGTTGTTGATGGGCTACTTGGTTGGATCTTATATGTAATATAAGTTTTCCTCTCGGATAGTGATGTATGACAGAATTGTTTATTTAGGCCTGTCGACTTTTTTGTCAGACATGATTGCTTGGAGTTATTACTGTTCACAGCAGCTCTCAAAGTAATTTGCCAGGGCTGTTTCTGCTCTCTCGTCTCAGACTGGTGCGAGAGGTCTCACATGGAGCCCAACCCAAAGCCTGTTTTGGGGATTCTGCCTTGGCATTCTTTCAGGGGGTGGGCCATTTTGTGTGCAGCTGTTTACTCCTCCACTAGCCTCTTAGCAAATGTGGGTGTCCAGATAAGTGGCATGGTTTCAAATGAGGCCACAGGGCTCGGAGCAATTTACGTTTTTTACTCTGGTGATCTAAAACATGACACACAGCTGTTGTTGATTAATTTAAGCAAGAAGCAGTATTTTAGAAATTGATCCTTCAAGTCCAAGTTTGCAGCCGTCTTGAAAGCCATGCTCAGGAGAAAATATTTGATCCACAATGGAAAATATGTTGTCAGCTTTTGTACAGGCTTTCAGCACGGGATTGTGGTACCTGACAGTTTGGCTGTTGACACAATTATGGCATAGAAAGCACTTTTCTTCTTTTTGTACTTCTTAACTACTAAACAGATCACAAGATTCATAGATATATATACAGTATGTTATCTGTTATTTATACATTAAATCATTATTTTATTATCATAGATTGCTTGTTATATCTAAATGGAACCATTATCTAGCGCATTCGATTTTATTGCTGTGTGTGTTTCAGTATTTGACTGGTTTCTACCTGCCAGACGAGTGTTGTGGGAGCTCTATCCTTACCATGCCTTTTGGAACAGTTGGATAAACATGGTTTTGTTTCCAGCGCTGCCATGCCTGCCAGCCAAATGTTTCCAATACAGTATGTGTCATTGAGGCTTCCGCTAATTTCATATAAACTGAGCTTTTTCACCATCTAGAATTCTACAGCAACACAAAACCCTCTTCAGGGGGTTGCCTTTTCCTTGCTTGGGGCTCAGCAAAAAGCTGACCAATGCATTGTTTGTTGCTGAGTAACCAGAGATAGCTACAAGGTAAAATGTACAGGAAGAATAATTCAATGGGCTGCATCCCAGGCAAAGAAACATGGCACTAAGTTTTTTCAATGCTAAATATGACAAGGATGATCTTGTTGCAAATGCTTTTGTAGCAAAATAGTGCGAAGTACAAGCTTTATTTCGTGTACCTTTTTCGCTTCAGTGTGCTGTGCACACATTTAAAGGTTCAGTTTGTAGAATTTAGTGACATCTAGTGGTAAAGTAGCCTGTTGCAGCTGAATACCCCTCACCCTCCCCTTCCACACATTAAAGAGAACCTGTGGTAGCCTTCAGTTGTCATAGAAACTCAAAAGGTGTTTAGTTTGTGGAGTTAGGCTACTACAAGAAACATGGCAACATCCATAGAGAGGACCAGCTGCCGATAGAAATATAAAGTATTAAAATATAATGGTCCCAATTTCAACTCAATAATACCTGCAATTTAGATGAAACACACCAGCAATAACATCACTAGGATGATTTGATATTAAATTTCTGTCAAATTAATTCCCTTTTACCTAAATCTTACACACTGGAACTTTTAAGTATACTGGCTTTTTTCAAAGGTATTATTTCCCTCTCGACAGATGTGTGAACAACATACTTAGTGGACATAAACATGGTTATATAGCGAAGTACACTAAACTGTCTCTTGCGTCAACAAACCCAAAACAGTGAGAGTTATTGACTTAATACTATACACATACGCAAAGTTAAGTTAAATGCTTGGAAATCCAAGTGGCCTGTCTAAAAACTATGGCATGGCAGGCATTTGTTGAGGGAACGATGTGGTATTTGCAGGAATGATACTAATGCAGAGGTCAGCATCATGGTGCTATGTTTATCTACTCACAATAAATAATGTGTACCAGCATGAGCAGGTTTGATTTCGGACCAAGTTCAAAGATCTTTTACAACCTAGGGTCAGAAGTTGTGATCTTTACCCTCGTCACTGACATGATGGGAGCAACCGAGCAATTTGGTCGTGTTTGCCATACAAGCTCGCCAGGCTGCATTGTTTCCAGAATGGCAGGGGAGTTGTTGTGATCGACATCTGTTCTCAATTCACAGGCCTTACATATAAACATGACAGTCTTATGTGGGTCACTGAGCAAATTTTTTTCTCCAAGAGAACCTTTGAATTCCATTTTCATACCATTGGAATTTTTACTCTGAATGTATATCTGTCTTTTAAATTTGAGAGGGCTTAAGGTTAAAGGTGCTGCTGCAGGCTACAAAACAACATATTTTCCTCTTTCCCTCTGACGTTTATCTCCCTTGAGCAGAGCATCCTTCTTTCTGGCTGCTTGATTCATGGGAGTCCCAAGATGACCTTATTCTGTTGTGAGTTGCTGAGCCTTATCGCAATAGTAATTGAGTGTACTTTGGTCAGATGTTTATTTCCTCTGGCCCAAATCTGTACGGTGTATCAAACTGATGTGTGCTGTGCATGTCAACAAGTAGAGAAGATAAACAAAAAACAAACCCAGGCCTGGACTGGAGCAAGTATCACATTGTTATCTGGGATGAAGCCATCAGCTACAAGTCTTTATACATTCTTTATGCTGCTGTGCACCCTGGAATTTATCATACAGCGTCTCCTTAACGTTGCAATTGCAGAAATTAATATTTGTAACTCACTTTTTGTGCAGACTCGGACATGATCGTCCCACATATACCAACAAAAACAAAGCTAAAGATTAAGGAAGTCAGTTCCCTGATGTTCTAAGCACAAGTGAATATTTTGTACAGTGTGCAACGTTTCAGTGGAACACAAACACTGAAACAAAAGTCATCGATTGACAAATACTTTTCTGCTGCAAAACACAACTACTACAGTGGCTGTAGCATACAGATTTATTGCAAGTGCTGGAAGAAATAAGGTTGGTAACCATGTAAAAGTGCATGGTTGGTGGTAATGTTAGTATTGTGTAAATCACAGTGATGGTGGCATGCTCGCTCGTTTCCATGACAAACTGTGTGAGTGTAACTTTCACTTGCTCCCACAGTTTCATTGCCTAAAAAACACCCTGACATGCATCACACATCCCCCCAAAATAACCTGCACAATATTCCCAAAAAATAATGTACGAAAATCCTCTGGGGACTAAAGTTTGAATTGTTCTTGGCCTTAAGCTCTTTGATTTAATGTCTGATTCTCTGTTTGTTGGAAGACGAATCCAGTCAAACGGGATACAAAAAAAGACAGCCTGTCCGTCACATATGAGCTCACACTACCCTTTCACCTTCCCTGTAACCCGTTCATCTCAAGGGTTGGATATTACTTCTCATAGCGGGGGAGCTCCAGTAATCTGATTTCATAACAGGAAAATAGGAGCTAGTAATCTGATGCTACACACAGACACCGTCTGCTTAATCCACTGCTTCCTTTTGGAATCATAAACAAGGCTCCATCGGCCTTCTCCAGTGGCCTTCAGGTTTGTGACACAGCACTGCATGTCAGTCTTCGTCTTGTCTGCAGGCTTTGCTTCGCTACACTTCCCCAACTGACAACTAATGTAGTATGTACATGTACATGTGTGGAAGTGACTGTTGTTGTGATGTCAAAGTAAAACAAGCTGCTTAGTATTTAGGACCTTATCATATTTTAATTCTACTGTTACTTTGGCCCTTTTTTAATTCTGGGTAAAATAACCATATTGTTCTCTATTTGGGATATGTTAAGTGAAGGAACAATGCTTGAATTGTTGATGAACTAAGCTCTTACAATGAAAACATCCCTGTCATTAACTGGCATAGTATTAATGTGCAATAGTCTTTCTAGAGTCGTATCATTTGCCTTTAGTGACTGGAACAAGAGAAGCTATTTCCACCATGGATACATGGAAAGGTTCCAGTGCAGATCATTTCACTTAAAGGAATAACATCTATTTTCTAAGCAGCTGTACTTCTAATGCAGCGAGATGCTGAAAAAACTGATAATGGTAAAAGAATTGAGATTTTTTTTATTTGTTCTTCACTGGAGCCAATGTAGAGAAATAAAACATACGTTCTGGGGCTAGTGAGACATTTTTATAGGCCCCTAAGATTTCAGAAACATTTATTACCTCAGAGGTTGTTTTTTTTCTCTATCAGATTGAAAAAAACCTCATTATTTTGTCCAGATCAAGTTAAATGGGCATATCCAGGCATTTTTTTTGACATTTTAATAAATATATCTGAAAAAAAAAGATATATTTATAAGTTTGAAATTTATGAGCGCTAGACAGACTTTTAGGATTGCTTGGCCTTCAGTATACGTACTCCTTGCTTCACCATGCTGTTCACACACTTTGCTAACAGCAGGCCAATCAGCACCTTCACTCTCTTCTGTTTCATGCTCACTCCCACTGCCTGAAATGTGTCAAACGTCTGTTGGTTTCCTTCCCTGCCTTCCTGGAGGAGGAGGAATTTCCTTGGGAAACGTTTCACATTCCTTGCAACTATAGAGCTGCTGGGGCAGCAGAGCCATGGCCCCTCTGCAGAGCCCCTTCTGTATTCTGTTGTTGACCAACAATAGGGATGGGTAGGGTGGGTTGGGTAAGCAGGATTAGTGTTATGGATTGCTCACCCCGTTGAAAAGTTTTGCTGACCTGGCCCAGAACTCCACAGCGAACGCTCAAGCTCTGAATACTCATGTCGAATTCCCCACAAAGGGAAGAAAGGTTTGTTTCCCCCTGCCTGGACCTCAGAGAGAGTCCAGGCAGAGGGAGAAAGGCCAGATTCTTGTGTGGGTGGATACTGGGGTCTCAGCTAGTGACGAGATCCAACTTCCTGAGGCAACAAGTGAGGCAAGGAAACTGTCCACTGACATAGGGAGGATCCTGTCAAAATACGCACATTTGGGACAATGTTTCTCAACTCGTTTTCTCTCTTGTTTTTGCTCTACTTATTTCCCACCTCTCCCATTCAGGCATTTCCTGAGCTGTATGTGCCAGCAGCAACAACACGCACACCATTATTTCAGATACACAACACTGTGGTGTCGATGAATGAGAGCACATGACCGACCATTTGAAAACATGAAGCATTGTAATAATGGCAGTCAGCGATCCTGTGCTATATTCTAGCAGAGTGAAGTCTTGTAAACATACCGTTGGGTGATGCAGAGAAAATAAAGGGCATACGAATTATTGTTGACAGCTTAAATATGTATTGAAACTCACCAAATTACTCCAAATAAAACGTTAAAAATTGACCAGTCAGATGATTATTTAAATGATCAAATCTGTGGTCCCCACTTAATGATAATTTTTAAATCCCACAAACCCAGAGCAAATGTTGTCCTTGTCTTGGCTGAATGAAATCCAGAGAAAGGAATCAATAGTTTTCCCTTTGCTCTCTAGTTAAGGACATTTCAGTCCCCCGAGTGCCAACTCTTGAATAGCATTGAGCTGGAGGCCCTGCCCAAATGTCTAATCACAGATTAAAGAGTCTGAACTGTCTGGAGCCCCCTTGCTCTACATGTGCCTTTGCCCAATTAGCCCACACAACCAATGTGCGACTCTTTTCATCCTCTCAAAAACTCTTGGGTTTTAATGTCGACCTCTGCAGCTGCTCTTTTCAAACCATATATATTAAAGAATGTTGCATGGAGATGGAGAGAAGAAAGATGTGAATGCAGAGTATAATGAGCTGCAATTCTGGAAGGGCTATAACATGGTAACTATACAACCCAGTAGTGCTGACAGAAATAGTTGATATTTCAGAAATGGGAAAATTGTCATGAGAAATAAAGCAGAATGATATTTCCTTGGCTGAGCTTAGTTAATATATTTCCCAGGTCATAGACGCTCTTTGGTTTTCATCTTAATTTTGGCCAAACATTTACTATTTGATTCTCAAATTTATATTCATGTCAGAGCTATCCAAGCGTTGCACCTACCCCCAACAACCACGTAGGGTTGTGGGTCTGCATTACGGCACAGACAAATCTGTATGGACACAATAAACAGGAGAGTACATAGATCTCTGTACACACCTTCTGATTATGACATTTGCGTCATGAAAACCGCAGTGGCCCCTAGCCTACTCACGAATGAATGAAATGATAACACTGTAAGCTTAAAAGCTTAAGATGTATTAAAAAAGATGCAAAGGTCTGGGTGGATTTCCTCGCTATCATATTACTTTTATTCTTGCACTATCCAGCCTATATTCAGGGCTTTTTATGATGAATCACTCTTCAGTCATTTGTATGTGGACTTATAGGATCCTCAAACCAAAAATACTGGATTGTGACGTAGCCTTTACTTTCTAATTACACAGTTTTGCAATACCAAATTTTTCCTTGTTAGTAGGGTTGCATAATAACTGAACTGAACTGATAATCACAGTTATTCTGCTCAGCAGTGAGCAGAGTAATCACTGGGTTTCATTATTATCACCCACCTCTGCCAGAAAAGTAATTTTCCTGCAATTAAAAAATTGACAGAATGCTGTCTTTGCTTTAACAGTGTGTCTGGACTCCATAATCCTGAAATGTGAATTGTTGTTTTTTACTGTCAGTGTCATTTTTTTGGTCAATATTTGATTTTGATCCTTCTTGGTCTTTGAATGCTGGTCAGCAGCCTAGACAGAGAGATTGTTTTAAACAAGGCTTTGCTCTTGAGCTTTTGATCCGACCAGGAGACTCCAGGCAAAGGAACGCTGCTGCCAGGTAGACCATCCACCTTAATAGGATTTTAAAGCTCAGTCGTTACCTTGTCAGAGACTGTGACACTCAGGATTTACCTGTATCTGCTGGTCTGGTTACTGTACTATAAATTGGAAGTCACTGGATGTAGTAGGCAATAGGCATGAACATAAAGATGTATAGTATATAAACTGATAAGATCGTAATTTTCTGCATGCTTGAGAGGTATAATCTGTCATACTACCTCTATTTATGATGTACTGCAGTTGAACTGGTCCAGGCGTCTTTTGCTCTGGCTTGTCCTGTAAACATGCCATGTCTGGTCTGATCTTGTCTTCCGTGGCCAATACAAACACAGGCCTGCTGACCTCATCAGTTTGTGGTAAGGGCTGAACAAAAGACCTGTTGAGCCCTGCAAAAAGAGCAACAAAAGTTCCTGAATATTTAATTGATATAAAAGAGGCAGAAGAGTCGAAAACAAAGCTAAAAAGGCAGATGAACCCCATTGGGAGCCCATGCTCCTGAAAGGAAGCAGCTATAGTAAACTATGAATAAAGGATCATCAATTACTGATTCACAAACCTTGTCACTAGGTTGTGACATCATGTATGTTTTAATTTGAGGGTGATTGTTAATTTAGTTTGGCAGATGTTTTTCACAGTGTGTGTTGGACTAAAATAAAGGGACCCCATAAGATCATCCCATCTTGCATTTTCTCTTTTACTGTTTCCGCCTCGTACTTTTTCTGTAACTCAGACTCTGGCCTGTATTTCTCAATGGGAAATGTGCACAACTTCCTTCATTATTAGAGAGAAGGCTTTGAAGGGTTCAACCAAACCACCCACCATGCAGCAAGAGCAAAGTGGCCAAACCTCTGATTCATGCTCCACAGATATAACTGTTGCTCAAATGGGCATTTGAGGGGAAAGCGTTGGCTTAAATCGCCAAAGTGAGATAAAATCTGTCTCTGAGCTCTCATGTACCAGCCCTGTGTAGTATTACATCAAATGTGTCTGTAATCCCCACAGCAGTCAGATTCTCAGCATGGTGCAGCCTCGGGACCCCAGAGTTCACAAAAAACCTATTTCAGAGTATTATGACAGACTCGAGTTGAGTGCAGCTATTGCATCCTCTACTCTTACATTCTTGGAAATGGCCAGTTTATCCCCTCCCCTATCCATTTTTCTTTTCATAACACCTCCCTCAGGGTGGTTTCATACCTGAGTGGTGACACCTGTCCTGCCTTCCTGTTGCACCAAATTGCTCTCCATGGTAACTCTTGTCTCTACTCCAATTGGCAAGAAGAAGCTAAAATCCCTCCTAGGCATGACTTAACACTAACTACGTGTTGAATGTGGGATTTTAGAAAATAGCTAGAGGGATGTCGTGTGGCTGCATCTAAATTATTGTAGCCAGGTGTTTACTGCCAGTCCTCCACAACTCTCACTGGTAGTCAATAAAGTCTACCATTTCTTAAAAATACTTTAAAACCCATAATAATTTCATTTTAATTACTGGTCATTAGATTATGTAAATTAAACGTCACGGCTTTGAAGAGTTAGCTTGTTCTCTGTTGGGTTCCTTATTTGTAGATTTCCTTGAGTACTCAAGTTTTTGTCAACTATTCCAAACATGATTGGTGCAAGAGGTTGACTACAGGAAGTTGCGCATTTTGCCGTGGCTTGGCCAAAATATGGCTGCAGAAACACACTGAGCATACAGATCATATAGCTGGGGAACAGAATGCTGTTGATTACACTAAAGGACAAGTGTCATTAGTTATTTAAAAAATCTTACTACTATAACGTATCAAGCAATATTTGAATCCATAATCAAAGCCACATTTTAAGCTGGCAGGGTTTTTTGTGTTTGTTACTCAAAAGACTTAATCCATGTCTACAAAACATTGTAAAGTCTGTGTTATGCTTAATCACATGACTTTTGGCCAAGCTTAAGCGCCATCTCATTACAAAATATTTTGTATTGTTTTGATTAATGAGTGCATACCATCTGTTGTGTTGCATTATGAGAATTACACTGTGGCTTTACAAACCTCTTTGGCACGCCAGAAGGTTACTTTCTAATCCAGAGGTCTGATTGACTTTCAGTAACATTGCTATTGTGAACAATAGGTTGTGTCTCACACATAAATCATATTGCAAATTACCAAATTAACATTTGCCCTTGTGCACCTGGGTCACAGCCTCTTCTTCCTCTTTCCCAGTGGCCTTGAGAGTGAGATTTTATTCAGGGATATTAAAGCCCAACCAGCATATGGCCATCTGTCACACCCAACGAGATATTCAAGGGGTAAAATAGCTTTTGCATGCAAGCCTAAGTGCAGGCTAAGCCCTTATGGAACATCCTACTGTTTTAACTTGTTAAAAGCAACTTGCTCAGTCTTCTGGATTAGACTGTATCACTCATAATGTAGATGGGACTCAAACATTGAATAGAAATGCAATGACTTAGTACTGATAGATCAAAATTAGAAAGAGATAGGGACAACTAAATATATTTGTAGAACTGTTCGATAACCAATCTATTGCTCCACAACATTTTGGCCATGGGCATTTGACACATTTACAATTCATAAAAACGTCAGACTAGAGAATTCGATCTTATACGCGGATCAGTGGCCTCAGTCTAAAAGTGAATTCTGTCAGTTTTGGCACCAGATTTCAACTGAATTGGCCCAGTTCTAAATGTAAATGTTCTTTGACATCTTCCATTATCGTAGTAACTAGTTCCATGTTCCATGTTCCCTCTCTAACTATTCTGCTTTGTAACTTTCATTGTTTTCTCATCTTAGACTAAAAGCTGTGAATTTAAAATTAAAGATTGAAAAGGGAAGATTTAGTTAGAACATTCCAGAGGGTGTGGGTTTGAAAATGCAGGGTTTTGTTTTGCATATAATTTCCACCTAAAAGGCCATGAAGGATAAATATAAAATATAAATAAAGGGAATCTTCAATGTATTGCTATCAGAGAAAACCTCACAAGTGCTAAAGGATGTCACTCACCGTGAATAGACCTGCTCCTGTTTTTCCTGTAGGTGAATGAAATATTCAGAAGAAGTAGCTTTTAGACCAGCGTACCCTTTATTTGGGCTAAATTATGCAACTACGCATGAACAAATAATAGCATTATGAATGAACAAAGTGGAAGGGCTTTCCTTTGCGAGAGCCTGGACTGCAGAGAAAGGCACTTTTGTCAGTCTCCCACATACAAACCGGTAGTAGCATGCAAGAATTGCATGCAGAGCATAATGTTAAAGCATGTTTTAATAAAAGACTGTGACCTCTTTCACATCTGAAGCAGAGAATATGAGAAATAGTACATTAAAAGCAGTAAAAGCATGGGTCCCTTTTTCATTCCCTCGCTTGGAAGCCCCCCAGCACATACCAAACATAGACAGTGTCTTTTTCATTCAGCTCTCTGTTACATTGCTCATCGTCCACTTCCACCTACTGTGTGCCTCTGACAATTGCTGTGCAGTGATCCGAGGTCATAGATTTGGCAAAACATCAACTAGAATGCTGACCAGGGGGAAAGAATTACAAAACTGTTGTTTTGTTTAGGTAGCATATCGTTCATTTCAGAAGGTTTGCTGGCCTCTCAGTTGATTTCGTACGTGCTCATTTATAGTCCGGACCCATGTCCGTGCCTGCATGATAAACCTTTTTATGGCCCCATGAATGTAAAGATGGTTTTGTTTTTATTGGACGCAGAAATAACTGTGCAAAGTAGAAACAGAGGAACATCTACTGTGCTTTAATCTCTACAACGGAGACAAACGTGAACGTAAGCATTGATACAAGACGTAGAAATTGACAACTCAACGACTGTCACTTGTCTTAACATTGTTGTAAGTATTGCCATGGGATGAGTGCTGTAGCACTTGTCTCTTTGTAGGCTCTTGAACTTAACAGTGTTTCCATCGTTAAGTTATTTGAGATGCTGCTGTCACTAAAGTGGCCCAGAAATAGCACAGAGATAATAGCCATGTACTTGTGTATTCTGGGACATCTTGAACTGTTGGCTTTGGAAGATGCTGATGGAGGTGGGATTTGTATTGTTTGTTCGCACCAGATTTAGAAATTGTTGTCGAATGAACTAAGGCTCTACAAGTTCCACACAGTTTATTACTGTGGAAACATTAAATATTTATAGCTCTTAATGCGTTCCTTCATATGATATGAAGAAAGATCTGTATGTGAATTACTTCCTTCTGCTCTGGCTTTGTCGTGACTTTTCACAACCACAGTTGAGCCTGGTATCAGTGTTCTCCCCTTCATCATAAATGATTATTTCTTCAGATGCATCTAGTCAAATCCTTTCAAATTTGACGCAGAGGCCAAGAGCCTACGGAGCTTATTTCAGAGTGGGGTTTAAATATTTGAAATACCTTGTGATGTCGGTGTAATATAAATTGTCTGTCTCCTGTCACATAAGCAGGCTTAAGACAGACATATCGTTTTACCAAAGAGCCAAACTCAACTCGACTGACTGAAGCTTGGTGTCGCGCCAGACGTTCTCTTTGAGATCTGACTCCGGAGGAGACTGCGTGAGGCCTCTGTGTGTGTGTGTGTTTGTGTGGGTTAAAGAGAGCTAGGCTGACTCAGGGGGAGGGTGAGGTCAGAAAGGGGCTAACAAAAAGGATTATTCGCTGTGCAGAATGTGTGCATCTCTGACTTTGACCCTGCTGTCCACGTTTTAATCCACTTCCCACCACTGATTCGCTTCCCTCTGATGTTCCAGCAACACTTCAATACAGGTGGGATAAGTTATCGAGTCTGCACTGGAAAGGAGAGACTTTCTGGGTTGAGACAAGACTGTCTCCTGAAGCAGTTGTGAAACACTGTGTGTGTAAATGCTCTGGAGCCATTTTGTCGCTTGTGACTCAGTAGATCTGAAAAGCTTTATGCCTAAATGAAGTGTTAAACTTGTACACCACTGGAAACATGAAAGCTTCAAATGTTTACTTTTCCTCCTTGTTATTACTGTAGAGAAAATGGATGAAGCAGCCGAGATAAGATAATACGCTGTGCAATATTACCCACAATCACAGGCCTCTTATCTGAAACCAAATATTTGGCCGCGGCTGTTTGAGTGTAATGCCTGATAAGAGGTTTTGTTTGTCCTGCACAGATAAAAGTGAAAGGATTTGAGTGTAGCCACAGATGGACCAACATTCATAACAGTTACTTCAAGAGTAGTTCTCACCTCCTTTGCTATCTAAAAGCATTTACTAATGATGATTGGTCTAAGGTGACTTAAATGATATTGCAGTATAGGGTGGGGCAGGGAAATAAAACAATAACAGTAATTAAAGCAATATCAATATTATTTTTGGCCATATATTCCAAACCTACTATAAAAATTCTTGGGGATTTTATTCTCAGAGCATTGATGTTCGTTAATTTACTCAGGTGTGTGTTTATAGTGCCTAGGGTAATTGAAAATTAAGTTGTAATAGATTTTTGTTGTATTGTACACATGCTGCTCAAGTTTGTCAGTTCAACAGCCTCACACAAAGCCTCCTTTTGATTTCCTCAGTAATATTGGTATGTCACAGGAAGCCGTTGTGTAATCGAAAAGGGGGAAATGGCCCTGTGGTCTAATGGCCTCACTTTACTTTATAGGCCGAAAAGGTCAACAGTTAGTGATGGTACAGCGAGTGACTTGAACACACTAATGAGCTTAGATGGAGCAGCACTACTTGTGCTGCTGTGATTTATGTCATATAGGCTAAAGCTATTAGCCGTAGAGAATCCAAGCGTCTACTGGGCACCGTCCTTCAGGGCGGTCAATAGCTATTCATTGAGATATGATATTACACTGGTGTCAGTTGCTTTATATGTCAATGTCATTAATAGAAGATGGCATCCAGAAAACGATTTGCATGTAATTAGCTAGTGGTAGGATGTGATTCAGATTCTGGCACCGATTTAGAATCCGCACATCCTCTTTCTGTGACACAATTTTAGCAAAATGTTTTTTAAACGAGAGGTGAGTGAAGGCAGGACAGTTTAAAAGACACAGCTTGTTTGATGAATCGAATTGATTTGTCGAACAACATAAAATAAATCAGCAACAAACTGATTATGATTAGTGGTTTGATTTAGTTACAAGAAAGATAAATATTTTCATTATTTTGCTCTGGTTTATCTAATAGTAAACTGATAATAAGACAAATTAAACATTTTTGTTTTTTAACCAAACAATTCATCCATTGAAAAGAAGAATTGATTGTTTAACTTTAATAAAAATAATGGAAAAAAATGCATCCCTAGTTAGTATCATTAGATGCAATCAGGAACTAGGATATGTACATTATTATAGTCCAGTCAATTTAAGTTACAGTAGCTAAATTGAATGCAGTTTAATAGAACATCCTTGCAAAAGTTTCTACCCTCAAGACATAATGTTTTTTTTGAAACTTTTTCATAGTGTTCATGTTGATTTAACAGTCAGTTAAGTGTAGTATCTCTTTCCTCACTGACATGTCAGGAGTATGATCAGAAACAGCAGAGTCGCCGCACATGGCGTGCATTTGAGGATCAATAACATCTATAACAATGATGACCCAATCAGAGGAGCTTGGCAAGCGATGAGTTGGCTCAGCAAGCCCGAGCACTGAAACTGAAAGAGGGATTTCCCCCATGGGCCCTTATCAACAGGGAAACAGACCAAACATGTATCACTTATCTTCCCTTTCCACCGCCTGTTCACAGAAATATTGAACTGGAGACGGCTCTATAGATTCTCCACCCACGCGGCCTCCTCTGTGGATTGATAACACTGTTGTGTTTTCGTCCTCTTTTCGCACAGTGAGGCGAGCTGTGATCCAACCGCAGGCTTACTCTGGGAATGTGGCAATGACATGCCAAAATTGAGGATTAATGCATCTTTTGAGGGGCCACTCCAAGCCCCTATTTCAATTCCTGAGTGTGTGCCAGTGTCAGTTGAGTGAAGGGGAGACCATTCCGTATATAAACCCACCCCCCTCATCTATATTCCTGTAATCACAAACATACAGTATATCCATACTGGCGGACCTTTCTAAAACCAGCTGATTTATCCATGACCCAGTGTGTGCCTCTGCCAGCCATTTCAGCACAGTGATTTAGCGCTTTTGTGCGGCACCTGGCCTGTCACTGCAGCCGCTGTTTGGGTGGCAAAGTGAACTGGCAATGGTGAGGAGCACAGGGACAGACTGGTACCAGGCCAGAACAGATGGCAGCGACTTTCACTTACAACACAACACAGTGGCAGGCAAGAGGAGAGATAACACCTCTGTCTAATAATAAAAAATCCCTGGTTCCCTAGGTGACCTCTTCAGCGCCTGCAGCCTTTTTAATTACATGTGAATCCCAGTCTAAGGAGAGAGCGAGAGAGAGATGTGACGGGGTAGAGATGTTGTTAAACCCTCAGCTCTGTTTTTTTTATCCCTGACAGAATGCTGTAGCTGACTGGTGACTCATCCTCACCAGGAGGCAAGCTGGATCCATGCGCTACCTACAATGTTCAGCATTTGATTACTCCAGACTCAAATAGACTAGCATTATAGTTTCTCAAATGCATGAGGTAACTTGTTCAGCCAAGTGGATTCGCTACTTGCGCTTGAATTCCCGCTGCAAAATTATGTTGTCACCTATTTGGGCCAAAGGGAGAGTCAACACGGGAACACAAAGTTCCTGGCTCGTTCCTGTTGTTATACTGTCATCATTTACGATAGATTCAGTTGGCTGTTTGGATAAACCTCCAATGGAATGTAATGACCTTGGCTTCCTTCCATTTCCCTCCATCTGGTTCAATTTTACAGTAAAATTTACAGTGGGGACCACTGATCTCTGACATTTGTATCCCCCTGTAGGAAAAAACATACAACATCTTACTATAATGTGAGGGATCTCTGTCTGTACTGTCCTGTTTCAAAAACTGTTGATACCATCTACTTCACTGCAAGTGTTCCTGGGGATCAAAGAAGTGCAGTGGTTAATTTCCGGCTTTGACACGTGAACTGTTAAATATTAACACATTTTGAAGAAACAGGGCTCTGTAGCAGCGAGCGGGGGCTGGGACTAATCATCATAAGTTATGACATTGATCACGATAATGGAACGTTCACAACAACGGCAATGACTGCTGATTCTCCAGTTCACAGTTCTGTTTAGGGTTGAGCTTCACCACACTTTGAAGAAACAGGTGAATCAGCTCTTTGTGCAGCATTGGGGATGTGTTTTCAGGACTCACCAAGTCAGCAGCTACTGCAGGCCACTTTTGTTGTGAAGCTGCATATTTAGAATGGGCTCTGTACCAGCAAATAACAAAGTCAAGAAGAAAGAGAAAGACATCAGTTCATATAAATGTCACTGTAATGACAGTAAAACATTTAAAATGTGAAGTTAGAAAATTTATAAATTAAGAAATCCTTAGGATTTTTCATGTTACACATTTTTAGAATGCATAAAAAACTTCAATACTGTCAACATTTGAAGATGTAATAGGTCAAAATTCTTCATTGAAATGTCTAAAAAAACAACTACATCTATGCTATGCCATTAAGTAGACTTTTACTTTTGGCAGTTTTTAACAATGTTCAAAGCCAGAGAAATCCCTAATTTTATATAAGGTAACAGGGCGTTTCATTTTGGTTGCCTTTTAGTTGCATAGTATAGGTTTTGCCTGCAGCTTTGCCCGTCCCTGCTATAACGTTCGAGGCAAATAATGTATGAGGAAAAAAAATCATGCTGTTAGCCAGTTAGCTGGTCCTTCCCATGTTTGTACTGGTCACTCATACTGGATCACGATAATTAATCTCTTTCTGCTGCGTATCATAAATAAAATGAATTACTTGACCTTATCCCTGAACATGATTTGCGCTTGAGTTGGGTTGTTTTGATTGAGAAGCCCCTGACATCCAAAGTTGCATATTGTATGTTCACAAAACCTTGCTACCTCTTCATGCCCCGAAATAGGGCACCCTGTTGTTGCTGCCTGTTAAATTTAAGTTTCAAAGTTTCCTTTGTGCTTAAACAGGATGAATCTTTGTGAATCATACTTGTCTAGCCGGGAGTGACTGAATGACATGGGTGAAAGTCTCTCAGGGAAAGTGGGTGACTGGCTGTTTGTTTGCTTTGACTATCTTCCAACCTTCTGAACAGGACTGTGGGGAAAAGTGGGTCAGGAGCAAGCTCAGCAAACATGTCCTTGGTGCTTTTGACTTTTTGCGGAGTGTCTTTGTTGTCGTGTCTGTGTGTGTGTGGGAAGGACAGAAGGTGGAATTTGGTGCAGGTGAGAGGAGGGGTCACAACTGGTTTTTGATCCATTACAGAAGCACGAGATTGAGGTGTGTCTTGTCAGTTGTAGCACATTGAGCAGCCTCAGGGTTTTGAGAGAAAAGGCTGACCTGAGCGAAGTCCACTGGGTACCTACCTACATGGTTTTTTTCTGATTAAATACAGTATATTTCCTGTCTTCTGTCTTTCTACACCTCACCCAATCTAGATCCCAGTGATAGTTATCTAATATTAAAAAAGCCAGTCAAATTAAATATGAACTTTCTTTGTTTGAGGCGTATGTAAATATGTTTCTTGTTTTATTTAATAACGCACAGATGGCACCAAGTTACTCTGCGTGTAACTTTTTAATACATTATGTAGCAGTGTGTTCAAACAGGGCTTACTGAGGACACTTCACTGCATTTTGCCTTTCTAATACTTAACTTATGACTCTTTCCATGAAGTATTTTCCCACAAAGCTCACAGGAGGATTTCTTAGCACAGTGGTGCATCATCATCATTCAGAAAAATGTCATAGATTAGAAGAGGATTTGATTACTATGTTGCTCTCCTGATTATTCACTCGCTTTCTCAGCAGTAATTGACGATTACTGAATGCTTCCTGTCATTATCATACCTTCAATCCAAAAGAAGAAGATAGAAATAGATAAGAAATGTGAATACTGCCGGCCATGCTTTTCATGCCCAGATGTTACAGCTTGTCAGGAAGCTGTGCTCGCATTCTGTGTATAGTCATGCCACTAATCTTTTTTTTTTATCTCACCCCCTTGTCTTGTTCTTTGTCGTTTCCACAGGCTCTGCAGTCTCACACTGAAAAAGCTGGTTGTCCTCAAAGAACTGGATAAAGAGCTGAACTCCCTGTCTATAGCTGTCAAAATCCAGGTGGGTGGGTTACTCTCCCACGTGTGAGGGGAGCAACAAGCTCAATTGCAAAACATTTGATAGCATGTCACGGTCTGGAGCACGTATCTCACAGTATCACAGTCCTTTGTCGAGGCTGCACCCTGTTCAACACGCTCACAAAGCCTCGATGATGATAGCATATGCTGCTAATCCTGCCGAGTGATAAAAAACCTCCTTAGCTGCACAGGAAGCTGCGATGAGTCACATCCACTCAGGTGCTTTCAATGGCAGACTATCATTACTATTCTAAGCACAGCATTAGCTCCTTAAGATGGATTGTGCATCTTACAATGACTGCTAATAGATTTTTGCTATTACAGGTACTGACATTTTAAATCCTCCCAATATTGCAATGTATTGATATCACAAATTCTGAATGATTAATAGCGAAAAGCAGCAGTTGGCTGGATTAATAGGAAATAAATTACAGCAAAGATCTGCAATGGTACATGATTTTACAGTGACTGTAGCTGTTCTGCTCACTACACAAACTGACATGCTGTTGTAATGTTGTGCTTGAATAAACAAGGTCACAGCAATAGAGTTCTGTACTGTGGAGTTGCATCATGTCACTGATCACAGATGACTTGAGGTCAGTTGAGTTACAACCCTGCTGTCACAGTAGCAACACGTTCCTGCACAACAATCACACCACACTTTACATTAGCGGCATTCTGTCACACACTGCTCGACCACTAAACCTAAAAATAGACACTAATTAGATACGGAAATGGATTTGATGTATCTCTTTACATCTCAGAACAGAGTAAATCACAATTCAGTTTTTTGTTTATAATAAAAAATATCTCTGAAACCAAAAGCATATTGATATTTTAGTAATTTTTAAATGACATAAACATCATGGAAACTGATACTTCTTGTTATGATCTAAGATAGTGTATGTTCTGCATGTTCCTTTACTAGACTAATGTGCAGTGGCAGCGTGTTGGAATCCTGCCTTTAGTCCACTGACAGGTTCCAGTTTTAAAACATGCAATCAGCAGTTAGTGTAGTAGTGGTTGTAAAGATGCTGGTCCAATGTTTCTGGAACGTAACTAAAACCAGAGTATCTTGTAGATCTTGCAGATGCTTAAATAATATGCTATCTGCTCCGGTAAGACTACAGTGCTGGTGTGTGTAGTATACACATCATACAGTTGATGAGGGTCTTATGTGTAGAGAATAGAACCAGAAGTATCTCGTCACAACTAGTGTATTTCTTTGTTGTATAAACAAAGAAACCATATATCTTAGGTTGCGATTTGGTAACCCACATTTTTTTATTCTCACACCTCAACAAATGACAATTTTTCTGTCCTACTCTCAATACTGTCTCATGCATTATGAAATGTAATTGAACCTTTATGTAATAGCTGTGCTCTCCATAAGGATATGATGGAGCCTAATAATGGGAAAATGCTGGGAAAAGGAAATTAACAATGAATGTACAATTTGTTTGACACAACCAGGAGAAAATTACTCTGCAATAGGATTAATAATATTGTTTATTAAGATATGGATTCTAGCTTAGAGCGGATGCTGTGGAGAAACCTGTATACAATATATCCTAATCATATATAATATATTATTTTTAGATCATGATTTAAGGCATCTGACATTACAAGTAATAACTGTCTCTGGAGCAGCAAAATAAATCCTCACAAGACAAGTGTCGCTGTTTATTTAATAATCTGTCAGTGGTATCAAAATGTCAGTAAAATAAATAATAGTCCTGGCATCAACATTCTGAGTGAAGTTTAGAGAGAATGAAGAACACAGTAATGAGTCAGTGTCAGTCCTTTCTCTTGTCTAGGGAGGGGCTCCATAGCAATTCACTATTACCTCACAGAATGCTGTGTTTAAAATCTTCACAGCTCTGCTCACTGTGTGTTTTTGTGTGGCATGCAATGCAGCCTCACTGACAGGGCTTCATATTGAAATATGACAGAGTATAGTTAAAAAACACACAGAATCTGAAATAAGGATGTTTTCTGATAAAGCTGCCTGAAATAACGGCTGTTATCTCCCTAAGCGGTAGATAAAGTCACAATGTGGAAATAGGGTAATAAACTTCAGCTGGATTTCAATGAGTGGATGCCGTTTTGGCCAGCAGTTTATGGAAAGCTCTGCTATAGTGGGCAATTCTATCTAAAGGGAAACAAATATCCCCCCCCTTCTTTTTTGTTTACCGTCATCCTGAAAGAGAAAGCAACCAACCAAGTGCGGCTTTATCCATGAGCTACGTTGTCTCCGGAGCGTGAAATCTCCGCCTGGAGGACAGACGAGCAAAGCTCTGTTTGCCACAGCTCCGGAACTGGAGCATTAAATGCAATTTCCAGCAGGTTTGCTTAGGGAGAACAGAGACGCTGAGGGATGAACAGACACTTGGAGAAGATGACAGAGGAATAAGTGGGTTTGTTTTCAGACGGTGACTTACAAAGACACCATGTCATCAGCCCCCTTTTCTGCATACAGTTTCCGTCTCTCTTCTCCCTTTGAGTCTCATCAGGTTAAGTGGCCTACATGCACACAATCCCTGTAATGGCTAATCATTTGGATGGTCTCCCAAAGTCAAAGCAGTGGGGATGATGAGATTGCATTTTAGTCTAGAGGAGAATCTGTGTCCTTCTGTCCCTCACCCTGGAGACTGCAGGGTCACTTAAAGTAGTTCAGGCCTCCGAACACAAACCTGCTTCCTTCTCTGTACATGTGATTGCACTGTGGTTTGCTGTTGCACGTGCGTTACGTGATTGTATGTTTTGCGTCCTGTCTCTTCTGTGTGTTGCTGCCTGAGGTTGTAGCCAGATATTGATATCAGCTGGATTATTGTTGGAAAGCCGCCGTCTAAAGCGTTTATATTTGCAATCCACTCAGAAATGATCCAATTTTGCGTGTGTGTGTACTTGTACAGATTGAGCCTAAGACCTACAGAGTGAGGACATTTTGGCCTGTCCTCACTTTCTGACCCACTTTGAATGGGCTGTTTCAGGGTTAGGACTTGGTTTTAGGATTCATATTTGGGTTAGGCATTTTGTTTTGATCGTTAAGGTTGGCGTAAGGGGCTAGGTAATGCATTATGACAATGAGTGCCCTCACTAAGATATATGTGTGTGTGTTGGGTGAAAGCAGAAGCCTTTAAAACTACTTTAACACACTTTCCACGTTTCACCTTGTTCTGACCCTGAATCACTTCCTACCTCTGCTGTAAACAGGGCTGCCAATTTAAACAATTAAACTTGTTTTAAAAAAGTAATTTTGAGAAGATGTGTGAAGTTTAAGTTGTTTTCCCACAAGCTTGTTGAGCATGGTCGAGTAGAGGAGTTGTAACATTCCCCATCTTGCCCCAGAAAGACAGTAGAGAAACTTGTAGCTGGGGAGAGAGGGCAAGAGAACAAAAAAGGGGGGGGATTGGGGGTTAGGCAGCTAAGGACATTCAGTACAAGCGTTCCCTGCCAAGGCTCTGTATTGTTAATGCATGTCAGGCAGTTTGAAAGTGCCCGGCTTTTGTGCCTTGATTCATTGTACCAGCCACACAGCATGAGAAAAGACTACATACCAGGCCTCTTTGTGGACCTCAAGTTAGTGGCAAGGTCAGGCCGAGTTTTGCGTTTTACCCAATGTTTTCCTTGCTTATAAAACTCGTTATGCAACTACCTTCGGGGAACTGTCAGAATTTCCCTTTCTGCAGCATATTGAACCAATAGACTGGATAGATAACTGCTTATTACAGCCGAGTGCTTTAAAAGTGTCAGCAAAGCCAAAAATTCTGTTTTCCCATGTTCCCTTCACTTCTTCAAAGCGTTGTTTCATGCAAAGTCCATGCATCTTTAAATGATTGACATTGAAGTAAATTTTCTTTTTAAATCAAGTCAATCTGGCTAAAACACAGCTCTGTGTATGGCACACTTTGGGAAAATGCAACCGATACATCACAAAACGGGTGTTGTACCATTCATACGGTCCGAATGTAATGATTGGCTGTGTGGATTTTTCCTCAGCCTTTATTTATTGATGCCTATTGGGACATGAGGTTGATTTCAACACTGCCATCGTCCTTGTATGCAATGACATTGAGACATTAATACTATACAATAAGACGAGTAAGTTATGTGACATGCATGTGAAGCATCACTGCCCTCTTGAAGAAAGCTAACCCCGTTCTAGTATCTTGTGATGATTCCTCAGCACACACCCAACCATTTCATTTGGTATCCCGTTACGTGTTTTAGCAGCTCTGATGACATTAGGATCCAGTGTCGTGGCCACTGCAGCGGACCATGAAAGAGTGTCTCCCCAGGGTATTCGGCCAGATACAGGATGTCATTACCGCTCTGTGCTGCTCACCAAGTCTTACTTAATTCGAGTGGCAAGTTTAGCGAGTTTAGACACCTGAACGAAGCCCAGAGGACGAATGACATTTTTCAGCCGTTGATTAGTTGCCAAACATATTACACAACAGCTGCCTCTCTTCAGCGCTCACAGCTTGACATAAAACTGTTAACCTGAGACTTCACAAGCTGTTTCTGTTCTCACGTTCACACTTTCTTTCTGTTTTACCCGTAGCTTGTTTCAAAATTATAAAAGAAGCCTGATGAGGGATTAATCTTCAACTTTACAAGGAACATGATCGACTTTAATCGAAGGCAAGAAAGGGTTAGGATTATAAACATGCTGTGAGGCAGGGGCAGGTTCTCTGAGGACACACTGACTGTCTCTGCCCCTACTTTTGAAAGAGACTGCTCCAACTCATGGCATTTAAATCCCTGCGCAGTGTGGCTGCAACAGCTTTGTGTCAGCTCCCAGATTTAGCTTAGCTGATTAGTTTTTCTCATCCACAGTAGCATGTGTAATAATATTGCATATTAGATATTAAAACTAAATTTGGTTTCGAGTGTCTTAAATGCTGAATCTAGCAGTAGTTTGGAGCTTTAAGGTTAAGAAGAGAAAAACTCCAGTTTTGGATATGATCCTGAGCAAGTCCATCTGACCTCTTCAGTTGGTCTAGTAACACTCCTCTTTAGAAAGCTGTGAAGGAGTAGAGGACTGTTTGTTCTGGGCAGCCTCAAGGTGTGAATCTTCATAAATGTGTGAATGTGAAGCAGGCTGGTACTGAAATAAGGCTTGCACGCTAGGCCACTGTTGTCTGGATAGATACAGGCTTAAGAAGCAACCTTATATGTGACATACGTTGGGATTGGTTTTTATTCCGAAGTGAGCACATGGACATGAAGGTAAATTCATTTGGTGTTATTTGTATTTGTCAGCAACCTTCCTCCTTCCACTGATTTGTAACCCCTTTCTGTTTGAATAATTTCACACAAAATTGAACTAAAACCTTGAAATTCCCTCGTCCACACTGGAGAAAAATGATTCAAGATGTTGTGTATGGCATTGTGAAATATTTTATGGGTGGGAATTGATTTGAAATAGACTGGTTCACATTGACAGTGTTGTGGAGGAACAAACAGCTAATTTAAGATTTTAGCTAATTTAAGACAGACTTTGTTAGCTATTTCAACCTTAGCTGAAAGTCATTTAACCTGTACTAACTTTGCTAAACACTTTATGTAAGGTAACTTGCTAAGTTAAAAGTTACATTTAACTCTGATTAATTGATATTCATATTGTCATACAATGTGGTTGTGCAATTTAAAACGTTCAAAATGGCTTAAATATCAGCTACACATATAGGGTTCCAGGCAACAAATCTAGTTGAAGCTAAAAACTCACTTTTCAATAATTGAGAATTAATGTTGAACCCCATGTCAAAATACAATATATTTTATTATATATTACTCTCCTCGCCTGTGCAAGTAGTTTTCCTAGCAAACACATGACTGACAAGTTTGTGATGGGAAAGATTAAATGTGACATTCACCCCACACGTGCATCACCAGCAGTATCCTCTGAACATTTATTACAATCAATGTACATCACAAATCATATGTTTTCCTTATCCGCATTTTGCACTGTGCAATTTATGTTTCATGGTCTACAGCGATATTACATTTTCCCTTGACTTTGTTTTTCATATTTCTCTCTGTTGTTCACATAGTGTATGTGTACATTAATAAACAACCATGTGTTGTGCAGTTGTCATGGCTGATTTGTGTGTGTAAATCTTTTAGTAATGCTTTGCCTTTTTTCACTGGCTCTCTCTTCCTGCTCTACTAGAAATGAACAGAAATAAAAGAACCAATTTTGAGTCCACTCTCAGAGCTTTAGTTTGATCACTCGAAACAATATTTTGTTGTTGTTTTCATTCCAGAACAGGTGTACGTCAAATTTAGACTTGCAACTTAAACAAAGCTGGTTGTGCCTTTTGTGTTATTTTTCATTTGTTGCGTTAATAATTCTTTCTTACAATGAAACTTTTACTTTGTCTTTCAGGGTTCAAAGCGTCTCCTCAGATCAAATGAGTACATCCTCCCTCCCAGCGGACTGATGGAGACTGATCTGGAGCTCACATTCTCACTACAGGCAAGGCCTCTGACATTATACTGTGAATTCTCACACTGATACAGCACTTACTCGACAGACAGGACCGTGTTGAGGTCTTTATCCACACTGGTGCCTCCTCTTTACTTCTTTGGTGTTGGATTACTTTCCAGTAGCAACATTTTTAGGTTCAAAATCTTCAGACATGGGTATTTACAATTATTTTATCACAAAATCTGCCTGTATGACTAATGTGCATGTTATTTGTGATTAGACGAGGTTTTAACTCTTGTTTTGGGGGCACAGGAAATGGCTTTGTTGTTTCTCTTGTGGATTACGATGGTTTTCCAATGGACTCATCCTTGTAGCTATTTGTGTCACCAGTTGTCCCGCTCAAACCAATGCATTGCTACTTTCAGCGGCTGCCCTCACTGCAGCTCAACTAGCTCGTTAGCTTTGTCACTGGCGCGCAATGAATCCTGGGATGAGTTTGCCAATGATGCCTGTCAGATCCTTTGTTTTCCTGGAATGCAATGACGCATTTGTTGGCCGCATTCGAACAATTGCTCAAAATGGGCCACTCTTGTCCTCAAGTGCTGCCTCAGAAGGATCCAGCCCCTGAATTGAGATAGCTATAGTGATCAAGCTGTGGAAAAAAAGACATGATACCTAGAAATGAGCTGACTGACGCCTTGAAAGAGCAAGGGCAGGATACAATATTAAAACTGCAGTGACCTTGAAACTTAATCTTACAAAGCCATGTTAATATTTTAGACCAAGAAGGCAAGGGAGGGCAATGTGAAGATCAAGTTGTGGGAGTCAGAGACACTATGATTCCAGAGAAAGCAGACAAGATGATGATAAAAACAAATGTGTGGATGAAATACTTAAAGTCTCAGAGAGAAAATCAGTTCTGAAATTGGGTGAATTGTCGTCAATAGTTCACCCATTGACTTTTTTTTTTGTGAAAGTAAGGTTGCAGGCTGTAATTATTTGGGGTCATTGCTTGCATCTGAATACAATGAGACTTTATGTCTATATGAGTTTGGCCCAGTTGTGTTATCAACATCATCACTTCTCACAATTCAATGCAAATAGTATTTTTACTGCAATTTAATCTTGTGAAACATTTTGGATACTTTAATGTTGCAAAAAGACCTGACAGTGTGAGCAAGCTAAATGTCAATTGGATTGTAAGAAGGACACTGGCGGGTGAAACATTGAAAATGTCTGATGGCAATAATACTGCCTGGCCACACTGGTACATTATAGTCGGCAATTACCCGTTGATGCAACGAAACCCATTAATTCCCTCACTGAGAAAAGACTTTTGGTAATTAAAAGGATCAGGAAACTGAATCACACTCAAAAAGCTGAGAGAGTCTTGAAAGAAAGTGGGCATCAGCTTCAATGTTCTTTATGATGTGATGTCAAGGAGAGTGACTTCATAAATAACAGCAGGTCTTTTTATTATGTATATTGTTGTCAAAGAAAAGTCTTAAGAGGAAATAGAAGTTGATTAAAACAAATTCAATGTGGTGAAATAAGTGCACATGTGTTTCCAACTAAAGGCTGATGAATATATTGTGCAGTCTGCACTGTTTATCTGACTTTATTTGTGTTCTTTTTCAGTACCCTCATTTTCTGAAGAGGGACGCCAACAGACTGCAGATCATGCTGCAGAGGAGGAAACGCTACAAGAATCGAACCATTCTTGGCTTCAAAACTTTGGCTGTGGGAGTCATCAATATGGCTGAGGTACTATATGGTGGCTAGACTGAGGGCGCCTCTTTCAACCATCTCATTTCATGTTTCATTTTCAGCCATTTCATTTCTCTTTGAAGAAGGCATGATTTGGCTCAGGAGCTTGTGATTGCATTCTGCGGCGCTCTGACAGTGACTGACATGCTATTAGTGTCTTTGTAACCAGGTCTTAGTTGCCAATGAGAGGCTCTCCTGCGTTATTGTGTCATTTCAAATGATTCATCCTCGTCACACATACTGCTATGTGAGATTACGGGCCATCTGGAACTGGCTTCATATGCACTTTTCTCCAAGTAATGTATTTGGTCGTGCTTTGCATACATAATGGAAGAGGAGCTTCTTTAATGCCCAGTGATGTTTTTAAATATGTAAATGTCTGTTAAGTTCTTTTTACAAGTTCTTGATCTAGTGTGTACTTAAAGTTTACGTCATACTGCTGAGCCATGAAGATGATTTTTAAAGTGGGTCCACTTCCATTGCTTCCTAATGCCTACAGTACATTGGCCGAGACGTCTCACACAAATGCATTAACGGGTCACACTAATGCAAAAGCCATAACACAACTGCAAACACTTAACTGTAGAAAGTGGGTAAAGATAAGCTGGTTATATCACTGTCAACATCCATTGTTATTGTGTTTCCATTGTGGCTTTTGCAATTGTGTGTTCACTTCTGCATTCGTGTTGTGGCTTTTGTATTCGTATTTTCCCTGCACTTGTGAGCAATGTCTCACCTGTACTGTTGTCATGGTGGAGATCACACATTGAAACTGTCAGCTATATTTAATTTGTGGCATTCTGTGGGTCATTCGCTCAAAACAACCTGTGTTTTTCCAAAGCCCAGTCGGGTATTTTTGACCAATGATGTTTTACATAGCAGATACAGATCACTTAAAATGTTTTGCTCTGGATTTAATATACTGTTTAAATGTTTTAGTCGCACCCTCGCTCAGACAGATAGTAAGGGACTAGGATATAAAGGTTCGCCATTGCTTTTCTCGTGCATGTGTAACCATGCCCTTACACACAAAATGTGGATCCGGTGACTTGGACTTCTTTCCTGCACTAGCCCCAAGACAGGAACTGACTGACATCTGAAAACCAGACTAATGCATTATTGCAAGCACTCAGCTGCTGTGCTGTTTTGCTGTGGGGATCGCTGCAGTGAAACGAGCCATAGTCGTCTATGAATAAAGCTCGATTGGCCATTATTGGATGTTGTTAGGTAATTATGTTGTCATATGCTGTGCAGTAAACTCTCTTGTGCCCTTATAATGAATCTGCTGGGGCATTATGTCACTTATTGGACTTTGCATGGTGCATTCAATTGCACCCCTGCTGGTGTTTGAGCGTACTCCCTGTACAGCAATTCATCAAGTGAAATATTAGAGCACCCCCCAGACAGTGCTCAGAGTCGAAGCTGGTCCCTCCTCATCTGATTCAGAACACTTTACCAACTGTGTCATACTGGATGATAGGCACAAAAATGCTCGGGTTCAGACTCTCTGAATGGGGAAGCAGTATTGTGCTAATGAAGATTTATGTGGAGATAACATAGCTGTCAGCTTGTCATCAGTTGGTAAATCTCTGTGCTTGTAAAGCAGTAACAGAAGCTGTCGTCATCTCTGTTGGTTCAGTATTTCCTCAGATACAATTCTCCCATCTTGCCTCCCTTCTGCCGAAAGATTTGTTCCATGTGACTTCCACATGACTCTACTGATTGACAGAAAGAAGCAGGAATTATACAAAACCCGAAGGCATCTGAGCTAAGGAGGACTTGATGCTGAGGCAGATGAAGTCCAGTTATCAGACCCTGTGTTGTATTCATTCAGCAAAAGATAATATGATCTGTGACGACGCAGGAGAGGGATAGAATGAAACTGGTGTCTTATATAAGTTTATCTTTTTAAAATCAGTGACCTCATTTTTAATCTTCCTATGTCCAGGTGATGCAACACCCGACAGACGGAGGTCAAATTCTGGGTCTCCATAGCAACGTGAAGGAGGCGCCAGTGCGCGTGGCAGAGATCAGCGTGTACTCTCTGTCCAGCCAGCCCATCGACCACGAGGACGGAAGCGTCCAAGCTGGCCGCAAGACTAAAACCTCAGGTGGGCACAGCCATATCCCGTCCCACCCAAATGTGTTTTTTGACAGGCCTGTACTCGTACTGCCCGGCCAAATCCTGTGTGTAATTTCAGCCGTCACCCTAGAGCCAGCCGTCCCTGCCCAGGCCTCTCTCTTCCCTCCTTGCACATGGCTTCTATTTCCCAACCGTGGACAGAATAAACTCTATTAATCCCAGGCCAACCTATTGCCAAGGATATGTTATTTTCTTCAGCTATGGTTGTAATGTCGATTCGAGAGCTGAACAGATGTAGGGCCTATTACCTTACACTGCTTTATTTCTGGGCAGGGGGGAATATTGAGCCCTGCTCTCGCTCCACGCCTTCGTCCTGCTATGCTGATCCCTCGCTGCTCTGGATGTTATTAAGGAGGCCGCTCAAACATAACAGATGAGCTCATGCACCGAGTATTAAACGAGTGTCACTCTGAGGGAAGGGGAAGATGTTTATCTTTCACCCCTATGCAGTGATCCTTAATAATATTCATTCTCTTCTAGGGACATAGAACAGGATGTTTCACAGGCAAGGAGGAAGTCTGAATAAGCTGTAAAAGAAAAAAAAGATCCATCACCTGACACACAGGGAAATCTACCTCACTACCACTAAAATGAATCACTCAAAGAGAGCTCTATGGCCTCATTTGCATACAACACGAGTTTCATTACATTTCCGCAGCAGTAAAATTTTGCCTTTAATTATGTGGTAGGAATATGTTTTACATAACTGTAAATTATATTTTGTTCATTACTCTTGCCAAGAGGGCAAGATGAAATGATGAACGACAGGAAATTGTACAACTTTAGCCCCACCGAATACATTTAATATCTTTCATGGATTAAGTGGCAACCAATTTCTTTAACTTAGTTTGATATTTGTGATTAATAAACAACAGACATAAAGCATTATTTACATCATAAGAGAATAATACTGTTTTGTAAATAAAAACCCTTTTACCTTCCAATGTGATGGAAGAACAACATTTACCGAAAAAGTGCATTTAGAAGGTTGGATTTCACTCAGAACGAATTGGTTCCTTCAGGGCTTTTTTATTCCAAAAGATTGAGTTTGAGTTTCAGCACTAATAAGGCTGCGACCTTCGGATTTCTACTTGTCTTTTCGTTCACCGAACAAACTCTATCTCTCCTAAGCCTAAATTTAAAAAGATGTGTCTGTGGGAAACTTGCAAATTTAAATCTGTATGGCTGTAATGCTGTCTAGATGTGTATCTTAATATCCTGACGTGTTTCTGTGCTTTCTCATCTCAGACCGCTCCCCAGACATGGATAATTATTCTGAGGAGGATGATGACAGCTACTCTTCAGAGCAAGAAGCCAGTGATGACGCAGTTCATGGCCAGGTCAGTGCCAGAAATGACTTGGGTGCATACAAATCTGCAATACCCAGTGAAACCAAATACATATAAGAGATTCAGTGAATTAAAGGAATAAAATCCTTGTCGCACAGTACGTGCTGTTACATAGCTTTGATAGCAAGTAAGTGAAGAGATTTTTTAATTTTAGTTTGATATATTACAGATATTTTATCCTTCTTGTCTACACTTTAGGATCTTTATGACGAAGACGACGAGGTCAGGAAGCCCAAGAAAGCCCGGAGGAAAATGATCCGGACAACCTCCATGACCAGGGTTAGTTGCCGCCTCATCCTTTTTTGCTCGCCACTCATTGACTATAACACAAGATCTGTCTTCGCTGTCAGACCAGCTTTTAAGAGAAAGTACACTCTGTCTTCCATTTGCCCAAGCCATTAGGACGATGTGGATGAGCATGTAAATGAACACTGGGTTCACTGGACTGATTATAATGGTCTTTACGTGGAGTCGCTGTGAATGAGTAATCCAGTGGACAGTTACTGGAGAACTGAAAAGCCTGAGCCCAGCTGTCATGCTTATTTAATCAGGACAGCCTTTCCCTTTTGGGTGGTGGGGGGGTTGTTTTCATCATAACTGTATGCTTTCTGTTTCCCGTTACAGCAACCCAACTTCAAGCAGAAGTTCGTGGCCTTGCTTAAGAGGTTCAAGGTGACAGATGAGGTGAGTTGCAGAAAAGGAGAGTTGCCTTCTGTTTGATCGACACCCAGGAGATTGTGTTCCATGTCAAAGCAGCAAACAGTGTGTTGAAATTTAGAGCAGGAAGCATCCTTCCCTGTGCAGCCTCCTGGAATTTCTCCATCCTTCTGTTATGAATACTTCAGTGAGTCAGCTTCAATACATTTCAGTTATTAAATTGCACTTGGGGGGGGGGACTAATCTGTAGTTCTAGCGTGCTCCAGTCTGCAGGAGCATTGTCTGTGAAGAAATCAGTGCCACAGCAGAGGTACAAGCGTCATTATAATGCTAGGCTGCCTTACCTCCGTGTTCATTGATGTATGATTCATACTTTGCCATTAGCTGCAATCCGTATGCAGAATCCATTAACGGCCATATTCTCTACCAGTTAATCTAATGATAAATGTAGGCTCAGAGGCTTGTCCTATTTTAGGTTAGTGTTTTTCTTCTCGAGTGTGAATGTGAAGTGTTTCTGGATTCTACATAAAAGCTTCTAATCAGGTCATCGGCCGGATGTCGAACATTTGTGTGCAACTGCATGTACCCCGCTACTTAATCTGCATTAGGCCATTATACATATAACTACTAGCAAATTGTGGAACCTATAGGAGTATTAGTTCCATTTCTTCTTCTGAACCCAAAAAGAGGTAGGTTTCCACTCTGAATGAGGACGTGCTGTGCCTTTTCACTCTTCCCTTTAGGTTTATGTTTACTTTAAGCCATCCGCACAAAGAGACATATTTATAAGGTTTAACCCACTGATGCCTATAGGAGCCTCGAGGCCATCAGCCTCGCTGGATGGTTCTGGAAGCTCCAGGTGGCCCGGTGATCTTTCATCACATTCCCTATCTCTAATCTCTTCCTTGTGGCTAGTCAGTGTGCAGGGTTACAGTTCTATTAATACATGGCCGGGAGGAGGAGAGTGGACAGACTGTGTTTATCTGCTCCCTGCCAGCTCCTGCACTTATGGAGTGGCATTAATCACCTGATTAGTCCACAAGGCCTGGCTGTGTTCAGTTTCTATGATATACATCCCCACTGTGCAGCGGGTAGATCAAGGCACATCACCTTAGCTCTCTGTTCAAGCACTCACTTACCTTCTACGTGGCCTGCTTATGGCCGAGGCAGGGATGTATTTATGGCATAGCTTGTTTTTCTGTTTGTTTTACAGCCGCCAGTGCTCTTGTTCATTCTTTAAGCTCCATTAACCCAGCTGTGAAAGTGATTAGCTAATGCATAGCACCAGTCACTCCCTACATTTATTTAATCCACGGCCATAATGACAAATCCCTGATTACAGTGTGCTGATGTGTTAATGATGTGTCTATCCTGTGCGGTAGGTCCTGGACTCTGACCCTGTAGACCAGACCCAGGAGGTGGAGGAGGATCTGGACTTACTCTACGACAGTCTTGAAGTGTACAACCAGAGCGACAGCGGGCCAGAGATGGAGGATAACGAGAGCGTCCTTAGCACACCTAAACCTAAACTCAAGTATGTCTGCACTCAACCTCTTTAAATCTAATATATCTAATAATTCTATTGACTGAAATATTCATATTATTCACATAATGATGGAGAATTAAGGCCACTTAAAAGGGTGGGGGGTTTGAGAATAAAGTATTATTATAAAAAGAATAAAGTCTAAATTTTAGGCTACAACCTCAAGTTATACTTCACAAATAACAAAATATGTAATGTTTTTTGCATATAAACAACATATTATCACAATTATCAGGACTATCAGGTTAATATTGTGACTGTTACTATTTATCCTCATAATTTTATGACCTTTTTTCTCATTACATAATGCCTTAACTTTTGTAATGAGTTTTTTCTCATTATACGACTTTATGCTAGTCATATTATGATTATTTTTCCCTTTAAATATTACGACTTTCTTCCCTATTACGACTTTATTCTTCTAATATAACTTAATTATTTTTGAAATATCAGAATTTGCGTCTACAAATTTGTTTGATTTGTTCGAAAACATTGAAGAAATTGTTATTTTTGAAAAAGCTCTCATTGATACCTCTCAATTAACTTTTTTTTAAAAAACATTATTTCCATGCTGTTAGTTGTTGTTTTTAATTCAAATCTTTCTATTTGTGTTTTTAGGCCGTTTTTTGAAGGGATGTCTCACTCCAGTTCTCAGACAGAAATTGGAAGCATACACAGCCAGAAAAGTCAGCAGAGAGAGCTGTCATGTCCTGTAAGTTGATCAGCCACTCCATCAACAGGCCTCTTTCATGCCTCTCAGCTCCACTGTTTACCCCTTAGGTTCTTCCCCCTAGATTTCTGCTGAGGTTCTTTTTTATGTAAACAGTGTTATGTAAAGGAATGGCCCATGGTTAGAGGTGTTTAAATATCTAGCGCTCTTCTGTGCTTATTGTGGTTCAGGGATTCCCAAGGTCCATGATAAGACAGCCAAGATATTCTGAGCACGAGGGCAATGTCCCCACCCTGCAAAAGAGAACGGGGCCTGTGGTCCTTATCCTATGCACCCCTGTAGTCCTGCAGTATTTATAGGGACTGACACCCACTGACCTCTCCACCACCACCATCAACACACACACACACTCATTCACCCACGTACACAGACACACACAGATACAAATATGCTGCCATGCACAGGGAAAAGATTGACTGTTGCTGTCCCTGAATTCCTGCTCAGATTTATGGCCCATTGGAATCAACAAGGGCAGAGAAAGAGGGAGACGTGTTGAGTCTGATGGCGATAGAGGGAGTGCTGTTTATAAATATCTGGGAATCCATTTTAGCCTGTAATAAAACAGCCCGGAGCACTGCAGACTGCTATAGTCCTCCATTTTACCCAATAAATGTCCCAGGCTGAACTTGTAAAAAATGTCTGCGAGACAAAATGTAAGGTCTTTGAAGTGATATTGAAATGAATTAAGTAGATCATAGGAGATGCACTTAAACACTTAGTCGCGTAAACCTGAACACATAAATGTCTCATTTATACTTTGGAAGCTCATATAGTATTAGTACACAGTGGTAGTGAAACATTTAGAAGCTTTTAGAGATATTTATACTCCGCCGCTGTCACCAAGCTGGACTTTGTTGGGACACAATGAGAAACTGGTAAATCTGAACAGATGGACCATAGCATTATTTTGACATCGCTGACGTTAATGAGTCCTAGCTACCGCTGCTACAGAGTGCTTGACACCTCTTTTTTTTTCATAGTTTATTTACTGAATGCCTCCAATTCAAATCGCACCTAATTCAACACTGCTCTTACTTGGGTATTAACCATACAAATGGCAAGTGTGAAGCTGATCAAATGAACGGTTCTCCAGATCTGGGCTCCACACACAGACAGACAAAGATTTCAGGAATTATTAGATGAATTAATAGATAGATCGGAGAAGTGACTTCCATTGTTACATTGTTTTAATGTATGTGTGTGTGTGTATGTGTGTTTCCCCTGCAGAGTGGAGACTTTCTGACTGTGGACAGATGTAAAGTACAAGGAGCTCGGTATCAAGACGACAGCCCCACAGATCCGACTGTTGTGGTATGTTTTTGGAACAACACTAGTTTCCTTTTTTCTCAAGCTAAATCCCCCTTGAGCAACTCTTACTCGGATTTGTCTTTTCTGACCCCCCATCCCGTCCACTTGAGTGCTCTTTCCTCCCATGGGTCTTTGTTGTTTTTCCAAGAGAAATCACAGAGGGAGGGTTTATGTAAGGGCGAGCACACCAAGCAGCCTTAGCCATCCATTATGGATCAGGGAAGGCAGCACCATGCAGGAGGAGTCTTGACTGGCGGCGATCGAAGGAGAGATGTTTGTGTTTGTTTTCGCCTTTGTGCTGTCGGGTCTGTCTAACCTGTTTCTCTGACCCCCGGCTCCCCTTCTGAGCTGCACGCCGTCCGATCATCTCCCTGGTTCAATAACCCAGATCAATCTGAATATCTGAGCTGCAGGAGCAGTGTTTCCTCCGCCACCTGCTAAGAGACCACAACTTTTTATCTCATCTGTCGAGGAGCGCTTGCATCATTATCTCCAACCTCAGCAGCTCAGCTGAATAATTCAGCATGCCAGCACCTCTCGACCTCCCTCCACACCCCCACTGTTTCTCAACTCTTCTCCTTAAAATGCTGGCTGCTTATTCTCCACTCAGACAGAATAAGGAATACACCTGAAACCTGAGGAGGAATCTGGTCTAGTTTGACGGGATGTGACCATGCCAGTGTTGTATCATAAACATCATTTTCTTGGCTCATCTTTGCTCCCCCTCTCCTTTTGGTTCAGGAGCCAGAGGCTGAAGACAATGGGCCAGGGCCGGGGCCAGGGCCAGGGGAGGTGAGCACCTGGGATGTCAACACTGAACGAATGACCACTGTTGGCAAGCTCTGCAAGACAGAGTCCCAAAACCACATGTCTCCCAGGTAAATGTCTTACATCTGGACACATACACTCTCAGTAGTGTTATGTCATCATGCATGAACTTTATAATGAAAGTTATGTTAGGGTTTTTAGGTTTTAAGACTTAAGGGTTGGAATAAAACCGCATTCTAAAACCTAAATGTTGTTTGAAAATTAAAACTTAAAACCTCAAGGTTTCTGAAGAGCTGACAGAATTGTCAACATTTACAAAAACTTAAATTTCTCAGCCCCGTCTCTGTCTGAATATTCTTCATTGTTGTTTTCATAGTTCGTCGGTCACTGTCTGAAACGCCACTGTGCTAACAAACGACCACAATACATTTTTCTTTTCCCCCGGGTATTTTGATTAAATCACTATATATTGCATCAGTCGCACACAAAACTATGAAACTTGATGAAAAACATGTGTGTAATCTGGCTCTAAAGGTTGAGACATGCACACCCCACAGCACACCGGACCTTAACGGGTCAATGTGTTTGTTTAGCTTTGTTGCTCTGTTGTGTATTTCACACTTCCCCGGTTTACTCTCTTTCTCAGTAAAGTTGAGAACAAGCTGCAGAGGCGTCCTCGCAGCACCTCCATGAAAGACAGACAGAACTCCAAGGCCCAGAGCGACAGAACCAGCAGCATGGAGAGCGAGTACTCCCCAGAATCACGGCTCATAGCGCAGGTGAGCGACACACACGGATGGAATATCAAGCCGCGGATCTGTTCTTCACAGATGTTTTTAGACTCTCTGTTTCTCATTTGTGCCAAAGGTTCCCAGGAAGTCTGTGTACGACCAACTGAACCAGATCCTCATCTCTGACGAACGCCTTCCAGAGAGCATCATCCTCATCAACACCATGGAGTGGCAAGGACAGGTGTGTGCTTTCCTATACACAACATGTTGACCTTCATCTCGCATTAAGACAGGACGTATTGTTCATGGGATGTACACTGTGTATCCCCAGTAGCGTGTTTTTCCTGCTGTCTCTCCAGCCCAATCAACCCTTCCTCTTTTATTCCCCCATGAACTCATCGTGTCCCTCTCGCGTGTGTTTCTGTGCAGTATGTGGCCGAGTTGCTCCACGAACAGGCCCAGCCCATTGTGTCCACCTGCTCTGCTGCCGATGTTCAGGCTGCCTTCAACACTATCGTTACTCGCATCCAGAGATTGTGAGTCACATGCACACATAACACACGCATTGGTTGAATGACTCAAGCCATCAGAGAGTATGATTTTGCCGGTTGTAATCCTGGGAGTCGTCTTCGCCAAACAACAATGTGTGTTTGTTGTGGCTTGCCGCCAGAGAATTCCAGGACGCCATCCCTCACGCTGCTCAAGTGCTCTCCGCCTGTGAACCCATTCAATCAAAATGTGTCTGTTTTCTCTTGAAAGCTGAACTACAATTTCTTCTCTCTTTTTTTTTGTTGTTTTGTTTTTGGACCCATCTGCTCGCCTGTGTCCCCTCAGGAAGCCGTGTCAATTGCAGATGAGGCTGTTTCGCTCTGCCGTGTTGCTTCTGTTAAACCTGTTTTCTCTTTAAATCTGCCAAACTGCAACTCTCCCCCTCTCTCCACACCTGCTCCTCAGTGTGTTTACTCCAGCTGGGGCCTCGTCATGTAGAGTCTTGTACATCTCTGTTAATGTGTCACTCACTCACGGTTTAGCTGGCTGCTGGGTGTTTCCTCAAATGTTGTCACGGAGCCTAAGCAGAACAGGTCTTTTTCTGCAAATGGAAAACCCTTAATGTCTCACTTCCTAAATTGTTTAGCAACAAAGTCCTTAAAGCTGCTGTAATGTTTGGTTTAACTTGAGGAGACGTGCAGATACTTGCAAGTATCTAGTATTTCAAATTATAACGTACGACATAATCCGGCTTTCAAAAGAGGAAAGACCGGTTTAAAACCTGGAAAACCCCTGAAGATCATTCAGACACTCATAATTTCTCCCACACACACACTCTGTGACCCACATCTTTTATGAGTTAGCTCTCTCTCTCTCTCCCTTTCTCTTAAATACTTTCTCTTTCTTTCTGACCTTAACCCTTGCAGCTGCAACTGCAACGCACAGACCCCGTCGACGATGAAGGTGGCAGTGGCCGGCGACCAGAGTTACCTCAGCACCATCCTGAGGTTCTTCGTGGAGCAGCTGGCCAACAAGACCCCTGACTGGCTCAGTTACATACGCTTTCTGGTGATCCCCATAGGTATGTCAGTCAGGATTAGTGCAGAGGGTTATTGGAAATACCAGCCAGAACACGCTACCCATTTTTATATTTGTTGTAAATATGAGCATTTTCTTCTTGTGCACAGGTTCTCATCCCCTGGCAAAGTACGTGGCCTCCTTTGACAGCAAGTTCAACACCATCTTCATGGACACGGCATGGAGGGAGCTGTTCTGCAGGACAGATCGGCCCGCTTCAGGTAGGATGCATGGCTCTGATGTCTGACTGCAAAGCAGGACCGCATGTCTCGTGTTCACCCAACTTGAAAGGGAAAGAAAAGTGGCCAGAGACTGATGGATGGAAAGAGAATTCTGAATTTGTGAAAGACCACCACAGTCTGCTTTAGTGTAGAGAGCAACTCTCCATCATGATGCTACACCTCTGACAGTACATCGTCAGATATTTACCCCAGACGTTATCAGAATCGATTGTAATATCAAAGGTACATTTATGTGACATTACATTACATTTCTTGTCATTACATAAATTTCACTTTGAGGTGTTGTGGGAGAGAGTTATTAAGTAAAAAACATTCCTCTTTTACCACTATTTTGTAGAATATACGCTCTATATAGTCTTAGATTTAAGTTGATTTTACACTCACTTTGTTAGGTATGCATTTTTTGCTTCACACATATCCATGTACATTTTTCTGTCCTCATCCGTTTCCTCAATTCTCACTTGTTCTTGCCCAAACAGGCCTGATAATATCCACTCCTCTCCACCTAACTCACTTAATTTACTCCCCATAGGTGCAAGAGTCACAGTCTCACACACCACCTTGAATCATCGAGTGTTTGCAGGAAAAAACTGCCCTCTGTCCTCCATTGTTCCGACATGAATTGTTATATCCTCAATACAAAAGGCAGTGTTTGGATAGAAACTCCTGGTTCTCTCTTTCACAAGGGGAATTTGCTTAAAGTACAGAGGCAGCAGTCCAAAACAAATTGACATTCAAAATCCTCAAGTTTCCACATTTCAAGGTGCCAACAAATGTGTGTCAGGCTGGATTTGCCCCGCAGCCGTTCTCTGCGACACGCGATTTGTCTTGTGTGTCGTACGGCCGACTTCACCCATGTTTTAATGACATTTTACACTCAGCAAGCCCGTCTCCTTAATTCCGTGACATGTAAATGATTAATGCACAGTCTCCGAGCAATGTGCTGCATGTGAGGAATTAGCATCTTTCACCAGTTGTCTTGCAGCTTGTTAAGTCAGACATGTAACAAGGAGAGAGGCACGTTGTTAACAATCTGTCTCCCTGCTCCCCTGCAGATAACATAGATGTAGCAGGACGAGTGGTTCAGTATCTGGCCGGTGCCAACGTGTCCCACCAGTTCCCCATCTCGGAGGCCATGCTCACCTACAAACAGAAGAGGTAAAGCGACATTGATTTAAATGCTCACATGTGCTGCACATGTTTGTGTGTTGCATGAATGTTTTTATGCTCTGAGCATGTCTGTGTCGGAATGGTTTCAAACATGGTGTACCGATATTAATGTTCCTCTATTTTCTCTTATTAAAATTTGTTCTTGAACACAACTGATCAGTCAGTGTTTCCCATAGAATTAATTAAATCTATGGCGGTAGCAGGGGTGCACATGCACGAAGTTCACTCGTGTGCAACAGATTCTGAGTGACACGTATAGATTGAAAGATAAGTTCTCTCACAAGAGAAAGAACTGCCTTGCCCCTGATAACTGCAGCTGAGACGGTAAAACCCTTGTGGACGATAGCAGAGCAACAGTGCTAGCAAGCATGCAGCAAATAGAACTGCAAATAATTTAGAATATAGATAAATTAGAACCGCCACAGTCTATATAATTAGTGGGAACCACTGGATCAGACATGAGAGGATATTGAATTGCAAATATGCATGCATGCATGTGTCTACATATTCAAATACACACAAAGTACAGTCACATCTGTTTATTATGACATAAAAAAGTTTTTATGGTGAGGGTTAATAATTAAATGTGATGGAGCAGGGATTTGATTTTCAGATTAGAGAAGGCCTCTCTCGACAAAGTCCTGCATTGAGTCAGTTCTCATCTCACACACTCTTCTGCATCTCGCTGTGCATTTGCTTGTTTTCTTTCTGAGGTTTGACCAAACCCCCTCCCCTCTTTGGGACAGGAGCTTTTTACTGGTCGGAGAGATCCGAAAAACAACACGCAGATTTAACACTGTCGCATTCCTTCTTCCCCCCTTTCCCCCCTTTTTTGATTTGCATTCAAGGAAAAGGAGTTTGTATTTTGATTTTTACATCAGGTATCTGATTCGACTCTTGTTTTGCCCTCCCTATTCTCTCTCCTCCTCCTCCTCCTCCTCTTCCTCCATTTGGCTTGAGCTCCCGTCTCGCTGTGTCCTAACATTCCCCCTCTCACACTCGATACTCACTGTAACTTCACTCTGCACTCTGTCCTTACTCCTGTCTTTGGTTTGCTGTGACTTTGGGTTTTACTCTGTCCTCTGTGTTGTTGCTGTGGAGATTTGCCTTACAACCTTTTAACAAATTGACAAGTGCATACTGGCTCATACATCCAGCGATACGAGTTTCACGAGAAATGTTCAATCAATAAAAGTTAGGACACTCGAAGGATTTGATGCACAACGTTGGTGATTGATTTACAACCTGTTAGGATTTAGTGTTTTGTTCCGCGGTGGCATTGCTATGCAAAACCTTCAGCTCGCACAATGTAACTCTACTGAAACATAATGAGGAAATACAGCACTGGCGCCCGAGCAGGTGAGATCGCTGTGGTCTGCTGTTCTGCATCCTGCACTGGAACAAAACCAGCACCTCCACTCGTCCTTGCGTTGTTGTTGTGGGTGCAGTCTATTTTGCAGGCTCATGAAAGACAGGGAGATAATCGCCGACTAGGTTAGGAGCTGGTTGCTGCATGTTAGAGGACATAAGCAGACAGATAACTTTTAGAATCTGTTGTCCTGGCCTGTGTGAGCGCGCTAAACTTCTGTGCCTAATGATTTTTCATGTATTGCTGAACGGGTGACACGCTCAGCTTATCAGCGTAGTCGTGTAATGAGGCCACGCAGTTACTACCATGTCTGTGCCCAAACTATCACTTTTCAAGCGCTTCACCAAAAATTAGCTCTCTTACCCCCTGACCCTGTCTTCTTTTGGTTGTAAGGAGCAGTCCTCTCATTCATCTCATTGTAACGTGACCCCAAAGATGACCCCCATACCACCCAAGCCAGTCATGTGCCATTTCCACTCTGGATGGGTCATGGCACAGTCATCTTCCCTCCAGGACCTTTGAGTGTGTTCATGTGCACCTTTTGTTGAAATGTTCAGACACACCTCTGGTCTCACTCACAGCCTCTGTTATCTGTCTCTGCAGCCCTGATGAGGACTCCTGTCAGAAATTTGTGCCATTTATCGGGGTACGTATTTTTTTTTTTTTTTAAATACCAAGATGCCAAACAGAATTGATAGATTCTTCTGTGTTGAATGTTATTTTAATCTGAGAACTTTTTCATTATAACAGGTTGTGAAAGTTGGAATTGTGGAGCAAAGCCTCTCAACCTCAGGTAAGAAAGGATTCGTTTTAACATGTGACTGTTGTTTCTGTGTGCTGGTCAGAGGATAAAGCAAAGAAAGAAAGAATCATAAACTTTATTTATTGAATACATTTTCCACACTCATAAATAATATCAGTTTCCTAAAAAGGCCTGATTGTTTCTTTTATAAAGATCAATGAATTATTGTTTGAAAAATCAATGGAAATTATGAAAAATTGACCACATCCTTCCACTAAGTTTTAGTCTGTCTGGTAGTTTTTGTGTTATCCTGCTAACAAACCGACAAACAAATACAGACCAAAACATAATTTCTTGGCGGAGGAAACAATAAACACAACTACAATATAGTTATATGTAGAGACCTAATTCGTATGGTTTTTAAATTTCCACACAGGCAAGCAATACATATTTTGACAGTGTTTAGTTTTAATTTGAAATTTTGTGCACGAGATAATTCCCCTCCCCCAATTTGCAGTGGACTCAGATGATGCGATGGGAGGCAACATAAGCATCCTGTCCTCCCCGACTCCCCCATCAGCTGGTCTGTATGGGAAGGAGATTGGGGGCACCCCCCCGCAGTCCCCCTCTGTGTCCACCGCCCTCTCTGGAGCTGGGTATGACGAGACTCGTGTCACTTATCAATAAATGCAAACTCATCCCATTTTTCTTTCTCACCTTAGCTTTTATTGTCCACTCCCTGTGCCGTTTCTCATTTTGTTTTCTCCGTTGTTAGTTCTCCATGTTCGGGCAACGAGGTCATGGGTCTTCAGGTGGACTACTGGACGGTGCAAGGCCCAGAGAAGAAGAAGGAGGGAGAGAAGAGAGACGTGGGACTGAAGAACACCCTGAAGAGTAATTTCCGTTCACTGCAAGTCAGCCGCCTCCCGTGTGGAGGGGAGCTCACCCCCCCGCCCAGCATGGCCATGACCGTTGTTACCAAGGAGAAGAACAAGAAAGGTACGCTGGGAAATTCTGACGCAACTGTACACAAAAAAAGTGTCTGTAACTAGTAAATTCAGCTGGATGACATATGCAATTTTGTCCAATCTGCTATTAAGGCTCATTTATGATGCCTTTAGGAGACATAGGAGGTTGATGATGTGCCTTTTGAGAAAGAGGCAACAGTGGCCGAGTCGTAAACAGCGGTGGAGCAATTTAGCACCTTGCAATGTCTGTCCTCAAAAAGTTCAGCAATTGAATTGAAGAGTAATGTGTATATTTCTTTAAGCCTATTCACCTTTTTAACAGTGCACTTCTATAATATGTGTCAGACTCAGGACAATTTTAAAATTCAACACAGCAGAACCAGAGATATCGTCTTGTTTTTATCCCACATATTCTTTTTAAATTTTTTAAACTGGTACCTACTTTATTACTGTTTTGCTAGTAACCACTTATGTAGCCTGGAACTTTTATTCTCAGAGATGAGGAGCAGTTGAAGGAGGTCTGATAAACTCACTTATTTTTTACTCCACAACCCCCGATTTTCATTTGTACCTATGCTGAGTCAGATGACCTCACATGAGGCATTAAATCAGAGTCCATGCAGCTCTCTCTGCTGCCACAGAAAGCTTAATACAGTTTTTCCACATGCACAGTTTTGCTTCCCGAGACCAGTAAACAACATTTGCTGTGTAACGTCAGCTGAGGAAAATGACTGGGCTCTCTCCCCCCCCTCCCTCTGCAGTGATTTTTCTCAGCAAGAAGCCCAAGGAGAAAGAGCTGGACTCTAAGAGCCAAGTGATTGATGGTATCAGCAGGTTGATCTGCACAGCCAAGCACCAGCACACGATGCTGAGAGGTGAGACCGCACAAACACACAGCTGAAGCTGCACTGCCCCCTGGTGGTGCTGATGCCACAACTCGCCTCAGTGTTACATAGTGTAAATCAGTGTTTCTCAATCTGTGGGTATTGCGAGATCATATCTGGAGCTCGCCAGATGGTTGTAGAGAAAATAAAAACATGATCTATTCAATAACATGACTCTTTTTAGAGTGGGGATTGTTTTTACATGTAATTGTCTGCCCCAGTGATAACATCTGCTTTAGATTGGAGGTTTTATTGGTTGTATTTGTGAGTCAAAGCTGTTTTCAGACATGAGCTCTTGTAAATTAGGGTTTGGACATTTTCCTGAGTTTGTTTCACTTGTTAGTAACGCATCAGGAGATTGTTCGTCAGAATTAGTCGGTTCACAACAACAGAAAAATGTTCAGAACATTGAGGCGAGTGGTCGCGTCTTAGTGGAGCGCGCAGGAGGTAGAACATGACGCAGCAGGAATCACAAGTCTCCTACGTGTGGCTCCTCCCGTGTTAGACAGGTCATCAATGCTCCCACTCAATCACTTAGAATTTCCTGGTGTATTCTCACATGGGCTGACTCACACATTTCCAGGACATTTCACGAGGGGACTGGCAGGAAAGAAAAACTGTCCAGTGAAACTGACTCGGACATTTGTGTTCTCACATACAGCCTCTAGAAAATATCTGGAGAATTTCTGTTGCTTTCGGAAAGCATCTCAACCAAAGATTTATAAAAACATGTCCCGTCTGAAATGTTTGTCTCAACTCAAAAAAGGTTGAGAACCACTGATCTAAATAATGAATGATCTTCTTTGAAACCGTTCGTTCAAGCATCACCTCAAATGTTTATTATGTTGCTCTCCTGTTTGTGTATTTAACTGTGATCCATCTTCTTCCCCAGTCACTATTGACGGAGTGGAGTGGAATGATGTGAAGTTTTTCCAGCTTGCCGCCCAGTGGCCGACACATGTCAAGCACTTCCCTGTTGGAATCTTCGGTTACACTAAGCCCGTGTGACCCCGGCCGTCGTCACTGCAACCTCACCCACTACCAGACTCCCCGCCGCACTTGTCTCATCGAGAGGTTTAGAGGAAAAGCCAACCGGCCGCTGGCAGTAATAGTTTTCCTGTGGAAATCTTACTGACTCACAACCATGTTCAATACACAAACTTCATGTCGTCAAGTTGATGTTTCGATGTTGTTGGGTGTTGTTGTTTTGTTTTGTTTTCTACACACTACAGAAAGAACAAGTACTATTTTGTAAGAATTGTGCTACCGCCTCGGAGGTATTTTGAGGCTTTTTGACAATTTGCCACATTTCGATAATGGCAGCTGTGTTTGCACTTTGTTTTTGTTAACATTTTATTATTTCTGTGAAATCCTACATTTATTGTTACTCTATAGACAATGGAGGAGTGTGGTGGTGACGTGCAGTGGCGTGCGTGAGGTTGTTTGAGACCGTGTTTGTGTTTGTTGTTGAAAGTTGGAATATTGCTGTGAATCTAGATGGAATCCTTCTCTCCGAACTCAGTGCTCCGTTTTCTTACTCGTCCCTTTACGTTCTCCAAAAAGGTCCATTTTCACAAAAAGGAACAATGCGTTCTTTTTGCCTCGTTGCTTTCAAGCACACTGTGCAAATCAAAAAAAAAAAAAAAAGGAAAACAACTGGAGCTGTGTATTTTTGAAGGTAGCTATGATGAATGTAGCTATGACACATTTGTAACATGTAAGCCGTTCATCCAATGACTTCATTCATGTAAGTACTGGAGATTTTGTACGGATGTTATTGTACATTTGGATTGTACAGTGACAGACCGTAGAAGCAGGGTAACGTGACACAGAAACAACACATTTCAGCTGAATGCCAAATTTAGCTGCGACTCCATGAGCTGTTGCACTAGTTTCTCCCTCTTTTGTTTTCCGCTCGAGTGTAATCGGGCCTTTTTGGAGTAAATTCAGGTTGTAACAGCCTTTCTTTGGCAAACACAGCCGCCCCCATATTCAGCTGACCCTGAGACACCATCTCACACACCTGCAGTAACACAGCAAATAACTGGATCACTCCCGATGTGCAGTGATGTGCCAAAGTGGCGTTTGTTTCACAGTGTAACCACCAGAGCTCTTGCCTTGGCCAAATAGTTTGTAAGAATTAAAACTAATAGATAACATATGTGTGGTCCCTGTGGAGATCAGTATTTAGATTACTGAGTTTTAAAAAAAAGATATAAATTTACAGATTAGTTTTCCACTTTTTTGGCCAAATGTAGACGTGCACATCCAAACCAACCGTTGTGCCCTTTCGCACGGCTTCGTCACGCAGGAGGCGCCCGACCTCAAACTGCTCATTCAGTAGATCTTTGTTCTGGGTCAATTTCTAATAGGAATGAGCTGCTCTGATTTGAAATGTGCTTTGACAGTAGAGTTAAGCAAAATGCGAGTAATGTACTGCTTTTAAAACATGATGAAACGTGTGTGGAGTCTTGCCAGAAGTCACTGCCTGTGTGTGTGTGTGTCTGTGTGTAGCTGTGCTATGTGTTCGATGGTACTCCCTGAACAGTGTTGCGTGGAATATTTTTGCAAGAGGATGAGTTTGCTTATTTTTTCTTTTTTTTTTTATAAAGTGAAGACTTACGAGCTTTGACAGGCTGGGCTTTTCGTTAGCATTGTATATAAATATATATACAAGATGTACTATTGTGAACCGCAAACCCCCCACCCCCCTCCACTAAATTGAAAGCACAAATAGTGTACTTTTATTTCTTGACGTAAATACCAAATATATTTACAGACTATGAAGTTGACTTGTACAATGCAAACGCTATTAGGTTTGTTGTTTCTCATACATTTCCCTCACTTTGTGATGCACTTTCATGTGGTTTTATACCTTCGCTCCGATTGGGACACGCTTTGGTTTGAGGTGAAGTTTTCGAGGCGTTTATGAAATGTAAACCACTGCCTGTAGTCAAGAGAAGGCCTTTTTTGATTCAGTTGAAAATAACCCTTGTTCTCATGAGGATGTTGTGTTTATGTTGACGGGTGTACGGCACCCGCTGGGGCCTGAAAACCGTCACAGTTGTCTGTTACTTCAATGTTTTGACACTTGATGCTCAAGTTTATTTTGCAGCTGCCACAGATGTCCCGTCTGCCCGCGACGTTTACACTCAATTTTCTGGTCTCCTGCCTTTATTTTGAAGGGTTCGGTCTTCTCTCGGCCACAAGGCTGACGGACCCCCGACAGATTTTAGAACTCGGGCTGTGAAGTGTTTGCCGTGGCAGAGTTGATTGAGGGAATTTGTCAAAGTGAGTTAGCCTCTTAAATACTAAACGGGCTAAATGACAAGTGGATTTCAATGTATTTGACCTCAAGTTTGTTTTTTTCCTTTGCCCTAAATCTAGAGGTAGCATGGGGGTGTTTTACAAGACTGGATCAATGAGCAGGCATGTCGACTTTCACTAGTTTAGCAACCGACTAAACATCTGTGTTAATGTTCATTGGTGGTCGAGCAACATGCCATCTCATTGCTCCTGTTACTTGAAATGCCGCCCAGTGTCTTTGCACAAACCCTATTTTAAATGACATGACAGTATTTTTAAATTTACCACTAAAAATATGGGTTACTCTGCATGTTTTACTATAGATGTAAATATGTTTTGGATTTTTATATCGTTTTGTTTCTTTCCATGCTCTCACAAGCAGTTGTGTTAAATAAAATTTTTAATCTTCTGTACAAACGGTTTGTCTTTATTCATATTTTCTGATTTAATTTAAATGTCCAGAACAAAATAACATCACAAGACGACGACGGTCAGTCCCACACACATTCCCGGACTCCTGTTATTGAGCGGTGAAAGACGGCAGGTTGATGTAACTCTTCATGGAGGGCAGTGGTTTGATCTTGCGTCCGGCCCAGCCTCCCTTCCTCTGCCACAAGCCGCTCGAAGGGCGAACGCCGAACCAGCGATTGCGCCCTGCTTTGCCGATGATCTCTTTGTTGTGGTCGATGTTGGACACGCGTCCCACCGTCACCATGCAGGTCTCCAGGACCTGGAAGCATAGCAGACAACAACGATGATTTCAGAGCAGTTTTTATTTAACTAGCCAGTGTAATGTTAATCCAGATGGTCTCACCTGAACCTGCTGCTTGGAAGGAAGCTGAACGATTGCTGTTCCGTTCACTTTACGAAGCAGAACGCCACTCGTGCCTGAAAACAAAGCACCCCCAACATTTAATTTGGCTTAAAATGGTAACTGCTTGTGTTACTGATGAGTACTTGGGCCACTCAAAGGGGGAAAAAAAAAATGTCATGGTAGACATAATAAGAGCATGAAGCTGTGGTACTATGGGTAAAAGTCATACGTTTACGATACTCATCTTAATATTACAAGAACAAAGTTGTTCTTTTAGGAATATCAGATGATCAACCTGTCGTCTGTGTTAAAACAAGGAATGTGGAACATCTTCAGTTATATTTAAGTAGAAGTTCCACAAAAAAACATATTTTCATCTTTTGGCTCATCAGCACATTATTATAAGTATCATGACTTTGAAAAGATTCAGCTTTTTCCCGTAATAGAACTTACTATTTTAATCTCATTAAACATGAACTTTATTCTAACAGAATAAGTTCACTCATTAAAGATTCTTAGCAGCATCTTTGATAAATGAGTCTTTACTTGGTAAATGTTAGATTTTCTACTTGATCTGTGAAACTTGTACAAACTACAACATTTATCAAATGTTGACAAATGAATCATTATTGAAGCATCTCAACATTTAAAAAGCAGGAGCCCGCACAAAGTAACAGATTTACCTGCAGCACGGATGTACTCTGATCCTTTCCCTGGTTGTATCTCCAGGTTGTTCACCAGAGTCCCCACAGGCAGAGCTCCCAGTGGGTGGGCATCACCTTCATTGGCCAGGACTACAAAGAGAGACATTGTATTTTGTGTTAAACAGAGGTTACAAGGAGCAGCATTAATAAACACGGAAGAATCTTTATAGTTTCAAAGTAGCGTTAGAGGATGATCTCGTACCCGCCATGCGTCCGATAGCTCCCGATGTTTTAATGACGTCTCCGGCCTGCATGTTTTCTGTAGCGACGATCCACCTCTTACGGTTGCCCCCGGCGACCAGTGCAATGTCAGCAGACCTGTACAGACAACACGGATCGTGAGAAGCCATTCCATGTTCTTTTTGAAATATTTTATTTTCAGTTTCATATGTAATGTGTACAAACAAACATATCAGTATACCAACAGTATAGAGACATAACAAAGGACAAAGTGCCCCCCTCCCCAAAAATAAATAAATAAAAAAATAAAATAAAAATAAAAAGGTCAGTGTTCAATGTCAATACAAACAACTACATTAAGTCATTGAGTATTTGGTGTAAGAGATGTACCAATATGGTCTTAATATGGCTGCCAAATTTTCAAAAAGGTGTTATATCATTTTCTGAGACAATAAGTGATTTTTTCCAGGGGGATGCAACTATTCATCTCAACAGACCACCTGTCAATAAGAAGAGGGGAGTCAGTTTCCCATGACACTGCAATGCACTTCTTAGCCACATAGAGCAACTTCAGTGAATTTGAGTTGTGCATTGGTTAGAGAACGGCGAATACTTGTTAAGATCCCCAATAAACAAAGTTCAGGGTCCACTGGAACATTTACTCCCGTGATCCTGGTTAAAGTGGAGCAGATATCATGCCAGAAAGGCCATTCCGTGTTCTTGATCTTAAACAACACGTGTGTATAATAGAAGCTGGTCTCACCTGCATGGGTCGTACCGCACCTCCACGACCTTCTCCTCGAATGTCTGGGCCTCTTTGCCCGGTTCGAAGCGGAGGCGCTGGAAGTCGACCCACCGGTATCTTTGTTTATGGCCGCCGCCGATTCCGTGCGTCTTTATCCTTCCTGTGCAGCAGAAAGAAAGAGATGAGAGGCCGTCATCCCTCAGCTCAGGTCTGAAGAGGCATCACAGTGGAAACGTATCTGCCGCTTTCTGATCGGATTTCGAGCAGGTTAGCAGTTCAGCACGAGTTACCATGGTGATTTACCCCGGTGTAACAGGCCATAGTATACCCCCAGGCCTGACTATACCATATATATATATAGTTGTCATGCTCTTTGATGGCAAGTAAGGTAAAATGTCTAACTCCTGGGCCAGCTTATTTAGTTATTAAGCATTTTTGTGTATTTGGACAGCCTGACATACTTTTTTTATTCCAAGATAGCTGTTGATCAGTTGAATCCAGTTTGAATAAACTGTCTAGCTCGCTACACCAATACTAACATTGTTATTATAACTCAAATTTCAACTTCATGACACCAGTGTTAATTTTGGTATCTATTTTACATTTAGTATAACTTTAGACGAAAATGCATATTAGTTTTAGTCACATTCAGTCATTTTTATCCTTCTTAGTTTAAATCTAGTTTGCGATGATGGAAACTCATACATTTTTGTTTAGTTTAAGTAAAATTTAATAGTCCATCTTATAGCCACAATTAACTCACTTCCTTCCCTTCTCAGGCCCAGGGACCCACTGTGTTGTGTCTACAACTGCATAATAGTCTAGCTTGCAGTACTTAAATTGTGGATACAATTAGTCTCTGAAATATATACAGATCTCCTAGTATATGCCAACAGCTGAATTCCAATTAATGCAGTGTAAATTATCATTAAAATATAAGAGAATATCAAGCCTAGATTTTGAAGATTCAAATGGTTTGATAGCACAATACAACTACTATGCCTACCTGACCTTAGAGCTAAATCAACCACATATCCACCATGTATAGTTTTGCCTTGGACAGTTTATCCCCTGGGGTATACTCTGGCCTGGAGGGGTAAAGTATGGCCTAGGCTGTTTTACACCCCAAGGTATAGTTTGGCCTAGGCCAGTTTATCCCCCGGGGTATACTCTGGCCCGGGCCAAAGTATACCCGGGTTTAATATGGGCGGGGGTTAATTTGGCCTGTTACACCTGTATGTGAGCCAGCACCACAGGACTGAACCGTCTGAGTTCAACCCGAAGATACTTCCTTAACCACAAACTCAGCCTCATGTCCGGCACACAACCAGCCGCCCCTCCTCTTTACCTGACTGGTCTCGGCCTCCTGTCTTTTTCATCCCTATTGGTCTGATGGTGTATTTCTCCCTCTGCTTCCAAAATGTCTTGTTCTGCTCCAGAGAGGCTGAGGTGAGGAAGCCTCTGCACGGGGACACCAGGGTTCCCAGCTCAAACCACACGGCTGCCTGTTGACACATAAACAGAGACACAAGTGGAATTAACATCCACTAATGTGATTGAGTACTTATTGAGGACCTTACTCTGTTTACTTAGACTCATTATGGGGACTTGTCTTCGTTATGGAGAAAACAACAAGTTCCCTATATGTGAAGACATCTTTTAAGGTGATGTTCCCAGGAATGTAAGTCAATGTGAAGTCAAGGATGTGTGTGTGTGTGTGTGTGTGTGTGTGTGTGTGTGTGTGTGTGTGTGGGTGTGTGTGTGTGTGTGTGTGTGTGTGTGTGTGCGTGCGTGCGTGCGTGCGTGCGTGTGTGTGTGTTACCTGTGGTGGGAGCACAGCATGCTGGGACAACGTCAGTGAACGCAGAGCTCGAGTGAGACACGACATCGCCATGACAACGTCCTCCTGTCTCCTGTCAGAACAGAGCAGATTCACTTTACTTTCTACACACGGACTGCTACACGTTCCTCGGCGTGTTGTTGTGTTGCTGTTGCTCTACAGACCACAGCTACAGTTAGCTTAGCCTGTGTGCACCGAGTCAATCCGGTGAACGAACCAGACCTGCCTTCACTTATCTGTCTCATTCAGCTAAGACGTGTCTCTCATGTCTCTCACGTACAAACCAAACGGACAGTGACGTTACACTAACCTTTGTGTTTCACTTGTTCATCACCAGCTTCTCGTCGGCGTCCTTCACAGTCCTGCACGCCGCGTCGCACACTGATGACATCAGAGCTCAGTGGTAATCTTTGCGCCATGCGTCCACCAGAGGGCGCCCTTGAATGTTCTCAAGATCCGCTTAGATTTTACATTTCACTCTTTCCCCAATTTGAAAAGTGAAAACTTAAATGTAAAAAAATCGACCTTATTGATTCTCCTCTAAACGTTGATCAGTCATAAACACATTGGTTTGTTCCGCAGAAGGTCAAAGGTCAAACAGCTCCTTGGAGGTGTTGATGTCTTCATGAGCTGGAGAAAGTTAGTATAATAAAACTGAACCTTTTTGACTGGCACTAGAAGACAACACTTCTTCACTAATCAGATGAGGTGTGCTGATATTTTCGCTTTGTCAATTTAAAGGTTCAGTGTGTAAGATTTAGGTAAAAGGGATCTATTGGCAGTAAATTTCGCCTAGGGCGCCAACATTGCCAGGGCCGGCCCTGCTTCAAGGTACTGTAAAAACACTTTGCTCAATAAGTTCAGAGAGAGACTGATATGCCATTGTTCAGGACCTCTCTGACTATACTGAATATCAAACATTTTTACTGCATAGATTAAGAGATTTTTCAAAGTAAAGTCCAACATTTTCACTGTGGAATTGAAAATTTCAGGATACTTCAAAGTACTGTAAAAACTCTTTGCTCGATTAGTTCAGAGAGAGACTGATATGCCTGTGTTCAGGACCTCTCTGACTATGTTGGACTTTACTAGTGAAGTCCAACATTTTCACTGTGGAAGTGAAAAATGTTGTAGTGTAGAAATGTTGTCTGTAAATATCTAAAGTTGTCTACACAAACCTGATGAAACGTTTAATTACAGATTGCACCGAATAATGTAGAGAACTATGACCTCATGGGAAATAAACAGGAAGCATAACAACAATAGCAAAGATCTAGAAAGACTCCAGAACAATGGAAATGTTTTCCTGAACGAATCTCTTAATCATCAAAACTCACCCCTTATGCCTTCTTTGCGCCAAAATGATTTCAAGTCAATGTAAGGACAATATGAGAAGACTGACTCATGTTCTTAAACATGCTTTAAGTACATAAAGAAAACAAAACGTCAACAATGTCAACAAACCCCGTCAGTGATCACTTTTAACTCTTTGTATGAAAAGGACAAGAAGACTGGTAACAGCTGGGGGTGACGCTTCAGGTTACCATGACGACGAAACCAGGACTTCACAGTAAAGAGCGACTGTAGAAAGAATCACACTGTCCACCGTCACTGAAGTTAGTTCCACCTTCGTAAGATGGGACCGGACCTCCCGCTCGGAGTTTTATGAATAAACTTGGAAACAATGCGCGTGATGATTTTAGATACACAAAAGAGTGCATAACAACTTTTCACTCACAGGCCATATTTATCTTTGTGTTATCTGTGCTTCACTTGTTGGATGTATTATTTGTATTTGTATTATATGTATTTGTTTTTCTGATTGGCCAGTGAATAAGGACATTTGTAGTTTGCTCCAAAGTTAAAGTTATTTGCTCAGTCATTGTGAATTAATCTCTGATTTTATTGCTCTCATACATTTAAAAAAAATCAATTTTGATGTATGCATTAACTTGGAATCAAGCATTTATGTGAGGCTGACATAATTTGTTAAACAAGCTTATTATTATTAATAATGTTGTTATTATTATTATTAATAATAATAATTATAATATTATTATTGTAGTCGAGTTTCCACTTCTTGTTTCCTCTCTGTTAAGACAGTCCCAACACAGAACTAGCTTCATGTTCCGCATGGATACTTGTGGCGCCCTGTCAGTGCAGAGCAGGTTGGTGGAAGTTTTCGAAATCATCTCTTCTAGACTCAGTAGAACAACAACAGAAACTCACTGGGACTTTTTTAAACGTGTCCTCTCTGCAACGAGAGCCTCGGTGGTCCGAACTCTCGGCTAAGTTACTTATATAACTGATTTTGAAAGATAACAACGGCTAACGCTAGCACGACCCAAAGATAAGTGCAACACAAACGAAATGGGAAACTGTTCAGCACTTCCGGTTTGTCCGGTCGTGGCGGCTCCAGCAGATGTTTGCTTCTGGATCTGGTTCAGGTTTCATTTGTATTGTTTTTTAGCTGCTTCTGAATGTTTGTTAGCCGCAAACGAGTCAATCCTATGTCCGTGGTTGGTTCATATATGATGTAATGTTAGTTAAACAGCTAACACCAGCTAACTCTCACAGCGGCAGCATCGTCCACAGTCTCTGACAGTAGCTTACCACAGTAGCTGTGGTTAACTCTCATTAATAACTTCAGCAGGAGAACAACAACGAGTCTGATCCCTTCACCACTTTTAGCTTCTTCACTTGTGTTGTGACTCCAGAGACATTTAGAACTTGTCCATCTTGTAAATGAGCTAAAGTGATGGATTTATATCTTGACTTTTACTACGTCTTTGGCTGGATTTGAAGAAGCCTCCTGTTTGTTGTGATCCGTTTCCAAACGTCTTTCAGCAGCTCGAACACATCCGCTCGTTGGTTGGTTCCACATTCTGTGTCTGTTTGGTTTCCTCTCGCTGCGACGTCCTGAGTTGTAACCTTGTTGTTGTTGTTCTGCGGGCAGCGTGCTTCCCTCTCACCGCCACACTCGGCTCCTCACCGACCGAACATGAAGAGATCCAAGGGCTCCGAGGACGACCCTTCCCGGGAGAACGGCTCCTCTGGCCGCCGCAGGAAAGCTGAGCGACCGCAGAGCAACGGGGACGACAGCGACTCTGGCTACGGTCCGTCCGACCTGCGGGACAACGAGGACAATGACCCGGCCGCCCGGAGGGAGATCCGGAGCAGGTACAGAGACCTGATCAGCACCGTGCAACGTGAGTACAGACCCGGGGCCTCATGTTGTTTATTTGTTGACATGTCTCTGATGCATGTGTTTTTGTTTTTCAGAGAGTAGAGAGGACATGCTGAACCCCTCCAACAACAAGCTCACTGAAGTTTTAGAGGAGGCCAACAAGCTGTTTGAAGATGGTATGTCAAGATACGACCATGTTTATTAATATAGAGCGTTTATAACAACCACAGGTGACTTGAGTTTTTAAGAACATAGGATAAGATGGTCAATAGTTGTCACCGGACACCCCCTGCTTAGGCAGGCCCACCACGGACTGATCAGACCTTGGTGTGTGTCCCCGACATCCTGGGGCCTGGTTGGGGTCTTTCCTCCTGATCCAGAGCCATTGGCTGTGGCGTTCTGTAGTCCCTGATGTTTCTTTCATGGTCTGGTACAGGGCTTGTCTATTCCCAAGCTCTTTGAGGAACCTGATGGTGCATGATGCATTAACACCTCGCAGCCAACCTCCACTGGGTGGACTATTGCTTACAAGCATCCTTGTTTCCACTGCTCTGCATGCCACATCCTCTTCTCCTTCCTCTCATCCGCTTCATCTTCAGCATCTGCCCGAGGTACTGTGAATTCTCAGAGGTAGACTACACGCAGGGGGTTAGAACAGAGGACCAGGTCTGGTCATAGGGTGGTAGTGACAATTTGCAATGGGTCTTGAAGTCTATAATCCACTGGCTAACATCCACCAGTGTTTCCCTGTCACAGGCTTGGTCCAACTGACCACTCTTATATATAAAAAACAGAATCAAAAGGAAATACAAAAGCAATACAACATTAAATAACTTGAACATATGAGAATTTAAATGTTGCTCAATAGCAGATGAAATCAAAGTCTCAACCTCAATTGGAATTAAAAGCCAATGAGAAGAAGTGGGTCTGTATTAATGTTTTGAACACTTCAAGGGTCTCAGATGTTCTTATATAATTTGGTTCAGTGTTCCAAAGATTATTTAGGTATGATGCAGCTACTGAAGTTTTTAATTTGGGCTTCAGTCTTTTGACTGTGTCTTTAGTCCAACATGGACAGATTGCAGGGTTGTGCATTCAATAAGGTGAAAGTATCTCAGAGAGCCTTAGTGCTACACTATACAGCATTTTCTCAATATGAGCAAATCCTTAAAACTTGCGTCTCCACTGGAATAAATATGCTCAGGAAGAGGAGCACGTGTTTACTGGTTCTTCCCATGTCTGATTGTGTTTCCCCTGGCTGCTCTGGTGTCCCACCCACAGTCCAAAGACATTTGACTTTGATTAATTGATGACCTGTTTCCCCTGCTCTCTAATATGTAATGTAATTTTGCAGAGTAACAATTCTTATATGAATCACATCATCAACACTATGCAGCGCTGCAGCTCTTTGACTTTGGATTCTCTGTATCTGAATGATCTTTTGCAGTTCGACAGGCGAGGGAAGCTGCTCTGGATTCCCAGCTCCTCGTCATGGCCACAGACCTGGGGAAGGAGAAAGCCAGTCAGATGTTTGCTGAAGGCACCGCTTTCGACCCCACCGCCTTTGCTGAGCATCTTGTGAGTACATTTATTGTGTATACTCAATATGTCTACATCTACAACTGAGGGAGGTGTCCTTTAACTGGCATAACCACACAGTCACAGAGTCATGACTGCTGAGGCCTGTATTATAATTACTTCACCCTGTGTGAGGCGGAAAGATAAGAAGGTCAAAACAGAGCTGAAAGAAGAGTCTAAACTATATCACATCAGACATCAAAGCTTTATAAGTAGTAGTGAGTATGAAATCAGAACTTGCATCGTAGAATCACAGTCTAATTAATGTGATTTGTTTGTTTCTGTCTGTATGTTTACCAATTATTGTATCTTCATGGTACATAGTGGAGATATTCTATTCCTTTAAGTGAACAACAGCAAATTTTATAGCAGTAATACCTGCTATGTTAGTATATAACATATCCTTTGCGACAAAGCTGTTACAGTAGCTAGAAACACCAAACCCAAAGATATGGCATTAACACGGTATCATTATGGATGACCTTGTTGTTCGAACCGGGGCCACTTGCTCCTGTAACTCAAAGATCCCACTTAACTGTCAATTTTCTGAATGATAAAATTATCCCAACATCTTGCAGTATGGATTTTTATCATAGTTACAGTGTTTCTTTAGATTTCCTTGTCATTTGGTTTATTTTACCAGATTGGTGGAAACAAGTAAAGCAGTGATATGATAAATATATAATATAATACAATGTAAAAAACAAATCTGCTGTTTTTATTGCAAGCATCATGGGATCACACATTGCAGTAGTCATGTGGAGATGTGTCTGCTTCTCCAACAGTTGTCCTTCATGGGTCTGAACCGACTAGAAGACGGCGAGGACGAGCAGAACGGAGGCACAGTGGAGGGTTACCTTCCCCAGGATGCCTGGCACAGAGTGGCCAGGAGGGCAGAGGGCTGTTTCAGGACCGCACCCTCCTTCCACTACATGTGAGAGCCTCTAAATGTTACGCACAACCACTGTTGAGGTTTGAAAGGTTTTAAAACTCTGAAACTCAATAAGCTTAATTTGAGTTCTGGAAAGTCTTAAATATGTTTAATAAGTTTTACATAGTAGGTGTCATGGAAATTTCTCAATAGTCAAGCACAAGTCATTACAATTGTTCTTTCTGGAAGTTTAATTCTACACCTGCAGATGGGCATCACAGTACATGACCATGGCAAAGATTTCATACAATGAGCAATGACATACAGGACACACAGCACTTTTATACATTTCCAAGCTCCTCCTGGAGAAGAACACATGTTAGCAATAAACCTCTTTGATCATTAGAAATAGGTGATCAGTATCCTGTCTTCTGCTCTGTCTCAGGCCCCTTGAGTGAAACATCTGTATTCAAAGATCTCTTATCAATGTTTTACAACCCACTCACATCCCCTGTCATGTGACGTCATTGTTAGGTGACCATGTGAGTGAAGAAGTCATTGCTAGGTGACCATGTGAGTGACAAAGTCATATAACATCAGTTGCTTGAGCAACACTCTGATATGTAAGGGAATCCATTTGCTCATCTTTCTATACATCAAAGTGGTTCCTTTCATCAATCAATGCCCAAATGGTAAAATTGCTACTACATAGGTCTCAAAAACATTTAGATAGACCTTAATTATGTTATTTTTCACTTATCGCTACTTCTGTTGAGCTTTAAAAATATTTTTTTGAAGAGAAAGATAATTTTAAAAGAAAAACTAGAAAAAAGACCAATGTGCAAATGATAATTGAGTCGCCTAACACTTCGCTCAAATTGGCTCTTAGTTCACTCGGTTTGGCTGTGGAATAGAATATGGATACGTAAATAATAACATATTGTTCAAAATAGAGAACGCCACTTGGTGTCCTCCATATGATTGTCTAGTTCTTATAGTAGACAAATGAAAGAAAAAAGGTAAATGGTCTTATGACCTAAATGATTAATTTGTCATAAAACATAGTAAAGAAAGTGAAAAATATTGAATCCGTACATAAATTGAATGGGCTCTTCCCAGGCCCCATCCCTCCACCAACTTTGTTGCAAATGAAAAGACATGAATGAAAACATAACCTTCTTGGCCCAGGTTCAAATCCCAGATTACAGTCTTAATTTAAAATCACTTCACTTGTAACAAGTTTGCTAGGTCTCTATTATTATTTTTTTTCATATAGCAAAAATGTCTTTCCCCCGTCAGGATGGGCTCGTTCCATGCAGAGCCGCCTCCTCCAAAGCAAAAGATAGTGCGACAAAGTAAAGCGACTACAAAGGACACCCAAAGGATCATGCCCACTCAGGTAACCGAACTTACACCTCATGGCTCCAGGTACCTGTGCTCATGTGACTTTGCAAACAGATCCAGGTTTGAGTATTATCTAAACTAAAACTCTCTGCCTCAGCTGAAGAAAATGGAAGAGTCCCATCAAGAAGCCACGGAGCAAGAGGTTGAAAGGATCCTAGGATACCTGAAGAGTTATTACAATGACGATCGTGAGTTCAAAGTCAACCTTGCTGATATTAACTTTGCATCTTTGTGTTGTTATTATTTGCTTACATGGCTATGTTTTTTGTTGTTTTTTTTTAGCAACATCGCCGATTTCATACTATGAGTTTGTCATTGACCCCAACTCGTTTTCTCGGACGGTAGAGAACATTTTCCACACGTCTTTCCTAATCCGGGTAAGATGCCTGTGCTGAGGTCGATTTTAACTGAGCTTCTCTGCTCTCTAGTGGCTGTTAGCAGACATGACCACATTGTGTGTGTGTGTGTGTGTTTCAGGACGGTTTGGCACGGATGCATCTGGATGAAAAACTGCCTTGTATAGGTGAGAGGATGTGACATTTAGTTGTAATATTCCACCTGGGGAACAGGAAAGAAAATGTCTCCTGCTGCATTGTTGTGTGTTTTTTGTGTTTCAGCACCTGTAGAGGAGAGCGAGGCAGAAGCTGCAGGATCCATCAGCCGCAAACAGTGCATCATCTCAATGAGTCCAAAGATGTGGAGGGTGAGTCTTAATTTAGCAACATTAAAAGATCTATTATACACATTCTTTTTTTTTATTCTGGTCATAATTTTCTTATTATAACTGGTTGTTGTTTCCCCAGGAGCTCATAGACGTCTTCGACATCACGCACACGATGATTCATCCTCCTAACACACAGAGCGAGTGAGGGACCGCGCCACTTTTTCTTACCTGAAACCGAAATAGTTTTTTAGGTGTGTTGCTTTTTTTTAAAGATTTCTACATAATACAGACAAATTCTTGTAGATCACTTTTTGAGTTCATAATAACTCAAATGCACATTTTATTTTAATGTTTGTGTTTCTGTTTTTAGAAGTTTAAATAATAAAAGACAAGAAGCGAAAGCTGGTACTGTTTACATTTATTTTTAGCATGTTTGAATAGCAGGTGTTGAACATTACTCTGATACACTGTTCTGGTCCTAACACGGTATTTTTTGTATTGTTAGAAAATGAGCAAATGCTGTAATTTGAATAGTTGGTATTCAAATTTGAAGGACAGATCCCTGCAGCAGAAGGTAAAGAACAAACAGCATCTGTGTGTTTAAAGGTCACGCCTCACTTCCAGGCAAAATGTTAGTCTACTAATACTTTCTACTCAGTCCCCTTATGCAACCACATTTACATTCACAAAATCATGTTCACTCCCCTAACCATTTTTTTCATCAAGATTTTCTTCTCGAAAATGTCAATAAATTAGAAAGATTCCTGGACTCCAACTAACAAACAGACTGGGGTGGAAACATAAACTCTTTGGAGAAGGTAAATATGTATCTTACACAATATAGTCGTTTTTTTAAATGTACCTAGAGTATTTTTTCTTATGATTTTACACGATGATTTGCTTCCTCAGATTCTCTATACTTATTTGAATAAAGCAGGAAGGGGTAATCGCTCCTGGTTAACCTTAAACAACTCATAGACGTATGTAACTGGTGTCAGGGTCTAGTGATGATTCAATAGTGTCACAAGCTTAAAAGATCGGGAACCAACAGTAACAATGAGGCAAAACTTTAAACATAAGGGTGATATGGGGATAAATATTAATATGACAATATTTTTGTTGTTCTTCCTTGAACGTGGGAGGTATGTCTTTACCCAAGAGAATGTACAAACTCCAATATGGTGCTCAGAGTTCAGCATCTTTTTGTGCGAGATGCGGCAGAAATTAGCCAAATTTACCCAAATTACAAACAGAGGGAATTTGAAGAAAGGGTAATTTCCATTTCATATTTTTTCCGTGAACTAATTTCCCTCCTGCTCTACTTCAGCTGAGTGATCCCCTCTCCGATCAGGTTTAGTTGGATAAACACAGTGGTGTCTTGGTGCGCTCTCCTCGTGACGTTGTCGCTCCATCCTCATCTCCTCCTTGCTCTTTTAAAGGCGCAGGCACCGCTTCATGCTGTTTCCCATCTCTCCATCTCTCCCTCTCTGAGCTTTCCCCCTCCCTCCAAAGCTCTGCTCACCCATGTATGCAGTGGTCTGAGCCTGAGCTGCATATGAGCAGCTCCCTTTTTCACACACACACTTTGCTCAGGTTGGATTCCTTATGTAATGTAGAATTTTTTTTTATATAGCAATGGCTTGAGAATATTTGTGACAGCTGCACCTCGGGCAACGCAGTGCAGAGCATTTATTAGTCACCGAGGCACACACTCTACAGACACAGAGGCGTGCACACACACACACTCTGTCAGTAGAGACTCGGCTGCATTGGCAATGCTGAGTCCGACCGATAACAATGCAGTTCTGCAGAAAGGTGCTGTGCCAGCCATGTAGTGCCAGGGTCACTTCACCACAGGAGGACATGGAATACAGGATGGGGAGCTGCATCGGAATCTCACACAGCCAGGTAAACAGAGGAGAGGAGGGAGTGTGTGCTGAGCTGAGGCTGACTGCAGCGTCGCATCACTGTGTGTGTGTGTGAGTGTGTGAGAGAGAGAAGGCTGAATACATTTCAACTGGTTCGGAACTGAAGCGTCTTTTCCCAGGGAGAAGGCTGAGAGAGAGAGTCAGTGCTCTCCAGTGGTGGAGGAGGGGCGACGTCAGCTGGGAAAAGGAGCTGTGGAGAGCAGGGGGCTGAGGAAGGGAGGAGTGTCAGGGGGATGCTGAGCAAAGTGGAGGAAGGTGGAAGGCGGGTTGACAAATCCTGAAGAGAACAGATGATGTTTTGAGCGAAGCGGTTGATAAACAAGAAAAACGTTCAAGGCAAAAGGGATGTTTGTGCTGCGAGTGCTTTGATCTGTCAGAGGCAGAGCTGATCAAATCAGTGTTATTTATAGGGATGATAAGCCTGTTCTCTCCACACACTGAGCTCCGGGTGGCCTGTGATGATGGCAGATAATACCTGATCCAACATAGATTTGTAAATGTTGCTCCTGTTGGCATGGTAGGTTTGTAAATCTGTGCCGCAGCAGGTTTGTGGCTGCAGGAGTATGTTTCAGCTGCTGTCCGAACATGTCAGTCACCACAAATTCTCAGACGGACACTGTGTTCTCCAAGCTGAAGATGAGAGGATGTGTGAATGTAAAGGCTGTGGAGCAAAAGTACAAATGAAATTAATATATATATATATATATATTTCATTTCAAATGACCAGTCCAGGGTGAGGAGGCCCCACACCTTGACCTGCTGTCTGAAGCGTGTCTGTTTGTTTACAGCGTTGCCCTAGTCCCCCCCCCCCAGGCTGACTGACAGGCCTCCTGAGCCTGTCAGAGCAGGTGACACCCCTCCAACGCTCCCCTTCCACCCACAGTCCACCACCACCATTACTCCCAGACATGGCCTCCCCTGCTCTGGTTCAGTCTCCTCCCCTCTGCCCTGTCCTGTGTCCACCCTTCATTCTCTCCTCCCACCCAACGTGTAATTCATAAATATAGCAACAGACTCCTCAGACCAGGGGGGGGGGGCCAGAAACAAACATTGGCCTTGAGTCGGACAGTAAACACAGTGAAGGGGGTTTGTCAAGAGGCAGACGCTGTGTCGGGAAAAGTCTCTCTTGTTTGCTCTGGTGAGTAGTTCACTGTGTGTTAAAGCGTTGATTTTGGATGATTGGTTTGGTTTATAACTGATGAAAGAGTCAAAATATGAAATTGGAGGATGAAGGGGTGAAGTGGGAGATCGGGTGATGCATGCATTGGAATTTGCATGACTTTGCTGTATAGTGAAATTATTTCAATAGACTTACAATAGTTGCCATCGGCCTGGTTGAAGAAAATGGTTTAATCTACAACTTGATCTCCTTCATAGTGTGTTCACCTGTTTTCCTTGTTCCCCCACCTTGCTGAACTGTGTTATTTTCTATTATCTGAGACATTCCGTATTCTATGTTGGTTTTAAAACATTAGAACCGTAGTTGGTTTAGTTTGGAGGCTGCGCTGCTGCTGCTTGGGTCTTTGTGCCAGCGGAGGGGGGGGTCAGGTACGGGGCAGGAAACAGGGTAACCTCACACTCTCGGTGTCTCAGCAAAGACACGCGGTGCTCATCCAAAACCCCAAGAGCTTAAAGGATCATGTTGAGTGATGATGAGGTGAAAAGAGACCTGGCAACAGTCTGATCATATGATTTCTCCCGATTACCTGTTGGTGCTGCCAGAAAAAGCCCCAAAACACTGCTGCCAGTTCAAGTGCATACACACACACACATGCACACATGCACACATGCACACATGCACGCACGCACGCACGCACGCACGCACGCACGCACGCACGCACGCACGCACGCACGCACACACACACACACGCACACACGTCCGCAAAGTGCAGGCTGAAATTACACCCCATTCACACAAATAGCCAGAAGGCAGGCACTGCATGGAGAGGGGTGACCACGCTGCAGCATATAAAGAGGAAACAAACTTGTTGTCATGGCATTATCAATGACTGGCATCACAATATATAATAATTTACAAGTCAGAAAACGGATGAAGTGTTTATTAATTTGTGTATTTGACAGTGACAATAGACAGAGTAGCAGAGATAGCTATAAGTTAATTTTCATCTGCAGTCCCCGGGAAGCAGAGAATAACATCTGTGCCAGAAGAGAAACACAAAAAAAAAAAAAAAACACCAACACACACACACACAACTCCACTAACACATTGGTTCAAAGCCTCATTTGTTTGGGGAGGAAGTGTGAGGGAAAAATTGTGCACACGACTGGAATAACGTCAAACAGCAGTGGACAGCGTAGATTTCTATTTATACAGTCTAACATATCCAGGTCAGTGCTTTCTGACTAAACAAAGTCCCTACAGTCATATGAGGAAAAGCATGAGCGGCCTCTGTGTGGTGCTGCGTGTTTACTGCTCAGCAACAACACAGACATGTTCATGTGAGAGGAGGAAAGATGCCCTCACAAGCAGGGTTACGGAAGTGGCTCTCCTCAAAATCAATGTAGAAGGCTGCTGTTCTTTATTTTGAATTTGTGAAATTTTCTAAATGTAGTTTTATGTGTTATATGATTAATCTGATCAGAGAAGCTCCTGGGTATTTTGTTTATTGTCTCGATCCTGATGTTCAATCAGACAAGGGGCCACTAGTCGGAGCCAGGAGATCTGTTATTAATCCAGCTAGTATTAGTTTACGGGATTACACATCCTCAGTCACTGTGTCATTATGCTGCAGTCACTCAGCCACATCACACGCACAAAGTGACACACCACATGTGTAGGTGTTGTTCCAGACCTCAGGGACCTGCTGTTTATAATTTATCCTTAGAGTAATACTTGAAATCCCCGTCTGTAATTACATGACAGTTATTACCTCCACTAGGGAGGGTTTTTTTTGTCTGCGTTTGTTTGTTTGCAGGATTACGCAAAAACTACTTGACCCAAATGTTGGTTCAGATTCAGATTGGGGACGGATCTGGGAATGTTTTCTTCACTTTCTACAACATTGCATTCCTCAGGGACTAAGTGTGTGAAATAAGGTGCAGATCCAAATACGAATTAACTAGAGAACTAGATCTAGTGAATTTAAATGTGGTTTGATTTGGGGAGAGTTGGGCCATGGTAGGGTATGAGCTTCACTAAGTGCCATTCTATCTCAAGAAGTTAGGATGCTGTTTTTTCTTGAAGCTCACCCTATTGGAGGTAAAGCCTGCACTTTGGTCCTGGGGGGCGGTTTTGCATCCCAGGCCCCCTAATCTCTAAAAGACCACATGCACTTACACATTCTCTCTCCCTACTACTTCAACCTCATACCGAAGAGCTTTAACCCCACAGAGTGTGTGGGACCACAGCACCCCTGTTCCCTCTGCTCCAGTCGCTCTTTGTTGAACCTGGATGTGGCTGTATGCTGATGGTTCTTCTGTGCCAGTGTCTTTCAGACAGTTGATGTGAGGGGCGCCACTGGTTTGGGCAGTTGTGGCCCTGCAGCTGGCTGAGTCATGGGGAACGAGACCAGCACGACCGAGGAGTTGGTAAGAGCGAGTTTCTGGCAGTGGATGGCTGGTTTGTTATACTTGCTGCACTGTGCATACCTTAAACTCTTCCGTGCACGGACGACTAACAAAACAAGCTCACGTGATTACAAACTGGCGGCTTCACGTAGGATGTCTACAGAGCTGCAGACTGTGTACATTCCTGTGCTTAATTTGAGGCTTCTGTAATAAGCATTCAGATAACATGCTTTGTTCTATTATGTGGTTAACCTGTGTAGAGCAGACGTTAACATTAGCTGTTTATGCCACGACTCACAATATGTTTCCAGGATCTATGTTCACTCTCACACTCTGATACTACTAAGCTTGCTTTCTTGCTTCTTCAGTTTATTAAAATCCATCCCGACGGGTGGCAGGCCTCCTCTTGGCATCGGGAGATATTGTGGCAGTTAACTTGTTATTTTTAAATCTTTTTTGTTTTGTGTAACAACATTTAGAAAAATCACACCGATAGAAAAATGTGCCCATGTGACATGAAGTCTCCAGCAGTGGAATTCAGGATTATTCTAATAGGATTAACATAAACATTTGTCTCATGAGCTATAGACTCTAGAAACTATGCACACTGGAGCTGACTGGATGTGATTGTAGACTGGGTCTCAAACTAAAACCTCAAAAACAAGTTGGATTTGTTTTCCTTGCATTAGCACATACCGCCACAGCTTTATAACCCATTATAGAATTTCCTCTTAAAGTTCTCTTTCATTCCCCATTACAGCCAGAAGAGGGCGCTCCAGAGAATGTTGTTCTGTTTCCACCACAGGAAACTCAAAATGACAGCTTTCAGGTACAACAACTTCTGTGTGCGTATGTGTGTGTGTGTGTGTGTGAGAGAGGGAGAGAAAGAGGGAGCAATGTTTGCTGCATCTTTAATAAGTAAGTATATTAAAGTAATTATTAGGTAAGTGGTAATTAAGAACAACACTGGTTTAAGAGAGAAACCTAATTCTCCAAGTCATTTAATCTCTCAAACAGATTGATGCAAACAATTGCGTCGTTTTTTTTCTTGTTGTTGAGCCAAAACATTTGTTTTTAGATCACAGTTAAAATGAGTAGATTTCAAACCATGTGTATCATTATCCCTTCAAATGACATATCTCTGACTCTACTGGCTGTGATGACTCAGTTTGAACTGGTTTATTTTTATCCCCTTGGACGTCAGCCATTGTAGAATGCATCTTTGATGTTTGTCATTCAGTCTAAATGCAACACTGATAAAAATAAAGCCCATTTCAAAACAAATTCACGTGCATTACAATAAAACAGATGTCACAAGAAGATAAAGATCTAAATATCTTTAACTATACCAGTAGTTACGGATATGCCACACCATTAAAATGAGTCTTAAGGGAAGATTCTGGTCACCTATAGTGCCGAGTTGTGATTTAAGAACAGTTAGTAAAGGGCTCTGCTGGAGGATCTCGGGCAGTGGTCAGAGCCGTAGGGGTCATAGCAGATAGAAGCAGGAGCCTGGCCGTTCTAAACAAGCTGTAAAAAGCTTCAAAAACACACAGGTGACCAGTGAAGTGCACCAAGGGTCTGTGTAGTGTGATCACTTCTCTTAGTACTTTTGTTGTCTGGTTTTATCACCTGGTTGTGCATTTCCTGGTGTTTAAGGATACAAATTAGAAAAGTGGCACAACAAGAACATGCGTTTTATACCAAACAGTTAAACATCCTGATGTATTTTTACATTATGTTTGTGTTTCTTGAGAATCACCTAAGTAAAAAATTGGCTTAAATGTCCACGTGTCCTGATGAACACAGTGATGATGTCAGACCTTAGCAACACAGTGAGGTCAGAGCAGGATGAGAAAGGTGTTGCTGGGATGCAGCAGGATGTTGTGCGTCTCCGTGCGAGTGCATGTAACCAAAGCTGGTTGGAAGTGTAACCTGATCCTCTCCCAGGGGGTCACTGCAGGTCCACCCTTGGCCTAATTCCCAGCATTCACCTGCAGAGGCACTGTCAGGCAGCCAGTGCAACCGGCCAGGCGTGAGGCACAGCAGCAGGGGAAGGAGGGAGGGAGGAGGCTGAAGGGAGAGGTGGATAGGGGAAGAGAGAAAAAGAGGGAAGGGAGATACAGGAGGAGGAGGAGGGTATAGAGAGAGAGAGAGAGAGAGAGAAAGCTGCGTGGAAAGAGTTTACAGTAGAGAGGGGGAGGGAGGAGAATTGTCAGCATAGGCCAGCCCAGTCAAGTCTCAGCAGCAGGGACTGTGTTTGGTAGTGTAGTCTTTCTAGACTTCACTCACACTAACACACGCACACACGCTTACTGCAAAAACACAGAGGAGGCTCATGGAAATTTAACAGGGGAGCGGCTGCAATAGAGGACAGAGGAGGAGGAGGAGGAGAAGGAGAAGGAGGAGGAGGAAGTCAGCTGAGTCAGTCCAGAGGGGAGGAGAGGAGAGAGAGCGTCAGTAGCAGCATGTGTTGCGGCAAGTTTGTGTCGTCGTCGGCCCCCATCATCAAAACACAGAGGCTGCCTGTACAGTAGAGCAGCAGCAGGAGGGCTGCACTGACAGAGGAGAGAGGAGCACACTGCTGGGTGAGTGCAACACACAGGGGATGCTGGTGGGATACAAGTTGTAGTGACAGATGTGTGTTATTCTGCACAGGATGGTGTGAGTGTGTTTGTAATGGGGCCTGCTCCTGCTTTCCTCTCTGTTTACATGTGTGAAGTCTTGAAGTTTAGCACATGGACACTGGCAAGTTCACTTATGAATGACATTTGGAGGAGCGGCAGTTTCCAGGCAGCCTCAGTTTGCTTTCTGTTGTGTTTGCGCGTGGGTTAATTAATAACAGACAGTTCTTTCTGTGTGTGTGGGGTCAAACCTACTGAGATTAGGTCTCCACCTGGTTACACACTGACTCCATAATGACCTTTTTTAAATGGCCAGTAACATGGTGAAGGAGTGTGAGGTGTACATTTGAACATGATCTGCTTTCTGGTGTTGTTTCTGTATAACACACGTCTAGTGACAAGGTCAGGAAACAGGAAACCCAAGACACGTCAACAACATGCAGCCGTCTTAGGATCAAACTGTGTTCATCTCTGCGTGCAAGACTTTGAAGGAGTGGAGGGTTTTATTTTTATCTGATTATGTAACGTCAACAGAGAAGGTAACAGCAGGTATTCAGAGTGACGCTCGTACCTGAAGATGAACTCTTTTTGGATTCAGTTTCTTCTTTTCCGTTTTAGATTTTTACATTGAAATCAAATGTGGGGCCTTGTTTTTGTAAAAAATGTTTTTACAAGAAACATATCAGGAGTGGTCCAAAATAGCACTTAAATAGTTACTTAAAAATAACTCTGTCTATATATAGATGAGATGAGAGAGGTTACATATAATTGGCCAACGATTACCAGTCTTGGCGCGGCAGAGTTTTGAAGTGTTTTATTGTTGTTCTGTTTGTGTATGTGAAAAAAAAAGAGATTCTCCAACTGTGCTGGGGGTGTCACACAAGGGGAGGTCTTTGTACCGGTGACACAGGTGAATCCAGTGTGTCAGAGCCACACACACACACACACACACACACACACACACACACACACACACACACACACACACACACACACACACACACACACACACACACACACACACACACACACACACACACACACACACACACACACACACACACTCACACGCACATGCACACACACACACAGGTGACCATTCTTTAGTCCATCTTGTAGTACAATATTATACTGTCTTCTTGTTCTAATATTTATAATATTGTATTGGCATTTTCTGTTTATTTATGGATATTTTTTGATGGTTTTGTAAACTGTCTGGCCTAAATTGCATTTCTCTTTCATTAGGATTTAATAATTGTATTAAGTTATCAAATTTTTATATCTATGTATTGACCAACATATTAGTATTGGAAATTTGTTTAACTCCCCAATATTGATATCTGCCCCAGCCACCAAAAATCCACATCTGTCAGGCTCTAAAAAGTAAATTCTAGAAAACAAAAATACATTAAAATGTATATCAAGTAAAAGTCAAATGTATGTTCTGTGTATTTGTCTCTTATCCATTTGTGACGACAGCCATCTCTGCGTGTGTGCAGCCATGTTGTCTACTTCATACATAATGAATGAATGGATTCGATTCCAAATCTCAGCACCTCCTCGACATACAGCCACGTTATGTCCTTCTGTGCACACACAGACAAATCAACTCACATCTTCATTCAGCTTAAACTCTCAGAGAGTAACTGTTCACATGTACACACATGTCCCAGATGATCTGAATGTTAAAGGGCTGCGTCACATTGCCTGCACTTGCACACCTTCGTACAGATCTGAGTCAGTGAGGGTGAGATAAGGGAAACACGTCCACCGCTGCAAACCGAGACTTCACATGCAGGAGATATTACATCACAAGAGTCCACAGCTGAATGTTGTGTGTTGTAGAGGCCATTGTTGCTGCAACATGATGCCACAGCCAAGTATTGTGGTGTGTGGCTGCGGTGTGGGAGACAGACAGAAAGACAGGTCACAGTTTGAACCTTTTCTTTTCAGTGAAGTGACTGGCAGAGATCAAGGAACGTCTTTATCAACCTAAGTTAGTGCGATGGATTAAAAAGTGAAAATGTCTTCTAAATGACAGACTCTGGAAAATGCTGAAACCACATGTGTGATTATGCTTGTCACAGGCAGCATAACTGGTTTGTCTTTAATAGTTATTCATACTCGCAGGGTAAAAAAATGTTTTGACACCCTGGGAAAAAACACTGTACAGCAGCAGACGTCCTTATGAGGTGATTCTTAGGTGGAGGACACCATACAGCCAAGCAATCACAAGATACCTTCAATTAATCACCTTAATTAATCAATAGTTATTTCCTTAGAAAATATATCATGCAAGGCTCAACAGTAGAGTGCTGAGAAGTTGACTTATGTGACTTATGTATTATGCAAATCAACCCCTTAGTTAATCGTTTAACACATGGGTGGAGTTATTTGTTCATTGTGTTTGGCTTTGAGCCTTAATTCTGACGGCGTTCCCATGTTTGCCTGTAACGTGCTCACACTTGTTTAAATACACACTCTGTCATGCATAATCCAACAGAGACTCCAGCATGAAGTGTGCGTCGCTTCAGCCATGTTTCTCTGATCCACAGGCTGAAGTTGAGAGTTTGACCCAGAGGGACGACAGGACGCTGCTGACCGAGGTCTCGGCGAGCCTGCAGAGTCTGCCGCTTCAGCCGGTGTACCCCGACGTCCCGGTCATCACCGGAGTGGAGGAGAGCGGGGGTGCTGCTGCAGACCAGGAGGACAAGGATGAGCTAGAGTTTCCACACGACCTGCTGCCCAGTCTGGACTTCAGCAGTGAGTTCAACATCTGGGGGTCATCGCTGGGGTAAGTTCAGGGGTCATACAAACACATACAGTCACATGTGCATACACAACTGTGCATGAAAGATAAAACCAGGACTTGATACTTGGTTTTTGGGTGGCTGTTAAAGTTACAGGAAGTGTGGTTCATGTAAATGAACTACAGTTGTTTGCATTCCTTGTCTATTTCCTGAAAAAACTGAAGGAAGTAAAACCAGACTTTCCTGGATTTTCTACGCAAGACAGATAATAAATCTGCTGTCACTATAGTTGCTTTTAGACATGAACTCCAGGCAATTTCCCCACAATGGGGTCCGGCCTTTCACGTATGAATAACGCAGCAGGAGATTTTCTGCTACGCATTCACAACAACAATGAAATCTCCAGAACATTCAGGCGACATATGCCTGAAGCAGGACCTGATAAATTAGTTCCACTGCAGAGATCACATGTTTTTATTTACAGCACATCGACTTATCCCTAAAAGCTCTTCTGACATCTTCGCCTGCGTCTTCTATGTGTATGACACTGTTTTTTATATTCCTCAAGATATTTATTTTATACTCTCATACAAAGCCCCTATGGAGAATGTCAGGAGATTATCCGGAGTTCAGTGCATGTCTGAAAGAAGCCAATTTTCTCATTCAGCATCTTATGAAAGCAATGAGAGATGCTCTGTATTTAAGTTTTTTGAGTGAGTGGGATTCAGCAGGAAAACTGATATTTCATGTTTTTATGCATAAGTCAAAGTTATGGATACAAATCGAATGATAATTGTGACATTCTTGTCCGTCATCGTGGGACAGGAGCCTATCCCAGCATGCACTGGGTTAGAGGCATAGAAAGACCCTGGACAGGCCACTAATAGATTGCAGGACTAAAATATAGACAGATAGTTACAATGTGATTTAGTTTCAGTTGTAAAAAGTTTTCAAAAGTCTAACTTTACTTTGCCAACAAGCACTTTATCATACTTACAGCTTATAATCAACTTGTTTATTCCAAACTAATACAATTATAGTGTAGTAATGAGATACTCTGGAAGATGCAGGGTCACCATCAATAAAGTCTCATATTATAATCACTGTATAATGGAATATTTATATATGTGCTTGATTTATGGCTGCAAGAGAACAGATATTTATGAACAATGCAGTCAAGGTGAACGTTAATGTGATATTGATTTGTTGCTTGTGTGAATGTCTGCAGAGCTCAGACGAGCTCAGGGAAATGTGAGCAGGTGAACCCTTTGCTGGCGAGCCTGCAGCATCACGTGGAAGTGAGTGGACCGCGGGTGGTTCTAGACACAAGGTACCTCAGAGACTCAGCATGAGGATGATGGTTAGAGGGGGTCTGTCTGCTGTGGGAGAGTGGTCTGCATTATACTGTATAACGATTAAAACAAGGGTGCTTGGAGTGTTCAAGTATTTTTAACCAGTGTGATGGATGTCACAGTTCGGGTGAGGTCTTGGCTTGAGGTGTGGTCACTTCCTTTGTTTCATGCTCTGGTGAATTAACTGCGGACTGACTCAAGTGTCACCTGGCATTCTGCTTTTGTCTCAGTGCTGAGATTAATTGCACTAATATGTTGAAGGCCTGAATGAGTTCTGTGTGACGCCCCAAATAATATTGCTCCTTGTGTAACCCCTTGAATTCTTAAAGCATTTGCAAGGCAGATTAAAACCTTAAGAAAAGATGAATGAAAAATAGACAGAATTCCTGCAAAGTACCAGGACAAACGTGTACATAGTCTTAAAATCCAAAACTGCAAGAAACATCTATTGTGGTAAAACAGGTCATCTGCTAACTTGTTGAGTGTGTCTTGTAGCTCCACCCCTTAGCAGGATGAGTGCCAAGTGGATTAGATTCAGGCCTGTGTGGCAGGCTAGTCAGGTGAGGTAGGTAGTGATTGTTCTTACAAGGAAATGACAGAGCTGAGGAATCATATCAGGTCAAGCATTAACCAACCACATACACTGACACATAAAGTGATCGTATTTATTTACCACTTTATTTATTACCTTATATCTGGACATGAATAGTGACTCGACTGTAGATTATGCTATATATGTTACCTATATAATAATGATCTGTACATACCCATAATGGGATTTAGAGATTAAAAGGAACCCACACCAACTTCCTGTAAAACAGTGGCTTAGCAGTGACTCTGCAATTACAACTGGAAGAGAAATAGCTACCCTGCACCTGCTCTTTAACTTCTTAATGCTAACTGTATACATTGAGGCGTGTTATGCAGGGTAATGTCTGCTCTGATATAATCTTATATTAGCATATAGGTTTATGGTAAGGTTTATACAGGCAGGTTTGAATTACTTTTAATGATTAGGTCTATTATATAATTATATAATTCACAATATGGTGGTAATTAGCCTGTTTCATTAACTCAGAACATGTAACAAATAACATGAGGTACATAACAATAGACACAGAACATAAAATGTGTGTTCTGATGTCTAAACCAAGAAACTCTTGTGACCAGTATGGAATAGACTGTGTTGTTATGTATATAGTACGCAGTAGTTAGCTGCTGCATGGGAGGGGTACAGACTTTTCATAGTGTCCATAATAGGTTCCCACTTAAAAAGTTGGCATGAACAGTTCAAAGTCATAATTCCAATACATTATTAACCAATCAAGTAGAAATTCAGGCTCTCACATTCAGGAGTGTTGCAAAGCAGCCGATCCATCAGAGGAGGCCTCCAGGAATGGCTGATTACATTACGTAACAGCAATGAGTGTTGTGTAGGGCACACAACTGCCTTTGAAATGTGCCAATGTGCTTCTTTACTCGGTGTGTATCCTAAAACGTGTGTTGTGCTGTGTATGAACATACATGCATGTTCATTAATAGCCATATGCATAGAATACACCTGGTATTATGTCTTGTAGAGGAATGCACAAACCTCAGAATAGAAATCCTGAGGTCAGTTGTGTGTGCAGTGAGCATGGGCTTCAATTGCAGCGCTCTGTGGCATCGTGGAATGACCAGCTGTCTGCTTGACAGTCCTAACTCCTCCACTCTGTCACCCTACCCTCGACTCAGGCCTCATGACAGCGACCCAGTTCCCACAGGTGCCCAGCCTCCACCTCAGCTCGCTGCCACACCTCACTCGGGTGTCCGACCCCTGACCCCTCCCTCATCTGCGCTCATAGACAGGGAGCTGCAAGCGGCCTTCCAGGAATGTGAAGAGCAAATGGCCTCGCTGGGCCTTCTTACTCCCATAGAGCAGCCTGGCATCACGCAGGAGACTGTTCACGATGAAGGAAAGAAAACTGAAGGCGTGACAGTTAATAAGTCCAGTGAGTCATCGTCACCGTCTCCAATCATAGTCCAGCCAGGACAAAGCAGTGGAGGCCATGGAAACAAGAACACACATGGAAACAGTGAGGCAGCAAACACTCAGAGAGACGTACTTGTGTTTAGTTTCAGGAATTATATACTGGGCACTGAGGATAGTGCCGGAGCAGCAGAGACAAAATGTGAAATAAAAGTAACACAGAGCACAGATGGATGTGCAGAGATTAAGTCAGAAAAAGAACGAGAGGTACATGAGCAGAAGAAAACACCCTCATCAGATTCAGATTCATGTAAAGAAACCCCAAAGGACGTCGTGTCCCCTCAGCAGAGAGACAATCTAATAGAGGAGCATGTTGATTCTAATGCAACCATTGGGGAAAATGTCAGATTAGATTGTAACACAGTGATTAGGGACGAAGGCACAGAGGTAATAACAGAGACTGCAGACATAAAGAAAGAAAATAACAGTGATGAGTGCAGTATTAGTGTTTGTATAGCTGAAGCTGAAAAGAAAGACGATTTAGTTAATGAAATATTGGGAGGCAACAGACTTCCTTTGAATGATAATGATGCATTTTCTGAGTTGCAGTCAGAAGCGCAGACAGGAACAGACTTTGAGGAGAATCAGTCAAAAGCAGACACGCAGATGAATTCAGCGAGTCACGGACAGGCCGGGCAGAACAAAGAGACAAAAAAGAAAGACAAGAAGAAACAAAGGAGGAAGAAAAAGAAGAATGCAGAGACCGAACAGAAAGCAAAGGCACTGGTACAATCTGACAATGATTTTCAGGCTGAGTCACTCATTCAAGCAGATTCAGAGGCAAAAGCACAATCAGTGTCAGGGGCAGACCTTGTGATTTGTGGGGAGCAGCCTGATAATGGGTTTGATTACAAGCAACCGCTGAGTCCTGCAGGACCGCCCAGCCCCCATCTATCACCCTCACAGAGCCGAGAGGATCGTCTTACTGACTGCTCACCTGCGACCAGCCGGGGTCCTTCTCAGAGGACTCATCTGTCAGATAACCTCAGCCCTGCAGATGCCCCATGTGGCGAGAGCTCAGACAAGAACACGCAGAGGAGGCAACATGCACCCGGAGGTGTCATCAACAACCAAAATACACCCGAGACACATGTCCAAACTACAGTTATCGATGCCTGTGCTTCTGCTGGTGAGAGATCGGATGCACAAACACAGGAGGTTATAGTTACCACAGAAGCAGCAAAACCCACGCAGGAGAAACTGAGCCCACTCACCGACAGTCCAACTTGTGTGGGAGAGAGTTACACGGAGAGTGCCCTTGAACAGGCTATAGTGGTGGTAGCTGCGTTGCCACTGACAACACCCACGATGCCAGAAGTGATAAAAAGCAAGGGAGAGGGCGAGAGCGTGAGTTGCAATTCACCGGAGAGAGTAGCTACTGTAGCATTTGCAGAGAGTGAGAAAGCGGGAGCAGAGGAGGGATTGGGAGGAAGAGAAGAGTGCCTCAGCTCTGCAGACGGAGAGAGAGAAAGGCTCCTGGACAGCCCTCCTCGGCTCCCATTATTCTGTTCACAGGGAAAATGTGGACTTGCATTCTCGGCCAAAGACGGACAGTCGGTGTCTGAGAGAGGCTGCAGCGGCAAAATGCCACACAACTCGGCTGAGACGGAAATGAAGGGACCGCGAGAGACCACCGCTCATGTTGCAGACGCAGAGAGCCCGCCAGCCGAAGAGGGAGACAGAGAGAAGGACACGCTCCTGTTAGAGGCGTACATCAATAATTCTCCCCTAGGGATACTTACTGGTCCTCATCGTCAGGCTCACAGTGCTGTGGGATTGGAGGGAGCAGGAGAGGGGGGAGGAGGACAAAGAAAGGAGGTGGAAGAGAAAGGAGGGCTTGCTACAGACCACAGTTCATTCAGCCAGCCAGAGGGCTATGCTAGTGGGGTGTCATCAGCTGAGACTGAGGAGTGTCCGCCCACCGATGTTGCAGAGTCACAGCCCAAGTCACAGAGCCGGAGTGAGCCGAATGCTGCCGTCGCTGAGAGCATCTACACCGAACAGCACCATCACTCTGACTCCGCACCGCTCCCCACTCAGCCTGAGCAGAGCTCCAGCAGTGCAAACAAAGGGGTGAGGGCTGATCTCAAACAGAATTTGATTCCAGGCGAAGCAGTGTCTTTGGGACACACTTGTGAGGAGTCATCCATCACAGAGACAGAGAGAAACGACAGCCAGCTCCTGCTCAAACCTCCGCCTCTGACTACTCCGCAACGAGCCCCAGTCGAGCGGCAAAGAAGCAACGATCAACAGGTACAGCCTGAGAGTGGCACCACAGAAAGTGCAGCTGAGAGCCAAGTTCAAGCCCACAGCAACACTGGTAACCCTGCTATGTCCGGAATGGCTGTGTTAGTGTGTGGAGGCAGCAGTGGAGGCAACCACAGAGTTCACTTTGCAGACACAGTGAAAGGAGAGGGCAGTTCCTCTGTGGATCTCAGGAACAGGTCAGTGCTGCCGATGGACTACGCCTCTCTGCTTCCCCTGATTGTACATGAGAGTTTGCATCATCCCGTGGTTGAGGCCAGCTACATCTTCCCAGATTTCCTCAGCTTGAAGAAGCCAGAAATCCCCACCAGTGCAGCTTCTACCAAGGATGAACCAACGACACAAAGCTCAGCAGACTTTCCGAAAGAGATTGAGTTGGATAAAGGAGATTTGGCGACCAAAGATACCAAGGAGAATGTTGCAATAGATCCGTCAGGTAACAACAGGTCAGTGACTAACACTGTGGATTTACAATCAGCGACTGAAGCCAGCACAAAACAGCTTCCATGTCCTGCAGAGACGGATCAGACTTGTAATAAAGAATGTTTTGACCTTTTAAAAACAGCAGGAAGTGCCATCTCTAACCCTGATATTGGAACAGCTGAACAGGTGTCGACAAATGTGATCAAGCAAGAAGAGGCGGTAACGATGAAAGACCCTTTAACTCTGTGTTTGTCAAAGGAGAACGAGATGAATAAGTCCCAGGTTGACTCTATAGTTTCAGTCAAGCCTGACGAGTCTCTTTCACTCAGTGATGCCGCTGTCATTCATGAAGAAAAAGAAGGTAGCCAACCCCCCCTCTCTTCAAGTTCTGTGTGTCCAGCTGATAATGTTACTTGTGAGCCCCTAAGTGACACCTCTGCTGAGGTACCTGTTGGGACGATCTTTACTGGCTTTGACCCCAGTTCAAAACCTGAAACTGTCACCTTAACGTGCACTGCCTCTCTTCAGACGACGCCCAGTGACCCCGGTCATCACCACCCTACCCCATTAGATCAAACCGATCCTTTGAATGATCAGCAGAGTGAAAATGAATCAGGGACTTCAGAAGTGACAGTCTCTGACCGGTCGATTCCTGCTATCGAGCAATGTGCCAGTAATCCTGCTTTTGTGCTGCGGCCCCCTGGTCCAATGTTGAGTCACTGGGAGTTCATTAATGACTGTGGTATCTGTCTTCCTGAGGATACAGAGAAGCGCATTGCTGAGGGTGACGCCACCAAAGTCTCTGGAGAGGTGGAGGACAGCAAGAGCGGGGAAATGACACGTATGTCTTTAGCGTGGGATCTGGAGCACGCTGATGTCAGTGCTGAAGCAGATGAGACAAAACTAGAGGATAGAAATTATGCCACAGAGGCTGAGATCAAAAACAATGTGATTAATGATGTTAATATTCAATTTTCACAAGAGGGAAATCTGTTTCAGCCTCTTGATGCAGTCGGGGCTCTTGCAAATGATGAAAATGATAATTTAATTTCTTTATCTCAAACTGAACCTGACTCTGTTGCAATTAAGCCTGTTATCTGTGAAGTTTCCATTCCAAATGACCTCATAAATGATGTCTGCCCACTCATCTCTGACGCGCCTACCAACGAGGCTTCTGATGACGTGAAAAAAGACAATGTAAAAGAAAAATGCAAAATGGAAGGTCATCCGTCATCTGTGCTGTTTGAAGGAGACAGGAAAGAAGTTGAAAAAGCAACAATGGATGATCAAAAGGAAAAGGAGAGCAGTAGGGAGCTGCTGATAGGAAAACAACAACAGAATAATGGACCAGATAAAGAGGCTGAAGGGGAAACTGGAGACCTGCAGCCACCACATAAACATATAGTAGAAAACAATGAGTCACCATTAAGGGAGGAGGTAGAGGGGAAGGGTGGGACTGCATCTGAGAGTGAGACAGAGGCTTCTTGCCTTTCCTCAGACAGACCTGCAGGGTCGTCTAACACCAAGCTCAACACAGAGTCTGTTAGGGAACCACAGACCGTTTCTGATCCGAGTTTGTGCCAAACTGCTACAGCAACACTGGAATGCTGCTCAGACAGGGACCCGGTACCAGGTTTGAATGCAGCCTTTGGCCAATCACCAGATCTAAACTGTTTTGCTCAGCAACAGAAGCAACAGCAACAGCAGAGTCAGGGCTGCAGACACCCCACAGAGGAGGCATCAGGTGATTGCCTAGAGGGGGGAGAAAAAAAGGAGAAGGCCGAAGCCCTGCTTCCAGGAAGAAAAGATGCAGAAGAAGAAAGAGACGCTGCTGTCGAGAGTTTGTGTCAGTCAGAAAGCAGGAAGGGGTTGATACATGATGACAGCAGAGGCTCAGAACAAGTATTAGGTCCAGAGAAAGAAGATGCAGAGGGATCACAAGCTGTTAAAGGAGTTGACAGGGTGTATGTGCCATTTCACACCGGCAGTGATGTAAATGAGAGTGGAGGGGCTGCTGAGAGAAAGGCACCGACTGACATAGTGACAGGAACAACTTGCTCTCTTGTAGGTGAGACAGCACAGGTGGTGGATGGGAATAAAAGCCCTGGGTTAGTGGCAGTTAGTTCGGATGAAGATTTAATGCCAAGCTCCGAGTCTCTGAGTGAAATGGGTGGTAAAGGTCAGCAAAAAGAAAATCTGTCAGCTGCATGTCAAGACCAACAAGAGACCTCAATGAACGCTGCTGTTCCTCCAGAGTCTGCATCACAGGTACATGAGACTTTACCTTTCAGGATACCGGCTTCATCAAAGGTCAGCACAGATAGTCATGACATTCATACCCCTTTTATTCCAAGTGCAAAAGAGGCTGAGGAACTTCGTACAGAAACATTCAGTGCCCTGCCTGATCCTGATGGGCAACCGGAAACTGTGGAAAACGACGTTAGTGCTGCAGTAGCTGTGAAAAGCAACAGAAGTGAAGCTGAGGAGTGTGAAATGCTGGATTCAGTGTGCGGGTCTCTTGAGCTGCAAAGCCCCAATAAAAGCTCAGTCACACAGAGCAGCCCAGTAGCACAAACAGCCATAAAAGGCCCTGATGTAGAGGAGATCACAAGGGAAGATAAAGCAGCGTTGGACGGAGAGAAAGCCAGCAGCCAGGGGAACGGACAAAGTGAGAGAAACGCTATAAACAACGAAGCCAGGGGGAAACAAGATCTTGCAAATCAATCTCAGAGTCGTTCAGAATCAGTTAAAGCTTCAGAGCTCTGTGAAAGTGGGTTGTCAGACGGCAGCACCGACAGGACTGTTTGTCATTCTGAGGGGAGCATTGCTCTCCATGAGTCAAAGTGCCCAAAGGATTCTGCCCAATTAGAGAAGCTGCACCATCAGTTGTCCTTATCAAAACCCAAAGATGTCAAACGTGACACTGAGGTGAAGCAAAGTGAAGGTAAACAATTGGATGAACCTCCTGCCTGCACCTCACCTGTTGAACAACTGTCTGTGGATGTAGAGGCTGCTGAGAGTCCTGATCCTGGACTAACAGCCCACAAACCGGATGCTGACTGGATAAAAGCTCTAAAAGAGGCTGCATCCTGTTGTCAGAGTCACCAGAGAGTTAAGTCAGTGGAGACCTCAAGGTAAAGACAACAACAGTATGTGTGCAAAGTTGTTAAACATACTATATGTAGCATTACTCTAAAAACACCTAGACCTATGTTATATATTTTGTTGACTTGTGCCCTCACATTATTCAAAACGTTTCTAACTATGTTTAAACCCAGGAAATCAAACGTTTTATTTGAAGTAACAGAATAGTCGCCTTGTAATTGCATCATATCATCTTTACCTGGGACTTATCCCGTCTCTGCTATAACTTCAGAGGTAAACAAAGTCTGACAAAGGAAGAACACTCTGCTATTCAGTCGTAATGATACGTTTTATTCAGTGCCATTTGCTACGTAATGTGAATAAAACAGAAACATTTACTTAAAACTAATAAATTACCTCATTCATGAACAGGATTTAAGGCGTGTAAGGTAAATTTTTAATTAATGCTGGTGCGAACAGCTCCCATCATCCCACGCTGCTTCACTTCGTCGTCATTCATTCGCTCCCCCCTACTTTACTATATAGTGTCTTCTACTTAGAGGACAATATAGTGAGCTCATCAGCAAAAGGCGAAAACGTTTACGGACGGTACCTGTCGCATTTTCTCTGTGCTGTTTATATCGTCAGGTGCAGGATTATGATTTACAACATCGGCCGGTTGAAAACAGTACATTTTAAATATCTATATTACACTTAGTTTGAATACTTTTTGGTAAAAACATTGTGAATGATCTTCTTTAAATGTACAAATAAACGTGTTTGTTCTGTAATGCGGTTGTGGACTCCACATCATGATGCATTCTGGGGAAACAATGAGTGCACTATATAGGGTATAACAAAAATTCACTAAACATTCGGACAGCACTACAAAATGGCTAACTCACAATATAGTGGACTAAATCGTGATTAGTGAGTGATTTCGAACACAGAGATCCCCAGTGGCACATGACACTTCACTGGGAAACAACTATATTAATGGAAGCTTCATGCCTTGCACATGTGTCTAAAAAGGTCAGTAGAGGCCATTAAGCACCCCCCTCTTTGTGTTTCACGTAGCATGTTAGCTGGCTGTCACATATCATCTGCTCATGCACATCAAAGGCCCTTTTGTAGTATGTTCTGTATTTTTTACAAATCAGAACCTAGAAGAAGGATTTCTGACTTCAGTAGATCAATATCTTTACTTTAATTCATATTTCCACGTTGCGATGTTCATCTATTTTCCCGTCATTTGGTATTCAGAGTACTGCAGATTGTTTCGCCCTGGACTTGTTGGATATACAGAGAGCAGTGTGACAATGAATATGAATGAGGAGGTAAACACAGAGCTGCACTTTGTATTGACTCCAGCTCTGGTCAGATGACTGTGCCTGTTGAAGTCTAATGGAAGTAATGCAGCCCTTTATATTCAATCGATGACATCAGCTGTGACATCGTCCCTGCTCTCCAGAGCAAGAATGAGCCTTATTTTTCTACACAAAACACAGTCAACACAAACACATGGACACAAGCCCCCACAAACACACACACTTGTCAGTTGTCAGTCATCCCTTGTGCATATGCTGTAAACTAAAACAACAACCCCCCTCCTCTCTTGAATCTTTCTTTCAGAGCCCTCCCGTCTCTGGAGTCTCCTCAACTAGAGTTTCTCACTCCGACCGAGGAGGTAGCTGCTCCTCTGAAACAGGAGGAGGAGGAGGTCCGGCCACCAGACTTGGCAACGGAGAAGTCCACAGAGATCCCACCTCTGAATCGTGTGAAAAAGCCAGTGGATTTTCCTGAACCTTTAAAGAAGTCAATAGATCTCCCAGAACCAACACAGCTGACGGTCAAGTTTTCCGAACCAACCCAAAGCACAAAAGAAGAACCCTCAGATTTAACCAAGAAACAAGAGGAGTCTCCCGAAGAACTTCCAGAAGCCAAAGCAGATCCGCTAATTTCTTCAGAAATTGAAGAGGGGAGCGCGGAGCTCCTAGAACCAGCACAAAGCACAGAAGAGCTGCCAGAATCAACAGAAAATGAGGAACCAGAACCAACAAAGGTGACAACCGAGCCCCGAGAACCTGAGGAGAAGCTGATTAGTGAGCTGTTAGTGGAAGAACCTGTGGAGACCCCACCAGAGGAGCCAGTGAAGGAGCCGGCTGAGGCAGAGACTGAAGCAGTCCAGGATCCTGCTGAGGAGCATCAGGACAGCAGGTGAGTGTCTCTGTAAAACCATAACATTTACAAGTGTTTTCACTGAGACTGGTTCATCTTTACATCTGATAACCATGATAAGGATCTTTGAATTAATGAACCAACTTCCACTCGTTGCTCTGCTTGATCCTGAAGGATCAGTTGTTACCTCTGCCAAGGAGGTTATGTGTTAACCCCAATCCATTTGTTTAATAGTGAGTTTGATTTGAGCAACATAACCCAAAAACTATTGTATGGATTTTCACCAAACTTGGTGGAAAAATGTCAGGGAAGAACCCATAAAAAGTTTGGTACGGATCTGGATCAGATCCAGAAATATTTTATCTCTTCCTTTAACACTACGAGAGGCAGGTGTTGTGTTGCTGTGTTTTTTGACATTTTCACTGATACAAGTGAATAATTCATGGATCTGGATGAAAAAAAACAACACATATTTAGGGAATTTATATCTCTACTAGGGCTGGGCGAACTTTTTCCTCGCTTGTGATTAAAGAACGATTATTTTATGCCCCAGGTTTCATGGGCCCCAGCTGCAAAATTAACATAGCAGACAACCGACAGTTCTTGAATGCACACATTGGGGAAAGTACAGAATTAACCGACATCAGCAAGGTTAAATAAGTAATTTAAAGGTTTTATATGTCGGTTTCGAAACATTTTCGGTTGATTGCCCAGCCCTAATCCATAAGTCTGTGCAGTTTAGTACAGCTCAATTGAATTTAAGAGGACTTTGCGGTGGTATGGGCACTACAGAGTCACATTGTAGTTATTACTGTTTCCTGCAGTCAAAGTTATGAAATATACTCTGCGATGTCCAGTGTATGTTTGCCAATAAAGCAACTACCAAGAGTCTCAGAGCTCAGTCAGAGTTAGGATAAAAAAAAAGAAAAGAAAAAGCCCTTTTACTTCTCAGCTGACCAAAATCTGAGGTTTCTAACATTTGAACATGAACACGTTCACACGGAGACTAGTCATTTGTGGTTGAGTGGTTTTCCAGCCGGCAACTAGACATTAAAATGATTTGTAAATGACCTTTCATAATGTTTCTACTACACTGATCCAAACAGACACATTTTATTGCATCTAACTGATGCCTTGTGTGTGGGCAGATCACACATTGCGATGCCTGAACGCACATAAATTGATTTCCACGCGCACGGAGGCCGCTTGGTGGCTTTGTTTGCCTTTCAGACACCTCGGGGGGGCGTCTGGTTGGCTGTTGTTGTCTGCGGTGGTTTAACAGTGTCAGACTGGACGAATGAAAAGGCGTCACACACATAGGTACTACTCGATGTGATGGCGGTGAACCCTTTATGCTATTAAAACTCCCAACTTGGTTAAATACACATAGTAAAGCAGTTCAGCCGACATGTGGAGATTCAGTATTTATTCAAGCATTTTAACAGCTCTAGCTGGACTCTCTTTCCTTGTAAGTTACTGTTTTACTGAAAAGATTCATCACCAGCCTCGACAGTGTTCATTGTGTATATAAGGATGTGCTCATGAAAGTACAGTGAGTCTCTCGTGCCGGTTGTTGCCGGCCCAGGAGCCATCCCCACATGCCAGAGTAGCACTTGCCGCCTGTCAGTCACAACATTTGTCCCATCACTGCTGTCTGGACAAGGTTTGCTCAGAGGAGGGGTGACACTGCTATTTCCACTATAGGTTTCATCAATGGATAGAGTTACACTTGCGTATGTGTGGCAGAGACAGAAATGTGACTGCATGGTCAATGTGGAGGTGTGTGTGTGTGTGTGTGTGTCTGTATGTTATTTTCCCCGCCCCCCCAGAGGCAGTCCTAGCTGTCAGCCCTGCTCAGTCTGTGCGGCTTTGTGAACTGAAGCCTGTAGTGGGAGGAATTTGGGCAGGCACTCAGCCCCACTGAAGTCATTTGCACAGAGCATACAGAGGGGAACAAAAGCCAGAGTTCAGAGGAAGACTGGAGCATGTGCTGCGGAGTGAGCGTGTGTTTATGACAGAGTCGGTGAGGAGTCACAGACAGAGGGCAGGAGGACTGGGACGCACAGTTATTACCGGCCTCTGGTGTTTTGGATCGGAGTCATTCCCATCACTGACTGAATTTACCTACTGAAGTCGTGTGATGGTTTTCTCTATGGCTGGAATCTGGGTGAGTTGGAGAAGTAGCTGCCCTCATTTTCCCTCTGTGCATGTGTGTGTGTGTGTGTGTCTACAGTAGGAGTTTGTGGTTAAGTCCCTCCAGGTGGATGCAGCAGATGGTCTGTAGGTAACAGTGCTAATAACATTCTGCCGGGGCTGACCTCACCAGATGGGCAGAGGGGGGGCGGGACAGGAGGCGGAAAAGAAAGAACAAAGTTGCGAAATAAACGGTTGTAAGCTAAAGAAAAATCTAACAGGTTATAGCATGTTGTGCTCCCCTCCCTTACATGATTGACAGTTGGTGAGATCGTCCCTCATTAGTTAAAGGAAAAGATTTTTTACGTTCTTGAGAGTTTTTTCAGGAATCCTGTTGGTATGTTAGACTTTTAAAATTAGGATGTTAATAAATAGATGACTTTAGGCCTAGCAGGAACTGGGCCACTGTCTGGTTTGATGTATGACAGATGGTGTAAACACGCCATGCAACTTTCTGGAAATCTTACACTTGATACAAAACAAAACATCTGTTGCAAACTTATTTTTGTTGCTTATGGAACGTTAGGGAATGATTGTGACTCTTGAGCTTGGAATGCAGGATATTTCTCATTCGTGTTGTTGGAGTAAAAAATGAAGTAGGATGTGTTTTAGCCCACATTGAACTCTAAATAGACTAGTTGCCATGGCGATTGTAGTTTCATATGTTTTGCCTGTGCAAGTCATGCAGATTTTTTGTCATTCATTCCACCACTGGTCTTTAAATGATGATTTGATCAGAGAAGTGGACGGTGGAAACAAATTAGTGGGTTATTTATGATGTCTGTGTTTGTAATATATACAGTCAGTGTGTGTCCCTGAGTGTGCAGCACACGCACAGTGTGTGTGTCAATGTGTGTAGGAACAGTATGAGCAAGCTGCTGGCTGCATGACAGACATGGTCCTCCCATCATTACGGCATTAACAGAAAAAAACGCTTTGCTCAGGAGTCAGGACCTTCAGCTAGTTTTGTTTACAGCTTTGTTTATCATTAAACACCCCGACTGTCTTTTCTCATCTAGCTGTTTCCTGTAGATAACACTGAGTGTGCATGTGCTCGGCTTGAACACAGTTCAGGACATGTCCCTTTTGTTTGCTTAACACTCAGTCAATAAAGTGGAAGTTGGAGAATCAGGTTTGTTATCTTGACTTTATGGTGAATTTTATGCATCTTGTCTTGTAAATTCAAGATGTGCTCACGAGTTACCCTGCACGCTGCTCAGTTACAAACAGTGAACCAGTGAATTGGGGCGGCCTGCAGGCGCTGATTACGACAGTGCTGACATGAAGAGATGTGTTGCTGAAAAAGAGCACATGTGCACCCTCTGACTTGTTGCACTCATTCCTTTATGGTAATAAAAACCTCTGCTTGTACATACACATCATATCTAGCAGCAGCTGTTAACCTGAGTGGGCCAGCTGACATTATCTCCACATAGAAGCAACGAACCAGTAAATACTCCACAGGTCCTCGGTGTCAAGGGGCATATTACTTTCTACTCTCTGCTGCTTGCTTCTGAGTTTTGGTCCAAGTTGTGACTTGTTTCTATTTCCAGGCTGCATGTGCAAAGTTAGCCACAGATGCTTACGAGGGTAAAACACACTTTAAAACATTTGCATATATGTTATTATAGCATGTTTTCTTTTCATACAACCATCTTGCATCAATTAAAAAATCTGTACCCTCATAATGGGATGATAGGAACCAGGCCCCTGTTAAACTCTAGCTTTTAACGCCCTGTAGAAAAGCACACGCCCTCATTAAAGGTTATTAAACTCTGACTTTACTCGAGAACAGAGTTTCACTTTCAGTCTGAAATGAGCTGGTTGGAAAGTGCAGCTCAGCAGACAGTTGATGCTCGATCACTGTGAATGTGCTTTAGCTTTTTCCCAGAACTTATTGTTGACTCTCTGTTCTGCAGAAAAGGCTGCTGGGGGGTATTTTTAGAGCTAAAACAGAAGGCATGCCCCAAGTGGGTAACAGCTGCACGGGGCGTCCGCCGCAATGCCTGTCAGATTAGACTACGCCTCCTGATAAGACCAGACTAGATCTGTGCCAAATCCACTCCACCAATGATGACGGACACTGATACCTAGAGACGGGAGTCTTCAATGCTGAGGACAAGTGGAGCAAAGAAGGGAAACGTGGGCTGTCATGTAGAGGGATTGATGAGTGGAGTTGCACCTTCAGTTTCGATGTACTTTAAACGTCATAGCTTCCTTAGGATGGTTGGAGTGAGCATTTAGTTTTTCAAGTCACTTCTGGTTTAGGGGCAGAGCAGAGTGTGTAGTCTTTCTCTTATCTGAGGTAAGTTTCCTTCATGGGAAACAAGAGTTTGTCCACCGAGTTCTTTCCAAATAATCGTACTCGGCCGCCTTATTTCAGTCTGTGTGTTGATGTTTTTGCGCTCCCTCCCCTGCAGGCCCCCCCTCGCTGAGCAGGCACAGAGAAGTGGCTGTCCCCCTGCCTCTCCCCTGCCTCCCACTTCCCCCTTCCTGCCTGAGCCCCCTCCTCACCTCCACGACAGCGCGGAGTTCCCCACTCCTCCTCCCACACCCCCGGAGAGACACACACCTGAAGTAACCCCACCTGCATCCCCCAGCCTTCCTCCTCCTCTCCCTCCTCCCGCAGCCCCTGCATCCCCTCCTGTACCTCCTACTCACGAGGACCCCGGCCCTGCTTCTGCACCCTGCCACCAGAACTTAAGGTAAGCACATGAGCTCTGACTACCTGTCACTTGTCCTGAACCTGTTCTCATTTCATCATCATGTTTGTCACGTTAAAAAAGGTGATGCGACTGAGTGAGTGGTTTCTTGTGTGCCTCTACTCTGCTTTAGTTGTAAGTCCAGTATAGATTTGCCCCGGGCTGACACTAGTCCTTTTAGCCTCCCTTGACGACAAGCAGCCACGTCTTTATCCCTTCAAGTCCAGTTCAAGTCAAATTAACGCATTAAGTCGACATCTGGTTCACTGATTTATCTGATACGTTTGAATTCTTACAGCTCCAGACATTTGGGGGAAATGTGCTCATTATCTTGCCGGTGGTTACATGAGAAAACTGATACCAGTACTCCCACAGCTACGTGGTAAATGTGTAGCTGGGGTGGGCAGGTGGTTAACTTGGCTTTGCATAAACAGCGGGGAAAGAGTTTGCCTGGCTCTGTCCAAAGCTAATAAAGATCTGTGTATCTGCCCCATTCATATTTGTCAGTGGTTTCAGTGATCTCATGTAGAGGGATAAGGAGCATGTCTCTTTAAATGTTGAATAATTCCTAGAAAGCAGCTGAGCAGCAGTGAAATCCAGATTTATTACCCCAGGCACAAAATTACAGTATAGCATTGCTCTATGTGTCTACCACATGATTTCAAAGGAAATGGGATTTGCCAATTTATGAACTTAGTGGTCATGGAAACTCTAATGTAATGTGTATGTATAATTGTGGCTTTCTAATAGTTGATATCACAAATGCAGAAGGAACAAATGGTTTTTGTGGCGCACTTTAACCCAATGGATTTTCTATTTTAACCACTTGGTGTATTATGACAGCTTCATTAACTTGCATGCTGATTATATTTAAATGCTTGTCATTATTTTGCTTTCAGTACTTAAAACACTAGACATTATTTGCAGGGTGTTTTGTCCTCGCTGTTTATTTATTTTCACAGACTTCAGTTGTAGGAGGGTATGACTCAGCCACTTTCTTAGTGCAGTGTTAAGTACCACCAGCAGAGGGCTCAGAGTCCAGTGCTCTTGTTGTAGTGCTGGCCTGTGTCATCTGAATGCTGCAGTCACCTGGTGTTTATAAATGAATGAACACTGGGAAACACAAGCTCTCATGTATCTTAACATCAGCATTTAATCAGAAAAGACTGTAATATTTTCTGTGTAAAATGATATACATATATAAATATTACCTATTAACCTAATGCTGTTTGGCTTCTAACCTGCTCAGAGAAGACCAGAACCAGAAAGAGGGCTTGGAGAACGTAGTGTTGTTATATTATTTATGACATCTGAGAGGAAAGCCGTGGAGAGAAGAGGGGTACCTACATAGTAACATGGGCTGAATGTTCTGATTGGATGTCACAGATTGTTTGCCTGCAGAAACACAAAAAAAGCCTAAATATGTGCAGGTAAGATCTATACTTACAAAAAGAACATTAGTTTGAGTACAAAGGCCATAATGGAGAGAAAACTGACATTTACTGGTAATTAAGAGATAATATATCAGCCCGTATAAGACTAAACACCTCCCTCTGCTGTCAGACATTTATTATATTGCTCAAAGGCACTTCTTCATCATTTAAGTCAATTCAAAAACGAAACATTGTTTATGTGCATTTTCCTGAGGGATTTTTAAAGAGTAGTATCTTGAGTAATAATTACATCTCTCTGAAGAAAAAAACTGCTTTCTTTCCTTTCTGAGTATTTCAAAAATTTCAAAAGACTTAATCCACCAGTGACACACATTTGTTGACAAATTGAGGCTGATATAGAGCACTGCATTTCACAAGCTGCTATTATTTGACATTTTACTGTGACCGGCATTCTCAGCATTAACTTATCTTATTACTGTGCTCGTCTGCAAACGAGAAAGTGGGCCGATGGATGTCTGAGCTTTTGTTTCATTGCGTCTTTATTTTTGAGATGTCCCACTGAAGGGCCCTGATCCCTCCACCGGCTGATTGTGGCCATTTTTCTTTATTGATATAAAGAGAAGGAATTCGTCTGTGTCTGGCGTGGGTTTACTCCCACTTCATCTCACAGTCCACACACATGCAGATTGGTTAATAGGAGACTCTAAATTGACCATAACTGTAAATGTGAATGTGAGTGGTGGTTTGTTTGTGTATGTTGGCTCTGTAATACTGTCCAGTGTGTACCCCCATCTGCTGCCCTATGTCAGCTGCTCCCTCCCCCCATGACCCTCAAAGGATAAGAGGTATAGAAAATGGATGCATGCATTGTTTATGCAGCTTTTTCTAAGCTTCAGGTTCTTAACCTTCTTGTTCAGCAGCAGCTCAGCTGGATGATCAGAGGAGCAGATCAGCACAGATATCTAAAACCAGGATTCCCTAAAACACGTTTTTATGACTTATGGAGCTGCTTTACTCTGTTTTCTATATTCTGTTTATTGTATAGTATTTCCAGCCTTTACTATAGCAGAGCATATTTACACTCAGCAGCAACAATCTGTCTTACAATATTGGCGTTAGTCGCCCACTTTGTTGTAAATGTGTGATCACTGCTGTGGTAAGAGCGATTTCATGGTTTACGACAGTCAGTTTTCTATTTATTTTAATTTCTAGATTTCAGAAGAATGAATTTGAGCCCGTAACAGATGAAGGTGCACACTTTCACTTGAACTGCTTTCAAATTTCACTATGGCACTTCTAAAGATACTTTTGGTGATGATCCGCCAACATTTTATGTCAGTTTTTGAAAGTAAGGCTTGATAAATCTGTAACTAACAGCAGCTCTATATGAACTCTCAATTCTATATTTTATTTTTTTCAGCACAGGTAAAACACATTAACAGACACAAACATATCATAAGTTTTCTTCTAAGTAACAAGTAATAGGAGTCTTGCAGGCTACATTTAGTAGGATGGTAGTGACCCTGATTCTTCTTGAGTGCCATTATGAATCTTTCAGAAAACCCTGCCACAGCCATAATTTCCAGTGCATGAGTTTGCTGAATTTTTTATTTCTTCATGTTCTTCAGGCTGCAGTTAGAACTGCGTGGCGAGGCAGCAAAGAGAGGATGTTGATGCTGCTCATTCAATAGAATAGGAACTTGTAATCGACACACACACTGAACAAGCTTTGCTGGCCTACATACGTCTGTGAACTGGTTTGGGGTCTGCACAGCAGCAGTAATCAATATGTGTGCTTTAGCAGGGGTCTGCGTTGGGAGTTGTGAGTGGGCAGCATTTTTTAGTTGTCCCCTCGGGCTATGAAATGTCGAACAACAGGCTCATCTGAGACTAGAGATACATCGATATTCTTTGTGAACATCTGTTAATGGACTTCATGTGTACATGCAAACAGTGACCGCTTTGCAATGTGCTGTTAGGTTGGATTGAGCACTGGTTAGTGTGTATTATGATGTGCAGTGGAACTACATATCATTGTCTTTTCAGCCCAAGTGGGACACCTGAACCCCAGTGCTGCAGGTTGGAGATCCTATTGTTGGGAGCCCTCGTTTTCCTCACATTCCCATGAGCGAACAATAGATTTATAGCTCTCATATTTCCACCATGCAGCGAGTCGTTTTCCCACTGCTCCGGGACGATCAATGGGAAATTTGTAGAACCTGTTCCTGCTCCTATTTCCATCCCACAGGACACATTATTTGCGTATGACACACAGAACACAAATTCGAAGACACAGTGAGACAGAATATCATTATTGCTCTCCCTATATTTGATGCAGTTTAAGGTTTTGGTGAAATAAATAGATTTCTGCTGCACAGGGATTTGACACAGAGACACTTTTTTACTTAGAAAATTTAGATGCTCACATGTCAATGACAAAATGTCTCTGCCATTTCGTCTGATAATAGCTTGTAAATGTAAAAAGCTTATTGGCTTTGGAAAATCTTTAAATATGTAATCTGTATTGGTTGTTTGGTTTATGTTGAGTCACTGCTGGAGTGGCTTGAATGAAACCTAATAGGGTCAGAGTTGAATAATGCACATACATACTAGTTTCCCAGAGTCTATTGTTTACCTCTGGTTGGCTACGCTGAGTCGTGGAAGCTCCCATTGTGGGAAAAGAGGCAAAAAAAGATGATATTTTTCTCTATGCATCATGCAGGGTAAGAAAAGGGGGATCCTGGGAGGACAAAGGCGATGTCGGGAGATGAGTTACTGTGGAAGAGAGGAAGAAGGGGGACTGACGGAGTGAAAGAGAAAGCCCCTCTTACGTGGTTTCAGGGGTCTGCTATTGTTTGGCTCCCCTGCATAATGAAGGTAGTCGAGGAAAAAAATGCTGCTTGTCTTTTTAAAGGCACAGGAGGCTGCTGTGGGGGGAGAGAGTGGAGGAGAGAGGGGGAGGAGGCAGTGAGAGCTGCAACAACACAGCTCAGCGATATCAGAGACAGACGAGGCACATCGCACACTCACAGGACACAGAGAAAACAGGATTATCGTTTCGCCCCATCTGCTGTGGATGATTTTCCTCTCGACATTTTCCCCTTGGAGATTTTGTTTTCCTCCTGTTGTTGCGTCATTTGCACCTCCAGATGAGACGCAGGAATATTCCGTTCAGTGTGTAGAGGAGCAGAGGAGCAGAGGGATGCTGTGCGTGGAGCCGTGAATCACCCACTGCTCTCCTCCTGATGCGAGCTCATCCTCTGCACTGCAGCACAGTCAGCTCGGCCGGGGCTCTCCTCCTCTTGCACAGGCTGCCTCCTCTGCAACGACCGGAGTGAGAGGCGAGAGGAGAGGGGGGAGCAGGTGCATGTGGAGGGTGGCTGGAGAGCTGGAGCAGGCAGGGGGGACAGGGGGGGCCGAGCTAGCTAAGGATGGGAGCCAACGAGTCTATGGAGCAAGGACTGACCCCCTGTCCCTCTCAAGAGCACATGTGAGTTTGACTTTAACTGCATTCATGCTCAGTGTTCTGTCTGGAAATGTTCAGACTGAGGCGATCGAGCTAATTAAGAAACTATCAATTATGAACAATTACTTAATTAAAAGCTGGAGGTCTGTGGAGCTGCTCCAGCTGCTTCTGCATTGCTCTTGCATGCAATGATTTATTTACTCATGGCTTGACATTGGCTTCCCATGCAACGTAAATGTTATTTGTGGGTCCAGACTGATTTATTATGCATCATGCACTCACGTGCCGAATTAAGCCTTACACACATTTCTGTCTCTGGGACATTCTGTTTTGCTGCCTCCTTTGGTTTTTGATCCCTTTTTGCTTTCTTTCTGCAAAATACCCCATCACACTCTGAAATCCACTGTGAGCGACTGAGCGCGTCATCATGTTGTTGTTTTCTTTTGTGATGTAAATAAGGATGAGAGAATCGGAGCACGTGCACAGGCACAAATGCCAGATCAGTCCTTCTCCACTACAGGTACTACACGTATGGATGAGATGTAACAGAGCACTGGGAAGCCTGTGGGAATGAGAATGAGGCAATGGGTACAGTAGGTGCCGCTGGGAGGCTGGTGGGGTGATGTTTTGTTCTGCGTGGAGCAGGAAGCGGCTGGTGCACTGGGAGCAGGAGCTGGTGACGGTGTTGAAATAGAACACGCTGTGTGGGGGCAGAGGAAGATAAGTCAGGTATATTAGTTGAAGACAGAACGAGAGAGCGAGTGAGAGAGAGAGGGAATGGGGATAGGGAGAGTGCTCCACTTTGCTGTGTTTTATTTATATCACAGACACACTGCTGCACAGGGGAAGAGGGACCAGGGGAGGAAGACAAGAGAGGGATGAGGGGAATGGGATAAATGTGTGTGTGCTGTGTGTAATGCAGAAATGAATGATTTATAGCATTTTGCCTGTCAGAGCTCGACTGAACTCAGAGCTCGTTGGACCGAAGTGCAGCAGGGAGGGAGATTTTTGTTGCTTTTTTTCTCCCACAGGTGACCGGAATAGTTCCCGCCATCCCAACCATGACTAACAAGGCTTTTACTCCCTCAGTTGTGTAACCCTGTCAACACTACTCATGGTGTATGTAAAGCCTTCACACATTGAAGCACTGCAAGGCTCTGATGTGGAACGATTGAGTCTTAAGTAATGGACCAAATTCTGTTTACGCTAAAGGGAATTTTTATTCTTTTCATTTTCATTTCATCTTTGGATTTAGTGGATCTATTGGGGATAATATTCATAGTAATGTTTTCATTACTTTGATCACCTGAAACTAAGAATTGTTGTATTTTGTGACTTGAGAATCGGATCGGTGTCTCTTCCACCGAGTGTCTCATATGATCTGACACCGTGGTGAATTTTTTAAAGAAGCAACGTGAAAATAAAAACCATTACACCATTCTATCCCAGTTACAAAATCCTGACAGAACAAGCTGGAGCTCAGTTCTCTCACTGAAAAAGAAAAGTGGGTGTGGGATATAAAAGGAAAAGAAAGGAAAAGTAAAGTAGATGTTCAGATGTTATGATGTGTTGAAATTGATAAAAAAAAAACGTATGACTGTTGTCGTGAGTTAACAAAAGATAAAGTGAAACTTGATTATGACTATTTTATTATTTCTAAAAATTTTACACGTTTTAAGATGCTCATTTAAAAAAAAACTTTTCTATTTATTTTATTTTTTACTTTGCATGAGAAAGGATAATTTATTTTTTCATTATAGCCCTTATTTGTAATCCCACCACCTCAATGAGAATAAATATTATTGTATCATAGTTTGTTTGTTTAGTTGATATATCTAATATTTCAATATATGTTGCACTGAATCCTAACACTACACATAATAATGTTCAGGACCTTTTCTTTGAGGAAATGTTCTTGATCTGCACAATTTAATTGAAATACCACTGTACTACTTCCTAAGGGGAGGGTGCAGTTGGTTGTAATATGTAATAATTACATATATTATGTAATACTCCCTTTCGGCTCTGATTCACAAACCTGACCTGACCTGTTGTTGTTTAATTTGCCATCTGCTGGCAGTCAAAGTCTCCGATTAGGCTCGATGAGGTATTACTCTTGGAGATTATCTTAGTCTGTCAGTGGCTTCTTTGTTTTGGAACTGGATGAGTGGGTTTCTTGGACAAAGGGACACCAGACTCCTGAGGGGATGATCAAACACACTTTTGTACCATTCTCTTTATGACCTGCAGGAAGTGCAGAGTGATTCTCCATAAGATTCCATTTCCTGAAGATTGAAGAATCAGACAGAGCTGCTTTGTGCTCTGTGTCCCATTAAAAACAGCCTCTGCAGATTGCTCCCTGCTCACTGCACCACATCTGTGTAGAAAATGGGGAGACTCATGTAAAAAGATATGAATAATAATAATGATGTAGAGCTTCACAGTCTGTACAGTGGTTATGATGTAATACTTCATATCCAGACACATTCATCAGGGGATAACAGCACAGGAGCTCCCCCTGTTGGTCTCTTCATCTCAGCATAAGACCATAGACTGCACAGCGTAATAAAGAACAAACGCAGATACAATACAGAACAAAACAGACATTTACCCTCAGACAAAGACATTTAATAATGGTAAGCATGTGTCACAGCACACTTCTTGCTGAAGAAAACCTTTCCCTGGTTCTTTAATTCCACAAATTGCAAAGAATAAATCATAAATCAAAGCAGATGTGGGAGACGTGATTGCTGCATCAAGAGAAGATTAAAAAATAGGATTTGTGGAGATGATGCAGGAGTTGACGGAGAAAATGAGGGATGTAAAGGTGGAGGGAGGGAGGAATAGAAAGAGATAGATGAGCGTGGGTGTCCAGACAGAGAAGGGTGTTTAAAGGTGTTTGACAGGCACGAGACGGTGGAGGGAGCTGTCTCTCGGCAGATAATTCATTGGGGCTAATCACACAGCTGCTTGCAGACCGGGAGCCAGCCGCCATCTATCCATCGCTTCTCCGTCTTTTTCCTTCATTCCTCATCAGTTGCCTCATCCTCCCCCATCTTCCCTTTGCGATGACATCATTTTTTTTATGCAACACACAAATGCTAATTAATAATCACAGCATCTTCTGTTTTGGAAGAATATGGAGGCTGTAAATTGACAGATAGGTGGTGTTGGGTTGACTTGTGGTGTCAGTGTAGCCCAGTTTCTCCTACTTCCCCAGGGCTTGGCGATGGCTCTCCCTCGAGCTCTGTGAAAGCTGTCGAGACAGGTGGAGTTGGATTTGGAAGCAGAGACACGTTTGGCTGTCTGAAATGCAGCGTCTCCCCTGCCTCACACTGCACAGACTCTGTCTCCAGGCAATCTGAGAGGCTCCTATCGCTTACTGCTGCTCTCTTTGTTTCTATTCAACCTCATACCCCGACTGCTCATCCGTGTACACGCAGCCATTCCTCTTTCTGTGTTTGGTCTGCTGTTTGGTAGCATAAGAGCTGCAGAAGATGCAACTGTAATAACACAGATGGCAGATTCATTTATGATTGCAGTCATTGGAAAGCTAAATAAAGATGATTGATTCTGGGAGGTGTAGAAGAAACCAGCTCGGGTGATGCTGATGCAGCAGCACCTCGCATCATTAATGTGCAATGTGCAGATCCTGGCTGGTTATAAGCCTCTGTTGCGTCTGCGTCTGTGCCTTGGCCCCAGTGCATTCTGGGCCGTGTGCATCCAGCCACTCTGCTCATGTTTTTCCTGCCAACGTGGAACATATGGCGGCGACAGCCTCCAGTTGCCATAGCAACACAGAGTTTGCAGTTGCATGAAAAATGGCCTCTGCATGGAGAGAAACTGAGCACGTTTTTTCTTTCTTTTTACTGTTTTGAGTTTTCTTACCATATATCCGTAACTGCATGATTTTTTTTCCCCATATATTTAATTTTGTGTGCTGGAAGCTTTTTTGTTCGTTGGATACAGCATTAGGGTCCTGTTTTTGGAGTGGTTTCTCACTGCCTGCCTTAAATCATCTGACAGTATATGATCCTGGTTCCCTGTGACTGATCCAGATGGATCCCCAGACAGACTCATCTCATCCTGCTGGGACACACCGGGCCCTCGAAGAGATTATAGCTCTGGCTCCCTTCTCAGCCATGTGCTGTTTCATCTCACATCACAGCACCATGAACATACTGTGTGTGTGTGGGGAGGTGATTTCAAAGCTGAGGAAATATATTCAAATGAAATAAACAGGTACAACTTATTATTGTAGCCCTTGTTGGAGCCCATCATGCTGTCCAAGGTTTTTGTGTAGCCTGATCAGTTTTGTAGATTTGACAGAGGAGCATGTTGCTGTGCAAGGAGACTTTGTTACTCCTGCCATATTGTTGGCGTAGAAGAACCCCCCACTCTGCTGGGATATGGCCCCAGGGATAAAGGACATATTGACCATGGCAGCAAAAACATTTATTACCAGCCCACTCTATAAACATTAAAGTCTAAGCTCTGGAATTGTGTTGCATCGGCCATATCAGCTGTATTAATAACTAGCTGCTGATTCCGGCCCCCATGTCTCTCACACTTTACCTGCTTTTAATTTGAACCATATTTTGTGTGTATTGTCTGTGGGGATGTGATGAATTAGCCCCACAAGATGCTGACTGGCCTCAGCATGCCTTCCGGTGAGCCTCTATTGATTGAATCAATACATTGTGGACACATGAGTTGTCATTTAACTGTGGATGACTCCAATAATGTTAGCGTAACCTCAAGGGATTGGGGGTTTTCGTCGCCATTTTTATGGTTCATTGTAAAAGACTAATTTCATGGTGCGGTCCAAGAATATGATGGTGAGGCCATCTTCTGCACCTGCACACACATATATTTGACACACAGTTTGTCTTCTGCATTGACTAAGACATTGGTTCATGTACATGTAGGTGAATTATTTTGGGAACTCGCTCAAATCAATATATTTCAGAAAATAACTGGGGTCACAAGTTCTCTGGTATATGGCTATTTTGGGCTGAAAATTGAAAATGTGTCAATTTGTTTAATTTTAAAATAAAAGGAGACCAAGTGGAAATAATGAGACAGGACATAGTATTGTACATGAAATGTAGTGGTGTTAAATGTGATGAGTGAGCTGGTTGTCAGCAGACTGCCTTCCCTGTATCGATACAGCAGAGTGGCTCAGAGGCAAGAGAGGAAGAGAGAGAGTTAGAGGGAGGTACAGTAAGGCTTGGATAGAGAGAGAAAGAGAGAGTGAGGCAGGGAGAGTTGTATGCAGGCGGTGGGCTTCTGCAGCCAGTCTCATTTAGTCTCATCTCCTACTGGGGAGGAGTGGAGACGTGCTGATATGGACACATAGAGAATCGCACAGGGAAAGGACTGTAGATAGGAATCAAAGAGAGCTGCTTGCTGCTAATTAGACTATAGAGAAAGGTATAGAGAAGAAAAAGGCTGCGTTCAATACTGTGGTCTTAATCATCATCTGAGGACGAGGCATTGGGCGTCTACCTGTGTGTCAGGCAGGAGCATTGTGAGGGTTTAGCCAGCCGGTAGCCATGGCAGTGACTGCGTGGCAGGCTCTGTCTCCGCTGCAGTGGGCTCGCTGGGGCTGGGACACGCTGCTGGGAGGGGCAGGAGACGGGGAGAGCCCAGACTCGGATCCGACTCTGGGGCTTTTCCGGAGTTTCTCATGGAGCTCACGCCATGGCATGATCAAGGCTGGCGGGGGGCTGGTCAGACAGAGGTGAGAGAGTGAATGGGATGATGGGCCACGGATGAAATTAATGATGACAGCACTGGAGGATGGAGATTGGTATTCAGGTTGTGTGCTTATCTTTGCTACCAAATGTGTAATGCAGAGGAAAAACCAATGCAGTGTTCTGCTTAGGATGATAACATTGTGGTTATAATTTGCCATCAGCCAAATCCGTAATTTCTCCATTTGTGGCTTGATGTTCATCTCGGTCAACCTCCTGTTTATTGTATAGCTGTCACATCTTTGGATGTTAAGATGGTCTCCTGTCTGTGTGTATGGGATGTGTGTGTCGCGGTGTGTGTGTGTGTGGGGAAGGGGATTTTATGTCTGTCACCTTTAGTCACAGCAAACTATTCAATATCTGTGACATAATAACTCAATAAATGACCTCAACACATGATAATCTATCTGCTGTCTTGACAAAATTTGTTTGTGTTGTTGAAGTGGAGACATATTTAGCTCTGCCTCTTGCGATATTGATACCAATGATCGTAATTCAGAGTCATCGTAGTTCAAGTCTGATTCCCAGCATCCTTGACTTAGTTTGTCCTTGTCTTTTGTTAAAGGAGCTCAGATTCTGATGGAGCGTTTGAGACCCCTGAAGCTACCACTCCAGTCAAGGCTGTTTCTCCTGTAGACCCCCAGATCCTGCTTCTGACATCTGATGACAAAGGTACAGTAGATATTGCACTGTTCGTGCTTAGCTCAGTAAAATACTCTGTGGTAGTATGCTGTAGCCTGAGGAGTGCAGAAAAAAGACCATGTAAAGCAAAGTCATGTTGCACCATCTAGTGGAAACAAGCGGTATATCTGGCTATTTGAAGACAAGAATCTCCACTTCTCAAACTGATGCTTTTGGAGTATCTAGGAAAGCTCGACCAATCAGTTAGAATATTTCAGAACCAGAATATTTTTCTGTCCAGCAGAGAGATTCACTGAATTATTTTTAACATGTTAATTTTTATCATTGCATCTGAGCAAAGCCAGTCTGCAGCTTTTAGCTACATGCAGGATTTCTTTGTCACATTGGAACTCACCAGTTTAACTATATCATCATCATAATGTAATTTATAAATTTATTTTTGCTATGATTTTGCATTTTTAATGTCTTGAAACCTTTTTTATACGTCATATAAATTTCCCCATTGTTGGATTAATAAAAGAATGTGATTCTTTATCTTTTGCAGTAGCAGAGACCTCAGTCAGTGACCCTGCCTCTGACTTGACTTCAATTGATGAACGATGCCGTTCTCCATCTATTGTTTTTGATGAAAACAAGCCAATCGCAGCCAGTGGCACATACAACATTGCGCATAATGCTACTGATTCATCAAGTCACACACTCGCTCGATCCCTCAGCCTCCAGGGAGGAGAGCTAGAGAGCTGTGGTCTGTTTGATGGATCCACAAAAGGAGGTTTCCAACCAAATTCAGAGTCCTTCAGCGTAGGCACAGAGAGTGCCCCAGGTACACTCCACAGGCCCAAGAAGGTCCGTCCTGGTTCTGTGAAGAAGAAGCCTCTTGTTAGACAGAACTCCAACCCAGAAAGTCCAAGGCCTGCCTCATCCAGCAGCACCCCAGAGGTCAAGAAGCGGGCAAAGCCTCGAACTGCCAGCCCTCTCCTGGCTCAGGAGGAAGCAGAAGGAGGATCTGCAACACCGAGCCCTGGAGGAACCCTCCGCAGAACCAGGAAGAACCGTGTTGAAACTCCACCTCCTCTCCTGGAAGAGACCAATCACACCAGCCAAGAAGAGAGCCTTGTCATCCCTGCCTTACCCTTGTGCCACGAGGAGACACCTCTCCCTGGTAGTGCAACAGACCAAGAAGAATCTCCCATCCCCCCTTGTACCTCCTATAAATGGGATCCAGATAATTTTGATAACATTGACCCTTTCAATACAGGAGGTAGTAAAATTGCCAACTCCCCAGAACTAGGACGTAAAGGTCCAGTCTCTATTGCTACGCCTGCAGAGAGTTTCCCTGTCCCTGCTGCAGACCCACATCAATATAGCCCTCCAGCTCCTGTTCAGGAGCCAATCACCAACCCTGAAGAGCAACCGATCAACCCCAAGCGTCAGGCGGTAAGGCTGGAGTTTGACTACTCTGAGGAGAGCAGTGAGGTGTCACACCAGGCCTCACCCCCACTCAAGAAAGTGGGCAAGAAACCTGGTTCCAAGATGCCTCTGAGGAAACCAAAGCTGGGGATGAAGAAGGCTCCTCCAGCACAGCTGGAGCAGCTGGACAACGACTCTCCAGCAACACACAACGGCAACGACGATGAAATCTCTGCTCCTAAAGCATCATACAGTTTTGAAACGGACAAGTGGGAAAATCCAAATTTCAATCCATTTACCTCCAAGACAGGAATTGGCAACTCCCCTAAATCGTCCAGGCAGTCTTACAGCTTTGACCCCACTAACTTAGACGACTCAACAGAACCATTCAAATCCTCCAATAAGATGGCCGACTCTCCCCCGAAGGCCTCTGCCTCTTTTGAACTGTCATCCAATGACTATGATAATGAAAATGACAATGACAACCTGGGGGAACTGGAGGACCAAAACCAGAACAAACCTGCCAAGAAAAAGAAAACTCCTCTCAAATCGTGAGTTCATGTAGCTCCATACAGACATACACAACATCACATTACAGACCTTCATTTGTAGGAACATCTGCATCTCTGTTGTTGTGGGTTTTTAGGTTAGTCTGTGTGTTTGTGGTCTAATTGTCTACTATGGCTTGTAGTGTCCTCTGTCTGTCACCTGTGTCTGTGTATTCTCGTATGCCACAGGAAGTCCAGGGGTGTGTCCTCTCTATGTTGTTTGTTGTAAGTACAGGGGCATCACAACCATCCACCATTTGATCCTTAATCCCATTGTGACTTATTCTAAGTCTGCACGTTGCCCAGGTGTCCCTCCTCATATTAACAGAAACATCACAATCCATTATTATTATTAACTACTATTAAATAATCCCATATAAACATTTTGTCTGCCCATTTTAATTGCAGAACAAATATCTTCACTCATTCTGTATTATATACAGTATATACATCAATATACACATCGTTTCAGTGTAGTCTGCATCATGAAGGATTTTAAACCTTCTACCACCAGAGGTCCGTGTAGCTGTGCTCAAAGAGGTTCTGTTAAATGATGAAGAATTGATCAATGCAAACAAAACACAAGGTTACGTGTTATTTACTTCAACAAGGAGTGTCTGCTTTCATTGGGGTTTGTTCGTTTGTTAGTTCGCAAGATTATGTAAAAATTACGATTAATATTTACTTTGTGGAGGGGTGGGGCATGACCCAAGGAAGAACCCATTACATTTCGATTTTCCCCATCCCTCCAGTTTAACATTGCGAGATATGAGCGTTCTCAGCCTTTTCCTTGATTTCTCATACATAATTATTGAATCTTGATGAAAAAATCAGGCATGTTTAGGGGACTGATATTAAGATTTAAGTCTATTTGGTGCAGATCCAGATAAAAATCCAGATCTGGTCAATGTAAATATGGTTTCATAAGGGGACTGTTGGGCCTTGGTAGAGGCATGCGCTCTACTGAGTACCAATCAACAATCAAACTATTTTTTTTCAAGATCAAAGATTCTGTTAATTGACAAAATGTTCCATTATCTTCTCTATTGAAACTATCTATTTTGTATACTTATGTCTGTCTTTGTGATAGATATTTCAGTGACATGCCAGAGTGAAACAAAGGAGGTACTCGTGCACCCTCTTGTGTTCACTGTTGGCTATTGTTGGCTGAAAGAACTAAAACTGTAAAGTAACAGTCAATTTTTTATATAAAGATGTGCCCTTTTTTGTAATATTTTTTCTAAAATGAATTTGGCATTTAAACAATAAAACACTGCCTTAAATGTTTGTGACTGGATGCAGAAATGTACAGACTGAAGTAAAAACTAGCTCACATTCAATTCACAATACTAAAGAGGGTTCACCTTTATAATTCTGTGACTTGCTGAATTCCAAGGTCATCCCAAGATAATCAACCAGTTCTTGAGAGCTCCTGCTCACAGTGAAAGTAAATAGCTGCAACTAACTGTTAATCCATAGTAATACATTATGTTTGCATTATGTCCTAACTAACCCCTTACATCCCTAAATGCATTAATGTCTGGTTTCTGTGCTATATGTCAGTATTTGTACAGCCACTGTTTGGTCATTTCAGCCTCACATACACTACAGTAAGTAGCCCTGTTAAACATGGTTATGCTGCTCTAAGCATAAATGTTATTAATAGATTATGGCGTTTGTGGTTTCCCATGTTTGAGTCACACTCATTATTATTCAGTGAATATTAGGGTCAACAGCTGTGACCCCTAATATGTGTCACAGCCACAGTCCAGTCTGTGGACTGTAGACAGTGGATCTTAATTATTTTTCTCTTTCTCAGTAATACTTTCAGAGTGAAGAGGTCGCCAAAGAAATCCCCACTGTCTGAAACATCACCGGTGCGTACCTAATGCTGACCTAACTATTTCAGGTATTTCCTCCTCCTCCTCCGTCTGACGGTATCATTGTTTTTGTGTTGCAGGATCCTACGTTCACAGATGAGCCCTCCTCCCTCCACCCACAGGAAGACCACGCCACAGACGAGGAGAAGCTGGCCTCCTCCACCAGTCACAAGTGGGCCGCCCTGCATGACATGGATGCAGAACTGAACTCTGACCAACAAGACTTTCCTCAGCCGAGCGACCTCACATCCTTCGTTAATGAGATCAGTCTTCCTCATCAGAGTCTAGGTGAGTAACATTTGTCCTGAGATCCGATCACTCAGACCACATACGGAGGTGGTCTAGGACACATTTGGGCCCATTATTTTCGCTGCGTGACCGCAAGAGTATCCTGGGCCTCATATCCATATATAGCCTACTGACATCTCTGACTCACCACAGTTTCACTATGAATCAAAAGTATTTTAATATTTGTGAGTCTCCATATGCTGATTTGATGGGTACAAACAACATAATTTGTTACGGTTCAAATGACATATAAATAATTTTTTAAATACAGCCGGAAAGTGAGATCTCATCATATTTAAATACACAGGTGGGATCACACAAACTTACACTTGTGATCAGGTCTCTCAGGACAGATTGTACTACCAGGTCTGAAGGGGGCCTAACTCTCTTGGATCCCTGTTTGTTCCTTCAGCCACCTGTGTCCCAACAAACGCTAACAGCGATCACAACATGCCACAGACAGGCTTAGAGCTTATGTTTGGATAAACCCTTGTGTAAAACAATCAGTCACTTTACTCTTCATTCATCTGGCAACATTATTGATTTTTCTTGTACAATTGCAAAAGGCTTGCTGGCCTAGTTCCCTGCTGCCCTCTGACCACAGATGGGTCACAGATGAATGCGAGAACAGAGAGTGCTGCCTCGGCCTCTGATGCCGTCAGTCCACAGCTGAACAGTGGCTCACATGTCTCTCAATTTTATTCCTCTTCATCACAAACTTGGTTTTGTCTTTCTGTGGCAGTGCAAGACTATGAAATCGAGTACATGGAGAAGATTGGCTCCTCTTCGCCTGTGAGTATTTGGTATAATTCAGAGATTTTGTTTGCGATATGTGAGTAAGGCTTAAAAATGTGTTCATGTTTTAATGAATTGTGTGTCTCGTAGCCACCCTCAGTGAAGAAGCCATCTTTGTACCTGAATCTGGATTCAGTGTCTGACAAGTTAACCAAGAACATGGGTGCACATGGATCTGAGCCCAGCTCCCCCTGCACAGGGTACACTCTACTACTACTACTACTACTACTACTACTACTACTACTACTACTACTACTACTACTACTACTACTTCTACTACTACCACTACTAGCCCTACTGATAGTACTACTAGTTGTTTTTTCATGATTTTACTTTGATGACAGCCAGTGGCCATAGGCATTATGTTTTTGGGTCAAGTTCATAGTCTCCTCACAAATCTATTTTTGCTTTTTGAACGAGTTATTTTAACTACCTCAGTACCTTCGCTTAGATTCATGTCTTAAGTTATTTGATTGTGGTGGTCAAAGGTCAAGGTCACAGTATGTGTTTGGCCTCTTGAACAACATATATCATGTCTTCCTGTTGGGAATTTCCTAATTTTTTGATCTCAGTGGTCAAAGGTGTAAGGCACAGTGACCTTCTATGAGTTTGGGGGAAAAAATGTGTGTAGAAATTAAACTGCACTGGTTAGTGGAGGCATTCACCTGCAGGGCAATAATTCTAGTTTTGTAAATGTGTAGTTACTCTGAAGTATTTCACAAGTTGTATGTTCACTGTACAGGAGGATATACTGGGCAGTTTTAGTTTGACTTTACTGGCATATCTAACATGCCAAGTCTAAACCACATTTGGATTTCATTGCTCAATGATTGCATACAGCTTCATGATGTTTTTAATTAACACTCTCATCCATCAAACCCAGTGCATTACATGTCATGAGCCTCTTTCTCCTTCTCTCTCTCTCCCTCTCATTCTGTGCAGGAGCTTTGAGGAGATGGAGGCCCAGATATCAGCAAGTATAAAGACACCGGTGCTGAGCTCCCGGCCCGGACCCGAGGGCTCTGCCGGAGACAAGGGCAGGAAGAGAGAGAGTGAATCTCTCAGTCGAACTCAGAGCTCAGAGAGGGACGAGCAGGTGAGCCAAACACATTTTATCATCACATATGCCATTACTGTGTCTCGTCACCATCACGTGAGGAGAATCTGTCGATGTTGATTTCATAACATTCGCACCATGTCATTGTTTAGTCACAACTGTGAGAGCCAGTGTATGCTTCATGGCAGGCCGTGACTTGGCCCTCCGCCAGTCGTAATGATTCTCATTAAAGCCGAGTCATTTCGCCACACCAAGTTTCCAGCTTGAACCCAATGACCTAGCTCCCAATGCTGCCACTCAAACAAAAACTCAGCGCTTTGCTTTGCCATGCTGACCCCCTGCCCTCCTCCCTGCCCTCTGCCTACTCCTCCTGGTACCCTTCTTAGTCCCCTAGCCAGGGCCCCATGGAGGCCCCTGCTCCTGTCCCGGCCATGCCCCTGTTAGACAGGCTGTCTGAGTGTGAGGACCCTCTGCAGTACCTGGAGCCTGACCTGGCCGAGACCAACCCCACCGCATTCGCCCAAAAGCTACAGGTGTGTTGACAGCCCACTTCGCTGGCCCGTTGTGTGGCCCTGATGTGTGTTTTTGTTGTTCCCATTGTATTCGCCTCATCACATCCGACATATTCATTTCCCCATTTTTTCCTCCTTACTTTGGCTTAAGATCGATGGTGTGTGAAATGTAGACAGCAGGAAGTGTGTGTGCTGAACTTTCAATATGTTTTCCCTTTGCTCTCTCATCCTTGGGCCGCAACCCCACCCCCGCCTCCCTTACCCTCGAAATCCATCAACCCCCTCCCAAACCCCCCTTGAGTGCGGCCCAGGAGGAGCTGGTGCTTGCTGCCCTGAGGATAGAGGCTCTGCAGGTAGCCAAAAACATCTCTCAGTGCCCCTCCCTCTCCACTGTAACCCCCCAGGTACTGCGCTGATTCAGCCTGCACCTGCTCTGTGTGCGTATGTGTGAGTGGACGCGTGTGAGTGCATTTGTGCGAGCAAAGGTGCATCTTGAATGAGCGATTGCATAATAGCAGGTGTGTGTAGAGGCACACACCTGAGGGACTGCAGTGTGTGCGCGTGTGTGTGTGCATGAGAGTGTCTCAGCCTGCCTTCCCCTCTCCCTAAACACACCATCCTGAGTGTGACTGTGAACCCATGGCCTTATCAACATGGCGGCTGCACCACCACATCCGCAGGCCCGCCACCTCTTCAGTCCCCACATCTGAAATCTCTTATTAACATGGCTTAATGCGTCCCGCTCCCATCCCCGACTAGCAGCCAGCTCTTCCAGGTTGACTCCTCAGGAAACAGGAGTGCTGTGCCGTGGCAGTCCCTTGCCTTTGCTATGCATGCTGGGCAACATTCATGTTGTCTGTTCAGGCTTACATGAGCATGAATGTGACTGGGAACGTCTCACACTCGACAGCAGCTGAGGAGGTATATGGAAGTGACTCACACAGATGTAGTTGTTGATGCTTTACTGTCATCATCACCTTGACTCCCAGTCACATTCTTGTTTTGTGATTTGGTTCCTTGTCCCAGACTAACAGCATTAACAAACACTGGGTAGGTGTCAATGAGAGTAATTAGGTTTGGTTTGAAAAGCACCTGTCTAGGCATAGGAAAAGTCTTTGTCCTTCTTTGGTGAATGATCAGTGGTAAATCTCCAACATCAGTCAGTGGAATAACTCTTATACCAGTTGGAGCAGGGCAGAAGCTCTCTAGTCCTCTCTACCTCCTTGTCTCATGCTCTTGTCCCACACATTTTACAGTCTCGACTCAAGAAACCCAGCACACGGCGGTGGAATATCAACGGTTCACCTTTACTGAAAGTAAGAGTGACATCACACTCCTGTGATCTGTCCACGTTTTGACCCGACTACAGTGCAGTCCTTGGGTTTGGTCGTGTCTGGATCAGTGCAGAAGACCACTGGATGTGAAGTGTTGACTACAGGGATCACAGCCCTACATCAATAAATCAATCAATCAATCATATTTTATTTGTAAAGTCCATATTCACTAATCACAATTTGCTTCGGCGATACATCCTCTGTCCCTCACCCTCTCTCCCAGGACAGACAGAGGCGTAATTGATGTATTGTGTAACACAGCAACATCAACAAATATTATTTACATATATATATATGTATTGTGTTTAAATGTTTTCAAAATTAGAAAAGACAGTTTAGAACATAAATGAAAATGTATGTGTTGTTGGGTCGGTGTAGTAGCCCCAATCTTTGAACATTTCAGCAAACCATGGGGCTACAACTCTAACACTGTTTGGATATAAATTGAAATTCAGCACTTTACCCTCCCTGTGCTGGATTCCTGAGCCAAAGCGACCATCCAGATACCTAAAGACTGCACTGTGGACCCTCTAGACCCCAGAAGATATAGAAAGACCTTTCTTAAGGTATCCCTACATTTGCCTTCTACCCTAGCTGTAATTTGTCCCTGTGAGCAAATTTGTCCTAGTTGTAGTCTTCATCCATCTATCCATATATCCACAGCACAATTTACAATATGATGATTAGAGGATGAAGGATTCTTGAGTCTTTGTTGCGTTGTGGGGAAGCTTTGGACCCCCTCAGAACCCTACAGAGCAGAGGAATAAAACCTGGAGAGAATAGGGATGGCGGGAAGAATATGAAGAGGGGGAGAGGGTGAGGAAAGCATTTCCTCAACCTCTTTCAAAACGGTGAAAGATTCGCGGTTGAGGTTTGGTCTTGCTCCTGAAACTCTGCTGGATAACTTCTGCTGGATTCAGATTTTTTTGTGCCAGTATCGTTCTTAAAGCGAAGCTAAATGTTGGCAGTTTATTAAACGTGATGCTTTAGGATGATGTCGTGCTTTTAGTACAAGGCTTATCTACCAATTAGGCAAAGTGGGCAACGGCCCCGGGGGCCACAGACTTTTAAGTTGTGGCAATTACTTAATGGCACCACCAATGCACAATTGCTCATTTTGCCCCGGGTACTTCTTGGGGATTGTCTCTGTAAGACTGCACTTTAATGCAACTTGAATTTTCTTTTTAAAACCTCACTGAACTGGGAGAATAAGCCTAATACCACGCTAAAAGCAAAAAGAGGTTCATGGTTACCTGAACTTGACCAGCTTTACCTCCGGTGGAATAAAGGAATTATTGCTGCAGCCAACCCAAACACTTTACTCTCTTTTCTACGAATTAGTCTCAGTCTCCTTGTCCCCCAGGAGCCTCGACCGTTTCATCAAATCCTTCCGTAATCCGGCTCTCTCAAGGATGACTTAATCCCTTTCAGAGCAGCAAACAGAGTTTGGAGGACCAGAAATGGCTTTAGAATTTGGATTGTTTGGGGATTTTGGTTTTGGCCCAGTGTTTTGTGTGATTGGAGCTGTTGTTGGGAGGAGTATTGTCCTAAGTTGCGATGGTCATATCAAAATGTGTATATATACTTTGGTTTGTTGTGTCTTTCAGTGCACTTCAACGCTATAGTAAAAAATAATTGTTATGGTAAATCTTGTGATTTTTACTTCACCTCACATCACAATTGATTCAATCTGCCAACAGGTAAGAACAGTGTAGCATGGGGCTGAATGCTTTAACATGAGACTAACATCTATTTCCCATGCTGCCCAGTTTTCTACCCCACCTCCCTCCTATATGATGCAGTCCTCGCTGTATCAGCTGCTGCCTTCCTTCCCTTCAGCCTTGCCTCGACCCCCCCAGTTACATTCCAGCGCCCACGACGAGCAGGAGATCATGACTGCTCGGCCGAGGGCAGCATCAGCCAATCACTTGGCTTGTACTGTGGCTATGAAGACTGTCTCATCCAATCATGCGGCGGCTGACCAAGTCTTCAGGAGCATCACCACCCTGCCTCATTTACATATTAATTTTTTTTTGCTGCGTGGTACATTTTGATATCGTTTGATGCTTCCTTGCAGTTTGGTCCAGTGATCTAGTGGACAATGTGCGTGTGGGACCTGAGGGTGAGGATGCCCCATCTGTAGCTCCGTCTAGTTTGTTAATGGCTATGTTTCCTTTCCTCTCCATCCTCTCTCTCGGTTCCTGGAAGCAGCACAGAGACACGTTGTCTCCGGTGGAGAGTGCCGTGTCCAAGAACTCGCTGTACCCCAGGACCGCCACCACCAACTACATCGAAGGGGAGAGTCCCCACCTGCCCAGGGATCTGGACCACTCGTTGGGAATTGCACGAGTAGAGGTACCACAAAACTATTTATTTTATCCTATAAGTCATAAATACTGTGTATAGAGTAAGATATCACTCTTTACTTGATGATTTTCATCGCCCTCCTTCAGATTGTGACAAAGGAGAAAGAAGTGCTGGAGTGGCAGAGAAAGTATGAAGACAGCCGACAGGAAGTGGGGGAGATGAGGTAAGACGCAGCTCATCGCCTTGTCGTCACTAACGTCACTGCGAGGTGTGGGTTTAACACCTTCTGTTCTACAGCAGTGTCATGATGTTTAGTGTCTTTATCCATTCTCTGCATTTAACAAGTCAATTGGTTTATCATGCTTAAACTGACAGACCAAGCCATGGTTAACAGCAGTGTGGCGAGCTCTTCAAAGATCTTCATCTTATTATCAGCGTGAGTGATAGTTCTGGAGAAGAGAGAAATAGATGTGGTTGATATCCAGAGTTAAAAAGTTAGATCTCTATTAAAAGATAAATTAAGGTGCTTTAAATTGCTGTCATTTGGTTTATTAACCAGCAATTGATTGACTCAAAACTGGGATTAATTCGACTCGCGTTTACATCCACAAACGATCGATATATCAGACAAATAGCTGCTAATGGGGGTTAGAGGAGAAGAAGATAGGCTGCACTGACACCATGTTCTCTGCCAGCAGGTGGTGGGTGTGGGTCCAGCTGGCCACAGACCAGTTAGTGTGGATAAGACAGAGCTTACTTCATTTGACTTATTGGGCTCAGGATAAGGAGGAGCTAAAAGGCTAAGGACGAGGCATGGCTAATCAATCCTCTTACCTCTAGTAACCTGCTTTTACCAAAACAAGGCTTCTCGTTGGGCCCTGCTGCTCAGCTCGGAGGGCAAGGCACTACCAACAGTGAGATGCAGGTGGACAAAAAAATACAATCATACAATACTACAGGTGGATAGTGTAACATTTTTTACTACGATAGATGATTTCACCATGAAACTCATTCAGCTAATTTGAACAAACACGTTTTATCACAAGTTTTCAGACACGTTAAGTGTAAATATGAAAATAAGGTTTTCTATTGTTAAAATGTTGCTAATTTGCAACAGGACATAAATCTAAACATTGGATGAAGCCCTGTTCAAATTCATTTATTATAATTGATATGTTATATAGAGTCACAAAGGTTTTTACAGAAGGAAGTTTCTATATCTGTTTTTATCACTATATAAATCAGAAAATAGTGTTAAGAGCCTTTTAAAAAATCTGTTTTCAACATGTTTGAGTAAAAATATGTTCTATAAATCAGGATGTGAATGATAAATGAACAAACCTTCACCACACAGCAACAAAAAACATTCAGAATACAGGCATAAAACTGGAATGTTTGGTGTATGTAAATGCAACTTGGACTTTTTAATATCAGATATTGCCAGACATATATGATTGTGATTTCAAAATTATAATCAAAAGCCCAAATTGTTTGGCTGTAGTGCCAGATCCACAGCTATCTAGGAAATATCCACCCAATCCCGTGTTTTCATTTGGAAATCTTGGTAATGGGCTGACAGGAAGCTCTATAAACAAATGTCTGGGTTTGATGGTGCAGGTAAATATATAAATTATTATTAGACACTTTAAGATTGTTTTAGAAACATGTATATTAATACTGATCTAAATCTATCCATATTCTGATGATCTAAACTTTCTCATCCATAGGAGAATTGTTGCTGAGTATGAGAGGACAATTTCACAGATGATTGGTGAGTTAATTTCTAAATACAGGTTCACATGAACAAATCACATGGTTACTGTTCCCTCTGAATTTTATTTAAAATTAATTACTTTTGCTCCCCAGCCTCTGCCACCACTTTGTGCTGCACTTGTTTTATTTGCAAATTAAGTAAAAACATAGAAGGCCTCTATGTTCCCGAATACACTGATTTCAGGGCGCAGAGAGTTTTTAAATGCTCTGACAAAAGCTAACTTTGCTATGTGCTAACTTTCTCATATTTGTTGGATATTATCTGAACCCTGAAGTTTTTGGTCGGGGCCGTGCTCTCACTTTTGCTCCCTCGTGTTCAGCTTCTCTGGACACAGTAAATTCTACCTAGGCCCGACTCTCTGCATCATTCCTGCCCTCACCTACATCCTCTCCACCACCTCTGGACATTATCAGAGATTTTGCTTTTTTCGCTGCTGTATAATTTAATTTCTTATTCTCATTAAAGCACTGTCACAAAAAAGAAACAACCTGTCTCTGCCTGTGTCTAACACTCGGCTCTCTCACGTGTCTTGCCCTCCCAGCTTGACTTAACACAGTCCCTTCTTTTCTGTTCTGCTCCCATCTTTGCCCCTTACTGTTTGATAACCCTGACAGGCATGCCAGGTGAGTAACAAGGACTCGTCCTTCACTTCTTTTTGTGTCAGCTCACGTCTCTCCATCCGTCCGTCAAAGAATGGGCGCAGATGCGCTCACGTTTTTCATTTCATCCAAAGACAACTGTTTGTCCATGTTGTTGTATATCATTCTGTATTGTGAGACATTGTATTTTAACAAGGAGATAATTGTTTGTCAGTTTCTATTCAGCTGCCTTTAATGGGATTTTCAGTAGTTGAAATTTAGTGCAACATCGTACCTACTGGAAACCTTTACGTGCACATCTGCACCTTATTTCTGTACTATGGAGGGTTGAGTCATTCATAGAATTAGTGAGTTAAGCAGGCTGGTCATATAAGCTTGTAAGAGGAAAGGAAAGATGGGAGGGGGTCAAGATACTGTTGAAGCTTTGTCACATAATATTGAACTCAAAGAAAAGCAAACCAGTGGCCTCTATGGTTCCTCTATGGTTTGCAGGTCTCTTTATGTTTTCCATTGTTAAGTGTTTTTGTTTGCATGCTACACTGGTTTATCAGACATACACTTGTAGTGTAGTATAAATTGATATTAACTCATACAAATTAACAAATCCATTCTGATGTATAGACTGTGTCTCAAGTCATGGAATGCATCCTTCAGAGAACGCAGTCTAACCGGCTGCCTTCATTGTGGGCTGTGTGGACTGATAAGGCAGAACTGAAATGAGTCTGGTCTACAGAGGATTTCTGTCACCAGTGTGCCATGCCCTTATTGCTGTTGCCTAGCAACAGAGCTGAAGTTGGACACAACAAGAAAGTTTTATTGCCCCTTGTGGTTTTTTGACATCTCGTCAACTGCCGGTGCCTCAACTCCACTCATTACCTCTTCGTAAAGAAGATTTAATCAGTAAAGCACAATGGATTCTGGGATAGGTTAGGCTAGGGAGGATCCACATGTTTAATTATTTGTTTCTCAGGGGAGGATGAACATATTTGTCAGGTGCGTTTGAAGGAGCCCTTGAAATGGAGCTTTCACGCTCCTATCGAGCAATCAGTCTTCAAATGCAGCCTCTGAAGGATGCAGCCCCTGAATTGAGACACAGCTATAGTCCAAATTAAATAATTTGTTTGTACATATGTGTGTTGCTGGGGGTCTTTAAACCATTCATTCATGCCCACCAGTACAGCGGACTGTTCAGCACATACTGCAGACTGATGATCTGAGCTACCGTATGTTTGTGTGTGTCCATCAGAGGATGACCAGAAAGAGAAGTCTCTCTCCCACCACACCATCCAGCAACTGATCGTGGAGAAGGACCAGGCCCTGTCCGACCTCAACTCCGTGGAGAAGTCCCTGGCCGAACTCTTCCGTCGTTACGAAAAGATGAAAGATGTGCTGGAGGGCTTCCGCAAGGTGACTTATACTGACTCATTAATCATTCACTAAACGCAGACATTTGTCCTATAGTTTTTTAGTGATGGCAAGAGATTAAAAGCAACTACTTCTCACTCCATTTCAGAATGAAGAGGTTCTGAAGAAGTGCGCTCAGGAATATCTGTCCAGAGTCCGTAAGGAGGAACAGCGCTATCAGGCCCTGAAGATTCATGCAGAGGAGAAACTAGACAAGTGAGTCTATACATAATCTCATTATTTAATGTTTGCTCTTCGATGACTGCGTTTTCCCCATCAGGGATATCCACACAATACACTAACTACACAGTTACTCACTGTCCAACTGGAACATGTTTGGATACGGGCAAATGTAATTAGCTGGCAGTGCTTTTGCAAGACTCCCCAAGCTTATGGGAGCTACACAGAGTTGACTTGATTTTCATTGTGTGACTTTTGTGTTTCCAGGGCCAATTCAGACATAGCTCATGTGAGAATCAAGGCCAAGCAGGAGCAGGCCGGACACCAGGCCAGTCTGAGGAAGGAGCAGATGAAAGTGGACTCTCTGGAGCGCACTTTAGAGCAAAAGGTCAGTTGTGAGAAGCAAAAATGGAAATGAAATCAGAAAAATCTACGTGAATAATCCCTCTTTTTCAGCAAAATAATTAAATATTATTATTTGAGTAAACACGTGTAAAAAATTACTCCTTTCTCATTGACAGTGGAGTTTACCTTTCTGATATATATATATTTTTTTCACCCTGTGTGTCACGATCGACGTCACAAATGCAGCGAAAACCGGAGACGTTCTTTCAACTTGCTGTCTTGCCAAATTATCGCGTTCACTGGATGTCATGTTTCAATCAGAGCAGATCAAAACCTGTGTCTACTGCAGAGACATTTGACCGGGAAGTGAACAGAGATTCAACCCAAAAATGCCAGATGTAGGCGTATGTTAGTTATTTTTATTCTTGTTTTACAGAACAAAGAGATCGAGGAGCTGACAAAGATTTGTGACGAGCTGATCGCCAAGATGGGGAAGAGTTAGCGCCTGCGTCACATCCGGGCCAAGTCTCAAAGAGAAGACGAGTGGCAGTTGAAAAACTACTTAGAAAATGAAGCAGATCAGTTTTATTTATCACTCCACCAAGGACTAATGGAGATCTTAGCCCTGAGTGGTTTTGCAGATTTTATTACCTACTGACTTTGTCTCCACAGGATCCACAGAAATGGCTTCCTCTAAATCACTCTGTACATTGTTTTGATGTGTCAGCGTATCGTATTGTAACAGAGGTCTGATTTAAAGATTTAGAAAATGTACCATATCACTAATGAGTGTGTTGGTGTGTGTGTGAGAGAGTGTGGGTGTGTGTGTCGATGAGAGAGTGAGAGCATTGTTTGTGGGTGAAAATTATCTATAATGTTGTTGCCATGACAGCCATTGAGGGAGAAGACTGTTTACCCGCTCCTGTTGTCGTCTCAAAGATAGGCTTTGACAAAGAGTATCAGAGAGTTAGATTCATTTATAACATGTTGATACACCACAAAGAGAACTCAAACTATCACAGTAGCTTCCTGCATGTGAGAGAGAAATGTTAATGTTTGTATATACCATAGGAAATTCCAAGTATCTGCATTTTTGATAGTTATTCTGTCATCCTCAGTGCGCTTTTCCTCATGTAACCTTGTAGATATTTGTCATACTTGTCATAGCTTTCTCGATGAAATCGTGGGGACTTTATTTTTTTGATTTTATTTTGATATGAGGCAAACTAATCGTGACTGTATTCAGTTGTGACAAGGAGTAATTTAATTTTGGATGGATATGTCCTCGTCCTGCTATGGTGGTTGTGTCACACTGAGGAAAAACCTTCTGCACAGCTACTGTACAGCGTCTGCTTACAAAGTGCAATAAAAGATGGCAATACAGCACACCGGTTTCACTCTGCTGCTTTACCTGCACAACATGTTTTCTCACTAACTTTAGATGGGTCCGCATGTAGAAAATCAAAATCAGCGGCTCAATTTGTTTTCCTGCATTTCTGCCTGGCTGGCAATCTGGTGAAAACGAGTTTAGTCGACCTGGCACAACTACTAATTTGAGGATATGCTGCTTCCTGTCAGTGTCAGAGGAGAAAATAAACACAAGCACAGGCGATCAGGCTGTTGTGTAAATGATGCACTGATGCATCATAAACTTTTCTTTTGTTTTCCTGTTCTCTTACTCCAGATCAGTGTCAATTAGGGTTGTATGTACCACAGGGGGTCATGCTGCAGTTGCGAGGGATTATGTGGCGAGATAGATGCGTATTTGAAAAAAAAATGCATATACAACATATTTATGTTTAGCATGAAATATCAATTCAAAAATATAATAAATATGAAATGATAATATATAAATATTAATAATATTGTTTCTGTGGCTGATCTGTAGAATTTAACAATGTTGCCCCAGTGATCAATTAACCAGCTACAATAACCCAACTGCACAGGAGGCACCTTAACACCGAATGACATGATTGAGACTGGGTGAAAACTAGCTTGAGAGAAAACATTGTTACCTCCCCTGAGTAGGTAGTGTTTGTTTGTCTGTTATTTTGCAGCATTATTCAAAAACTACTCTATGGATTACCATAAAAGTTGGTGGAAGGATGTAATATGATTCAGGGAAGAATCAATGAAATTTTGGTGTGGAGGTGGCGGATCCAGGAACTTTTTACACTTTCTTTAAAGTTGTGATAAAGGCATTTTTTTCAATATTTTCCTCAAATTTTGTGTGACTCTTAATGAAAACAAAAACCTGACATAAAGGTGACTGTTTATGTTTTTGTGTGTACAATTTGGTTCAGATCCAAATAATACAACAGAATTAAATTCACTAAAACTAAAATGGTTCAAAGAGGACTGTTGAACCTTGTTCAACAGTCCTCAACAGCTGACAGCTACTACTCACTCTACTAAATATGTAGACATTTGGTGTGTTTTAGACAGATGACACCCAACATTGCACATTCCTGATATATAACTCTAGATACAGAGTTCATCTTTACAAAAGTCCAAATGAAGAAGCTGCCACATTTACATAAACTCCATCCCAATGGAATACAGACAAAGCTAAATGTTCTTGAATACAGATTTCAGAGGACAACACTATAAACCTCAGAGAACCTTGAGTATCAGAGTGATAAAGGTGAGGGCTGGGCCGCAGGTGCAGACAGGGACAGGAAAGGGAAGAGCCACACTCTCCATGGGTGTGGCCACATCAAGTGAGGATAAGTAAGGTGAAAGGTTCAGCATGTGTCCCAGTGCACATCTTTGACTGAAGAAGCCACCACTGACACAACGTACACAGAGTTGTGGGCCCCAGCTGAGGGGCCGTTGTCTCCTGGTCAGTGCCGGGGGGGGGGGGGGTATTGACTCATCAGATAGCCAAGATTAAGCTCAAGGGGCTTTAGGACCAAACAAGCTGCTTTTCACAGAAGGACCACCGGCACCATGAGAGCTATCCAGTACTGTCCGCTGCTCCTGCTTACCCTGGTCCTGCTAACAACCAACAGTAAGGACTTTATCTTCTATTTCTTCTAACTGGCCTTTCCTCCTATTGGATCATCGGTCAACTTTGAACTTGGTTGGTGTCTCCCTTCAGACAATCTTCGCATTTGTCTGTCTTGAACTTCCAAGAATAGATTTAACTAATTGTTTTCTGTAAGAGGCACAAAGCTGTTGACTGTCCATAAAGACCGCATCAGCACAAGAGATGACACAACATCACTGCATTTCTTTATTAATTGGAACATCCCTGACATGTTTTCTAAACCTATTAAGTAGATTCCACTGTAAGACCTTATGATGACTCGTATTTTATGCCAAGTCTGCTAATTGTTGTTAATTTCCATGGTAATTATCCTGCTTTTTGCCTCCCTCCCAACTGTCATCCTTTCCTGTAGCAAGCATGCAATCCCCCAGCAGTTAATCTCTTAATAGGCCTGCAGGCTAATACTTAAAGCATGTGTGTGGAGCGGCTGTGCTGTGGGGATAGATTGGGGTCAACAACAAACAGCAGGGGACATTTATATGGCATGTCAACACACAGAGGAGCACACCACCAGTGACCGAAATAGACCAGCTATTCAAATTCACGCAAGAAATGATGGCTTGCTGTCATTGTCATCGTTTTACTGCTTAAGTTGTGATTTGGTCAGTTATCAGGTTGACATTTCTACACTTTTATAACTTTTGGAAAATGTCACCACTCCGATCTGTATATGTAAGGAAACAACTGTTTGTGCACCTGTGCAACTATCTTGTCCTCCCACCATCACAACAACCATAAAAGGGCACATTCGGGGTCGAAGGAGGTTATTTTGATTCGCCAAAGCAAGAGATGTGCTGCTGCAAAAGAATGTTTGAATCTTTCAGTGATTCCTCTAAGTCCAGCTTTGTTCGATCCTCTTAGGACGCTGCATTTCAGGCAGTTTCTGAAGGGCCATTTGAGAATTTAGGAGACGGATAGAGGTTTTCAAAAGGAAGCGTTAAAGGGATATTTTAAAGGTCAGCTCGTTCTCGAACAACCACTTCTCCCTCTGGAGAGCTTTAGAGAGACATTTAAGTGTTTTATGTGCTGAAGTGGACTCCTCAAGCTTTAGCTGAAGGTTAGGAACATGTGTTTTTATATCTGAGTTTAACTATTTGCTTTGTTTGAGAAGACAAAAGGGAGTAATTAATGCTTTGTCTTGCCTTGACTTTACTGTCATTGTAAGGTGTGATTAACCACAACTGTGTGTCCATGCTCAACAAAGATCCTGTTTTTTAAAGAGCATAAATCCCAGGCCCTGAATTTATGATAAATGGGACTAGTTAGTTTAAGTGTGCCAAAGTATAATGCAGTCTTTAGCACGCTAGAGCAGCTGCAGCTATATTGCTTTATTATTGCTTTATTATGCTGTCTATTGTTTCCATAAGTAATACAGCAACCTCAACCATAGCGGGTATGGTAATGTGTAGTAAAAAAAAAAGGGTGTACAGTATAATAGACTATAATAAACAAAGAAAAAACATATACACATTCCCAATGTCTATGTACGTCTGAGTGATCCTGCTCTGGAACAAAATGGAGACTCTGTGTATGTTTGTATTTTATATAAAAAGTTTTAGTTCGAAAAACATAGAGCCATCCATCTTCCCTCCACCAGGATAAAACTATATTCAAGAGATCTCTGAGTTGTTGTACCACTTGACTTAGTGTATCATGCATGCACGTGTGTTCGTACATTAGCAAACATTTCTTCTCTGTGTCTGTCAGGTGAGGCTCTGCGATGTATTTCCTGTATGGGCTCCAACAACGAGGACTGCAACCAACAAGGCTCCAAATCGTGTCCCAGCTTCTCTGACGCCTGCGCTGTGGTGGTGGGCCATGACAGTGAGTCCAACTGTGACACTAGTGTAGTAGCCTTTCTATACCAACAATAATAACTGTTAAAACTATATTTTTATCAGCATGTGTGAGTTTGTATATTGGTGTGTGTGTGTGTGTTTTATTTAATGGAGGACAGGCTGCTGCTGTCTGAAGACACGCCCCAGTCAGCAGGGGGTCTGAGAATGAAGAGCTTTGTTTCTCCTACTCGATCGATATCCTTAATTAGCAAACAATGTGTTCACGGCACCGAGACAATTCCTCCTCATGAAATTAAGTTAACGCTTTTTCCTAATTGAAACCTGCACAAGGCAGGAGAAACCATCATCTTGTATGTACGTTACATCGTAGATACACTAGTTTCTTCACATAAAGTGCATCATAGCCCATCTAGCAGTCCAGCAGGGCAGTTTTATTATTAGAACCAGTTGAACTAAGTTGCTCCGTGTGAGACAGCTGGTCAGCCAGTGTACCTGACTTCTATTCCTGTGTGTTTGTCAGGTGGGGTGATGAAGTCATGCTCCTACAAGTCTTTCTGCAGTCAGGCGAACAGCCAGGGCTACAGGGCGCCGGGCGTCAGAGTCAACTGCTGCTACAGCAACGACTGCAACGTGACAAGCTTCGCCTCGTCACTGCCGGGACTCAACTATCTGCTGTTGCTCCTGCCTCTGTTGTTCCACTGCTTTTTCAAGTAGATGTTTCGGCAGAACTTCCTTGTGCCACCAAGTATCCACCTGAAGGTCTCAACACTGCCCACTGTTGTTCTCAGTCAGTTCCCCCCCCTCCCCCAAAAAAGCCAAATAACGCTGCGTAATTTGACGCTACACATCTTGTCCTACTTTCCACCACTGCACTCAACGTAAACACTGACATCCCAGAGTTGCTGAAGAGCTTGAGGTGCTAGGTGTGACTGCATGGATTATATGCACCATGCTGGATTGAATCCATTAAGCGGTGCTCAAGTGGATGCGACTTTCAGTGGATTTCGCTAAGCCAATAAGCAGAGGATCCTGAAGGAAGTGCTGAAATAACAGGCAGAGATCATTTATTATTTTCCCCTTACATTTAAGAAGGGAGAGATGCTGTTCGAGTTATTTTAGTTCATTTGCTCAACAAACCGTTTGTGCAGTTAAAGAACAATAAGCTTGAGAATCTCATTGACTTTTCACTTTTCACCTTCAAAGTCACATTTCTGCCGAATCTGTTGTCTCTTTTCTTACCTTCGTACCCACATCTCAAAGTTATTCCAGCAGAGCTTGTGCTGTAGGAGATGCCAGCTCGGCTAAATATGGCACAAATAGTTCAGTCAACATGTCGTTACATCATCAGCCCTTCACCTGTCAATCACACACCTGACAAGCAGTGCAGGATAACTTGGGAGGTGGGGAGGAAATACTTCTCACACTCGCAAATCTACATAAGCCTTTTACATAGCCAGGCACGTTACACTGATGAGGTTAATCCACTGCGTTTGAAGTCACTTAAAGAATTACTGAGTGTTCATAAACAGAGTGACTGTGAGCACACCTCACCACAGGTTGAGGCCTGTACTCTATAAGTCGAGGCTACTGTACATATTGTATAGAAAATGTCTGTGAACGACAATCCACACTGTTTACTGAGGTTTTTTCTGATATACATTAAATCTATAACCTGCAGATGTTTCAGTAATCTATATTGTGATAAGTCCTATAGCATAAACTGCACACTCTTATAATGTGTGCATTCTGTTTCTTGTTTTTATGTACATTTCTCCTTGTAGATTCAATTTAAAATTCTAATGTAATTTGAACAAAAATAAACTAATTGTCCATATATTGCCCATTATACATATGAAATTGTAAGTAAATGTATTCGACTACTGAATGACACAATGGAGCCAATGTAATATATGCCGACTAATTCTTCTTAATTCAATGTTAATGAAAACAATATAAAATACCTTTTGTAACTGCATTTCTGCGAATGTCCTTCTTTCACTTCTAAAATTTGTACGAAAAGTGGTTAGAGGTTGACTCAACGTTAAATCCATATACTAGACATGTATAAAATAGCTAGAGTTATTATTATTATTATTAGTAATAGTACTGGTAGTAGAAGTAGTTTTATTTGTGTGGCATTTATAACAATTTGTCTTCTATTACAATTATAAATCCTGGGCAGTTGAAGGTGGAATAACTTGACCTGCATGGTTCTTGTAACCTTTTATCCACATGAATCAGTGATGCTTTAGAGCAAAATTAGAGCCTATTTATGGATTTAGCAAATCGATAACCAAATTGATCAATTATTGTGACTTGAAGATTTTGAAGTGTTTTTGTCCTAAGATCAAAGTGTTTTTATGGTGCTTACAGTAGTTTGATATCAAACTTAAAGCTGCTTTTGTTGATTATAGTTCAGTCAGGAACACTTCGTCATGATTTAACCATTTATTGCACAATGGGGAATACAGTTATGCTCAGCACGGATGCCTCCATTCTTTGGATGTTCCCTGGATTAGCCATGCAGCACGCTACAGGATACAACAGGAAACACATGCAAAACCCCCAAAACAATAGAAACTGACACCAAGCTAGAATGATAATATCTTCTGTATATGTAGCAGCAAGCATGCTGCGGACCTGAAATTGTTGACTGAGGAATAGTAGCAAAATGCCAAGAAATGTCCCTACCAATCAGAATGAGCCGGACACTTCTAGGCACTTATCATTGAGGCAAAATGCCTAGAAGTGTCCCACTCTTAGTGTTAGGGAAGTACAATACGTGGGACACTTGTAGGCACTTTACATTACAGCAAAATGCCTTGAATTGTTCCACACTAGTGGTTATGGAGGTGCAATACATGGGACACTTCTAGGCACTTTTCATAGTAGCAAAATGCCTAGATATGTACCGACCAATCATAATGAGCCGGACCCTTCTAGGCACTTATCATTGAGGCCAAATGCCTAGAAATGTCCCACTCTTAGTGTCAGGGAAGTACAATACGTGGGACACTTGTAGGCACTTTACATTAAAGCAAAATGCCTAGAAATGTCCCACACTAGTGGTTATGGAAGTGCAATACTTGGGACCCATAGGCACTTGTCATACTACAAGGTTCATACACATTTTGACCAATCGATTTCCATGACCAATCATTTTGTGAAATGTCAGTGCCTACATGAAAAAGTGACAACATTTTGTATTTAAGCGAACAATGAGAATTTTAAAGCATACAGTATTCCTTAAATTACACATATGAATGAGACAATAGTTCTATTGAGGTCTTTGTCTGTTGTAACCCTTGGCATGTACTTTTCCATTTGTAGCCAAGCATGGTTAAATTTACACTTCCCTGGCATAGTGCATTATCCCCCCTGCTTCCACACCGAACTTTTCAATTAGTATGAGAGAGTATGCCTGCTTATATTTTGAGCGTATTTCTTTTAAAAGCAAATTATTTATTTAAAACTCAACTTAAATGAACCATAGAAAATATGAATATAACAAATTTCCATGACTTCTCCAAAACTTTTGGGATTTCATTTTTTTCAAGCACTTTTTCAGGCCTGGAAATAAACATTTAACAATTCCATGACTTTTCCAGGTTTTTCATGCCCGTAGGAACCCTTAATGCAAGCAGGCATTCTTTCAAAGGGCATACTACTATTATGTGACATAAGTAAGTGTAGAAGCAGGTATGCTACAGAGTGCTCGTTCAGATAATACTGTTACACTTTTAAAGATGAAGTCATGTGATGCAGCGCAATAATTCCCCTGTCCTGGGAATGTGATGTTGAGTATCAAGAGTGGAGATATAACTTCCAAATTATGAAGCCAACATAATAAAGCAGAATTGCACCCGGTAGAGCTCATCCCGCCGCCGAGGCCCAACAGTCTCTTAAATTAAAACCAGCCTTAAAGCTAAGATCACATTACACTTCTCAACTACACAATTGGTTGTAGTTCAGGTTTCTAGCCTGTTTGTTACCTCCACTCGTATGAAACCACTTTTAACCAGATACCTGTCTCTATTTGGATATGCAGAAATAGAACATACTTATCAATAACAACCCTGCAAAGATATTTTTTCATCAAGATTCACCTGCAATTCTTTGACAAATCAACAAAAAGGTTTATTTGAAAATGCAGACTTAAGGAAAGTAGAAAAACAATTCCTGATCCGGATACATACCAAAAGTTAATTGTTTCTTCTCAGACAAATAAACAAACAAACAAGCACAGATTAAAACATATTGTTAAAAAATATATTTACCTTATATATGTCAATAACTGAGAAAATAGCCTCGCAAATAGTTCAATTTAATAGTGCAAAAGCATAAGTTGATCGATGTATTTCATAGCTCTTCATTTGAATTGTCTCTTAATCTCTTTTACATCCTATTCTCCTATACCGCTTTCTCTCTGATCCTTCACTTCTTCCTTCAACTTGACTCTGTAACACTGCAGGTCCCTCATGTTTAATAGGTGATTATGCTCTGGCTGTAACTCTTTTACATTTTCTCATGCCCTAAGCTGTTTGTATAAAATTAAGACAAAAATCATTCAAGGACCGGACCAGTAAATATACTAAGAGCTGATTTGTTTAAAAAGCCCAGGTTATGAATTTGTGAGGCTTAAACAATCAGTGGGAGGGGGAAATATCACCCAGATCCAGGCCTCAGGGACGTCACACTCGCTGCGGTGGAGAAAATAACATGAAGTACAAACCAGAAGCTTTGTGTTAAAACGTGTTTGCACCAAAACAAGATGAAGTTAATCTTGTTAAAGCACAGGTTGTGTTTACAGCTATGTGCATCCCTCTGGTGAATATGTTTTATGTGCACATTAGCGAACATATTTTCAAACAGCTGGATTAAACAGCTGCTCACAGGCTGAACCATGTAAACCTGTTATATTCACACTTAGAGAAGATATAAGACTAACATCTGTTGGACTGATGGCACTCACTGCTTACTGAAGAGTTATGACGGTCACATCAAAGCAGGTATAACGGTGGTGTGATAAATATCCATATGAGACTCAAAACATATTTACCAAATAAAAGTCCTTATGGTCTAAATAATGCCACATCCATTGCAGTTTTTAAAACCACATTTTTATTCACAAGTAGCTTTATCTTTAACTAATCTATTTTACAAAGTCACACCATTATTTAATTGTATCCTATTTTCATTCAAGATTTTCTACTTTATTTGTATAATTTTTCTCTTTAATTATTTGAAATTTTAATTTATTTTGTTTACATCTTTCACCCCTTTTATTCAGTTTTTACCCTTTTGCTTGTGATCTAGAATCTGTGCTTTCTGATTTTTAAATGGATTTCTTTTCATTTTTTCTCTGTGTTGTTTTTAATGTCCCTGTAGAGCCCCTCAAATCTACCGCTGTGTATGAAATGTGCTTTTTATGAGAAAAACTGCCTTGCCGTGTTTAATAGAAAAGCATTGAATATTGCACATTGTGTAAGTAAATGTAAAAATTACCAGCGCTGTGGACTCATCGGAGTGTGTCGAATATGACAGCATCTTTTTACCCCCTGCGCGTCTTCTTGCAGTTCACACAGCCGCCACCATGAGGCAGTGTAGCCCCACCTCTAACCTCAGCAGATGCAGTCAACTCTATTAGACTGTTGCAATTCATATTGACCAACCACGCCTCGTGGGTACTGCTGAGATTGGCTCGAGTCAATAGTGATAATAATTGTGCTGTTTTATTGCTGCCTGCTGGGGTTTGGTGCTTTATTTAAAAAGCTTGAAACTCTCTCCCTCGGCTTCTCTGGCTCTTTCCCTCGCTGTGGTGATGTCCTGCTGATCTCTCCTTTGACAGGCAGGTGTGAGAGTGTGAACGGACTGCCCCAGAAGGGGATATACACTGACCCCAAACCGTGAGTCTCCTGGCCTGTGCAGCCCAAGCTTTTTCTGGATGCTCGCGTCCACAGACAGCCGAGAGGGTGGCCCCACGTCAGCCCTCATCAGCTACTTTTCTGAAAGGCCTCTTTCACATTAATTAGGATGGGAGGGGAAGGTTTGCCTGAACTTAGAGGGCTTATGGGAAGGTCAACAGGTCAAGGTGCCGCTGAGATGTAGGTGGGGGCGTCTAAAGTTTGTCTTTTGGTGCTCAAACAGTCGTTCAATTCCAACTGTTCAACAGTGTTACGGTCACGAGTCACTCAAGTGGGAAAATTTGTGCCCGACGCAATTTTCCCTCGACTGTTGTGTGAAATGTCACCTGCACTTTTCACCGGTAGACGTATTGTAGGGACAGAGTTTATCATTTGATGGAGGATTTGAAAGTGCAATCATGGCCAAAGCCCCCTGCCGAAGTGTCGAGCGTCTCCGGACAATAACACCAGTCACTGTATTCCTCACGTGTACCATCTGAGCCAAAACTGAAGGTTATCGCCATGGCAACTTTGCTGTTTAAATTGGAGTATGTTTAATCCCAATCCTCTTGCACCCGAAGACATTATCACCGCAAATCCCACTGTCAGTCAGCAAAGGAATGAGGCGGCTGCCCTTTAAGGAAAGCTGCACAAAACTAACAAGGCTATGAAAACATTCACATCTACAGTGGTTCCTAAAGTGAACCAGACAGGTTTCACTCCTCCAGAATGCCACAGAAAATCCCACACGTCCACATATCTGTTATTATTTTTGTGCGTGTGGGATTGTGTGTGTTTTGCTGTTATCAGTGAGGGTTTATCATTGTGTTATATCTGGCAGTGCCTTGGAAAGATTGACTTTCTGCTCATCACAAACAATCAAGCGGACATATTTTTGCTGTGCGATTTTCTGTTAAGGGCTTAATTGCATTTCTCTCTTATGATATTTATTTGCATGGTGTATTGATTGCACAGCCTGTTTGTAATGACAGCAGGCTGTAGGAGAACTGATTAGACTAATCAATATAAGAGTTAAGAAGAAACTTTTATTCTTAGGAAGGTAATTGTGCTTCGTCATGATCAATTTTTTGCAGGCGCTCAAATCATTTCTAGATAAATTGGGTGGAAGACGTCAGGCAGATACTATTGCTCTGATTGGATCAGAAAGTGGGTCCAGAATGTGGCTGATGACTGTGCTAAGTAAAATCTCCATGTTCCTGAGTTATTTTCGAGCTTAGATACTGTAGGTGTGAAAATGATTAGGAGTGAAAAACAGGCAGACCGATAGTGAATGTAAGTGTAGTTAGAAAACCATGCAGGCATATTAATGAGCCAGTGACCTTGTTCCCATCATATGAAGTGAACTATTAACTTAAAGATTCTTCAATGATTCATCTGTTTCAAATAAAACTGATGTTTTCTTTTGATAATAAGATCGGTTTAAATATTCAATTTGAAAACATATGGTTCAACTTACATAAACTGTTACAATGAGGTAAATGAGTAAATACTCAAATTGCTAGATGAAACAAACATCATATTTCCAGACATGGTGTCTATATTGTTATCCCATGATTTTGGAGTTTTTGTTGTGCTTGTTTATCTTCCACCCTTTTCCTTCATCACAATGGACATTTCTTCTTCTATTGCTAGGTGAACTGCTGGTCATCAGGCTGCTTTCAGCACTAAGAAGCTGCTGCATGTGTCTGAAAAAAAACAACCCTTTTTCAAACAATTCAGCACAAAGTACTGGGACTAGCACATCGAGCCCTATTGTATACCAGCAACCATTGCACACAGTCCATTACGGAGGCACCCAAACTGCAAGACAAATACATCAAGCAATAACACAAGCAATGATGAAAGCTCTTAACAATCCTGCCCACAGTGACCACACATCAATAGAAGTGACACTAAGAAGTTTTATTTTCTTTGTGCTATGGCCCAAATTCATCCTCAGACCTCAGCTCCTCCTGACGCCAAGACCAAACAAGACACAACTATGGATAGAAGCAGGACATACTGTAAGCCCCGAGCTATCCCTCCAGGTTCATGAGCATCTAGTTCTAGTTCTAGGCCTGGCCCACATAGGCAAACCTGTTCATCTAGGACAGTTGCCTCCCGTGAGGAAGAGCAGTTCTCAGTTGTCCCAGGACGGGTCAGACTGTTTTGGCTAAACTCAGCTTTAGATGCAGTCCCTCTAAAATAACCACCAGTGAAAGAAAAACAACATGAAGGCCCAATATTGTAGAAAGTGCGATTTTTCAAGTCTTTGATTATAAAGCAGGTCTACAGTGATATTTAAATGCTCAGTCAATGGACATAGCCAGTATTCAAAGAAGGTGCCACAAAATGAGCCATCAGGACCTCTGTAATTGTGTGATGTCACAACACAACAGTCACCACCATGCCTCCGTTATAGCCCACTTGAACCCAATGTCCATTCATGTAAGAGTACATTTCTTTGAGTTTTGATAGTTTCCTATTTTATTTTATTTCATGCTATTTTGAGTTGAACTGAAACCAGGACATTTGCTGTGTGTATAGACTGCAGACTTACGTACTTTTAAGGGGTCAGAAGACCTGAACAGGTCAGGCTCCTTCGTAGATTTGTCTCTGTACTGCTGCCAAGGCGAAGAATACATGGCCGCTGGTAAATGTTCCATCCATCCATTTGCCTAGAGTTGCTACTGATCGATTATCTACAGTTCCAGGCAATTTGATGTAAAAGCCAACAAGTGTGACCACATGTCTGGCTCACTTGTGCACCTTTCAGTGAGTTTTACCAAGCCACAGTATTAAGGCCCGGTCGCACATTCGCGAGTGTGCAGCGAATATCACGGGTCAAAGTCAACCAAAGTTGAATTCCATGCAAAGCCTCACTCCGTATTTGCTTTGTCACAGTAAGCAAATGTTTTTCCCCTCCTCGGTCACACAGATTGGAAGTGCTTGTTTGTGAGACAGGGACCTTGAGCTACAATGTGTTACTTGTGTTTGGCCTGGTCGTGCATCACGTCCAGTCAGAAGAAAAGCTGTTGGACCTGTTCTTGCTAGAGCTCCACTAAGAAGCAAGAGTTTAGATGTTAAACTGAAATTGAGATGTTCCCTTGTATTAAAACCCAACTACAAAACTTGTCTATGGATGTCAAAACTTACAATAAAGCATCAGAAAAGTGCAAAATATGGGACTTTTAATGATTTTTGTGTCAAGGGAAGCAGTCACCTTTAAATCATCGATCAGCTGCTCTCAGTGTAAGCCAATATCACTGACTCAGATGAACATGCCGACCATTGGATGCAAAAGCAAACAAACACATCTGAGCTAAAAGATCACATGCTGCTCAACATCCAGTGCCATTGTGAGGAGGGAACAAAACCACTTGGGGGGAATGAGAGCGTGTGAGACGATGGCCATGTTTACAAGCATATGGGTCCTGGCTGGTCTGCCTGGGTTCATGCAACGGTCACTGGTTCTGAGGTCTCCGGGTCTTGGGTCTTTTTGAAAAAGATCTGTGAAGCAGAATTAAAGTGATCTACCTCCGGACGGAGGACCATGTGGGCGTTTGGTCTTTGGAACGGGGAAGAAGAGAGATACAGAGAGCGAGAGGGGGAGAGTGGGGCGACTAAAGAGGGAGCCGGGGGGAGAGAGGAGGAGAAGAATTATGTGTAATGAGTGTGTTCCCCTGCCTGAGCTACTTTGAAATGTGACTAAATGGCCCACCTTCTGTGAGGCCGGTCCCTGGCTTGAGGGCAGCAAGGAGCCCACTGAGGGAACCTGAACTTGACAGGAAACACAGTGAAATAGACTAAAGTACACAGCATGTTCAGACATTTGTATGATATTTTTCTCTTATAAACCGTTCTCAAGAGATGAAAAACAAATTGATTAGCATGGATGTAATGTGCTGCATGGAGGTGAAGTAAAAATACAATTTTCTTTAGTGAAAGTGTCCTTATGTTCCTCCTGTAATGAATTTTCTGCACATGCTGATCCACTCAGTTTTTATGTCTAAAAAGTTGATAATAATTAAATTTAATTGAGATTAAATCAGTGGCATTAAAGAACACTGTTCTGCCAACAGATGAACAATTTTCCTCATAAACAATATACTTCAGATGTCTTGATTATTCTTCTGGGGATAAATCCCAAGTTAACTTTGAGCCAATATACAGCATCAAGAGATTGCACCATATGTTCTCTGAGGTTTTCACCTCCTGCTCCATATCCTGTTCTCTTGAGAAAGCGGAGTTTGCACCATTTCTTTTTCAGCTATAGCTGTGGTACTGCCTGTCTATTTTTGTGATCTCCCACAGGATGAACACAGGAGCAGGATTACATGGAGAGACGGCTCGTATGATGAGCTCCTTGCCACAGTTCTGAGGGTTCTTACAGGAGGAACCAGATCTGCATCTCCTGTATATGAAGGAGCTCTGAATGTGGATCATGTGGGCAATTTCAAAAATGACATACACAAAGGGTAAAACAATATATAATGGAAGTGAAGTATATAAAGGCTGCTGAGGGTTGACTGTGTTGAATTAGTGTAGAGGAAAAGGAGGAGGACAAAAGCAAAGGGAGGAAAGCAGACCTCAGAGCCAAAACCAAATCACATCAGTAACTGCTGTGCCCCGGGGTGAGGGCAGGCTCAGTCAGCTGTACCATGCAACTGGGATAATTAGTTTTGGAAAGGAATATCAACTGATATAATTGAGCATTCTCCACTAATGAAGATCCTCTGTGTTGTCACTGGCGAGGCGCTAATTGACGGGAGAGGGGTGGGTGCAGGGAGAGGGCGGGGGGGGGGGTGCTGACGTGCTGTGCAGGATATGATGGTGGAAGTGCCGCCTGTGCTGGCAAACAAAAAAACTTTCAGCTTCGATGATCTTTATTAGACAGGTTTTATTTACCAGTCAGTGACTCACTGTCTACTTCCATTCGCACAAACGCCTGTTAGTGTGTGTGTGTGACGAGCGCACTCGCTGCTGTTTGTCTGTGTTCCCTCTGAAGGTTTGGAATGAAAGGAAATTCACCGCGCTGTTTAGAAACCTAAGAATGGTAGAGAAGAGGGAGGGTTTAAAAAAAAAAAAATCACAGGAGTCCACACAGGATGGGGGGTGGAGGGAGTTTAGGGTTGCACAGGTCGTGTTGGAAGTTTCGATTTAGGGAAGCGGTGGGTCGAGGATTTGCGGAGGGAGGGCTGCGGAGGAGGGGTCATGCTGAAATCAGTTGAGGGAATAATAGGAAAGCAAATTGGTTTTGACAAGTCTGCGGAGCTGGAAGTAATGCAGTCCTTTTACAGGGGAGATGAGGGAATAGCCAGCAAAACTATGAGATAATCAGGGGTACCATTCAGCAGCGGGGTGAGGGGAAGGACCCAAGCCAGAACACAGGGTTTGCTGACGACCCCAAAGGGCCCATGGAACGGGGTCAATGCTAATGTGCAGCCTGCAGGGGGCGACAGGTGGAAAGCAGAGTTATGGCAAAGTGAAAGTCGTGTTTAAGCTTTCACAGTTGGTGTAATCCTCACCAGACATAGAGCAACTTAGATAACTTTCACGTAAACATCAGGCTTCCAAAAAACTGTTTAAAAAAATCTCCAGGCGATGAATTTTGTATTGATGACGAACATTTTTAGTTACGAATAAATCAAGACAAGGGCTTTCCAAACTGGTGAGGCTTTTTATCAATATGCTTAACACATATGTATCATTCAGATAACAGCAAGCAGAAAGACAGGTGGAGCGACAGAGAAGAAGATATGCACATTAACAAACAGAGAGACAGACAGAGAGGCAGGCAGCAGAGAAGACCGACAACACCCGATTCACTATCTGCTGTCACACATCTCTGGAATCAGGCATCGTCCCCAACAGCAGGCTGCCTGCCAGATCAGCTCCACTGGCAGCCAGCTAGACAGACTGCTCACAGCAGCCAGTGTGGAGACAGACTGACGCACAGCAACCAGCTAAGGTGTTTGAACACAAACAGAGGATTAACAGAGTTCTGGGCAGGGAGGTGACGGTAAATAAAACACCAAACAGGCCCACTCCACAGGAGAGGAAGTCCAAACAGACAAATGATTTCACACTCATTTCAAATCAATGTCACTGGATAATGGAGTAACGGTTCAGTTTTATGCCGTCCAATTTGCTGGGCTGATTCGATATGCAGAGATTGAGGGAACGCAAGCTGCTAGGATTGTGCTTAAAAAAAAAAGAAGAAATATTGTACTTTCCTCAGCTATAGACAGGAAAGGCAGAGAATGATATTTTGTTGGGGCTGAAATTGAAAAGTCCTGATAGGGTCAACACAGAAGTAACAGTTGAGATAAAGTAAAATATCTTCTGTGCAGCTGCTGACATCTTTTCAGATAACATCACACATATATACAGTGTATATACGACTTTTGCATTCACTTTAATAGAAAATAACCCAGGATGCCTTTTGATGCCCCAAACCTTCAATCCTAAAGTGTCTGAATTAGAATGAATATTTCTGTTGTCAACCAGGACAATTTCTGAATGTGAATAAAGCACGATACATATTAGCATGCAGATTCATCTTCCTCTAGATTATATCAATCAGTCAATCAGTCAATCAATCAATCTATCAACCAACCAACCAACCAACCAACCAACCAACCAACCAACCAATCAATCAATCAATCAATCAATCAATCAATCAATCAACCTACCAAACAAGTAATACAATCTTCAAATCAATATAAATAAGAGGCAGCCGATGTAAGAAATGACAAAGAGGAGAATGATGTGATATCTTTATCTGGTCGTGGTCAGAACTCTTGCGCCTACAGAATTCTGAATGACATGACATTTTTGATAGTAGGGCATTAGAGTCAAATCTGCTCAAAATAAAAGAATGTCTCGTTTTTGTGTCACTTAGAGCGAGAATATTCAGTCACATATTCTCTATAAGTGATGTTGCTTGAGATAAGCTCCTAGTATACTAGGGAAGTACAACAATGTAGAGGAGAGTAGATTATTCTAACATATTCTGACAATTTTCATTTAATAGCTAATTCTGCAAAGTTAACATTCTCTAACAGGCATTTACTGTCGTTGCTGTAAGGAAAGGATACATTAATGAGTCCTGATACCTATGGCTCAGTAGTCAGGAGAGGTTTGCTCCTCAGGATTGCTCCTCACATTCAGGGCAACAGGCCCCCTCTCCGTGTTTTCCATGTAACTCCATATCCCTTCACATTAGTGCACTCCGCCGCAAAGTAGCTGCAAGAATCAGCACGCGGTCAACTGTGGCAGGGGAAAAAAGACGGGAAGAAAGAGAAAATATTTAAGGCCTTGCTCCCTCTGTCAGCCCTCACCTCCTTTCCCTCCTTGTTCTTGTTTTCACAGCCCTTAATCCTGGCAGCTCCAATGCGGAGCGGTCACAAGTTTTGACAGCAGACTGTAATGATCTAAGCTGTTCTCGGCTGGGGGTGAGGAGGGTAGTTGGGGTAGGTGGATGAGGAGGGGCAGCGAGAAGCAGAGGAATGTAGGGGGTAACTTTTATTCTGAGGTGTAATACAGTTTTCACATCTTGGCCACCAGGGGCTCAGAAGACACGTGTATGAAACTTGTCTGAAGGTAGGCAAAATCCTCAATTCAGTGTACAATAATGTGCAAGTCACCCTGAACAAGCATAAAGTCAACGCCAAGGGTTTAAGAGGATATAGTTAAATATTATCTAGTTAACTGTAATCTAGAATGTAGTGTTAGTGCAAGTTAAAGATAAGAAATAAATAGAGCGTTTTCAATGAATACAGAACTTTTTTCCATGACCCTTTTGTCACTTCCTTACAAGTTGTGGACAAAAGCTTGAGAGGAAAGAGAAGGAAACATGCAACCATACTCATGTTCACTGGCCAGTCTTTTAATAAACTGATTACAACAGTTTATTTAAACATCAGTTGTTTATTAGCTAATTTACAATGAACAGGACAAGTGCACAAGTGACACAACATCAAATTGATGAATTCATTACATTCTATTTAATAGAGCTGCATCACAGACTACAAGGGATATTTTCCTGAAATGTTCCAGCAGGACTGTATGTGAGAATATATAAATATCAGAGTCAGTTGCTCCAAACATTTACTAGTTGTTTTCTGTAAATTGTCCAAGTCTGTAATGAATGCGAGCAAGTAAACGTGTTGAAAAAGTAACATTTAAAAATACAAATTGAATACATATATCTCGGGATGAAAATGAGGTGTCATACATGTAGAAGATGCCGAAAAAAATCTCAATTGGAAACACAATGGGATTTGAGAATTTTTTATGATATGGGCCGATATCAGTAAAAAAAATGCTGTCAACAAAAATGTTTATGTTATGTCCTACCCCTTCTTAACCAAACAATTTACTGTGTCCTCCATGTGTGAGATGCAAACTTCAGCAAATGTCAAGACCCAAATTTTCTGAAATTTTCTGCAGTTCATGTCTGAACTACTTTAGTGACTGAAGTAGGGATGGGCATAATTAATCAACGATCGATTCATCGATCATAAAGAATTTCGTCGAGGACATTATTTTGTCTTCGACGAAATTATGTTGCGTTCACTGCCAACACTGCGAAGCTATACGTCTCCATGAGCGCATGAGTAGGAGGGCAGAATATCCGAGTTGCCTGAACACAGCACAGTGACAACGTTAGCAGCTGTAGGAAGCAGCCCGGAGCTATACTCGACAAGCCCCGCTGGGGGACCGGCGGCTGGCCGCTGGGAGCTAGATGGATTTGACGGTTCTCGACCTCTCAGTCCGGTTGTTGTCATGTCATCAATCCCGGAACCCCTCACCTAGAACCGGGTCTCTCCGGGTTCTCTACCCCGTAGACTGAGGGTCCGTGTGCGGACATTCAGCCGAGCTCCGAAGCTAGCCGCCGCAGCTAGCGGAGGCTAGCTCGAAAGCTAGCCTCTTCGGACCCGGACAAAGCCGGGTCTGGTGGAGGGGCTCCGGGAGTGAGATCGTGACAATGGCCGGACTGAGAGGTCGAGAACCGTCAGATCGAGCTAGCTCTCAGCGGCTAGCTGCTCTCTCAGCGGGGCTGAAGAGTACAGCAGGGCATATTTTCAAGTGTAACCATTGAACAATCCCGTTTAACTGCCACAAGAGTTGTTCATCTTGTAATAAAGATCTCAATGAGGAAACACGCTGTGTTTTTTCTATTTTCACTGCATTTTAACAGCCCATAAATAGTGAATTTTAATATAAAAATATTAATGATTTATCGAAAATTCGTCATTAACTCTCCCGACGATCGATGAAGACAATTTAATCAAATGCCCATCCCTAGACTGAAGTGCATCAATTGCCAACTTACATATTGAACAAACCATTGACATCAAATTAAGTCATATTTGTGGACACCTGATGAGTGGAAGTCCAATATTTATTCACCTTTTAGCTCTTCACTCACATGGCTGTTGCTTGGTTTTTCCTCTTTCTTGAATCAATGTGAAATACTTTTAGAAAATGGTGTTGATAATTTCAATTATTTGTGGTAAATCCAGCTACAACATGAAATTACCTCTTAGAGGTTTAGGCTGCTTTGAACATACACGATACACATTCCTCTTGCTCACATGCAAGGTGAGATTGTGAATGTCATTGGCAACTCTGGCAGCTCAATTGGTGCATGGAGCAACTGGTTGCCATGCAACTGTTGGCTAACCCAATGCGGAAGCCATAAGTCGTGCATAACTCTGGGATAAAAAAACAAACAAGAGGCACTATTTAAAGAAGATTATGAGCTATTTCACAAACCATATGAGAACATGTATTTGTGTGAGTTATTTTGAAGAAGGAATCCTGCTGATTTGAAGAAGAGAAATCCTTCACTGTATGTTCTACTGTTTATCACTGAGTAGTGAAGATACATTTAATGACTCGAGAATTTGACGTGTTATTCATACAGATTCATCTCACACAGATTTAAACTTACCACTCACACTAGATGTTCAATAAAGACAAGACAGATTACAATTGGGTAGACAAACACTGAACCACATTTTATGACCTATCACGGCAGAAAACCAACGAATTCCAAAGTGTCCACAAAGTTTTTCTTGCCACTGTAAGGAGTGAGAAACAGATAATGATTTCCATCTCCTGCAGTTCTACTCCGCTCTACAGTTTTTACAGGCTGCAACTTTATTGTTTTGCTTAACCTTCACAGCTCTCATAACGCCATCAGCCACAGTAGGCAGCTACTTTCCAATAGAAATCTCTGATAAACTCTAAATATGCAACAGCAAACAGCAGAGAGTAAGACACTGTGATTGACCCTACAGCTAAAAAGCCCTCGAGAAATGCTGGAGACCAAAAGAGAGCTAAAAGGTGAGTATAGGCTACTGTATACTGGATTTAAAATGGTCATATACTTTATATTTCATATAAATGATAATGGTTCATGATTGCTGGATTTGAAACAGGCAAATGTTTGCTAACACCATTAGCATGTTTAATGTTTTCCACCTCTTCCACCAACGACATCATTTTCTGAATATCCCAATCTCATCTGCTTTTGTTTATTCTTTCAACATTTCATTCAGCAGTAAGTTCTCTGATCCACCGTTGAAGGACATGCATCATAGCCAAACTAAAGGGAACTGGGGTGAAATATGGGGAGCAGCAATGTGCACAGTCCAGTGACAGGCTGCATAATTCTGAGCACAAATACAACAACAAATCCTGAGGTTTGCATATTTCATAGTAAAGGTAAAAGACCTAAATGAAAAAAATGCATCATATTCAGACTCCCGAGTGCTGAAAAAATATTCCAATATTGAAATACAGACTTGTTCACCTTCCAAAGATTTGTTCTTCACTGCTGTTTATGTAATTGCTTTCTGCCCCCCCCCCCAGCCACTGAATCGAACTGTCCAAGGTAATAAGGCTTGGTTTTTCTTTCATAGTGTGCTAGTGAGAAGTTGCTGTGATTCAGCCTGCAGACTTATGTATTTTTGCATCTTTTCATCCCAAAATATTAAAACCCTTTTAGGTCTGGATTGGTCTGTTTTGTTTATTATCTTCATTCAACCTTTTGTTCCTCAGCCCTTCTCCCTCTGTTTCATATCCTCATCTCATTAGTTTCCATCCCTCTGAAGGATGACTGGCTCTCTCACCTTCTTATTATTAAGCCTTTAGCTTAAACGCCTATGCAAACTATAGCACTCAGTGGACCTGATGTTCAGATTATATTCCCTCAGGGCTGAAACCAGTCAACTCCCGATATGAGATAGAAAATCGCAGACTTAACCCTGTCCCTCCCTATATAACAATCAAGTAGATAAATAAAGGTTTAATTAAGAAACGCCCCACGATGGCTTTATTAGGTTTGGGGGTTGGTGATCGACGGGGGAGGGGGATATGAAACAGCACTTTGGACAAGAGAGACAATACTTGAGTTTCACCTATGGAATAAAGCACAATAAAGGGGGATATTTATTAAATATTCGAGAGCCCGTGGGCTATTGAACATCACTGACATCATAGGCTGCACATAATGGAAAAAACTTCATTAAAAGAGGAAACGATTATTGCTTGGTCATTACAAAAATATATAATATAATCAATCCAATTATTTTGCATTTTATCACCGCTCCCAAAGAGTAGAATGCATCTTATAGGTGAGACATCAGGATTAATTGCTGTGGAAATTAATTTAGAGAGTAATTCTCATCATAAACAAAAATTACATTTTGCTTTATCAGGATGAGTCAGTGCAGCAGTGATTGTTGTGTGAATATCCTCACGCTGTGTGCAGAGAGACTCTCAGACAGAATCTAATCTGTTCAAAAGCTCATTATTAATTTGGCTGTTTTGAAAGGCCTGGATGAAAAACTCATCGCACTAACTCAGTCAGCCGCATTTAATTAAAAACACAGAAAAGCAAACAAACTCAAAGTACAAATCTCATGTTTACAAGTGGGAAATACAAGAGACACAAATGTAAGAGCGCGGCACAGTGGTTAACAATGTTGCCTCACAGCGAGAAGGTACTGGTTTCGGATCTGCAGGCCGATTCAGGGCCTTTCTCTGTGGAGTTTATATGATTGAATGTCTGCATGGGTTTTCTCCAGCTTCATCCTGTAGCATGCAGCTTAGGTTAATCAGAGACTAAAAGTTCCCCCATAGCTGTGAGTGGGAATGTTTGTTTTTCTCTATATGTTAACCCTGTTGTGAAATGGCAATCTCTCTACCTCTCGCCCAATGTCAGCTGGGTTTGGCTCCAGTGCCTCTGTGAGGATTAGTGATATAAAAAATGGATGGATGGATACAAAAAATGTAGTAATCAAATCACTGACCTGTTATGAATATGTGATATTGTGTAAAATAGAAATGTAATTGTATTTATGTCTAAATTCAGGGGCAGCCTCCTACTGAGACAGATTACATCACAGTGTTGCGACTCGGCCGTCCCAAATGTGGCCGACAAATGCCTCCTTCCATTCCTGCGCAATGAAGGATCCATCGAAGTGGTAGACCTGATTATCACACCGCTTTAACCAACCAGGCTTGGGACCGAGTTTAGGATGCCTACCTAACTAACATATGGACACAGAAACAAATATATAAATGAAATAAATAAATGTAGAAATACATAAATAAATACATTAAGAAATACGCAAGCAAACAATTTATTCCTTGATAGCTGTGCAGTCGATTTTGTAATTTTTTACATATAACCTGGTATTGACATTACTGTGAGAGACTTACAGGTCTTTTTTATTTGCCAGATCTTTTCATTTTTTTACTTCAGTTGGGTTAGCATGGCAACCATCTTATCAAAACTTAATGGTAGACTTCACCAACCTGTCTGCCATTATAAAGTACTTTCCATAAGTAGAGGCTTTTTGCTCTATTGTGCTCAGTGATTACAGTGCCTGTGCGGTGATGTGCAATTGGAAAGATGGAGTTCTTTTCCACTGATTTAACTATTGACTATGGCTCTAAATTGCGACAGAAAAAGATTTATTTTTAAAGTTCTGTGTTTCTTTCCTGTTGCACATAGTCCTCAGACCTGTGATGAAAACATACCAGTGTTATGTGTTATGGATATACGTGTCCAAGGTGAGAATAACTTCCTATTGCATCATCACACATAGGCGCTCTCACCTATTTCTAATCTGGTAGCGGTTGGATAATATAGACAGGCTGTCTGCCTATTTCTCTCACCCTCCAGACCTCTGACCCACTCACATGCACAAAGATTGTGTGGTCAGAGCCCACTGCTGTTGTCACGCAGTTTATGGGCTTGTGAGCTTTTAAGTGGCCTTTCAGAATGTTCTTCTGAGCCATTAGTAGCACTTTACCATAAAACTACATCATTTAAGGAGCGGACTTGCTGTGTTGTGCTTGTTCCCTTAAAGACCGATATATGCTTCTCTGTTTTTACTGACACGGACAGATAGGACCGCCCTCTCCGCCGTGGAACGCCCTATCTGAGCGCTTCGGAGAGCTTTTTGTGCACCTCTGATTTTTCTTACTATCCGTGGATATTTCGGAGAGCCTCGGGACAGCCCTTGGCTGTGATTGGTGCGCTAACGACAGCATTTTGGAACAACATAATTTCCGGACCTCAAACTTCCTGTTTCATTCTCTATGTCACAATAAACCCAAACACAACTACGATTCTAGGATTAATGTGACAAGTGTGTTAAGCCAGCGGAGTTGTCCGGCTGACGGTGGCTCGTTAGAGCACTAATGGCATGTGTGCACGGTCACATACGGTTATAACGAACTTTCATAACGGCGCTAGCTGGCTAGCCACCATGCTAACTGCGGTGGTAACAGCGCAACAACCCGCTGTCACGACTTTAATTCCACTTCTATCATGACACTGTTTCTATAATAACGTCAGGTTAGAAGCAAACACTTAGTAGTATTTAGTATCGGGAGTCCCTGCTGACTGTGTGTGGAAGCTGGGGGGGAAGCTAGCTGCCTCGGTGTAGCTTCAAGCCAGGGGTGGACTGGCCATCTGGCATACCGGGCATAATCCCGGTGGGCCGTTGACCCAATGTGGGCCGGTCTGGTCCGCTATGTTGTTGTTTTGTTTTTTTTCTCTTCTTCCTCTCTAAATTCCCTCCAATTGGGCCGGCCAATTGGCTACAGAGGGCTAGCAGTGTGTTGCCAGCATCGACACATATTATTGGTCTATTGTTTGTCATTGTCAATCAATCATGGGCTGACAGGCTCAGAGAGCCCCGACAGTGCTGTCAATCACATCACAAACCGGGGGCGGGGGGGGCGGGACCTCATGGCATTTGCGGGGGGAGTCGCGGGACGGGCTGCTGCTGAGACAGAAACTTAACTTAATGGATAATAAGAGTAAAAAAACGCCCGGGTGGCGCTGAGAAGCATCGGGAAAAAAAGCTGAAGTCTCTGGAGGTGGAGGCTGCTAAATGTGCCAAACTGACGGACCTATGTGGTGCCGGGTTCACCAGCCCAGCAGCAGCAGGTGCGCCGGGAGACGAGCGAGGAGGACTCGACAATGATGAGCGAGTGGAGGCAGACATGTGAGCGCGCATTTTCAATTTTCAATACATTCTCAAAACTGGCTCGTTACTTGAGCAGCGGAGGTTGGCGTCGCACGCCTCTACCCACGGCGCACCCCCCTCTCTCTCTCTCTCTCACTCTCTCACTCTCTCTCTCTCTCACTCGCTGCCCCCTCCCTCCTGAGATGTGCAGGTCCGGTGGCGTGTTTGCCGTTGGGGGGGGGGGGGGGGGGGGGGGTGTGCAGCGCTCCGCAGGTTCACCTTCAGAAATCTTGTTACGACTTTTACTTCCTCTAGAATAGGATAAGAGATAGTGTCTTATTTTGTGTGCCTATAGTATAGTGGTTATACTGTGGTTTATTAATGTTCTTGGGCAGACACAAGAGGCACTTGTTTATAGTTAATTAGAAGTTCAGATGCACTGGTCCATTACTATTTGAACCTCAGCATCTAGGGTTCAAAATTGGTAAAATTATACATTATATGCATATTGTTGTTGTAATTTTTCAGTCAGTTGAGATAAATCTTGAGGAGAAACATTTTGGGTTGTTTTGTGTCTGTATAGACCTACTATAAAAAGCACTTTGCATTTTTAATTTTAGTTCTTGTACTTTTGATACTTAAGTACATTTCAACACCAGATACTTTTGATACTTAAGTACTTTTAATATGAGCTACTTTAAGACATTTAGAAGACATAAGTTACGTCAATTTAATGGCAGATGTGCTCGGCTAATTATGTGGGCCGGTCTGAGCCAAAAAATGCCCGGGCCGTTTTGTTCTCCCAGTCCAGCCCTGCTTCAAGCCGTGGGATTAGCAACGCAGTTCGGAAAGAAGACCGGGGAACCGCTGCGCTAAGAAACAATAACATCAGCATTTTGACCTGCTGGGTGTCACTTTATTTAGTTCTGTTAGTTGCCATCGTTCACTGTGTGTGAGGAAGCCGGGAGGACCGGAGGAGGTAAACAACCGTGGACTTCTTCTATGCACCTAGAGGTAGGCTTCTCTAAGCTTGTCTTCCGTTGCGCCACCTACTGTTCTGGCAGTGAATTGTTTTCAGAACGTAAAGTTGTCCGAGAAGCATAAATCAAAAAGAGTCCTTGGGATTTGTGCGTCTCTCCGCGCGCCACGGACTCGGAGAAGCATACTGGAGCCTTAAGGTTGTAGGTAGGACTAAAAGTAGGTCTGTCCTTTCTGAAGACAGTTTGTTCGTGTGCACACACACTTGTTTCTGCATTTATGTATATATATGCCCCGTGTGTATGATTGTGAGCTGAGCGTGCCAATGTGTAACAGAGACAGTGTGATGTGTTGTATTTATATGTTTAATAGCAGAGGAAGTGAACAAATGGTCTGGTCAGCCTTTGCCCTAAGGTAACTCTGGACTTCCATGCAGAGCATGCCCATCTCCTGGCCCTCAGTCCCTGCATCATCTCCACCAGGGGCCCCTGGGGTCCAACTGACCCACCTCCTTCGTCCGTCCCTCCATCTCAGAGCCACGCTCTACGCACAGCACACTCCGGCCCCGGGCCACAGCTGACTTTCTCTGCAGTTTGCCATGATGTAGCACGCGGCGCCGATAAGCCCTGTTTCTCCTCTCCTCCGTCCCCTCAGAAGGGAGGCGGGGGTGCGTATGCTAAGGTTGACCGATTTAACAGCTGCTGGGTAATACACAGAAAGTCATTTGTTAAAATCGAATTGATCGCTCCATTTCCACCTCTACACTCGGTGGATGTTCTCTGCTCTGTACAAGCGTCGCTGAACAACAGATGCTGTCTGTCCTATGGAGACAGGAAAGCGGAGCGCAGCAGTGGTGAGGAGACAGGACGGGCTGAGACACTGTGTACATGTTAATCCTGCGAGTCCTTGTAACCGCCACAGCTCACAAGTATGCAGTGGCGGGTCTTCCATAGTGGCATGGGGGCTCACTCGCCTGCACTGAAATCAAATTGGCCACCATGTGTGTCCCCCAATCAATCATTGAGAAAAGCTGGTTGAAGCCTCCCGCCATTGTATGATAAAACGGAACCAAAGCTGTGCAGAGTCCAGACCCAAGATGAAGACTTAAATACATTGTAACCGTACAATCTAAGAAAAGTAATTGTTTCCATTGAGTAGTCCACATATTGAAGAGAGACGTTGGTGGCGACCCTCATTTTTGTCACTTTTGGGTGCACCTCCAAGTCTCTAATACTCTGGATCCACATGGTCAAGTATGAGCTTGTTTTTACAAATGTAATAAATGGATCTGATGTTGAACAGCTTGCAACATAAGGTTTTTACCACCTAGTTTTGTTAAAAACAGCAGGTTGTGGTGATTGCACTTTCTTGCAGCACTCAATCTTATTTATGTGTGAAAACTGTTATACCTTTACTTTATTCTAAAGGGACCTTTCTTTATGAAGACGTGCCCTTGCTCACCTTTCCCAGGGACACCTTTCCTCTCTGTTTCATTTTCACCTCCTTGCCAGGACCAGGCCCTATTACCTGGAGATGCAAACAGCAGCTGTGTTCTCACTCCCCATAAACCATGTTATGTACCAACAGCTACATCGGCCCCCAGCCCTTTGCACCCTTAGGGGGGGGGGGCAGTGTGGTGTGGCGCTGGCTTGCCTATAAGTCCAGCTGACCATGTGACAACGAGACCAGGGCCGTGCCTGGGCTCCGTGCACCTCGGAGCCACTTAAAAAGAAATCATTTGACATCGAAGCAATCAACCACCGGCCTCGGGCGCTATTCGCACCTGCTGAGTGGTGAGACGGCGAGCGCTATCTTACACACGATTGCAGCTCCGCCCGCCTCCCTCTCTCACCTTGCTCCAGCCTGTCACCGCGACCTCAGTCAACATATATACTGTGCACCTACATATTATCATCAGGAGATTTGTACATGCTGAGTGCTTGGCAACCATACACACTCACAAGGAGGCTCTTGCTCCCTGTGCATTAGTGGCAGAGAGCAAGCAGCTAATTATAAAACCACTCCGGGTGCCTGGTTGTTCCTCGGCAGTGCTGCTGCGCTGCTCCATGCAGAGTGGGGAAAATGAGCCTGTCAGCCCAGTCCCAAGTTGCTGTGATGTGTGCAAATGAGGCAAGGCCCTGGAAACCTCTTGGGGAGTTTCATGTGGGTTGGTAGTGCTGGAGGGTGAGTAAACACACACATGGACACAACCACACACACACACAAAGAAAATGGACTGTGAGAGATCCCAGTGTACCCCCGTACAGGTGGTCCTGACCAGCTCTCCATTTAAAGGGTCCGAGTCTCAGGCTCTTATAAGATTCACTCAAAAAGAGATCACTAAAACGTATTTAAAGTTTTGGTGTGTAAGATTCAGCGGTGATGTTGCATGTTGCAGTTGAATAGCCCTCACCTGTGGAAACCTTAAGTTGTCATAAAAACTCAAAGGGTGTTTTGTTTGTCCAGTCTGGATTACTGTTAAAAAAACATGGTGAAATCCATAGAGAGGACCCGCTCCCTTTGCAAATATTAGGTATTCAAATATAAAGGGCCCATTCTAGGGTACAGAAAACAATAATTCGTACAATTTAGATGAAAACCACTAGCGAAAACATGGGATTATTTTATATTCAATTTCTTGCAATAGATCCTTTCACCTTAATCTTACACACTGGACCTTTAAGCTTCTACCTGCCTTCATCCAAGCGTCTACCCTGCTTCCACTGAAAAAGATTTAATTCTGAATAGCCATGTGAGAAAAAATAGTACGTCAGCCACGCCTGTTAACGTCAGCTCTCCTCTTATAATCTTTGAATTTGGAAGTTGCTAGGAATTTGTTCAGTGGTTTTGTAAGCCCCAAGGATCTGTTCAAAATAGTTGACTAGATTTACCGTAAGGAAGCAGTTAGTTGTAAAAATCACCACAGTATTCCATTTACTGTCACGCTGAGAGCATTTGTCCACAACTTCTCTAACTGTCTTCTAGTGTATATTTATTGCAATGATTTAGCAGGGGCAAAGCATACAGAGTTGATTAAAATCTAATATAAACATTTTGATATGGTTAAATGATGGAGGAGGTTAAATAAGTTAAATTTATTGTCCTGTTTTTCTGTAACTCTACGTACGGGACATGCTGTGCTTTTTGTGACATGTGCAACACTGCTAAATTTGTACTGAAAAAGAGGAACAGTTCTGTAGGATTGAGGAACAGTTCTGTAGGATTGAGGAACTAGCAGTGTGCAACGGTGTGAAGCAGAGCTATTAAAGGGTAAACAATGTGTGTGTGTATTGTAAAGACCGTTGATCCCCATGACCACAATGCTCTAGCAATATTCCAGTTAACATGTTTTGGAGAAAACATTTAAGGCGACAACTAGCAAGAATGGCTGTGATTTTTAAGCTGTCAGGAGAAGTGGGTCAATACATGACAAACAAGAGGGACTTTCAGATCATCATGCCAGCCAGCACAGCTCAACCAAAAGCTCGGTGGCACACTGGGGCTGGGTTCACACATCCAGAAACCCACAACACATCAAGTAGTTTTAGGGCTGTAATGAGATTTTGTCCCCTCTTCCTATGAAATGTATGATATTAAAACCCCTGCTGAAGGCCTCTGTTGTGCTGCTGTTGTTCAAAAGAAAGACAGTGTGAGCTTCCTGATGAAAAAAGAACAGTGCTTTGTCTGTTCCTTTGTCAACTGTGCCGTGTAATGATGTTCGAGTGCAGCTGGTCATTTTGGAAGCACGCAGGAAGTGGCAACTCTGCCCCGAGGAGGCAAACGGGTGACAGGAGACAGTGACGCACCTCTGTTGATGTGCTGGAACCCCGGCCCTGCCTGTCATTAACTCCTGTCAGTGTCTGGGCTCATTTCACACAGACTGCCTGAGTGCCTGCCACGATCACAGCCTCACATGGGCACAGGGCAGCCGGCTTTGATTCCACACCGCTTTCATTTATGCTCTCCATACTTCCCCATACCCTGTCTCTCATCTGCATTCCTCCGCTCCCTCCCTCTGGCGAGATATTATTAGCAGCTGTACAGAATTTTTATTTCATTTTGGTGATTGACAGCCAAGGTGATGCCTTCCTTTTAATTTGCATATTACGCCATTTACTCTCTATACCTGCCCCTAATGGTGGTGATTCCCAGACTGCCGCTCCTGAATTAGTATGCTCCAGCCTGGGATCTGGGGCTGCTAATCAGAAGCTGTGGTGAGAGAAGAAGGACGGCTTCAAATTACATCCTTAACAGTCAACAGGAGGTGCACATGAAAGTGCGACGTCCCGCCGTTTTTCTCCGAGCGGAGGAAGTTTGCAGATCGACAGTGACAGCACCCCGCTTACCTCTGAGACACCCACTAGAGCATCTCCAATTAAAAGCCTCCTATGATTTCCTCTATTAATAATAAATGCCACTGAGCTCAGCGGAGCTGTGATTGGTACGTGTCTGTGAGGCTTTTTAGCACATGAACGTGTTTGTGTGAGCAGTATATTTGCTCGCCAATGTGGTCGCAAGCTTGTGTGTGTCGTTCTTCCAGGGCCATCTTCCATGTGCTTTGCCTTTTCATGTACATTCACTTTGGTGTGTTATTTCATGTGGTGTTTGCGCTGGTGGTTACCTCATAATCATGACTGAAGAGCCATAAAACGCCTCTTTGGAAACTGAAGATGCCACATTGGATTTCAGCAGGAAACCCGAAGAGGTGTGGCTGTCCTCACCGCAGAGGTAGATGCCGGGAATTCAGAGACAGTTTCCAGGAAAGATGCTTTGCTGCGAACACTGTCTGTCCCTGTGACTTCTGCACAAACATTGATCAGGTCCCAGAAAACCTGGATAGCTGCAGCCCTTTGTCAACTGTGCTTTTGTTACCATTATTACAGATTATGGCCTTCATAACCACCTAAGGCTTATATTGAAAAAAGGGCATATGCAGTCGATTGAAGAGCGTTGATTGTCGCAGCACGCCGCACCTCATCACAATATTGATAATTGAAGAGACACTGACTTCTAAGTGGAGGTCAAACCTTTTTTTCAGAGTGATTTGCAAAAATGAAGCCATTGAAGTGCATAAAAACGTCCCCATTAATAAGTGGACAAAGTGTTTTCACAGAGGACGAGGAGGCCGTCTTGTGAGGTCACGCCTTAAAAACGGACTTATTCACCTGCTTGCAGTGTTTCTCATTTAACAAGCGCAGTCAATCAGAATGGTGTAGAATAGCTACTCAGGCTGGAGCTAATGCATCCTGAACGCTGGTTTATTTAAATCTCCTATCACCACAGCAAAGCTCTTTGTATTCAGATGCCTTTAAATGTCTTTCACTCACTGATGCAGCCACGTTCACACCACCTCTCCATTCTGCAGATCCAACTGATTTTGCTTATGCCTCCAGGACTTAATCAATATGCATGACTTAAGGTGTCAGTTATCAATACACAAGTGGATTTTCAGGAAACATTATCTTTCTCCTCTGTTCCTGATTTGTACCTGAATAATGTCCTCGCTGGTTGTCGGTGCATGTGGCGGGTAATCAACACACATTCACTATGGCTGTCACACTAAAGCAGAAATTTATTCCAGAGCACAGGGCTAAGATGCACATTCATGACCGTAGCTGGCTTCAGGACTGGGGACTGCTGTGACAAACATCGGTGATGAATGGAGAGGGTGTGACCTTGGAGGAGGTCTTCTAGCATTTTCTCTTCCCCTCCACCGTTCTTTCATCCCTTACAAACTAATCCAAAATCCAGAAAAAAATGGACTTCCTTTAAGATGACATTCCCTCTTATACCTCTTTTACATAAAAAAGAATGGGTATATACAGCTTTTTTTTTTTTAAACGAGGGTAAATGTGCTTAAAATGTATTTATTTCCAATTGCCAACAGAGGAGTTTGCCTTTCAGTTTTTTGTTAGATGTTATAAATGCAAAGACGACAGGCGCTCGCTCACCTTGCTGTCTTGACAAATTAGTGCGTTCACCCGGTTGTCTTGTGTCCTCCGCTTCCATTAGAGACAAAAAACAGTGTCTACTTCAGAGTCATTCAACCCAGGAGTGTTGGTGGGGTTTTGACCAGTGGAAAAGGGGCTTTAGTTTAAATTAGGGATGGAATTTGGGGCAAAAAGTTGAATTTCCAGACCTCAATTGCAAGAGGGAAGGTAGATACGAGCAAAGAAGAGACAAAATTGAAGATCTATTGTTGCTTGTGTTTACCAGACCATGTGTGTATAGGCCGCAGACAGATTTAATCCTGAGTGTCACTGTTGATCTGTGTTAACAGGGAAACGCTCTTAGCAGTGTGATTCCGCAGTCAGCTGGGATCTGCGTCTGTGGGGGGCAAGACCCGGCTGGTCAAGCTGCCATATGTGGACATTAGACATAGTTTGGCTGCAGTAACCTGCGCAAACAGAGGAAACCGGAGCCACAGAACACGGGAAGCATAAGGGTAAAGTCATTGTTTCCTTGGGCAGAAATCTTTAACAGATTTTCCAACAAAATAATTTATAGTTTTTGAATAACACTATTTGGTATCACGATAGCCATGTTTAAGTTAACAGATTAAGCCAACATTATTCATTTAATGAAACCAGCCATGACAAATGTCCATGTAACTGTCAATGAGTAACTAATTGCCTTCTACTTGAATCATGAAGTCTCCTTGGTTCTTATTTAACAGGTATGGTCAGGCAACATTTACTTAATATAGATCAACAAATTATCATGTTGCTATAGAGATGTTTCTATGCAAGACAACTCATTACTTTTGTAACCTTCATCGAAGGTGTCTTGTAACAACTTCACAGTCCTCATTGCCGTGTCAAATAGTCTAACACATATTTAACACATGTGGAAATGGATAAGAAGATGCTGTGGTTAAACAAGATGCATATTTGGAGTTGTTTAATGGCTGTTAAAAGGACCATTCACGTTTTCTCAAGGGGTTAATGCAACATTAGGAATGCGTGTCTGCACAGCAATGACACTCTGACTAAATATGAATCTGGTTATTTCTGCATGCTTGCAAGTCAGTTAACGTACAACATATTAGTTAGCCAACTTCTGAATTATTTTTCTTTTCTTTTCTTGAAGTTTTGACATAAGAAATTATATTTATAGTTTAAGGTACCAAGAACCATCACAATGTTTTTTCTCGCACCTCTTTAGAGGTTGAGTAAGAGCAGGACATTTTGTATTTCTGACCTGCCTGCTGTTTTTCAAGTGCCGTATGGCCAAGTCAACCACAGCTTCCCCTATTATCACAGCCTATTTGTCATCTATTGCAAACTCCTTTTTATTAGTATTAATAGAGCTTTAGCTTATCTTTTTGCAACACAATAAAGAAAGAAAAACATTGTGCCAAATGAATACCATAGGTCAATTTACAGTATTTTCCTTGTTAAACCACACAAATGCATTTCTGCATGTGTACTGTAGGCTTTGTTTGGTTGACTGAGCCGTCACAATGCTGCTAGGTTCTGCCACAAGCAGATTAATTAAATTAATTTCATTTCTTAATTAGCTCCATTTTTCTCATTGCTCTGATATTGTAGAATGCAAGTGTCGAAAATGAAAGCAGATTCATCTGATGCCGCTCTGCCTCATACACAATTTTTTTTCTTGCAAATGGGATTTCATTAACATCATGTTCATTTGTCTTCTTTACATATGAACCCTTAGTGAGCGTTGGCAGTAAACAAACACATACATTGTATTGAACTAAACAAATAAGAATTAAACTACTTTCACACATTCAAAGACTATGGGAATTCTAATTAACAGCATCTTAAGTCGCACATTTAAACCTATATAGATGATCAAGTTTGTACTAAAATAAACCTTCATGACCCTTTTATTCAAATACTGCCAGGTGGATACAGCATCTTCCTGAATCTTCAGTGTTGTGGTTTTTTGGAGCCTTTGAAGGAGAAATGTCATTAAAGATGAGATTGCTGTTTGAGCTGGGATTTTGTCTTTATTGGCTATTCACTCAAAAGATTTACCATCATTCACTAAAGAAGAAAACAGGAAAGAGCAACTGGAAAACATATGAACTAAAATCAGAAACGACCATCATGGTACGGAACAGTAGCTCTACATATACAGTATAAACTGGTGTACATGCATCATCTTGTATTTGACAGGTTTTCATTATTGGCTTTAGCTGATGTCATTTACTTTACTTTGAGAAGATTCAGCTACCTTTTGTGTATATCTAGTGAGACACTACACAGGAAGTCAGAGTTGCTGTCCGGGCTGTGGTGACTTTAATCTTTTCAATGTCTTTTGGACAAACCTTTATATCTGCAGAGCTCAGTGTTGAGAGAGCTTGCTGTGAATTCGGTATGACAGCATGTAGTATAATAGAAGTGTCTGCTCTTGTGGCCCTTGTTGGATGAAGAATGGCCCCCTCCACACGGAGCCCTTTGCCATCTTTTTGTCTGCAGGAGAGTAGCATGATGTGACCTTTAATGGCTGGCAGGCCAGAGGAGAGCGCGGGACTTATAAGAAATGGCAGATCCGCAGCTGACCTTTAAAAACCTTCATATTGCATTAAGAGCCTTTGATCACTTGGATTATCCACTCACTGCTGTCTGAGACCTCAGTGGATCATTATGACCAGCCAGTCTGCGTCAAGGTGCCAAGAAAAGACCATTACATTAATTACAAGCATCCTTAAAAGTTTTCTTGAGTATTTAGATTTTATGTTGGGTAAGTCTGCGAGCCTAACCATCAGTAATGTATGTATTATGACAATTAGACATTTTTAGCTCTTTCTGGGTAAATGGACAGCTCCTCGGATAAAAACTGAATAATTCAAGAGGTTTTTGTGCATTTCTTACGCCTCAGATGAAGTTGTGACACTTGACAGTTAATCCAGTCTGATCACACAAGAAGAAAGCCCAGCTGTGCGATCTCTGTCAGAGCAGCTCAGGAGATAATAGACCATTATGTAAAAACAAAGTTAAAGGTCATTCTCAGTGACGTATTTGTCAGCAATTAAGCTTTCATGTAACTGAATCAAGTTCTTTTTTTACTGGAGGAAAATGATGTCTACCTTGTCACTTGGCACCAGTTGATGCAATGAAATGTAACACATGAATTTTATTGAACACTTACACAACTGCAGAAAGAAATAATAAGATCTGTGGAGGGGAAAATGTCTTCAAAACTTTTAATTAACTCGACCATATTGAGATTCATTGCACCCAGTGTGTGACTAAACATTTTGCATTTTTTTTAAACAAGTAAGAGGCATAAATTAGGGAAAAGCCTTTAATTTGTTTATCAGTTTATTACAGAATTCTACTTAAATATTGAGGATATGCATTCGGTGAATATTTTGTCAACCAAGATCATGAAGTTTCTGCTTCCCTGACATGTACAGTCATTCTGGGTGTCACACATCCATCAAATGATGGATGTATACCCTTCACATGTCCCTTATGTTCTACAATGAAACAATTGTTGTACCGACAGTTTTGGGGGTTTGCAGTGCCTCAGAAACAAACGTTGAATACAACACTGACATATAATCATCTGTTAAATTGATATTATTGGCATATAGAGGCTGAAAGGTGATACAATAGAGTGCAGTGACATGGGGAACTACTAACTACTAATGGGTAACTCATTTCTCAAACCTTTTACCTTCAGAGACTTTCTTTTTAACAAGCGTTTTATGTAAAACTTTCTTGCATACCTATATGTAAAGGGACATATGTAACATACTCTTAACCGCCATGTATCTTTAGCGCTGCAGCAAGTGAGTTGTTATTTTAAAACACTGAGCGTAGGTGTTATTGTGCTGCCAGACACAACTGTGTTTCAGAGGTGCTATAATGAAGTGAATCTAATGCTAATTATGAGAATCCCTGGAGATGTTGACGGTTCTTTCTGGACCAGGTGCTTCATCTTCCATCTCATTTCCACCAGCTATACACTGACAAAGCTATCACAAGCAGCGCAGCCCTGAATCAGAGTCAGTCAGGTGTTCATAAGTATAGCCTTAAGGGACACACTATGGCTCGGGGAGACCCCTTTGATACGGCCCCTTCACTCTCAACTCCGCCCGTCTTTAATATCCAAATCACCGCTGTCCCATATGGACGGGGTAATTGACTCCTGTGATTCAAAGGCAAACTGACCACCTCCTCTCTCGACATGCGTCTCTGAGATAAAACATTAAAGACTTCTCTGTTAATCTGTTCACAGACCTCTTCCCTCTCACTGTAGACATCCAGCGACCCGTCAGCAATTTCAGATTACTGTTATGTGAAATTCTTCCCATCTGCCATAATTAGCATGTTACAAAGGGCCGTCTTAAATTACACCAGAAATAATGGCTCTGTGCACTGGGAGTTAAGAGGCACCGTCTGCTACCTGTGTGTGTGTGTGTGTGTGTGTGTGTGTGTGTGTGTGTGTGTGTGTGTGTCTGTGTGTCGTTGTTTTAGTGTTTGAAAATGAGGACGCAGTAATAGAATGTGGGAGAGTTAATCCTCGGGTCCGTAGTATTCATAGAAAGAAATCATGGATTTATTTATAGAAAAGAAGAAAATGTAGTGGCGCTATAAGTTAAAGTTATATCACCCATTCTCAGTGCAAATATCTGAAATACAGCTACTTTAGACATATTTATATGGACACCAATATTGTCTGATGACAATAGTCTAAAAAAGATATTGCCATGTTAACAGTATTTTCTGATTAACTTAACCTGGATAAGGTCATATTCAAAGTGAGTAACAATCTAAGTATTCTGACTCTCCATCGTATTATTTAGACATGTATAATCCCCTTAACATCCTTTTAGAGGAAGATACTTGAAGGATGAAGAAACACTGACCATTGATTCAGGTGGGGGCCACAGCCATAATTATGTAGTCGACTGTTCAGATAACTAGGCCACACTTACTTTTACTTTAAATACTTTAAGTACATTTAAAAGCAAATACTTACCTAATTTGACTTGAGTACATTTCAGTCTATTTATTAGTACTTTTAATGATTGAGTATTTCCTGCATTGCTGCATATAAACATCATTGCCATTGATTATCATCTACAGACACAAAAGTAATCTTTCAGCTAATAAAGTTATTTATTAGCTGAAAGCTTCACTTTGTGAAGACGTCCAGTTGATTACATCCAGTCAGGTCATTGTTTCTGATGGAGATTGACGGATTCAGCAGTTGTTGGGCTATTTCTCGCTTCTCCCACTTCATTACAGCTTTGTGAAATATGATATGCAGAAAGACATACATTGTAAACATATGGAGTAAGGAAAGTCCTGTGTCTCATAAATGATTACGTCTTTTGAATGTAAAGAGTGTCATCTGCCACTCAGGTCTGTGTAATTTCAATAAAAAATGATTATTCTGTCCGCAAAGAAAGTCCCAATCTATAATTTCCTCCTGCTTGTAATTTATCTGCTCCCTGTAATTTATGTGCTCCATGTTTAATGCCCGTTTCCGAAAAATGCCCAGTGCTCATGGCAATTGGCATAATCTGACCAAATTACAGCCATTCAAAAGCAATGCATTTCAAACACCTGTCATGTCCACTCTCTAGAGCGACTATATGTCGAACATTCATTAGGCTCACTCAAAAGCAGAACAATTTGGGTGCTGACTTCGTTCATGTGGACCCGAATAATCAATCATTGATTTCAAGGTGAAAAAGAACAGGAACACTAATGCAACGGCCTAAATGATTTTCCACTAAGACACACACACAGGAATGGATCTACACTGCGTGTCATGTGTGAGACATTGTGTTTTCAGGTGATACCCCTCTGTTCCTCTCCTTTTCAACTACTCATCTCATCAGTTCTGCAGAACTTAAACCCCAGATCTCTAGCCACACTATGCCAGAATCTTCACTCTACCCGTGTGGTTTGTGAGTAGGACTTGTGTTTTTATTAGTCTGTACTTCTTAGAATTTTCTATATCTCCTTTGCTCTAGGATCAAACCCCTCCTGTGTGGCTGCCTCCTGCTCAACATGTTTGGTCCATCATCTCTGCTATACTTTTTCCTCACCTTAGCTTGTTCTATCTTTGTTATTTTTTCAGTACAGTCCAGCCTGCTCATCTGAATGTGCTTTCTTCCTCTCAGTCCAAAAGCAGTTAACACATTAAGCGCTAACTTACTGTGTACATACATCTACTGATGCCTAATCTGGACACATCTTCAGTGATGTTCCTGGAATCATTGGACGTTTCGGGTCTTTCAACATCATACGCCCTCCTCCAGGTGACCCAGCTGGGGCTGATCAGACCCCAGCTTGTGTCCAGATGACTAGCTAGCTACCATGACTCCCCTCTTTTGAGCCACAGCCATCTTGAGGCTCTCTCTGCCGCATCGGTGGTACTGCGGATGGCTCTCCTCTTTCTCTCACCCTCGATGCCTAAACTACTGAAGGCTCTGGCCAAGGAACGGGCTGCAAATCCTCTGCATCCAACCTCCACAGGGAAACACCTTGCTCTCCAGCCAGCCTGCTGGCAGTCACTGACCAGTCCTGCGTACTTGGAGAGCTTCCTCTCAAAGGCTTCTTCCAAGCGATCTTCCCACGGGACTGTCAGCTGTACCGACCATCTCCAAGTGCCCTTGTACAGCAACTGAGGATGTGTTCCAGGGTTCCTCGCTTGGAACACAGTGGGCATGCTGGTGTATCTGCTATGCCCCATATGTGCAGATTTGACGGGCTTGGAAGCACGTCATACACTGCCTGGATGAGGAATTTGATGCGGTGAGGCTCGGCTTTCCAAAGCTCAGCCCAGGTCACTTTCCTTTCAACCGCATTCTCCCACCTCGTCCAAGCTCCCTGTTGCTTCATTCCCACTGCCTTGCAGGTTCTCGTCTCCTCCACTGCTGCTCTCACCTCCTCCTGAACAAGTCGTCGCCTTTCCTTCCCCCTGGTGTTCATTTGGGGAGTTGGAAAGGATCCTAGCCCTGCTCGACTTCGTGTGACCACTCCCACCAGGCTCCTGTGACGCAGCCTTGCATCTGCCTCTTGAACCGCATCCACTGCCCTCCATTTCCTGCCAGTCCTCACTTGGATCCCTGCTTTAGCCACCTTCGGATCACTTGAATCCCTGTACTGAACCACTTCTCTGGCTCTAGTTACCTTGAATTCCTCCTCCAAGGATTTGAAAGGCAGTGGCAGTTTGTTGGTGTTCCCGTAGAGTGCAATGCTGCTCAGGCTCCTTGGTAATCCAAGCCATCTCCGGAGGTGTTTGCTGACTTTCCTCTCCAAGGTCTCAACTGTTGAGATAGGAACCGCATAGACAAGGAGGGGCCACAGGATCCTGGGAAGAATGCCATGTTGGTAGACCCAGGCTTTAAACTTCCCAGGTAGGCCTGACTTGTCCACATATAATATGTAATAATTCTTCATTAAAATGTCTAAAAGAAATTATAATTACCTGAGTCATATCAGGTTGATTTTCATCAACAACAGGGTGAAAACAACAACTCCCATGTCCCACAATGCTTCACGACATCAGCAAACTGGGTATTTTGTTATAGTCTTGATTGGGAGACCCTTACCTGCCGAAAGTTACATATTGTATGTAAAAAAAAAAACTAAAAAAAATGAATAATGACAACCAGTGTGATTTTTGTTCCGTCCCATTTCAAAGGAATTAATCAGGGAATGGATAAAACAATAATTCATCCTTCTTGTTTAGTTTTACTTTTACTGGTGGTCGCATGGAAAGAAATTCAATAGTCTCAAAAAATCAGAGATGGCAATGTTAAAAAATCAAGAAGACATCTGTTTTAAAAGAATTGAATTATATTGTCTTCACTTGACAGTATTAAATGATGAAAGCACCATGTGGCCATGAGACATGATTTTGTGTTTATTAAGGTGTTGTTACCTTTGCATTGCTCGATACATTATCTCTCTGATCACCATCTTAAAACATTAACATGCAGTAAAAACTGCTGGAGCTAGATGCTGTTTTGCATTTGTGTCAGCCCTATATGATGGCACATACCATATTGATAAAGGCTGTTCTCTTTAATGCATAATCCACCATTTATTCAGAATCTGTATATCTGGAAGCAGGATGTAAAAAGTCCAACACAATTCAATTCGTCCAACACTTTTGGGAACTTGCACTGTGAATAGTTATTTCACTTTGTGGAGTACATATACTGAAAAAGGCAAAGAATCTATAGCAACCGTGAACTTTCGCAGGTTTAAATTTGTGTTGTGCACCCACTCAGCTTGGTGTCAAGCCTCAGGAAGAAAAGGACAGTCTAGCAGCTCCGAACTTGTGTTGTTTATACTGACCCCCACCTGTGAGATTCTGCCAAACACGACAGAATAATGCTGGCTCTAAGCTCTTAATAAATCTCTCTCCTGCTTGCAGATCTGTCTGGTAAGAATGACCCTTGGTGCGCAGTGGGCAGTAAAGCCAGGAGAGAATCTCTGCCTTGACTGTTAATGACACTGCTTAAATCAGTCCCCTGTGGAGCTCTGTATTTTCCTCTCCCACTCGGTCATTCTATGTTCCTCTTCCTTTCCCTCCCTCGTTCACATGTTTCCTTGTCGATGTCCATCTGCAACCTGCTTCTGAAATGTGCTCCAGCTGAAGATGTCCTGTTGACTCCCACTGTTCATTTTGCTGCTTGCACTTCCTTACAATCACACCGGCTCTATCTCTGTCTCCAGACAAATCGAATGGGCCAGCTTGTGTGCAGTGCTGACGATCGATGGTCATCACAGTTAATACCCTCTCCCGTTTTTGTCAAGTTGTAGAATGTTTGTTGCTGATGGACACGCCCACTGGCTGCTTTCCTCTCCGCACGATCAAGGCTTAGCTCTGCCTGGGGACGGGTTGTCGATCCCTGGCTGTTTAAAGTGATCAGAGTCACTGTCCACAAAATCAATAAGCCTCTCCTGCAACCCCTCCTTCCACCCGCTTAATATCTCCTTACAAGAGTGGACAAAGTTTTCCTGTACTTCCTAATGGAAAGAACGTTGGTTGGATCAATAAATCAAATAATCAATGGGCTCAGGGGAGCAGGCAGAGTAGAGTCCCAGTGACGAGCAGCCCAGAAGAGTGGTTCTGTTTTCTCAGAATGCAGGTCATCAAAGATCATCAAGAATATATACATGTATAATTTGAGTTTAGATTAATTTATATTCCAAAGACAGACATGATACAAAAAACAGCACCAAACTGAAAATCCTTGCACTCCCTAGTTTCATATATACATTCGACAAATAATCTTTATGAGATTCAAATGAGGTTTTAAAAGATAATCCAGCAACCTGTGTTAATGCCGACAATAACTGAGTAATGCATTATGGTGAAACAACAGAATCACACAAACAAGTACACAGTGATGACATTCAAAAAGGTGTTATCAAGCATAGATGGGTGAACTCTGCTTTCTTCCCTGTGGCCTGTCAGAAAGAGATCTGCAGCAGATACAGAACCTGTTAGTGGCCCGTTTGTCAAATCAAATAATGACTAATTTCTTACAAGTTACTTTTATTTTCACTGTTTTATTTCAGTATTATTTATTTATGTATTTAACTCATTCAATTTGTTTATATGGTCTAATGCTGCTTTAACTTTTTATTTTATGTAAAGCACTTTGAATTGCCTTCAGTTTGAAATGTGTTGGACAAATAAACTTGCCTTGCCTTGCAGACGTGTATGTTTCAAATACTAATACTAATTGTTTTTAGAGAATATATGGAAAGAGTGTTAGGTTTTCCATCAGACTGTACATACGTTAAATAATGCACCAGTAGAGCAACATATGTGATGCACAGAATAAAGACTAGGTTAATTGTGTAGATAAACTGATAATCAAAACCAACCTGCTTTGACTTTCTTGTGAAATCCAATGTAAAATCCTGAAACCTAGAAATAATACATGAGAGAACAGGAGAGTTAGATTAAATTAAGGTACTGGATGTAAGCATACATATCTATTTTATTGGGTCTTTTGGGAATTATCATCAGGCACCTGCAACAAACAAATGGATGCAACTGCTGTCTGTGTTTTTAACACAAAGGATTAGGTGACCTTTCCAGTGTAACTACCTTTAAAACAGCACTAATAAAGAGCCCCATTAGGAACTGAAAGCGTCCCAATCAATAGGTCCACACATTTAACGTCTTTAGTGGTACACTCAGCAGTCATCAGAGGGAGCCAGTGACAGCTGTGAAAAGCAAAGGAAAGGAAAAGCTATTTTTGCTCTGAGGAAAGAAAGTATTGTCTTACAAACTTAGAGTATCCTCGAGTGCTCGAGGTATCAAAGGGATCCTGGAAACTGGGGCGAATACAGATCAAAAAAGGTCTCAAAAACCGACTGTGTATGGTCTGAAGCAACCTACAGGTTGCAGTGTTCATCGCACAAAAGTTTTGAATCGTGGAAAGTTTTATCTTTTTGAATGGCTACAAAAGGGTTCTTCCTCTGAAGTGTCATAAAGGAGCTGGTATCTCGTTTTCAATTCTATTAATCATTTCGTCAACACCTTCCTCTTCAGGCCCCACAGCTAGTGGGGGCAAATCATGGCGATAATACCAGGATCAATAGTAAACCAAATACACAGGATGCTGTCCTCTGAATGAGCCTCATTAAAGTGATCAATATTGAGGCCATTTCCAAATGCCATAAAACAGACAGCCTTTAAAAATGCTCAGTTCACTTACTGTGATGGCCCTGTGTCTGCAGGCTGTCCTGCTCTCTGTCTCGGGCTGTGCTCCATCAGGCTGCGCTGCTTGTTAAGTAGCGACGAGTGCGAGGAAACCCAGATGGCAGGTCTGACACATCAGCACAATACAATCATTTCATCTTTGCACAGCTTTTGATTGTCACCTTTTCCCACTTGGATTCAGCAGCTGCAAGTCCCGTGGCATGTTGTTACGTTTGTTTGGTTTACAATGATCAGCGTTGTGAGATGTACAATAATTAGCAAATTTGTGCGATATTTTTGCGCTCTGAACAATGATAACGCCAAAATTCAGTATTAGGAGTTATACAATGTGAATCCTGCACCTGTGCTGACTGTTGTGATGACGAATTTGGACCATAGACATATTTTTTATCAATTTCTTCTATGTGACGTCTCCAGCCAATCATGCTGTTCACATCGGTGGAGGATGTAGGGGACACAGACAGCGATTCAGAGGTGGAGCTTGAACTTTCTCACGTTACCTTAGTTTATTTACTCTGTTATATTATTATTTATTGACATTTAATTTTTTTAACGTGGCTAGATTTGTAGCTGGTGTCAAAAATATCAATACAGACTGGCTTTGGCGCTGAGATTCTGCTTCTCTGCTTCCCCCCAAAACTACCTGCGCGCCTAATCCTGTTTATGTAATCCACTCCTGATTTGCTTCCTGTATTAAAGGACCGGCTCAACCAACCACACTCCAGCAGACTGTCATACAACCTTCGTGGTTACACACTAATGACTGCTTCTCTGCTTGTCTCGCTAAAATGCTTTTTGTCTCTGCTCAGGACCACCAAGCCATCCCTCTACTAAGTCTACTGTATGTAATGCTGCTGAGCTCTGCCTTCTCTGCCCCGTCTGCCCTCCTCTGTCCTTTTGTGCATATTGGTTTGGTGATCTGGACTTTCGGATTGGACCCTTGACTTGTAAAAAGGACTTTTGGATCCCCATTCTAATAATCATAGTTTGTCCTTCACATGAAATATTTTCTTTACCCGGAGCTCAGGCTCTCAGGCTTATGCTGCCAGGCAGTTTAGTTTGCAGTGTGCCCAACCTGCTGTAGAGCCTACACGCCACCAGGCAGCAGAAGCACCAAGTGATTTCAATAATAACATTCCTGGGTCAAAGTTGTTGTAGTTTTCCTGCAAGGCAGATCAATGTGTCTGATTATTTGCTGTGAGAACATGTTGAACTTACAAAAACTAGATTTTGTGTATGTATAATTTTATCCATTGAGTGTAGTTTACATATTCTACTATACTTCATTAGATCAAGACATATGCTGACAATATAATGAATAATAATTTTTAATTAAAATGTCTAAAAACAACTAGACCCATGTTACATATTTTGTTGATTTACAATATCCAAAATGTTTCCAATAATCTTCAAACTATAGCAAATATCTACTTTACCCGTGGCTTTGCCATAACTTCCAGTGCAAACAACGTATGTTGAAGGAAAAAGGCCCAGCTAGCCAGTTAGTCAGCTGATTTTTTCCTTCCATTGTTTGTAATGGATCACAATTATTCATTGCTGTTTGCTGCATAACGTGAATAAACCTTTAAAAAATTACCTCATTGGTGAAAATGAATTGTGCCTGAATAGATTTTCACTGAATATGGTGGTGAAGATGACCATGAATCCCACGCTGCTTTACAATGTCATCCAACTAGGTCTTGTGTTTGTTTTGATCGCGAGGCCCCTGGTGGCTGAAAGTACATATTATCTTTGTTATTATCTTTTATTATCTTTGTTATAATTGTCTCAAAATGGAAACTCATATGTCACCAGATGTGCGACTTAATTATCAGCAAACACTTAGTGCAGTGCACGTCTCTTGGAAGCTCGCCACCACTCCAGTGTGTACACCACTTATCGGCTGGCTGTTTTGCGCTGTGTATTGCTGATTGCATAACATTAAGTGAGTAGAGGTGCCATAATGTAAAGGGCTGGATTTAAAAAGTCTTATAAGAAGTCTTATGAGAGGGTTGACAACAACACGAGACCTCTGTGTCCTTATTAGAACGAATTAAGGATTGCTAATGCATCAGATTAAAGAAAGCAGCAGAGCCTGCAAATGCTCTGGGATTTAGGGCACACGCTGAACTTCACTCTGCAAAAACACATAATACCTCCGCAAACAAACAGCAAAACAACATCATTCACATCAGTCTTTCCCACTGGATTTTCTCTTAATAATTCTTTCATCTCTTTATTGGACTTTCACATCGGAGTAACTCCATTCATGGTATAAACATGAAATCCATCTGTAGTGTTTTGGATTTGGAGAGCAAAAAAAAATTGCTCTTGCCTATGCAGCTTACCTTGCCGCTACCTTTTCCACAATAAAACATTACTCACGCTAAAAGCAGCTTAGAGAAATTAAATCACCATGTGTCCTGACAGCTCAATAGATTTGCGTCTTCACTCAGATACACAAGACGACACGATTAATCCTCTGATGTTTGGGCGCAGCACAGAACTCTAAATCACAGTAATTACTATCATCCAGGCCAATTTACACCACATGACAGTAGAAATCTAAAAAATAAATTAAACTAGTGAAGTATCAACACACCAACCCCGTCATGCACACATGTCTTCAGTATTGTGTTATATTTAAGAGAATGCCCTGGTGTTTGAAGCAGTTTTCAGGCCCCACTAGAGCGTGTGATATACTCAGGTTAACGTGTTGGTGTGTGCATGGTCAGTCACCCGCCCTTACTGGCGTTCTCAGTGTCAGTGTTGTAGTCATTCTGGCTACAGGCATCCTGTCGCTGCGGTGGATTTACTGGCAACATGCTCCCCTCTGTCCCCGGCCAGCTCTTTAATTACCCTGGCCTATTGATCCTCCCAGGGACACGGCACTCTGGAGCTGAAGCTCGGCCTGCACCAGTTAATGACTGATTATTCTTCCGTGGGCCCTTGGGAGCAGGCAGGCAGGCGGCGTGGGGACAGTGCACCGAGCCTGTTCCGCTCTGCAGCAGCATTCGCACTTTTTCGCCAGCTCACCTGATTGCAGGGCTGGCCCAAAATAGCATTTTGTTCCTTTTGCTTTCCACGAAACACAACGTAGGTTTAAAAGTATACATCAAGGTGAGGGGCGTCTGGGTTACTACTGTGTATTTGTGACAAATGGTGGTAATAACTCAGAAATGTTGCAGAAACTTCTCAAATGTTTAAACCTACTGTATACTGAATATAAACACACAGCTCCAGTTCTGTTAGGGAAAAAAGGGTGACAGGAAGACATGGAGGACTGATTACTGGCAAATAATCTCACACTGCATTCACACCCCAACACCCTCAACATACTCGTCTCCCTCCTCAAACAGAGTTGCATAAATAGCATTTGAAAGCAGAGAGAGAACTAATTGTTGGCAGCATCTTTTACTTTCAGCACTAAAGAGCTTAACTTTGTGTTTGCTTACTCGCCCATTAGTTGAGTAGCTGATGGAGCTCTGAAACTTGTCTTCAGAGGACACAGTTCTGGGGTTGGGTGATGATGACAAGTGAGTGACCGCCAATGACTGATTTCTGATTGATAAAATGGATAATAAAGTCCTTCCGTGTTGCTCTTTTCGTCATCTCTTTCTCATTTTTTCCCCTCTTTTTTTCCTTTTTATTCCCCAGAGGCCAACAGACGTCTCTATTCAGTTATTTATTTTTTCCCTCACCACCGAGAGATCACCTGAGGGGGAATAAGGTGGTGTTCATGAGAAGTGAGGTTTAGCCATTACTCCTCTTTGACTGACACATGAGTGAAGAAGATGGAGGGAGTAGTGCTGAATAATTCAGAGGAGAAGAAAGATGAAGGGAGGATGAGCCCATTAGGTGACCCTATCCCATTCTCTGTAACCTCGACCACCATTACCACGGACTCCAATACTTTGATTTTTAAATGCAGGGGCTTGTCATGGTATATTCAAAAAGTGTAATATATTTATGCATTTAATTCTTTTCCTCAAACTTAAATGCTGGAACAGAATTGATGGAATCATTTTTTAGATATTAGAAATGATTTGCATACTGGTGATTGCCAGTCCTGACCAATCACTGTTATACATCTAGGATCTCCCTGATGCCGTAGCCCCAACCTGCGGACATTTTTGAGAGGTATGCTGAGGCTACAGGACTAGCTGCTGTGGTGAGTTTTCAGAATTTGGTCTTTTTCCATTACCACAGATGGGCACATAAAATAGAGAGAACTAAAGCTTGCGGTGTGTGCAACATCTGGTGTGAACTGCCAATGTTAGCAAGCTAGGCTAGCTCATAGAATGTATATAAAGATGGACGACGTGCCAGCTCTTCAAAAGTAAGGCCAAATCCTCTTGATTGCTATCTGGTGGATGGATGCATAGCTCTTAAACGCATGGTTGTATGACTCCTCCATGTTAATGGATGGGACATAGACTAGCGTAAAATGTATTTAGGCTCTTATATACTTCTACGTATCCGTTTCTCGGAGAGGTCTCAGCGGGGGACAAAGAGTCTTTTTGATTTTTACTTCTCCGACGACTATCCGTCTAAAAACAATTCCCCGCCAAACCCATAGGTGGCGCAACGGAAGACGAGCTCAGAGAAGCCTACCCCATCTGGCGTAGAAGAAGTCCACGTTTGTTTATTTCATCTCCTCCCTGCTTTCCTCCCACACACTGAACCATGGCAACTAACAGAACTAAATAAAGTGACACCCAGCGGGTCAAGATGCTGATGTAATCGTTTCTTAGCGCAGCGGTTCCCCGGTCTTGTTTCCGAACTGTGTTGCTGATTCCACAGCTTGAATCTGCTTGAGGCTACATGTAGCTAGAAGCTACCCGGAACTAGCTCCCCCCCAGCTTCCACACACAGTCAGCAGGGACTCCCGGCACTAACTACTACCCAGTGTTTGCTTCTAACCTGACGGTATTATAGAAACAGTGTCATGATAGAAGTGGAATTAAAGTCGTGACGGCGGGTTCTTGCACTGTTACCACCGCAGAAAAGCTGTCGGAAGCATTCGGGGAGGGCGTTTCACGACGGATAGGGCGGTCTTATCTATCCGTAATAGAAACAACGGAGAGGCATAAATTGGCCTTTTGTCAGATACATTTTTCTCAAAGTTGGTTTTTGTCATTTAAGTTAGTTCATATCGCACCGCTGAAGTCTCAAACGATCTTTTCCCGGCAAGTTTGTTTTGAATAAGTAATTTGATGTCATAAAAGAGGTTGGACTTATCTGCTAGCAGTCCAAACGTAAGTCAAAACCAATGGTCAGATAATCACAAGGCTAAAAAAGGTAACAGCAGATTCTCCTTCTGACACTAGTCTCCAGTCTACTTGCGTGACTTTGGCCTGAGAAGTGGTGCTGAGAAACCAGCAAGATATCATTGAGGTATTGATCATGTGTCTTTCTTGCTGAGAGGCAACAGTACTGTCATGCAAGATGCATCAGTAAGAAGACACAATGATGGTGTCCGTGGGTTTGTGTACCACGCAGACATCAAAGTTAACCCAGGTGTGCGGTAGCAGGGGGCTAAATGACACTGCTCCATCCAGGCACCCACTAGGGGTCTATCTGTGCACGTCGCAACTGGTCCGACGTTTCCTAAAATATAAAAAAGAAAAAAAACCCTCTGTTTACTGACGTTTGTTATGTGTAATGAAGAGAGAGAGGGAGAGAGACACAGGCAGACAGACAGGCAGGCAGGCAGAGAATTTAATGGCAGTTTTACTGTTCTACAAATTAGACAAGTTCACTAGTTTTGTTTCATTTAAAATCGTAATTATTGAAATGAAAGGAGGGCATTTTTTTAAACAGATATTTTTTGATTATTTAACATATTATTTGGTTATGTAATATGGCCTTGTTTTGTCTGTTTTTGCCTGTTATTAATTTATTTATTCAATTTGATAATTTGAGTTAGTTTTTTAACAAAAATAAATATATACGTTGAAAATATCCTACTGTGTTTTTTATTTATTTATTATTATTTCTAATTTCATAAATAATTTTGGCAATGGGTGCCCTTTTTTTTTGGTTTGAGCACCTGCCCCCCAAAATGTCTGTGCACGTGCCTGGCTCCATCTATCTATCTATCTGTCTATCTGTCTATCTGTCTATCTGTCTATCTGTCTGTCTGCCGGTCTGCCTGTCTGTCTGCCTCTCTGTCCATCCTCTTGCATCACTTTAAAACGTTTCTATTTTATTGTATTTCTTCTGTACATTCCATTTTGGAGAACGATGCACTACTATACAAATGTTCTGTGGGGCAGTAAGTTGCTGACTTTGTACGACGCTGCCCTTGTTTCGTCGCTGCTTGTCTGTGACTAAAAGGGAAACGTAAGGCAGGCATAGCAGCGGCGGCGCAAATAATACAGGAACATTTTGCAAACACATGCATATGATTAATGTTCCTACACATATCATCCATCCCTGCCTTCTGCCGTTGTACGCTACACGACCACAGAAACCAAGGCCTCACAAGATTGAGCATTCTGTAGAGGAAATATATCTTTTGAGTTGCTTAGACATAGAGTGTTCTTAGAGTAAATTAAGAATGAACAAGCTTTAACAATTACTTAAACACCAGAAGAGTAACAACAATTTAATTTAGTCCTAATACGTAAGGCTATGAAGTGCGTGTTCTTTTCATCAGCCAGCAAAATTTGCGCACACATGAATTATGTGATAAGCAAACTGTGGTTTGCTGTGCTGTTAATTGTTGATTACAAGATAAATACTGCTGTGTTAATATAGTTTGTTTTCTCCCTTGTCTATTAATTTGTAATTATTGTGCACTTCTTCTTAATTCTCATTAGTCACAAACAAAATAGATTAAATAATTAGCTGTCCAATCTTGCTTTCCTCCAACTTTCTCCTTTTCTATCACTCTCACTCATTCTCTTCTTTGTGCTAGTCGTTGGGGTAAAATACTCAGGAACAATTTCCGTCCAGCAAAGTAATTTATATGTTGGTTCTTACAACCCCCTAATATGGCAGCTGCTTCCTTTTAGCTGTGAGAGCAAAGTGAATAAAACAGTCCTTGAATTAAAACAAGCTGCTGATCAACTTGTCGTGACAGGTCAGGCTAAGTGACTCATAAAATCCATTTGCAAGCACAAAAGAAGTGTCGGAGCATTTCATTTCAAGACCATCTGACAAATCAGTAATCCACTTGACAGATGTCTAAATTGAGAAATTAATACTTCATCTCAAGCTATTGTAGATTTGCCATTTTGAACACTACACATTAAAAATAATGGATTTAAACTGAATGCAATAACAAGTCTGAAAGCAGACTTAATCATTTTTTTTCTGCAGAATAATTAAAAGAAAAAAATCTAATCTAATAGGAACACACAGTAATAAGAAACTAAAATATACATTTAAAGTTAATATGATTTAAAACCTACATTGCTCCGCCTTTTGCCTTAACAATTAAAACAATACATTGAGACGCTGTATTACATTTTTGCAGTGTACCTCTGTGCCTGTCTCCCTCATCTTCCTCGGTGAATCACACTGACCGGCGGGGGAAGCTACACACAGGCTGTGCAGATGGATGGACTTTTAACAATTCTGTGTGTCTATGGAGTGATGTGGAGCTTGACAGCGTGTTGAGACGACCTCACTGAGACTAACTGGACTGGCCAGAGACACAATGTGTGTCAGAGCTCACTGACAGCTGTCAGCCTCCAGTAGTGTAACCGGCGATGTAGCGTAAAGTGTGTGAGTGTATTTGTTACGATCTTCTCTTTGGTCATGTTTCTCTTTTGATTGTCTAATTATTTTGACACTGCTTCTTTCAGTGACTCAACAGTGTCCAGGCAGAGCAGACTGAGATAATGTCTATATGGGTGTGTTCAGACGACTGTAGGCTTCAGCCTCCTGCATATTGTAATCCTATGGTCTGAAGAGGAGCAGGAGATGTTGATTCACTTCACATTTAAATGTTTAATAAAATGGATTGATCATGCAGTGGAAGCCTTGGGGGTCAGAGGAAGGAGGAAATAAAAAGAAATCCAAAACCTTTCATTTCATTTTAATAACTATGGCAGTCACTAGAGCACATACTGTACCTCCACCAAGGCCCAACAGTCTCCTTAAATCCAATCAAGCTTCACCAAATTTCACACACTAATCGGTTTCCATAAATATGTCAGATTTTTTTCATCGAGACCCATGAATTATTCCCTGGGACAATGGTGAACATTTTCAAACAATCAAAATTTTAAAGAAAGTGAAAATAAATTTCTGGATAAGTGACACGGAAATCGTTCCAGTAGTGTTTGCGTGATCCTGCTAACAAACAAACAAACAAACAAACTAATCAAACAAGTCCTCTTATGAAACCACCACCTATCCAGGCTGATCTGCACCAAGATTCAGTGGGTTCTTCCGCTGGTCATGCCCCTCCACAAAGATTCATGGAAATCAGTTGAGTAGCTTGCGTAGAACCTCCTTGGTGGAGGTAATAAGCAGTTAAATGAGCTCAAGTCACGAAACACCAACTGCCTTTCACAATAAAGTAAACATGCACAGATTCATTATTGATTAAATAGGCTAACCCCAAGGATATTGAGAGGTAAAACCCAACAGAACACTGATCATCAACACCTAAACCTGGTTTATTAAATGCTGTAGTTTGTGGAAGTAGCCTACGCCAATGTGAGAATTTATTCTTGACTCTGTGTCACTTTGAAAAGTACTACTTATTTGTGTTGGAGTTTCTGTGTCACTGTGTGTGTTCCTCAAAAGATGACAACAAAAACTGAGTGAATCAGGTTGGAGTTGGAGCTAGATAATGTTGATCTACTAGTACTGGATTTACTTCCACACTGAAGAGATGAGATGTCATAGGAGATGATGTGTCTGACCACTGAAGCGACTGAGGCAGAAGGAGGGTGAATTTTCTGTGCTTGTCTGGCCACTGAGAGACATGGATGAGACATGCTGTCTGCGTCATCACAATGTGTAATTCCATTTTTACGGAGGTGCATGTTATCCATCCATCCATCCATCCATCCGTTGTCTATACTGTTTAAACCTTTCATAGTGGTGGGGGAGCTGGAGCCAATCCCAGCTGACATTGGATGAGAGGCTGGTTATACCCTGAACAGGTTGTACAGCATAGGGCCAACATACAGAGACAAACAACCATCCACATTCACACCCAGGGGCAAGTCTCCAATTAACCTAAGCTGCATGTTTTTGACTGTGGGAGGAAGCTGGAGTACCGAGAGAAAACCTACGCAGACACAGACTCCTCACAGCAACAGGAAAACTCCATATAGACAGGTCCCCGGGTGGTCCAAGCTCAGAGCCTTCTTGCTGTGAGGAGACAGGTCTAACCACTGCACCACTGTGCACCTCAAGCAAACATACAAGATGATTAAAGTGACCATCATCCTTACAGGCACCACTGCGCTGCATGCAAGGAGGAGTGAATATACTCCAGGTCTTTCGAGTGTATCGGGAAAAAAGACAAAACCAGATGATATGGTGAGATTCAGTTGGTTTAGGTTCACAAGATGTTAAAATATAAAATCTGTATTCAGAACACCATTGTAAAACAACCAGCAGTTTGCAACAATTTGAGATTAGCTCCCCAAATTGCTCCCACTTCTACTTCCTAAACGTTAATAAAAGTGTTAGAGTTATTTAAAACCTTTTCACCCATTGAGGCTGTGGGAAAACAGAGAATTTAATGACTGCCCTCTCTGTGTAAACAATATTTTTATATGAAGCTGTTTATTTTATATTTCATCTTCTTTACTGGTTTTCGAAAAATATAGGGTCACGGACAAATTGTGTCTTCATCCTTTTGAAACGCTAAACAATAAACAACACCGTCAGAGTGACTCCTGGGTTCAGTCTACTTTGAATAATTCCCTGAACCAGTTGGTTTCAGACCCCATCCTGATTCAGCCCAGTCTACTCTGATTGGTCAGCTGGTCCACTCTGTTGTCATTGGCCAACACATTCTATTGCATTGCGAAAATGTCGGCCTACGCTCCCACTTTTCCCAGCTTCGTTACGGGGTGATTCAGACTAGCTGCTAGCCGTGCACTGTGCAACTGTGGGACTACTGTGTCACATGATATCACAATGATGGGGAAATAGCTTTGGGCTCTCAGCTTTTAAACTTTGCCGACATTTGTCAAACGTTGTATAACACACGGGTGGAAAGACAAACTGAAAAAGCATGATACGTCTCCTTTGAGTGGATGCATTCAGTTATCTGTATCGAAATACATTTTAAAAGTCATCCTCCCAACACTGTACATAACCTGCTGTAAACTTGGACCCTGTGCAATAGCTGGAAGCAATATCTTCTAATGAGTCATCTTTTACCCTCTTTAGATTCTGAGGAAAGATAAACGATGCTTTCAACCCACAATGTCTGTTGCCGACTGTTAAACATGGCAGCAGAGCTGTAATAGCAGGGACCGCCATCTACTGGGGATCATTAGGTCTGATGATTGCTCTGCATGATTGCATAACAGCCACTGGATATGAAGCTATTTTACAGCAGCAAGTGCACCCTGTGGTGCGAATGCTGTTCCCTGCTGATGCTCCCATATACCAAGATGAAAACGCCACGTTGCACAGGGCTAAATAAATTAAAAAAGTGGTTCCGTAAACACCACACGTCTTTTCATTTAAAAGATCTAAACGTCGTCGGTATTTTTGAGGAGCAGTGTGTGAGGTCGGTTTTCACCTCCTCGATCCCTCAAAGACTGGATCCTATCGTTCTTGAAGAGTGGTTTAATATTGCAGGGTATGATGCAGTATGACATAACTTCAAGGAGGTTTCATGCTGAGCTAAGGGCCAGCTGCCGACCTTAAAGGCTACTCTGCTTCTCTTTGCTATTCAGTGTTTCATTTATTTCTTTTCAATCTTATTTTGCAGAGGCACGTTGTGGGTTTCAGTCTGTTACCGACGGATGGAGGCTTATTCCATAAAGAGCAGTCTTCCCATGTTCCCAAAGGCTGCATCTGCCTCCAGAGCTTAAATGCAAGCAACCTGTCTGCTATTGGTGCATGATTTATGATTGTGAAGTCTCATTTGTGCTCTCTATGCAGAACAGGTGCGCTTTGTTTGTACCTCTGTACTTCCCTGGACTTGTCACTTGGCAGTTCTATTCTTTCACTTATTTTCCATTAAGCCGCCACTCTGACAATGGAAGGCTGCAAGTCACTGAGCCGATTCGCACTTCTGCCTCTGTCTCTCTCTCCTTCTGCAAGAAGGCTTGGGGCTATCATAAGCAAGAATTCTTTCATCTTGAGTGATTCCTTAAAACTCAACAGGCTCTTTGTTTCATTTTATTGACATAATTCACTCAGACCTGCAGTTTGTTCCCTTTTAAATGTTTAACAATGATTAAAATAATTTAAGACACCTGAAGGCAGAATACATTTCTTTGAGACAGCAGCAGCTCAATTCTCCTGCTGTTTCCAATTGAGAGTGAAAACCCATCCAGTGTTGATGGTTTTCTCAAAATTGTAAGACTTCTGTGACTCTCAGCCCGCAAGTTGATTTGTTCCTGCTGAGACCTAAACCATAAAAAAACATTACACACTGTAAATAAATAAAAGGCTTAGTTATTTCTGAAAACAGCTGGGTTTTGTCTTTTGTTACTCAAAAAGTAAATGGCTCATTTTGAGGGGACTATTTTCAGCCATGGATTAAAACACTAGTCAGTATTTACAGCAGCAGGGGAGTGTATGATTGAGTTGAGTCAAAATGATGTGATGATGTTCTTTTGGACAAAACATCAATAGAGATTTATAGCACAGAGAATAAAGCTACGTTAAGCTGTGTAGTGGACTTAGTGAGGGGATTGTTTTGGTCTTGTCTCTTGATAGTAAAAACAAATATAGTGTATTGCCTAACTCTGTCACTGGCTTGATTGGTTGGGTCATATTAAATGAATGTCCTAATATTTTATGGGGTTGTGTGCCCTCCCTGGACACCCAGAGGTGAACAACTAGTACAACAAACTCCAGAATCTTGATTTTTTTTTTATTAAGTCATTTATTTATTTATTTGCTGTCAGCATTGTGGTAATTGTTACTGAACAGAGAATGCCATCACAACACTGTCGTCCATCATCAGAGGCTGCAGTGAAATATAGAGCTACATTTTGGAGGTCTCTGCCGCTGTAAGATTGCAGGGGGCGTGGGCTCCACCATGGCAGCACTGCTTCCTAACAGGAACTTATCATGTTCAGACAAAGCCTCGCTGACAGGCAGTTCAGGGTTTAGCGGCAGCCTTGCTGTGCCAGGCCTCCCCTGGGGTATTTCATCAATGCCTCCCGCAGAGACACCCAGTGGCCATGCAGCCCATCCCATATCCTAATGATGGCACCATGCCGTCCTGCGATTGGTGGCGAGGAGGCTGAGGTGAGCTCGCCAAGGTCCAAGTAAGATCAGCGTGGGCGCGGCGGTATGTGGTTTGTAAATGTGGTGGTGGGGGGTGGGGCGGGTAGGGAAATGGGGGGGTTTGTTGTTGGGAGTGGGTATAATTACACTGCTGGGAGCCATGGTGATAATGGCCATGCTCAGAGCAAAGGAGCACAGGGAAAGCACTTTAATTGAGATATAAAAGACTTGGTTCCAAGGGCACTTCACAGGAAAAGAGATGCCAGCAACAAATGCTTGCTCAGTGTAAATAGTACACAATGACGCACGGCCCTTTGGTCTGTATTTAGAAGCCCGCTCACAAGACAGCGTGTAATTAATTCCTAATTGGTGTTAATAACAAATGCTTACTTTCTTAATGCTGCAAGAGAAGAAAGAGGGAAACAAAACACGATTCGCATTCGCCTGGCTTCTTAATTAAAATTCTTCCAGTTGTGGGCAACCACTCCTGAGAGCTACTGTGGATCTCACCGACAAAGTCATGAATGAAAAGTATGAAAGGTGAACCAATCAAAGGCTGTCTACTGCGGGTGTGCGTTGAGGCGGCAGATGGGCCGTGCCAGAGACAGCAGGACGCTGGGTGGGGTGTGGCACAGAGATAGATTTGCCTGTACTTCCTTCTCCTGCACCTGCGGATAAACAGCTTCGGTCCATGACAATGAGCCTTGGTACGCTGGAGAAAACTGGATAATCATAGCTGCAAGTTGGTTCAATCTGTTATTCAAAATTCAGTACATCCAAATCTATTGATTTTGCATAAAACTAATGACAACCATTTAAAGAGACTTCTACATTTGCTGTCAGGCTGGAAATGCATCACGACAATATCCCCTTTTAACATTTTCAGCCAGTGCAGGGTTTTTTCTTTCTGCATTTGCATATTAATTTTGTCTTGTCCTGCCTGGGCAAGACTTTTGGAAATAAAGCCTAATATTACTTAATTCCAGCTCCAATTTGAATATCCAAACACAACAGATAAATTACAGCTGAATAATAAAGTCGTGTTGGCTAACATCGATTTACATAAAGTACATATGTTGCTTGGATACAGACATGGGTTGGTACTTTTCCAAACTAATATTACAGTTTCAAATCATGTAAGGTATTCTCTGTGTCTTTTTAGCCTTCCTCTTTTCTTTCTTCCTGCAGACAGACAGACAGACACACACACACACAGACACACACATACACACACTTAACACCACTAGTCAAGTTTAAACATGCATCAACACATGCAATCACAAGCTCTCTCTTCCTCTCCATCTGTTAGTCTCTTTCACACACACACAAACACACTAACACACCTGTAGACACACTTACCCTCACTTTTCTCTGAGTCTCTTTGGTTCAGGACTTTGTTGTTCCATTGATTGAACAAGGCCATCAATAGCTTTCAAATACAGCTACCTGTCTGAAGAGGAGCTGTGAAGCATGAACGGTGGCAACTCAAAAGATTTCCTGCTAATACCCTCTCTTTCCCGGTACCCGAAGGAGCCCCGCTATTATTTCCAGCCCGGTGCCTTTGGCGATTTCTCTGTGCTGAAGTGAGAGGGCTTTGTCGAGCAGACGAACGCCGCGCCACCAAGACACCTCCTAGAGTCAAGGTAGAAATGTTTCCATGGTACCCAGCCCAAGGTCATCTGGACAACAATATGAAATTAGCCCTCCCGGGACTGAGCCTCCTCTGACATCTCCGCTTTAGCGTCCCATTTTACCACCAGTGCTCTTTCACATTTCTGTTCCATTCGCCAACCCCGCGATACGCACACACACAGAGAAGAACGGAGTTGACTGGATGGATTTTTTTTTTTATTGTTCTCCAGTGGGAACTAGCTGAGCAGAAGAGTTGGCACCTGCAGGGGGAAGAGAAGAGGGGGAGACATGGCCAGAGTAGTCTGAAGCTTGAAGGAGAGTGGAGCAGCTTGGCAGCGGTGGCTGCACGGGTCTCCAAGGTCTGGTCTAATGGCCCCAATTGGCCCAACCTACTGCTGGTGGTCAGATGGCCTGCTCCACAACCAGGCGACAAGGCTAGGGGCACGCTTTCACATTCACTTCAGCCTGTCTTTGTCAAAGACTCTCAATGACTTTCCAAAAATAGACAAGTGGGAATTCAATAGAGGGGGACAGAGTGTGCAATAGAGGGAAAAGGGGGGGAATAAAAGCCAGTCTTAAGAGTCGAGGTGCAAGAGAGCAGCATATGTTGTTTTAATGTTCTCATTACAAACCCCACATTCTTTCCCCCGGTGCCCTCAGAAGGGTCTTTTAATTTACAACAAGCTCCAAAATGACAAAGAGTCCTGTTTTTGGAGCGGCAGCATTTACCTACAACACTCTGAGCCGCAGCAGCAGTGACCAGCTTCATGGCCGAGGATGCAGAATGAAATGAAAGGAGATAAGCAGCAGGGCACATTTAAGCCAGTCACATGAAACAAAAATAGTCGTCGCTACGTCTCAAACTGTGCTTTTTAACTGTGCATCTGACGCTTTGTCACACATTTGCCTGGCAGGCACTGTTTATCTCAATGTGGCAGACCAGTTCAAGATAGAGACGTTACCCTTGTGACAACGAATGCCTCGCAACCCCCTCCTCTGCCTCAGGACCCCCTATTCTCCATCAGGCCCATATCCCTGGAGTACAAGGCTGATAATTATTAGAATTCCCAGCAGGCGGTGGTAGTGGTTTAATCTAACGTGGGTGTAATCCTGGTGCCCTATCTGGTAGCGAAAGGCCCTCACCCCACCTGGAGAACCCCAGAGTTTTCATAATGAACCATAGGAAGGAGAAAGCTTTTAAGATACATGGGAGGGTGAATCCGCTTTACCCAAATGTGTGTGAGTGACTAAATGAAAAAAACAAGAAGACTAGGAACATGATACAGGAATGAATGGAATGGAAAAGCGGGTGCTGTTGAAAATCAGGATGCATATTTTTCCTGAGGATATGGGACATGGGATGTGGCTCCATAATCCAGCCAGCTTGGAGCGGAGCCTCCCCGGGCTTTGTCCTAAGGGCTGGATAAATGTTTGCTTTTGTGGGCTCAGCGGATAGAATTATCTTGGGTATGACCAGATAATGAACGACTTGTTAGAATAGCGGCAGTTTTTTCCGAAACCCATGCCAAATACTCTTGTGTACTTCTTGTGCGTGTTCCACTGCCGGGCTCCTCGCTGTGTGGATGAATTGACAGCTGGCATGGAAATCACACAGGATTCACTTGGATGCACATGCATACACAGTCACCTCAGTCAGCATGTCAGTTTCCTTCTGCAGTCAAATTCAGTTAGCGTTAACAAGCTTGAGGGAACCTGTCTCTCCTCCTCTGACGCTCATTCCACAACAGCACAAGAGATTCTATTTAAATGACCTGGGTTTTCACAGGCAGCTATTTGCTATCTGTTACAACCATGTTCTTGTTGACCTTCAAATCTCCTGTGGAGACCCTGCACCATCATTGTGTCAATGTGAGCAGGCAGTAGTTGGACTCTTTCCTGGATCCTGCTTTTCTAATGAGGGATATCAGCACTTTGGCACTGCTTACTGGCAGCGTGCATAGAAATGGATGGGGATGGGGTGCAGCTCGACAGACCTGTCCCACGGTCTTGGTCCAAGAAAACCGTGCCCAGAAGGATTGGGTTGCCTTATCATATTTTGAAATATGCCCATTATTTTTGTAGTTATATTCATTCCAACAGCACCTTTGGGATTCGGGTTATTTGTAGATAATAGGGGCCACATTGTTTATAGAAATGTTATTTTTTTTCAATGTCACGGTATGCTTTGCCTCCCCCTGTGTAAGTCGGCACATAATATCCACAAATAGGCTCTTTTGGTTTTAGTCATCCTCACATCTAAAATAGAGGTGCCTTTGAATGGACATCTGGCGTCAGTGTTCAGGGTGAGTCTTAAGAAAGAATACAGTACCACTCCTCCACGGAAAGGATACACCGGGATAATACACCCGTGGGGGATGTATTCAGGGGTGCAATAGACTCATTATCTTGTCACCTATCGTAAAAAAGACAACAAAGCCCAGCGAATGTGTGTCCATACTCCCCTAGCTCTTCTCCAGCCGGGCTCAGCAGCAACCTCCCGCGCCGTGCATAACGAGAGATGGCTGTTGACGCACACCTTGGTGAGCAGTATTGATTGTCTCCCCAGCACCTTCTGCTGAGAGGTCTCATTCTGTCTGTCACACTCCCACACAGGCCAAGTGCACACACACACACACACACAAACCTGCACATACATCAGCGCGCACACACTCAAGCACACGCGTAACTTATGAAACCTATGCCACCCCGGAGGACTCGGCTGTTTGACATCTTGCTCACCGAGTGCTCAATTAAAGAGTGAGAGTGTGGCATTAATGTCTTAAACCATTAACAACACTGCAGTCTGTCAGTGAGAGATGGGCTCTACCAAGCACCACTCTCTCCGTCCTGCATGACTTTGTGACTTTCTCGCGGGCCTCTCTTGTGCCCAATCTTTGTCAACAGAGAGCAGCGAGGCCATAAAACCCTCTGGCTTTACTGGTCTCTGCCACTCAGAGCGAGTGCGAAATATCCCCCTGTTAAATAGGAAAGAATGGAGATGATGGAAAGTTTACCGCCCATTTTCTCCTTCTCTCGTTTCATCGGTCACAGGGCAGTGGATATGCATGTGGGTGCTCTCAACTGATGACAACTGAATCACTGGGATTTTTTCTTTTACTATTAAATCCTCATTTGACCATTGAGCTTCCTTCATTCTGCAACAATTTACCCTGTCAAATTACGCTTTTACTGCTTCTGTGGCCTCATAATTCCACATATGCCATATTGAGTAAGTATGAAACACACACACCGCTCCCCTTGTCTGATCCATCAATATTCTGCTGCGTGATTTACATTTATCTAATGTGTGCTGATTAATTCATACAAAATAAATAAATCAACACCTTTGTGAACCATTGTACAAAGGTACAACATAAACATGTGCATACAGATCCAAACACGTGTGTGTGTGTGTGTGTGTGTGTGTGTGTGTGTGTATGTGTGTGCGTTGGTGTGTGTGTGTGTGGGGGGGGTGTTAATTGACCAACCTGCCAGACAATTATTGTCGGTTGACCTCATAACCAAAATGTGTTTCTGATTTTCATGCTTCGGAGGGTCTGTTGTCAAGGAAGCCATGTTTTAAACTGTTTAGACAGCACCTTCCACAGTCCACAGGGGACTGTTCTCAATCAGGCGAAAATGTAATCTAAGCTGCAAACTAATGAAAAAAGAAAATGAATATTATTTTAAACAATTTTAGTATTTGGATTTGATTCATTCTAATCAAGGCAATGAAAATGGGATATGCATGTAACCCAGTCGTTTGCCTTGTGGGCCAGAGACGCAGCCTTGATTCAAAGATATTATATAAAATTCCTTGTTTAGAGCATTTCCCTAACTGTGAAGTGATTGTTTCATGTATTTGTGAATGTCTAAACAACGGCATGATAAAAGCATGATAATAATGAAATAGGACTCAATCGAGAAACGAAACTGATGGCTCTGCCTTAATACTCTGTGAGGTAATTTATTCCCAGTGTAAAGGTGTTAGCAGCGGTGGCTCCCCAGCATGAGCCCAAATGTCCTCGGCCAAGACGGGCAGGTGTTGAGCTTTGTGAGATGAAGATAGCTCAGGCAGAGTGGGAGGTTGTGGTGTTTGTCCAGGAGATTATTATCCACACACACACACACACACACACACACACACACACACACACACACACACACACACCCTGGGGGATAAACACAGCCATGACAGCGTTCTAATAATGTTTCACTTTTATCAGGATGCACAAATGTGCACTTAGTGTCCGTTTGCTTTCCGGGGCTCAAGACTTCCACAAACGAAGACAAACATCAAGTGGTGCAGTAAATTGGAAATTCTTTCTTCCCCATATCTAAATCCTTTGAATTCTCCAGGTCCCCAAAGTAATTAGAGTCTCAGGCGAGTGGGGCTCATAGGGGTGCCCGGAGTCCCTCTAGTCAAATAGAGGGAATGCCCTATGCCTGGCCATAAGAAAATGATGTCCCAGCCCTTTTCCATCAATTACCCCCTCGTAACTTAAATCTACATTAGCTGCTACTGAATGCATTAAAAATGTGCCGTCCTGTATCTGCCTTCAGGCGTTTCACCAACTCAACAAAATGCATGATCGCTTATTTTTAAGATCAACCTCACTCTGCAGATAGTTATATATTGCTATATTTCCTATAAGCAACATTACCGGCATGTGTGATAAGCTTCATACAGCTGTAGGCTCTGTGTGGATGATTTGTCCAGACTGGGTATAGACAGTGTCCTAAACCAAAATGCCTGCAGGGTGAATGTTATCTGCTTGCAGGGCAGTAGGCTGGTGTTTAACAGGCCCTGATTGCCCGTCCTCACCTGGCCTGAGGCACCGCATCACACTCCCTGTCAGAGAAAGTTGAAGTCTGCACAGGCAGCCTGGCTCGGGTTAATAGCACTAAAAGTAAGGGTCGGGACTTCTATTATGGACTAGTGCCTTATCAAACTTAGACCAGTCACCTGTCAATCACCTGACTTACCTCATATCCATCTGAGTCTTCAATTAAGAATGACACGTGTGTACAAAGGAACTCTATATCTTTGAGGTGCAGCTGGTCATTTTTCACTTTTTTTTGTCAACCATACAGATGTAATTGTGCAAGGAAAAGATGACAGGTGAATTGAACAAATGTCCATCGGGGAGAGATGTTTGCGCAACCTTGTCTAAGCAAAAAAAATGTAAAGATAACAATAAAAGTAACAAGAAATAACTGCGATATTATAATTTTTCTTTTGCCTCAGCCACTTCACCCCTCTCCACAGTTCACTGCTTCTCTATAGATCACACTGTTATTAACTCATTGTTACTTCCACTGGGTCTCTTACACCCTCATGCCTCTTATTATCCTGCTTTTCTCTTTATAGGAAAAGCTCTATGTACATTCAAGTGGACCATGAGCATATTTGTTTTCGTTCGCTTCTTTCATCCTCCCTCCGATCTCTCAACCCACCCCTTCTTCTTTGCCTCTTTGTTCCTATTTTCAATTCTTCCTCGGCCCCATCCCTCTTTTCCTATTTTTCTGTCAATGGACTGATTTCTTTTTATCCAGGAGCGCAGCAGATTAACAGATATTGTATCATGGCCAAGACAGGCAAAGCCCCTCTCTGTCCCTGACATCTAATTAATGGTAATCCTTTAATCTGCTGCTTGTAGTGTAGACCCCTTGGTTGCTGTCCCATTTGCAGCAACAGAATCGGGTCTGAAGAAGGGACAGAGACAGAGTGGGGAGAGAGCGGGTTTGCTCACTCAGCAGGTCGAACCAGTGGGCTGCTCTGGACAAAGACACATGAAACACAATGAGAATCATTGTCTTTTTATTTCTATAGATTATACATAATTAATTTCTACTGTAAAATTCATTACCTGGCTTTTCCAGCAGCTATTTTTCCATCAAATACTTCGGTGACAATGATATATAACCTGTGAGTGCACATACACACACATGCAAACATGCAAACACATGCCAAGCTTAATCTCTAACATTGGCTGTGCAAGAGATGACATCTGTATTTACGGCATCAACCTTACGCTGTAGACGTAGATGTAATTAACAACAGGGGCACGGGAAGCAAATCCTCTCATCATAATTAACTTAATTAACAGATATAAACAATCACCTTCAGCCTGTCTTCATTTGTTAAGCAATAAAACCGGGTATTAAAACCTCATCTTGGTTCTGTCATAAACAATATGCAGCCGCTCTCCCTCATGGTGACACCGCAGATGGCGTTATGGCGTCATCTAATGAATCTGTACTCCAGCTTTAGAGCGGTGCCACCGTCTTGGACTTTTCAGAAAAAGATGCTACAGCTCCCAACAGCCAAGTTCACGAGACAAACTTATGTGCCACCAGACTGCAGTGAGTAATCAGCGGCAGGAAAGTCTCTTTCCAAAATAAATATATAACGCACGTACCATCTGCATTGCATTAGTCATTTGCAGAGCCAACAGGGCAAGCCCCTTCAATAGGGAACACAGCTTGGGTTTTTTGGTGTTTCCTCATTAACAGCACGGTTTGATTAATCAATTAACACCAAAAGTTAACGATCAGATGGAGAACAGATTCTTGTATTTGTGCCAAGCACCGAGACTTTTACTGGCAGAGCCACAAAGGTGGTGGACCACATCCAAGGGCAAACACAGAGGACAGTAGCACCTTCGCCGTGCATGCCGCAGCTATTTCCCTAACAAATACACAAACATGCCCGCACATCAAGACCAGTCTGCACACATCCTGTACATCAACATAAGGCAGGCGTGCACACACACACACAGCAACAGACAGGGATCAGATACCCACAGACAGCGGCTGTGATTAATGCATCAGGCGCGGGTCCCTGCTGTAGTAGGTGTCTGTGTCTTAATCACTCTCTCAGTGTGTTTCATTAGCTCCTGATGGTGTCTGATGAATGGACTTGCCCTGGGTGTCCCGGCGTCTCCGGTGGGGCTGTCACCCAACAGGTTTTGATCGATCCCACTCCTCCTTAGCCAACCCCTCCTCGCCCCCATGTGGAGAGCCCCCCCTCAGATTGGCAGGTACGTCTGTCAGGTTGTTCAAGATAATGATGCTCATGAGAACAGCCTGCTTCTGAATTCATTAACCTACATTTGAAGGATAATTCAAACACTGGTCACTGGCCATATGTGCTTTGATTGTTGGATTCTTTCCCACTGTTGGGATTTAGTGCAAGGCGCTGGGCAGTTTAATAAAACATGCAGATGGGCTCTGGTGTTTCTTCCTTCTTACTACTAGTCTTATCCTTATCTCATCTGGGAATGCTGAACTTATGTTGCACTCCTTAGTTGCCGCACTTGCTTCATCGGTAGTAAATCCCTACGAATCTGGCACCAGCTATTCTGCTGAAGCCGTGCATCTAATTACATAGCACGTTGTTATGTAATAGGAGTAAAACATAATTGCCAATCTGCTTGGTGTGCATAATGTGAAAAGATAATAGTTCTGAGGGGCAAAATACATGTGTTTTGTCACATTTCATTCCACCAGAGAAGGCTGCATCCTTAATATCTCCTTCCTTTCTTGTTCTTAATTGTAAACATGGCACCTGAGGACTGTAGAGGCTGTGTCAGCTACAACACTGAGGTACCTGAGAGTGAAACACTAGGAGCAAAGAGATCTGTTACATCCTGACTCGCCCGATGACTTAGGGTATTTTGAAATCTGGAAAAAGACAGAAGGAGACGTCGATCTGTTGTATTCAAATGTGCCTACATTATCGGAATAAATGCAGTGTCAGGGTATGTTGTGGGCTATTACCTCCTGTTCTAAATGCTGTTGCAGAGATAGTTGCTGAGGCAGGCAGTGCAGTGTTGGTGCTTGGCGGTGGCTTATGGGCGGCAGAGTTTGCCAACTCGTTCTCTCTTACTACTCTCTCAGTGCATCATGGAGGATGCGTGGAGCCAGGACAAGGATAGAGGAGAGGGGAAGCCGCCAGCTGGGGCTCCAGGAGGCTGTGCCGCCTGTGACGCTTAAAAAAGAACCAGGGCTGCGCCCAGCTCCACCCTCTTCTCTTCCAATCAGAGCAAAACATGGCTATAAATGCAACCATCCTTGATTTGTCTAGGCCCAAACAAGATGTATGTTGGTGTCAGAATACACAATATCAACCAGACCAGGAAGAAGTTGGCCGGCAGGTGAGTTCGGAAACTAACAATGGTCATTAGGCTCAATCTTTTTAATCGTGTTTAGCTTGTCATGGATGGCAACCAATACCGTATCTGGGACGTCTCACAACGTTTGAATTTCTGTTAACCTTCCACAACAGGTTTTGTCACCCCTGTAGCGTTCACTATTGTTGAATGCTGTCTCAACTTCCTGCAATTGGTCCGAAGGTCTGACCAATACTTGAAATGTTTTCACGTTGCAAAAGAATCCGAATCATGGCTCAGATTGTTGGTCCATTTATGTGCAGCGCCTTACACACCTGTTGCTTTGGTTTCGGACTGAACTGAAATGTCTGATGGTTCCGGACCAAACAAGGTCAATGTGAAAGCTCACTGTAAGAAAAAGAAAGCTGTATCGCTGTGTAAAAACACAGCGATACAGGGGGGGATAGGCTAAATAAAAACCAATCCTGTAAAATGCTCTATACTCACCATCTCCATGTGTCTCCTCCATCCTCTTGCCTCCCCCCATGCATTTCATGTTCTCCTCTGCTCTCTCAACCCCATCACACCTCCTCTACACTGATTTGCTTTCTCCTCTTTCTCGTCCTCCTCCTCTACCTCCCTCCCTTCCCCTCCTGTGCACTCTTTCGCTTCTTGGAGTCTCACCAATGCCTTGTGTTGTTTCACACCAGGCCGTGTAGGATAGACTAAAAATATATGTGTTTGGTCCTGGCGTCCCAAAAGACAACTTAATAGAGAACAATGGAGATAGCAGGACGGCTCAGATAACTCATAAAGAGGGAGCGAGAGAGAGGATGTGACTCTTGGGGCTCTGTTGCCCACTGAAGAACATTATTACTAGATTATTGATTTACATGGCAAAATGGATGGAACATAAGTAGGGATAAGCTCATTAATCCCTCTCCTGCCTCTTTTATGAAAATGCACTTGTTATCAGTGATTATTTTAATGGCTCGTTTATGATCGAACACTTACTGTACTGCGCTGCACTCCTGCTGCCTTAGCAGAAAACACAGAGCGCATGCAGGGACAGCAAAGGTGAGGTCTGGGGAGGTGAAGAAGGGATGACAGGGGAAGGGCAGAGGCATAGGCATATCTGCTGAAATGAATGCACCAAAATAAAAGCTCAAAACACAGACCGTGGAATTGCTGACATTCTGGTGACATTTGGTGCATCAGTGGCATTTCGCAAGACATACGAGCACGGAGCCCAGTTCACATCACTCCTGGCATGAGACGGGAGCACACACCTTCTGAAATATTCAAGCTGCCACACAGGAGTGCTCATTAACATATCTAAGATGACTTTTTTACTTCACGTCTGCTGTTCACGCCACAAATTGCTCTTCATTATCCCTTGTTTTTTCATGTTTTATTCTCTTATGAAGCTCGACGAGTAGCTTAATTTACAGTAATGAAAACTGTAAGACACCCCGACCTCAATCTTTGTCTTGCTCCCTCTAGCTGCCTCCCTCTTTCTCTCCTCTCGTGGCTCCGTGTACATCCATCAGGGAGTGCTCCACCGGAGCGCGGCAGGCCCGACGATTGTCCTCATAAATTGTGTGTGTGTCGGGGTGCAGAGGGGCTAAGTGAGCAGTAAATAACAAAGGGTCCTGCCGCCATCCGCTCACCGTCGCCACGTTTCCGGCCACGCAAGATTACCCAGGATGCCCCTGGAGGGGTGTCTTCTTCCTCTGTGTGATGAATGGACAGGAGGAGGGAAGAACATGCCTTTGCCACCCGGCGTCTGACAGAGGAAAGGTGAGGTCCAGGAACCCTGCCGATTTAAATTGATGAGTGTCTTTATTTGGCCGTAAAAAAAGAGAAAGAGGCTGTTTGTCTCCCCCTTTCTGTAATAACAGATCGCTCTGCAGATATCTTTAACTGCCTTCATTCTTCACTGTCAGTCGCTTTTTTCTCTGTCCCACTCACTTTCTCTTGCTCTCCTGTGTCCTTTTCGATTTTTCCTCTCCTGCCTATTCTCTGTCTCTCTATTGACTGTGCATTCATAACTGCCCCTGGTCACTTATTTCTACTCTGTGTCTCTGTACTTTTCTACATCCCCACACTTCTCTCCAACATCCTGCTCCCGACTCTATTCACTCCACCTGCTGTAACGCTCCAACATGCTATCAAAAACGCCATCAAACCTGAACACTCCACTCACAGCGCTCTTATTCACTACTCCTGGTTCTTTCTTCCACTTTTGATTGATGTAACTCTTTCACAGACTCAATTCCCCTTTTTTTTGTTCTCACCCATTATCATAAAGCTATATTTTATTCTAGGTAATAACATTTTATTGTGGTACCTGCCAGCTGACTTTTTTCCAGCACCTGATTCTTGACATTTTGCCTCGCCTTGCATTTTCCACTGTGCCTCTGCATGCTGTTACCATTCACCTTGATACTCAATATCATTCCATCTATCTTAGTCACCCTTTCCTCCCCCGCACCCCTTTCTCCCCCATTTGCCAGATTTAGACCTGACAAACTAAGGATCTGCATCCTAAACAACACCTGCTTTTGTTTTTTTGATTCCCCATTTCCAGGTTGTGACAGGTTTATTGTGCATTTTGTGATTTCGCTGCATCTGCTCCATTTAGTTGAATGGCATTCAGCCATCCTGTGAAAAAAAGAAGTTAATGTTAGGTTTTAAGATAGTTGGGTTTGATGAGAGAGATTCTGCATGACTGCCTCAGCCTCTCGCCTAGAGGAGCCGTCTCTCCTCACGTTGACAGCTGTAAGAAAGGAGATGAATAGGTTCAAAATGGGATGTTCAGCCTGTTCTCTGAGAAATTCTTAACAAAGCTTATATAAGGGCTGAGTTATAGGTTGCTGTGTTTAAATGTTACCTTCCCTCTCTCTGTTTTTTGTTTGGATGAGAACATAATGTCGGAAACGTTAAACTGTCACATTTTGGCAATGACTTTGACAGGATGTGCTTAAAAGAGAAAATGGCCGTTATCAGACCATATAGCTAAGAAAATTATAATTTTTAGTCTCCCTCCCACACTAACATTACCATGTGATACTTAACAAAGTCAAAATAATGAGACATATTTCTTGCTTCTCTGCCATAGGACAAGAATAACATTTGTATGGATTTCCATATAAGCACTGCATATTGCATATGGATCAATAAAGTATTTAATAGTTTGATGTGTAACCTTTTTAAGTATATCGATTTGTGCAGTGGTCTGCATGAGAGCTCAATTTGGAGTGTATTGACTGTGGTGTTGTTGTGATATGTAGAGGGAGGGCCTCGGGCTCCGGGCAGACGCTCTCAACGCCACAGTTATTGACCCTCTTGACCTTCTCCCTACAAAGACAATATAGGCATCTCTATAGTGGTCCCATTATATTGTATCAACACTGCAGTGATATAAACAGAACCAGTCAGTCTGCATTTGTTAGAAAAAGGATTGCTTAAAATGCTTCTACTTGCAGCCTCTTAAACAGAGTTCCCAACAGAGTTTATCGAACCTCAACACTGAGAAAGAGCCTTCTATTCCGGTAGCACTAAGTAATGAGAGTTGTTAAGTATTACACTGAATGCTTGGTCAGTCTCTTATTTCTAATTGTTTTATATTCTTTTAAAAATGCAGCCTGACTGATGTAAATCAAGGCATCATGTTCTCAATATTTCATTAAACTGCTTATTGGCTATATAAACACATATTCCACATTGAAAAATATCTAAACATAAGTTTGATGCAACAAGAAACTACAAAGGTTAAAGAGGTGTAGATCATTAGTTTGACAATGTTTATGTTGAGTTTCTCTAATATTTCTCTGTTGGGTCTGGACACAGGCGCTAGAGGTTTTTAGCTCGAAGTTAGCTATGGTTAGCTTGATATATGATGTTTGTCATGTTCTCTGCCTCATGTTTTTTTGATGATCATTATGTTTGATTTGTTTGATTTATTCATTTCATTTGTTCATTCAAATCAGATTTAATCTTACACTCAACAGGTCAAAATAAATGAATGCAACTGGTTCATAATCAGCATTACTGCATTTTTCTCGATAAAAAGGTTTTGCAAATTGTCTAAGAGCGGTTGTGCAGCATTCTTCTTAACTGTTTTACATTCTCACACAGTTCAGTTCCTCAGTACTAGACTACTGATGCCTTTAGCTGTGTGCATCGATCACTTGACCTTCACCTCGGTGGTCATAGCCGTCCATCGAGAGTCTCTTGCTTTCCCCGGCTACTTATCTTTGTCTCCTGGTTAACTTCGTATTTAACAAACTCTTACAAACAAATTTATTTCTGAAAAACATATGGGACTGTTTCTTCCAACACCCCTGCATTTAAATAGTTTGATTTATGCTGTTGGATAAATCTATATTTTATAGAAAAACATTATCATGTGTGAAAAGGTTTTAATATCAGGTATCTCAGCAAGTTATAATCTTGTATAAAAATGATGGACGATCCCCAAATATCTATTTAATTTTCATTAGATTTAAAAGAAAATCCACTCTATCTAATCTTTATCATGAAGTGCTACCACTTGTTGAACATGTGCTGCAATAATAGTTCACGTGGTTCTACTTAAGTTCAATTTTATTTGAAGAAGAACATTGTTTCAACTTGAAATTTAATAATAACAATGAATCATTTATAAAATATGTTTAACTAATGAAATTTGTCAAAAATACATTTCCTCACTATTCTATTAACACTTTGAAGATAAAAAATATCTATGTACCTATATATCAATGGCCATGGTCAAGTTAGATTAACTCAGATATATAAGGCAAAAACTGTACCTAAATGCCTCAAAGTTTGACAGTCATTTCAAACCTCAACTCTTCACTGTGTACAGTTTGTATATTTCAGTTCAGAAAGATTATTCGCAGCATCTTTTATATATATAGATACAAATTTAATACCTTCTTGACAATTGTATTATAAGTATGAAGATTCATACAGGGTTTAGGACCCACAATGAGTTTTAACTCTCAAGCAATGCATGCTGTGGAGAGGTAATACCTTAGTTTAGTTTCTCTCTTCATTTAATGAGTTACAGTAAGTGAACCTTAAGCTGTTCATTCATTCAACTCATGTATTCAAATTAAAAACTCTTGTGTAAAAGTTAGAAGGTAAATGAGACATGATACATTGAGCTAAGTATTTATTTATTTAACAACATATGTATATTAAGACATTTTAACTTTATTTTAACTTTATTCCACTATTATAAAAAAAATGGGAAATTTGGAATTATTTGTAAATTATTCTAGAGACATTTTAATTAAACTTGACATGTTTGATATCTTTGGAGAGCTTGACTTCAATTTCAGATAAAACTTTAAAGGTTTGCGTGCAACATAAGGTTGAAATAGAGGACCCACCAAGAGGTCTGTGTAGTGGAAAAAGCCTGATATCATTTCCCCAGCATACCTTGTTTAAACTGTGCAGCATTGAGAAAGTTGAGCAGCTGGACGAGATGGGATCGGTGAGCAATATCGCATCTCTTCAATTCTCTTATCGCCCTCTCCTCCCATCTCTCTCTCTCTCTTTCTGTCTGTCAGCCTTCATGGTTTCTCTGTGGCCTCCCACTGCTGGTGTATCAGTGCAGAGGTAAGCAGTGTCGCCTGGCTAGAGGTGACCCCCTGGACCCTATTAACATCACACATACTCCGAGTGGCCAAAACACCAGCCCCGAAATTAACTCCCCTCTCCTCCTCTGCCACCATCGTTGCCAGAGCCCACTGCTGGGTGAATTAGATTGCAGGCTTTTTAATACAGCTTTTAATGGTTTATAAATTGCACGTAATGATTCCTCTTTTCCTCTCTCTCTCTCTCTCTCTCGCAGTGCTTTTTATGGCCTCTTGGCTTTCTCAGGGAGTGGGTGGGATTTAATATGTGGTGGAGGAGGCAGAGTGAGGAGGTGAAACTAGACCTGCTCGGCAGAACTCTCCCTGCCCTTAACGCTTCCCCAGGCTACGGAGAAGGGAGTCTCAGAGATAATGCTGGACACTGATACATTCTGGCTGTAGCACATAACGGCTGGGACATGACAATGCCGCATGACAGAGTGGTCACCAGAGAAGTGAGAATTATCCAGACTTGTGTTCGGTGGCAGGTAGAGAGCGGGTTCAGACTTGCGATTTGTGGGAGAGGCCTCACCTCAGGGAGAGACAAAAATATGCACATCCCAACCAGACGCTGTAACCAAAATATGAAAAAGGACAGAGCACAACACTCGTAATAATACCCAAGTGTAAACATGAATGTATTTTTTACACCTTACCAGTGCAGTACAACCACCGTACACCTGAGTAAAGTCATGCAGTACCATCCAATATTTTGTGCCTGTACACCCTCTCCTCAGTGATGTGTACCTGAACTCCCCTCTGTGTTGCTGGAACAGTGGATGTTCTCCAACTACACTTTTTTCCCCACATTGTCTTTGCAATAAAATATTTTTCTTTTGCAGCATTTTAGTTTTAACTGGTTCTTTTGTTATTGCTCCAGTAGAAGAAACATAAAGCAATGTAAAATACAATGATACTCTGAGAATAGGTTGTAATACATTTAAAGTAATCAGGCATTTATCACGCATATTAAAATAGACAGCATCTTCTAATGTTAAATTCATTCCAACACTTTCCATCACTGGCAAACATTCGGCCTCCCTAACAGTCTAGAGACTGGTAATTAGAGCAGTGTGGGAGGTTTTCAATTCCTAATGCGGCACAATATGAACAGTGGCCAGCATAAACCCAGTGCTTTCCTTGATGGTTCTTTGGCACTAAGTGAAATTCCAATTAACTGACCTAAATGTCTGCAGGGAGTGTTTGTCTGAGAGTGTGGTGAGAATGCAATTATGTTTTCCATTTTGTGCTCGGACGTCATCTGTCTAACAGCAGCAGCAGGAGCAGCGGCAGCAGCAGCAGCAACTTCTGGTGGGTGTACGTGTTTGAGAGGCTGTTTTGTCAAGCTGTACTTTCACTTCTCCACTCTGCAGCTCTGGAAGCGTAAAATGCGGCTCATTATGTGTTTCCAATGGTCCACTGGACTGCAGAACTGAGGGAGCAGTTCTGAGAGAACAAGAGAGGAATCATTTACAATGTGTGCAGTGAAGCCCTGAACGTAGCCAGGCTCAGCCAGACTCCTTGTCACGCAGTCATTGTCATATTGAGGTGTAACATCGCTAACGACTTCAGTCCTATGAGCCTCTTAGGAAGCGAGACAACAACATGGAGAATATGAGAATACGCCCCCGCCCCCGGGAAACAAATTAATGTCCCTGATCTCCATATGTGCATTTTAAGATGTTTGGAGGTCAGTAATCCATGAGATTCAGGTTAAATGTTCCAATTAAGTTGGGCCCATAAGTTCCACTGTAATTACCGAAGAACATATATCTCAGTGGTAATCAGGCCTGCATTGTTTTAAGAGCACAGAGACAGAATAATGCTCCTCCTTTCCTGGGCCCAGCTCTCAAAAACAAGACAAAAACAGAGAAAATGTTACCTAAATAAGCTAAATTGTCTGCCAGCCGATTAGGGACATTTTATTTGACAATTACAAATATAACAACTGCACGACAAGCATATATTTTTATTATTGAAGTTATTTCATCTAACTTTGATATGTTTTTGCAGTGTACCTGCTCTTCCTCTCCTGTCGGCATCAACTTCTCTCTTTTCTTTCCATCTCCTCATCTTATCCTGTGTCTCTTCACTTCCCAAAGCCGAGCTTTGATTGATGCGTTTTCATTTTTCGCCTGTGTCAGTGAGGAAGGTAATGACAGGATCTATTGATATTTATGCAAACGTTAGCTGCCTCCACTAGGAAATTCTAGCAAGTACAGTAAACATATAGAGCCAAAAATATGTACCTCATGTTAACATGCATTTCAACTGTTTACACCAAATGAATTGGGAAAACAGGTATTTTACCTTTTAAAAAAACATTGAAGCCAGATCCTCCCACATTGAGGGGTTACCATCTTGCACCGGTGATGTCATTTGGAGCCAGTGTATTTACAGAAGTGATTGGCTAGTGGAGCTGAAGTATCAAAGTCACTTACTCAACCAATAACAAGTCAGAGCTACCTGTCAGTCATTACATCTAACCCATAGATTTTAATCAAAGATGGACGACCTCTCAATCGAAGCCTGGTGGCTGGCTGCAGTATTGGTCATAAACAGGTTATAAGCAGGTCAGGTTTATGAATTGTATTGCAGCCACTCACCAGGGAGCGACCAGGATGGTTTTGGCTTCACTTTTGGGGGAGCTGTTACATCATCCATTTATTATAAACACTTATACAGGGAAGCTAACTATGTGGCATTGTGATGGATGGCCACTGTTTAATGTAGCGTGACTGCACAGGGGCTATTTGTCAGCTGATGTCTGGGGCTGAAAGGCATTGAACTACAAGCAGTCTGCTAGTGCCTGTTCAGTTAGCTGACATAATCAAAGCCTCATTGTGTTGAGTAAAGATTTTGTGGAAACAACAACATAATTTATAGGGTTTTAAGCCAACTACTTCACGATCATTACCCTATAAACCTCTGAAAAATACCACGATTGGTGAGTATGGCCATGGGTGCCATGGGTAGTGATGAAAAAATACCTGCTACCAAACTACAATATCCAACTGAGAACAGTCGGGAGTGCAACGCTGTCTAACTGCCCCATGCTGTGCTTTAAAGAATGGTTCAAAACAGTTTAGTTTATCAAAGAGAGACTCCTGCCCTACTTTCTCCAGCTTTCTCTGAATTCTCAGTATTACCAACGCTGCCTGCAGACCTTTGCTGGGATGAGAACGGCTCCAGAGACAGAAATTTGTCTATATAAATAAATACCCCTGTGTTTAAATTCCCTGTTCATTTCTAAAAAACATGTGATTATCATATTGTCACGACTTCTTATAATAAACATAGCAGGGATTTTTGAAAAAAAAAAAAATCTAAAGACGGGAGATGAAGAGGAGAAGGATGAACACTATGACAAAAGGGGATGTGGTTTCCAAAGGGCAGACAGCGTGGATAAAGGTTAAGGAAAATAGGAAACACAGAAACACACAGGTACACACACACACTCACACAAAAACATGAAGAGAGAGATAAGGAGCTGTGAAAGAAAATGCTGATCCATGCTCCCTGTCTGGGAAGGCAGAAACAGAACATTGATTCTGCAAGATCCACAAATGAAAAATCCATGGGGGTAAGGGACTCTTCGGTCCTGCGGCAGAGACAGGGCACCGGCGGTCAGGTTCTTGTATCGCAACTGACACCGAGCCCGGGCCTCTCACTGGGTGGCAGTGGACAGTGCTGGATCAGCTGGACTGGGGCCAAAACCAACCAAACCAGCAGGACGCCTGCTGAGAACAAGATAAAAAGAGAAACATTTAGTTTGGGGCTTCGAGAAGAATTAAAACAGAGCTTGTCTTTGTGTTGTTTGAATGAAACAAAACTAGCAACGTAGTTTGGGGGGAAATCGTTTTTTAAGACAACAAGAAATGCAAAAACATACTGGCAATAAATCATTATCTTTATCATGAAAATTCTCCAAGCTAAAAGTATGCAGTACATGTATGTGTGTAGATGTATGTATGTGCATGCACAATCATAATAATTTCATATTTCTTTCATTCCTTTTTTGTTTCTTTGTTATCATTATTGTCAGTATATATATATATATATATGTATTCTTTTATATTTTATATATATATTACATAATGAGCCTGATATTTGATGTTCTTGTTTTAATTGCCTTGCATTTTGATCACATTAATCCCTAACTGTGCATCTGACCATTATCCTAAAACTGAAGAAAGCATGGTCACTCCCTCTACCTGTAAAGAACTGATAAAGAAGCCGTGCGTCGTTATCAGTGGTTCCATTTGAACTCCCCCCATTAAACCAGGGCACAGGATTCCGGCGGGGCAGAGGGAGGTCCTTTTTTTTCTCATTACGACCCACTGTCAGTACACGTACACGCCACAGAGGCACTAATCTTTACCCCTGATATGCTAATATGCCGCCACCCCTGCGCCCCACCCCCGCCACCTCCCTTCTGATGGCGGCCACACCTAGATGCAGAGAAGGGGGAGGCGAGAGGAAGTCATTAAAGCAGACCCTGCAGGGGCCTGCTCGGGCCTCGGCTGGGTGAGATGGGCAGCGGCACTTTGGTTGTGTATTCGCAGGGGGAAGAAAAAGAGGAGTCTCCGGGGAGCGCTCGATCGCTTTAGTTACTGGCATTGCACTGGTTCCCCCTGGGGTAGTCCCAGTCCCCTGCAGACAGGATAGCAATCAGACACGCAGGGTGTGGGGCAGGAAAGAAATGCTGTAGTCCCAGTGTGTGTGTGTGTGTGTGTGTGTGTGTGTGTGTGTGTGTGGATTTGGGAGATTAAAGGTGACAGTCGTCGCTTTGCTTAGACCTGCTCACCTGCCACAAACTGTCAGTAACCAAATCTGCTCAGTGAGGCGTACTGCACCTGTCAGCAGTTAGTGCGTGTCACGGCGTGCGTGTGTGTGTGTGTGTGTGTGCAAGTGCAGAGACTTCCAGGGTGCACGGCTGGCTCTTTCTACCATCTCACCTGCATTTATGCTGATGGATGTAGCCTAATGTATATCTTCTCAAAAGAGGTACTCGTGTCATCCCGGTGCCGCTTCCGGAGGAACCACACTCAGTCGGTTGTGTGCTGCTCTTACGCAGGAACCACAGTGAAAAGTAATGACGTGCGTGTTTGAATTCCTGCATAATCATTTCAATCGATGCTTTGTTTTGTGTCACTTCAAAACCTACAGATTAACATACTCTTGAACAACATTTTCCGACTGGTTATGTATTGGTGTGTGTATTTACATTTATGCGGGGAAGCGAGCAATCGATGACATTGTTTGTAGCATTCTTTCCTCCCTACTTCAAAAACTGCAGATTAACATAATTCAAATAAGTATATCTACAGTATCTGTGGTGTTACTGCGAGTGGAAAAGAGACAGAGAAGGACACAAAGCATTTCTCTGCCTGAAGCACCTTAACTGATCATATATGTCTCCAATCAAAGGCTATGAGCTGTTTAATAGTTTGAATATAACCTCTTCATTTGTCACAGGCAATAATCACATTGTAACTCAGCTTTAATGGTGATGTGCAAAACCATAATGTGAATTCATACTGATTACTGTCTGCGCATGTGTGCGTGCATGCGTGGATGGGTGAATTTCCGCGAGACAAGGATCTCTGCACGCCCCTTATTAAAGTTGGATATTATGACAACTCAGTTTTTTGACACATATTAAAGACGGTATCTCATCTTTAAAGGCCCTTTGTGTTTTTGGGTTGGGTTGTTTCTATTTTTCTCCGTGGATCAGAGTTACTGTTCCTGATGATCTTAATCCAAGAGAGGATCCTTGGAGGTGCAAAAATTGCACTGAAGACAAAAGGGAGAAAAAAATGTTTAGACGAAGGCGATGCAATACATTCTAATGAGCTAACAGGAGATGAGTGTTGCATTTATATGCCCACTGCATTCAAATCCCCACCTCATAACTGCATTCGTTGTAAATAAATATGAGCAATCAGCTAAGAACGGCAATAAAGAGCCCATAAAGTGCTGCAAACAGTGCGATGGGAGGAAATTGCATTTCAGCACAGACAGACGGACAGAAAGAGAGAGAGGAGGAGAAGGCGGCAAAATATACCGAAGAGAAGAACTATAATCTTTTTTTCTTTGACCTCTAAAGACTGAGTGGAAGGTCAGAAAAATATAAAAAGGTTGTGGTATTTGGACCATTCGAGCAAAACCCTGGTAACAAAGAGCTAACAACAGGCAGCAATAGTGGTCCAGGAAACAGAGAGAATAAGGGAGAACAGAGAGAGGTTAAAAAGAAGTGTTGTATCCTCGGCTTCCTCAGCCCTGCGGCGTGGGGTCACCTCAGAGACTGGAGACTGAATTACCCACCAGCCCCGGACGCTCGCAGGATCAGGCGGACAAGGGGAGAGGACGAGAGGAGTTAATGAAGGGAAGAGACGGTTCAAGTCCCCCAGGGGCCCCGAGGCACCTGCCCGGCCAGCTCCCACCAGCCCAACCTTCTCTGATTGGCTAATTATCAACATAGATTTAGCCCAGAGTCAAATCACTGATTGATTGGAGTGCTCTAAATCTCTCTTTGGTCTCTCGCTGTCTCTCCTTCCTATCGCCCTCCCTCCGCGGAAACACTCGGCCGCAGGAGTCCCATTGCGGGGACGTGCAGCACAGCGGCAGCACAGCAGCAGCAGGTGACCAGTCCTTCTGCAGTGTTGACACATGGCCTCAACTGCGGTGATTTCATACCCCTGTGGACACATAATTAATTTGTTAAGTGCTCAAAAAGAAATGATTTGACAGATAATTGCTTATCACAGCCTAATAACTGACAGAGCATTTTTCAAAAGGGAACAAGGGAAGAAAGGCCACAGTCTCACTCATCCTGGGTCGACATAATTCCAGTAATAGATGTAATTTGCCGTCACCACAAAGGAGGTGTAATTACATAAGTGTTGTTATGTTTGGTTATATTCATTCATCAGTGATTAAGTAGCGCTTGGTCCGATTGGGATCTCGTGACGGGTTCATTCAACTTTACTTTAAAAGCCAAAGGGAGTATATATGCTGTGCCGCTTATGAGCGTTGGCATTAGTCATGACTGTTAATGCGGCTGCTGTTCCTTTTTTTTTCTTCCCCAGCAGTAAACTTGTTGAATTCAGAGTATTCATTCTAAACCTGATATGCTCGCACAAAATTACTCTTCTGTTTGGAACTGAAAGTCATTTATTCCGACAATGTGAGCGAACGTGGTTTATATCAGAGGGCACACGACAGGAGTTTAAATTTGGATATTTGAATTGTGTCTATATGAGGAGAGTGTGTAAAAAGCTTCCCTTTTGTTTCCTTATCTGCCTCCAGTTCAAACTGAGTGCGGGAGACATCGGCTTCCTCTCGCTGAAAGAACAAGAGATGAAGACGTAAACAAGCCGAGCACAGGTTGCTAGTAGGTACGTTCCTTATATTTCCATGTGTCGGATCAGTCAGATTCTTGGCTCTGAACGGGTCTCACAGACGAACAAGTGAGCTTCAACGGGAAGTCTGACTCCTGACTCCCAACACATGCTGACTGGCTGAGAAAGAAGAAGGACGACGAGAGGTGATCGTCCGCACAACTGCTCAGGATGTCTCACTCTACGTTGCTGTGCTGCATCCTGGGACAGGACATCCATAGCAGAGGTCCCCAGGGGGAGGCTGGGGGGGATTAGTGGCGGCCTATCTCTTTAGAGCTGGGAATTAATTAAGTAATTATGACAGCCAGGCGGCAGGATGAAATATGCATGAGCCTTGATTGGGACTTTTGTGATTGTGTAATCTAATTTCAACCGGCAGACCGTCCTTGTCGGCCAGGTAGAACACAGACACACACAAACACACACACACACACACTCACACACACACACAGACACACACATGCTATGACACACAGAACAATATTGCTTATACGAAACCAAAGATCACACTCACTGCTGGCAGAATGGGTAGTTTGAGTATTTCATTATGTTAATTAAAATGTACTAATCAGTGTGGATTAATCACCAGAGTAACAAGGACTGAACAGCAGATTCTATCTTCTCTCCTAATCCAAATAATTGTATTTCCAGAGGCATGAGATTAATATGTCAGCATCCAATAATTGATAATAAATAAAAAAGAAGAGATTGATTACGCACGTGTTTCACTCTAGAATTCATCTGGAGTGTGAAAAGCAGAAAAGTCTTTCGGTGTTTCTGGATGCCACAGGGGTTTCTGTTTCACTGCCTGTCTCCATTTTCTCTTTATTGATGGAGTTGAAGATGTGTGTGCAGCAAAGAGCCCCCCCACCCCCTGTTCTCCTGAAAAATACTTCCTGTAGAAGACTCAATAGCAAGCAAGAGATCAGTCGCCACAGGATACGCCAAAGGAAAGACATGTGCAGCAATACAGGTCTTAAATGTGACCACAAACATGCATGCGATGTAAACACGCACGCACACATGCACACAAGGCACAAGGAGGCTCCCATTTCCTATAAGTCACCTGCAGTTATATCGATCCAGTTGCATCCACCTTTCATTTATTTTATTTTTTTTCATCTATTGATTTGTTCGTCGACTTATTTGGTAAGCTGCATCACACAGAGCTGGAATATCATGTTCTAGGTTTCAGCATGTGCATCCATTCAGCACTTCCCCAGTCTTTGATACTTTCTTATTATATTAAGTGTATCAGCGTTGCCTTTAATATGCTTTAATTAAAAAGAAAGGGAGAGTATTCGTATAAAAGTGAGGCTAACCTAAAATAAACCTGAGCTTTTTATGTTTCACTATACGCTCTAGTTCACTGGAGCTGTTGCAGAGGGAACCTGCAGTTTTCAAACTGGTCCCGTGTGTTTGAACTCTGCTCAGAAGGCAGAACATATAAAGCAGAGAGATGAGAGGGTGGATACAGAGGGGAGCCGAGATGAAGGGCTGCCGTGTGTCCTCCGAAGGGAACCTGGGAGCCCGGGAGAACACTTACTCTACAGCGTTAGTTGTGAGATTGTTCCTTTGTCTTATTAAGTCGCAGATCGGAGCAGCTTTGACGCCCGAACACGGGAGATGTGACAGGAGAAACCGCGCAGGTCTCGTCTCTTCAGTTTCCTGCTGCTCGTCTCATTGTGGGATTACTTTCTTGAACTTTGTGTTGTTGAACTTTGTCAGATTGTTTTGCAGAGGAGGTCAGAATTCACAGAGATGGGGTTTCTTTTTTTTTCTGTTTTTTTGCCCAACTAACACCTACACTGCCTTGTGATCCTTCCAATAACAATCATGTAGAGGATGAGAGGAGCAGGTGCAGCGCTGGTAACAGATGTCCACCTTTTCAACCTCTGTCTGTTCCATATAAGCAGGTGCGATACTTGCTCATTAATTTCCTCGTGGGTTTTGACCTGTCTTACACTATAGTGACAGACATTTTGTTCTGTCTGTGCTACACTGTAGACTTTTTCGAGAGATATCATTTTAAAGATAATAATTGAATAATCTCCATGTGGCATGAGAACTGCTTTTATAATTTTTTTTAAAATAGATGCTATGTATATTTTCTCAAAAGCCAACTTGGTCCTACACATTTCTTATTTACTATGCTATTACAGTCAAATCAGTGGTGTAAAGGCCTTAATATGGGCTAAGAAGAAAATAAAAAAATCAATCAATATCCACAGTTTGTATTTGGGCTGTTTATATCACACAATTTATCATCACAACAATTTGACCTTATTCCACGCTGCCTAATCTCCGCTTCTCGATATGAGGCTTCTGTGGATTCAACTGCTCTGCATGGATTTGCCTCCACCACAAACGGATTTGCATCCCACAAAATGAAAAAAAAAAACCTCTACTGTCAGAGCACAAAGGTCAGAGGGAAAAAGAACCTGTGCATGGAAAGAAGATAAACTCATGATTGTCCCTGTTGCTGCTGTTTATTCCAACAACATGCCAATACATTGATTACACCCTCCATGTACAGTTGTTGGTTGGTTTGTGGAAAGGCAGAACGCTGCAGGATGCACTGTTCTAATGGATGATTTCCTTCCATTCATTTCCTTTTATTTAATAACAAACGTGTAATATCACTGCCGAGTGCAATCATACTCGTCAGTTTATTAGTGCTGGAAAAAACTATTATTTCCCTGCTGCCTTTTTTCCGATCTCTTTCTCTCCTCCTCCCTTCCCGTCTCTCTCCCTGTCTCCCCCTCCCTGCCAGTGCTGCCTCCCTCCTCCAGATATGAGGTGATATTGGTATGATGAGAGAGCACGTCCAGGCAAACAAAGCACGCCCACACCTGAGCTTTTTATAGGCTAATAAGATGACCACCGGCTGGCCACACTGCAGGGTCAGCTCCTGTGTTATCCATCCTCTGTCTGCAGAAATCCAACCTATTATTATCCACTTGATTGGTTGTCTAGTCAGACACCTAATGATAGTGACTATTCAGCTCACATGAGGAATGTGGAAAAATGGTCACCTGGCTCTGTTGACTTCTAACTGTCCTTATCTCTGAGTGGTAAATTATAGTATTAAAGTCTTTTTGACTGACTGGAGTTAGCTGTGTCCCAATTAAGGGGTCGCCTCCTTCAGAGGACGCGGTAAATGTGGCCCACGTAAGACGGGCTATTCGTGGGCCGCGTAGCCCGCGTAGCCCGCAAAAACGAAATGAGACGATCTCGTCTACAGAGGAGGTCGCCTAGCAACAGACTTGCTGTTGGACACGATGAGAAAGTTTTAATCGTCCTTGGTTTTTTCCACATGCCAACCTTTAGCTGTCCGTTTCAGTTGAAGCCTGATGTGTGAGTATCGAATATTTTTTGGCTTGACAACGCCACGGGATCCACTTGTTGGAGCCTTCGTTTCTCTGCGATAGGAGCACGCTTTTGTCCACAGCATTTGGAGGAGCCTTCAAAATTGGACAGTCTGGTCCCGCCGCTGTGATGCAATCGGTCTTCAAATGCAGCCTCCGAAGGATGGCCCTGAATTGAAACACAGCTATTGGGTTTTGAGCCACCTCTTTGTGCTGTGTTGCATCGTGGGATGCCACAGAATCCTGTCAGGCCTGTACATGTGATGAGCCAAACAACACGTTGTGCAATGCAACAATTCACTGTGGGGATGTGTGAGTGAGGGTGATACTTCCTATTTTTGTCAGAAAATCTTGCTGTTTTCTCAAACACGATAACGCTGCTTTTGTTTTGTGTATATAGCTGCTAGAAACTTCTCACAAGTGTCGCTCCAGATTGACAAAGATCTCACACCTCCTAGTACTGAGCAGTTCGTATCTAGCATGCTAACCACCGCCTGCTCTGTCTCACTACCAATTATCTACTCGAGCAATTATATTAATCACCAATGACATACATATCATGCCAAGGCGGTGTTTGGTTTCCAGGGGAATGTTTTGCCTAAGCCTCCACCCGTTCACCGTGGCAGGAAGAAGTGCAGTGGCGGCAACTCTCGAGTCTTATTTCCATCCAGAGCTGTCAGCGTTTCCCACCAGATCAAGGCTGTGATTAATAAAATGGGCCTCCTGTTCCCCTGCAGCCTATTCTCACCTTCTCCCTTTACAGTGCCTTTGTAGCACATGTCTCCTAGTGTCTGCACCTCCGTCACCTCCTCTCCTTATTCTCATTCTCTCCTTCTGGTTATCACTGGTTGCTCTCTGTCAGCCTTCCCCATCTGCATGAATAGGGAATTTCTCTTTTTTCGACCCTTTCCTCTCTTTACTTGCGTCTGTTTTGCTGCCTCTCTGGAACTCCAGGTAATTGATGCATGGCAGACTCCCAGCCTCTGAGCAATCATTAGTGAGGTGACTCAGGTGAGCAGCAGCAATGGATGATGGAGAGAGGGAGGGATGGAGGGAGGAACAGAGGACAACAAAAGTCATGTTTCCGTCCCGAGGCATTTCCCCTCATATTGTCACAAAACACGAAAGTGTTTGTGTACGACGGCAGTTGGTGGCATCTCCTGTGTCGGTGGTCATTAATCTGGACACATAAATGCACACGCCTACACACGCATCCAAGTGCACACAGAAATAAAGCTATAATGTTGCTCTGAAGTCTGGACTCATCTCGCACAGTGAATGTGCTGAACCACCGATATTATGAAGTGTGCATAATGCTTCCCCCGTGAAATATCATCACTCAGCAGTGCCCCGACGCCCCTCATCAAAAGCAAAATTTAGGTTTATAGTTCACATCAGGAATGATAAACTGACCAAGGCCCACAGAGGGTAGCAAACTCCCACATGTGAAGCAAACTGGAGGCTAGACTGGTGGACTGGATGTCTTTTTTCCCCCTTGATCAATCTACTAAAAGTACTTAGTTTAATATGAAACGACAGGAACATTGTGATTCCTAATAGCCGATGATTTGATCATCAGCTCCATGGTTGCCAGTGCCTCGACTTCCAACAGATGTTGTATTTAATTAGTGTTTACACCCCCTCCTCACTGCAGCACCGAGTCGCAGCACCTCATAACACTTCCGTTTACACACATCTTCCCCTCTCTCTGTTCCTCACAGCCCACGCTTTATAAACACGTACATGATATCAAACACTCTCATTCCCTTATGGGTGTTTCAAAAAGACAACGTGTAAAGTAACACACACAGAACAGATGTCAGCTGTGGGTGGTGACAAATACATATTGATCCATGCTTCTCAACATGCATTGCTCACTTTCTAGTGGAGGACCCCTCATGTGTGCAACTTGTGGTCATAAACATTATCTAGGGTCGCTGGGGGGGAATTTACGTATATGTCCCAGCTGACACATATAGAGACAATCGACCATTCAGGCTCACACTCTCACCTAGGGTCAATTTAAAGTCTCCAATCGATCTAACCCCAATCTGCATGTCTTTGGATGTGGGAGGAAGCCGGAGTCAGTGCAGACAACCCAGGCAGACATGGGGAGAGCATGATACTCCACAGAGAAAGATCCCGGCCTAACCAGTATTCATGTGAAGCAAAAGTGCCTTCCCCCGCACCCCCATACTGCCCATAGTCAAATCCCTTATCTTAATATGAGTGGAGATGCGAAACTGTTGCCGCCTCCTCTGGGACTGGTTTCTCTTCCTTCACTCTCGCCCCTGTGTTGCTCCTTGGTCCGCTGGTTATGAATGAAACCTGTGTCGGGCTGAGAGGTCATGGCCACTCTACCAAATTTAAATGTAAAAAGTTTTTGAATGATTTGGATGTAACAGATCTTTTTGATTTTTTTTTTTTTTTTTTTTAAGTGCTGTTTCTGTAAAGTGTGCCACAGTTCTAAAATATGTTAAAATCAGCTTGCAGACATATTGTCACATTTTCCACATTGTTCTGACACCTTTAATTTAGCTAACCTTTTCCCACCCCTGAAGCAGAGGGTGAGCAGGGTTTCTAGGGCAACAATCAGTGTAATTGTCCTAAGTCTGACATATGCAATCTGCTAAAAGCCCTGAAGCCCAAAGGCCCAGGTGTACCCAGGGATTACATTGGTGGAGGACAGGTGAAGTCAATGCACACTGACAGGGACACACACACACGGCCAGACAGTGTGTTGAAATACAAGTACAAGTACAAACTTTGGCACAAACACTCTATCTGCAGATGCATGGTTACATGTTATCATTCTCAGCTGAATATTGGCTAGTTTCATTTTTACTCAAGTGTTAACAAGCTGAGGAAAGCTCATACCTTTAAATATTAAATGTTGTCCAAAATAATAATAACAATACAGAATAAAAATAAAAATCAGAAGTTTTCATCAGTGTGTTTCGATATATATCAATTAAGGCATTGGGGGAAAAGGTATTTGTTCATGATCATTCTTATTCTTATAGTAAATGGTCTGTATTTATATTTTTGTAAGTAAAATGTTAAAATGTAAAGTAACAATTGCAGCTGTGTGAAGTAAGACATGCAAACATGTCTCACCAAACTACAAAGCAAAAACAAAGTAATGTACTGTACTTAGAGTAGTAAATAAATAAACAATTGCTTTTTTGCAATTTTTTCTGAGCAGTACACAAGTAAAATTCCATTCACCTCAATTGGCGGTGGAGGGAGATAACTAAAAAAATATATTCATTATTTTTGCATGTCTAAGGAAATATGTCAGAAAAATTGGAGAAATGTATGTGCTTGGGAAGACCTGAACAAATTTAAGGGACAAAAGAAAGTGACAGACACAATTCATAAAATACTGCATGATTAATATGCAATCACCCCCCCATGCCAAACTGTAATGATTGATTTCATTAATTTTCCATAACATGCACGCTGTGTTCACGGTCAGCAGAAAGCCTGTATGTTGGCTGCTTTATTTAGCTTTATTCACCGCTAACCAAGATCTATTAAACAAGTTCTCCACTGGCCTGCAAGAAATAATTAGTCTACTGGATAGGTCAACTTAATCATTCCTGAAAATAATATTCAATTATCTCCAAAGAAACTTCTAGAGCAGGGCTCCTATTTTTAGCCCCCCTCTGTTTTACAGAGATAGGCAGCTTGATCTTTTTTATGTCACGCCTGCAACACAAAGCAGCGAAGAGTCAGCAGTGCTAAACAGTCTTCACTGGATAAACTGTTATGCCTTAATGAAAGCCCCAGCTTTCTCATCGTCTCTTCCTGTGTATGGAGCATCACGTATGAGTCCCATCCCACTTGATTAGGACTCTCCTTTTCCCCCTGCTTCCCTCCAATTTTCCATTGGATGCCCTTGACTTATATCTTCAATTATTCTCTCAAAGGGCAGAACAAAATAATAACTTATGGCAAGTTCAACGCTGTCATCATCTCAGTGATAATTGGGAATTTGAACAGGAGAAAAGGAAGAGAGGGCAAATCATCTAATTAGAGCTTGCAGAGTGTTAACATCCTGTATGACCTCATCACAGTAGATGTGTCAGATAAAAACTGTCGGATAAGGTCCTCGCCCCAAAATGTTCCGAATAATTGCTCAGTGACAAGATTTGAAAATGACTGGGGGATGGTGTCATGTATAGACTCAATATAGTTATAATGTCGAGTACAGGGGCTATTATGTGGAGGAACAGACAAGTTAAAATGGCTCAGGAACACAATCAGGGAGTACGGCAAGCACAGACATGTAAACAGAAAATGCATTTGCAGCTTCAGGAGGCAAATCGGTCTCAAACACAACCTGCGAACTCCATTTCACGCATTACTTGTCTCGCTCTCACTGTCTCCATCAGTGTCTCTCGTCTCTGTCACTCTCCCCCTTACCTCTCCTGCTCCCTCGCCAGTCACAATAAAGACTGGGAGAATGAGTAAATAATCCAGTGTATTCTGTGCTCCAAGAAGCAGCATAATTGTTGTCGGAGGAGGAGGGAGGCACGCGAGTCATCACTTGTCCAGATGGATTATAACCTTTGAAGTTGGATTTGAGCAAAGTATAGCAATGCTGTTCTGTTGCCAGATACTGTCACATCTTAGGAAAGGGCCTCGCTTTTGGCTCAGCAGCACTCATGCATATACATATACTGGCTCTCCGTCTAGCTTGCCCCACGCTCAAAACTCCATGCTTCCCTCTGTTTTACTCCTAAGTATCTTATTAACGATTTAACACTTAAGTGTGAATACAATCTCAAATTACAAGTCACACAAGGATAAACCTTTCCCTCACTGACCATCAATGTGACTCAGCATCAGAAGGAATACATGTTAGAGTATGAGCTAGGGAGTAATAATGTCTATAGAGAGTAACAGTGGGAAAAAGGCAGGAAGTAATAATGAATGACATTTTCTTTCGAAAGTCTTTCTTTATAATCTTTGTTGCCAAATTATACAAAATGAATTGGCTACAGTTGGTGACATATAGGAAAACATCCATCCATCCATTATCTATAACGCTTATCCTTTGAGGGTCACGAGGGGAGGTGGAACCAATCCCAGCTGACAGTGTATGAGAGGCGGGGGTGCAGGTCATCATTATATCCCGGGGCCAACAAACACCTCTATTACACCGAAACTAATGTCTATGTGAAAGTTATTTAAATTGTAAAAAAAGGTCATTGACTCATTTCCTATTTCCAGTAGCTGAGTTTGCCATTTTATTTTTTTCTAAATTATTGCGATCACGTTTCCGGAACCGAAGCTTATAATAACTTGTGACTACAGCAGAGTCATTTGACCCAGAAGTGAATGCTGTTTGAATCCAGTCCCATTGCAGACAAAAGCCAGATGTTAGTGGGTGTTTGTGAGTTTTTTGACCAGTGGAAAAGGGCCTATGCAGACTAACACTCACATTCTCACCTACGGCCAATCTAGAGTCTCCAATTAACCAATCCACAATCTGCAGGTCTTTGGACTGTGGGAGGAATCCAGAGTATCAGGAGAAAACCCACACAGTTGCTGGAATAACATGCACTCCACACAGGAAGCTCCTGACCAACCGGGATTTAAACCGACAACCTTCTCGCTGTGCCGCCCGAAGCCGACATTGCATTCCCAAAACAGCTTCACTGCTATAGATTCTCAGTCTTTTGAGTTCTACCAGGATGATGAACAGCCTACGTCCCAAAAAAGATGTTCAATCCTCTGATGTTTTGATGATTGAGTGGGCTGTTGTCCCAAAATCTCCCCGACGTGTTCCCCTGGCTCGAGGTCTGTCGACTATGGAGGCACACCATTTACATTTTTCTATCCTCATCAAACCCTCTAATGAGCCCCTGTGTGCTGCGTATGCAAGCATCTGCACTTGTAATGATTCTCCACGCATGTATTTTTTCTTTCATTTGTCACCCATCAGCACATCATATGCCCATTTAGTGAAAGAATTAACATAGATTTGTTGCTCTATAATCTAATGCTGTGTAGGCGTCTCATGGGGGGAAATCTTATAGGTGCAGGGGAAGTGGCGCTTTCCCAGCTCACAGAACAGTGTTTGTAATAAACTGCAGAAGAAATTAGCCGTTCGCAGGATTAGTGATTTTCTCCACGGCTCAACACACATAAAGGACGGTCACCTGAGGAGAAGGGAACTTTGGCGGCATCGAATACATTCAGGCGCTGTTTTAATTTGGAAATGTGGAGCAATCAATGACTCAGTCAGTATTAGAATAAAACTAAAAAAACTGGCTTTCCAATGTCAAACTAATAGAGAAGCCGTAGACTTTCATAGTTGGTCTTACCTGCTCAATTCAACATTAAAGCACCTGACCTCCAGAGCAATATTCACCTCTCCATCATGGCCCCTGTGGTGTCCCCTCGCCAATCACACACCATCAGCACCATGCAGGCAGACAGGAAACGACTTTGTTAATGAAGACTTGCTGCAGGAGACCCAGTCAGCCCGGGTCCTCACTGGAGACAGGCTCGTTTATGAAAGGGTGCTCTCTTGTGGCCACCTGGAGTACAAAATATGTTCCAGGGGTGAGGGGAGGATGGATTGACAGGAAATAATATGCTCTCGTAAAGAAAGACCGGTGCTGCATGGATTCCTTTTACACACTCAAGACAGCCGTCCACAGACTGCATATAACTGCAGGAAAGAAAATGTCAGTTGCTATATTGAATGTCAAGATAGATGGATGGATAGATAGATAGATAGATAGATAGATAGATAGATAGATAGATAGATAGATAGATAGATAGATAGATAGATAGATAGATAGATAGATAGATAGATAGATAGATAGATAGATAGATAGATAGATAGATAGATAGATAGATAGATAGATAGATAGATAGATAGATAGATAGATAGATAGATGGATAGATAGAGAGACAGATAATTTAAAACTTGTTCCTAGATGCATTATAGATTTATAGATTATTCTCAGGTGAATATATATAAAAAAATCTTCCTAGATACTTTATAGATGTATAGATTATAGATTATTATCCTAGATGATTCCTAGATTTATACATAGACATTGTTCCCAGACGATTATAGATAAGCCTTGGCCGTTCCTGTTGAATCCACAGCGGTGCTGGGCGATCTATGGTCCGGGTTTTCTGTCTCTCCCCTCCCATCTATTTCCTCCTCGCCTGCCTCTAGTTTACCTTCTCCAGTTCAGCCCTTCACTCTGAGGAGAGGAGGAGGATGGTGTATGATTGGCCGGGCGGGGACTGGTAGTCCGGAGGCTGGTCGTTGTGCTCCGCGTTGATTCTTGTTTACACCTTGCGGACGGAGGGGGGGACGAGACAGGACACCCAGGGGCCCATGAAGACCAGGACCCGGGAGTCCAGTGTGCAGTGTGCTCTCTCACACCATCACCCCGTGGTCTACTGCAGCTCACATGGTCAAGTTTGTGTTTGCTGGGGATCGGACTTCCAAGTCGAATTGAATCCCTCAACGGCAGCGAGGCGTGGAACTTTTTGGTGACTTTTTGTGGCACCTTTTATTTGCGCTCATGTGTCCCGGCACAAGTCGAGCTGGACATGAAATCCACCTGGAATAGTCCCGACAACTTGTTCCTGTACATCCGCCCGGTGTGACACTTACGGACCTCTTCAAAACTTTGATCTCTGGCGGAAATTCCAGCCTTTTCTCATCTTTCTCTGCCAAGTGGCTCGGGGATGGATGTGCTGTGAGCCTGTTTGCGTCAACAGCCAGAAGAGTGAACTATTTACCAGAACAGCGTCACACGACAAACAATCACTGGACTCGTTGGTATTCAAGCCTGACCTGGGGAAACCATTCAGGGATAAAGACATTCTTATTTTGGGGACGAGAGCCACCTTGGTGTGTCCGGAGCAGCGCAGGTTTCCCTGTGTGGACCAACCCCGCGGGACCTTTCGCAACGGCGTAGCCGGAAAAGATGCTTTCTGCTCGGATGCAGCGCGACCAAGGTGTCGGTCCTCTGGTTCTCCTCCTCCTGTTCGGTGGATATGTCGTGTCTGGCACTGGTAAGTTTCGGAAATTAAAGACGAATGTTGAGTACAAATAAAACACTTTACGCGTGTGTGACATGGCACAATATTTACGAAACACCTGTTATTTATTTATTTATTTATTTATATATTTATTTATTCATGACCAGCTTAAGAAAAAATAAAAAAATTGGACTTTTACTTTTATTATCCAATCTTGAAGTTACCATCAGATCCTATAACTTTTGATCCATGGGAATTTTAAATAGCCTCGGATGCACCAGTGGGTCTTTACCTGTAACAGCGCTGACCTGCTGACCAGCACTTTTGTCTTATTTTACTGTCAGCAAAGTCTTCATCCTTTGAGAAGACCTGAGCTCCGAGCACTCCTTTCTACTCGGAGTGGAAAAATCTAACTCCCCCCGGTGTGCATGCAGGGAGTAATTAAGGTTTTGCTCCATGCCTCTTTGGCCTCTCCAAAAAACAGAATAAGCCAAAGCCTTGCTAAGAGTAACACAGAGCATTTCAAGAGCGCCACAGATTCTTCTAATTTTTCCTCTCAATGCGAGATACAGCATCTAACGCCGCCTGGTTTAGGCGTGGGTGTGCGCGTTGTTTTGCAACTCTCTCAGTGGATCATAAACCATTTATGCGTTTTTCAAATCATTATTGTTGTTGCACATAGTGTTTTTGGTTTGAAGAGAGCAGGCTTTGATGAGAGCAGACTTTTATCAGTGGATTGCTCAGTGTTAATGCCATCAAAGCCGGCAGCAGCCCTCAAACACATGAAACCACTTGGCACACAGGACCATGTTATGCAGGACGTGCAGGCAACCAAGGTAACACTGCCCATCTCCAGTGTTAGAATAATGATTTGCCTTAGTGTGACCCTTTGTCAGGCCAGCGTGGACAACCCCCCCCCCCCCCTTCCTGATCAGAATGAAATACACGGCAGAAATCTGAGGGTTTAGTGGATTGTGGATTAAGGTCTGTTTGCAGAAGGAAAAGGAAAACAATGTGGACAACAATGAGCACACGAACTCTGCTAAAAAGGCCACTCCAGTAAAAACATCAGAACCTCATTCTATATCTTACTTAGAGACCTAGACCTAGACCCCCTGTCCAGATCTGTGTGGTCACTTCTTCAAATGCCAATGAGATCCCCCCCCCCCCCCCCAGCCCCCTCTGCTGTACCTCCTAAGGTCCTTGTGTAGCCTATGTATTATTCCCCAAACAGTCAGAGCAGAAAAGCAGCTTACGTTTATTAAAATTGTGGACTGCTCTGAAATCCTTGCATGAGAAATGAGAAACGTTGATATAAACAGGGCTAAACAGGGAGGAGGGGGACACCCGGGGACAATGGCTCAGTGCGCCCCAGTCTTGGAGAGGAGAAGAAAGTAGAGATATATTTAGGAAATCCATGATGGGACAGACAGATTGCATTTATCTTCTTTCTCTCTCTCTCTCTCCCTCTCTCTCTTCTCATTGTGTATCCCACTCGCTTCCAACCTTCCTGGCTCGGTCTGTGCCTGTGTGTTGTGGATGTGCTGAGCTCACATTTCTAATGTGGAGCTCCTCTTTCTGTGTTGATGTACACATTAATTACCAGGACTGCCAGGAACACTTGTCTGGAGTAACCATCCCGCCGTCCACTGTCGGTCTCTGCATGTGTCATTATTAATGACCTCTTCGGAACGAGAGAAAACCAACATGTACGAGAAGTGTGTGTGTGCACTGTTTGTAAAACATCAGGTGCCCAGTGATCTCGGTGCATGTGTGTGTGTGTGCGGAGGGGGGGGGGGGGGGTCACTGCAGTCCTGAGCAGAAGGTCAAGACAGGAGCAGAGTAAGGGCGCTGGTAGCAGAGGGGCAGCAGAGTGTTCAGAGTTAGGGAGCATAGCATGTCAGACACTCCCAGTGAGGTTTGGATGAAAGGGGACACTCTTGTCTAATTTGTGTTAAGTGTGGGAATCCTCCTCACTACCATATAAGCTTCAAGGAGACTCACATCCTCCAATATAATATGTGTGCGCAAGTAAAAGGCTGCTGAAATATTATTTTCCCTTCTCCTTGCACGCTTTGCTCCGAAGAAGGGACAGATTAAATATGATTCTTCGATGCGCGGAAAGAAAGGAATGTGGCGACAAAGCTAGCCTCAAACAAACAACAAAGCAGATTTGGCTTCAAAGACCCTTAACAGATTGAGACGTCAGATTAGATTAAAGTGGCTCTGAAACATATAGTCATAACATAAGTGCTGCCAGGCTGTTGCATCTGCAGAGATGTGGACAGGTGGTTGGGCACCGTGATAAATAAACACACAGACAGCTCTCTTTGGGCAAGGCCACGGGCCAGACAAGTTCCCCGGGCAGGTCCTGCTGGCAGACCCCACCAGGCAACATTCTGTCCTGGAGCAGTGCATTAGTTTTATGGCCGTCAGGCGGCAGGGGATGGGATCGCTGGCCAGCCACTGCCCTCTCTGCTGTATTATTCATACGTGCAAAGTGGTCTTTGTTAATATTTAAAATGTGCTTATGATGCTCAAATTCTTGACAGCAGAGGAGAAGGAGGTGGGAGGGGAACAGCTGCTCGGCTCTCATAGGCGTAACTCACCCGGGTGGCTGTTGGGGTTAGTGGAGGATTTTAGGGCAAAGATAGGCATTTATAGACCAGATAAAAGAGTGGCAGTTAGAGCAAGTGTGCCAATTGCAGCTGGGGGCTGTTGCAGAGGATGTGTGTGCACCAAACACCGAGAGGGGTTACAGAGGGTGGTGCTATCCATCTGATAGTGAAGGCAAAAAAATACCAGAAAGAGAAGATGGAAGAGAAATGAATCCATGAGGGACACTTTCAGAAAGATTGATCTCAGGGCTTGGCTTTTGAATATTCTTTATGAGAAAAGAGGGACGAGAAAAACTCCAAGTGTCAGTGGCATTCAAGCATCATTAAACCTCTGGCACAGGCCAGAGAATGAGATGGCGAATGGGTGTAGAGAAAGGTGCAAAAGCCTGAGAAGAAGGCAAGCGATGTGGAGCCATGGTTAAAACTCGCAGAGCAGCAGAAGAAACAGTGGTTATAGAAGGATATTCTGGAGGAGGGAGGTGGAGGGTGGAAAGTGAAAAGAGACACAAATCCACTTGGGGGATGTTTTTATTAAGGCTCTTATCGATGGAGAGCGCTCACAGTATTAAGAGTAGACATGTTTAATGCTTTGCCAATATTGTACATGTTAGATTGGACCATAAATCTGCACCAAACAGCAAGGTAAATGGAGGAGGGCGCTGACTGTAGAAGAATGGAAAGAGGAATTAGCAGCAGCAGAAAGTTTCGAGCGGAGATTGGCAGACCTGAGATGAATATAATTTTTAGCACCGGCCATTATTTTCTCTCTGCAAAGAAAATCTGCTCCCGAGGTGTTTAGAATGCAGGTTGATAATGATTAAATCAATACTGCAGAGCACGGCAGCTATTTCAGTGTGAATGTTATTCAAAAGGAGTACAACAAAAAAATCTGTACATAATTATCATCAGCGACTCTGGTTAAAAATGTTTTGTTAAACTCACACCAGATGGTCTCTGCTGCCTGCATGAAATAAAATAAAGGAATGTTTCAATTTTATCCAATAATTTAAAGCCATTGAGGTTCAAACATTTGTTTTGGGACCAAGCTGTTGATACCAAGGTCAAAGTCAGTTTTTTAATAATAATTATATAATTCAATTAATTCCCTTGAAGGCGATGCTTCCGAATGAATCGAAATTTTGGCTTGGGTTTTGAAACAAGTTAAAGAAAGAAGCTGGAGGCTGGAGTGAGAGAAGGGGGATGGATAGATGGATAAACCCGGGGTGGAGGAGGGAGAGTTTCGGTGGCAGATGGGAGCTGAAGTTGCTGCTGGGCCGGCAGGACGGGGTACCCCCTGCCCCTCCATCCTGCCCCTGTGGGGGGAGATGGGTGGAGCAGACAGCGAAACAGGAAGAAAACCTCAGTGGGGTTCCATTGTGCTTTAGATGAAAAGGAGACTTGGGAGAGCTTTTTCTGCCCCTTTTGTGTTGTGGTAAGGGGGGCGGCAGCAGCAGAACACACACACACTCACTCATTTACACCGTCCAGACTTACACAAGTGTGTGTGTTTGCTTCTTCCGAGGTGTGTTACTGTTGCATAACCACCCACGAATAGGAAAAGACCACATCTGCTTGTTTTAACTTAAAAATCACTTGATGATTGATGTGCTAAGATGCTCAGTGACAGCATACACACACACACACACACACACTCTCCCACAGTCACACATATTCAAAGTGCGGCCGCATCCTCTGATGAAGAGGTAGAATTTACGTGTATAATGGCTGAAGACCTGCTGGGTGACTTGGGAGGAGTGAGCGAGTGAAGGAATTTTCATTTAAGATCTCAGCAGCACTCTGAGCATCGTGACCAATAGGATCAGGATTCACTACAGGGGGTCACGCCAGATCCTGAATAAACCCCCTATAGACACACACACACACACACACACACACACACACACACACACTTGGTAAAAGTAGTTGCGCCGAGACCCGTGGATCAGAGGCAGTGTCGGCACTTGATTGGCTGTGCCGTGGTCCAGCACTCTGCGTGTGTCCTCGTCTTTAAAGGGAGGTTTTTCAGGCCATGTAGATTCCTCCTCATCTTCTTAGCGGAGGCTTTTTTGTCTTCAAAAGGCAGTTGAGCCAAGTCCACTCAGCTTAGACCGCAGCCGATCTGTTAATGCCTGTGTTTGTGTGTGTTTGTATCTGAGTGCAGGGTCATGCTGGCCTGGCTAACCCTCGGAAGATTCTCCCCCAAAGTGTGTTAATAATATACTTTCCCACCAGGAGAGAGGGGATGTGCTGTATTGGAGCTGGCGACGGCGTTATTGTGACTTCTTTTTTATGAATTTGGCGCATTCCCCCAGATCAACATTAAAACATTGCCTCCACTTGCCTCTATTTCCCTTTCCTCTTCCTTCAATCTCTTGATAGTCTCATCAGGCGTATTTATAGCTTTATAGTTTCTCTTATACCAACCTCTGTCGTCCATATCTTATTCTCTCCATCATTTTTTTCCCCCTTCTCCCAGCCAGCTCTCCGGTGGAGTTTGGGAATTGCTCTTTAGAAGCCACTGTGAAGAATCCTATTTCTCTGAGTGTAACGCTTATTAGGGTCCCATCTGTCCTCGGGGTACTCATGAATGTGGGGGGTGTTTGGGTTGTTGGAGGGCTAGGTAAAGGAGGGGAGCGAGGGAAGCTTTGTCATGCCTGCGTGTAAGTGGATGTGGGTGCCACCGGGGGCTTGTGCGAGGTGGGAAGGGGCTCTTAACATTGCAGAGCACACACACTGAGCAGCTGGTGTGTCTAAAGCAGGGGAATGACACACAGACCTCCCCGGAGATGCGGGCGTATTGAGCGTATATACGTGCACGAATCTCTGCCGGAGAGAGAGAGAGAGAGAGAGAGGAGACGGAAATGATCCCGCTTCCTTCTGTTTGCATGGCAGGCAGCTAGGCAACAGCAGGACCCTCAAACAACGTGCACTCTTTTTTTTTTTCTTTCTGTGTTTCTAAATCAAGCCGATTGATGCTTAATGAGCATATCTGTGAGTTTGTGTTGATTTTTTTTTCGGGGGGGGGGGGGGGGTAGGGGGAATTAAGTGGGTGATTGGCTGCATGTCAGCAGAGTGATGCTGTGTTGTTTAATGTAGTTACTGTCGCTAAGTTAAATCCCCATGTTTGTCTCTTAAGCTCATTGTCCCTGTCAGTTACTGAGCCACTTATTCAGAGGTCAACAAAGGGCAAGTCCTGACCTATTCTGTCCTTCTCCTCTCTGTACCTTCTCTTTCTTTTCCTCTTCCAACCCTCTCATTTCTTGCTTTGCCTTTCCTTTCCAGTTTGAGCTTCAAAGATCGCGCTAAAGGAAACGGTTCTGCGGTTCACTATCAAGCTTCATCCCGTAAACACATGCAGACACACACAAACACGCACAGTAGGGGCCGTAATCCCGGTTTCTGCTTAGACCCTCTTGGATCGCACACAGAGAGGAGTGCAAGAATGAGATCTGGCCTCATCCACCCGTTAATTCCTCTGCCCGTCTTCAGCTCCAGGACTTAATTCTTATTTCCCTCCAGAAGCTTTGACTGGGAGCATACAAACACACAAGTAAAGATTCTCTCTTTCTGCCTCGGATGCGGGTCTTAATCAAGGGCTGACAGGCTCCTCTTGGCGCAGTCTCTGCTTGGCATGGGTGTGAGATGGGTGCACGCTGATGGGAAGTCAGCCGTGTAGGTATTACTCCCTTTTCTGCATGGGTCACAGTGGGGTCACACTCCCAGTCTCATTCGGCAAACAGCCCTTGTACACGACCATCTCTCTCGCTCTCTCTCTCTCTCTCTCTCTCTCTCTCTCTCTCTCTCTCTCTCTCTCTCTCTCTCTCTCTCTCTCTCTCTCTCTCTCTCTCTCTCTCTGGCAGCCCTACTGATGGCACAAAAGTAAAACCTGTTTTGTCCTCCCGGTACGTCTGCCGTGCCAGGTGTATGTGTCGAATGCCACAAAAAATGCCAGAAGTCGCTGAAGAGTTAGGAGTCCCTTTAAAGGAGTGCCATGTGCAAAGTAGTGGGTCGAGGTCTGGTCTAATGTGGCAGATGTACCTGCATGTAATTAAGGTTAGATTTAAGTGTATGAGCTCACGCGTACATCAAGTGTGTCAGCGGGTGTGTGTATCAAGCCTCTTACCTGCTGCTGACCAGATGGGCTCAACAGCCGACCTCATGCTCACCTCACCCCGCCATTCCGCTTAGATTAGCTGGTGAGCTGGGTTAAGGCACAGGCACTGTAATGGACACATCAGCACCCTACACTCCTCCATCCAACAACACCCAATGCTTTACACACACAGACACACACATACACAGGGACATGTACAGTCCTCACTTGTCATACAGAATATTTGGGATGACCATATACAGTTTTTTGTGTGTGCGTGTGTGTGTGTGTGTGTGTCTAGCTGGTTGGGCAGAGCCCCTGGCCTGCTGTTTATGGGGATTATGAAAGCAGATGGACAGCCATGCTGACTGGTGAGGGTTCATTAACTCTGGGCGTCTCTGCTCTGACTCTGTCGCTGCTGTAGCTCAGCTTCACTTGCCTACAATCCGCTCAGCCACAAGATGTGTGTTTGTTAGTGTGTGTGTGTGTGTGTAACTACAGCAGGTATGGAAAGCGTGTTGCAAAAACAAAGGGAGGCCATATAGATGTTTACCGATCACGGACAGATTGCATAGAGCTTAAACTTTGTGCCTGATTATTTTAGGCGGTGACAGTGATTGCCGCTTTTTTGTTTTTGCACTCTCTGCCATTTCCTTCCAGATTACGTCATTTGCACTGAAGGATCCCTGAGCCATTTTGTGTCAGAGGGAGGCTTTCATACATGAGAGGCAACATGTTTCGTGTAGTATGTTTTCGAACTGGATTAGGGAAGAAGACTTACGATATAGCGCTGTGCAATATCTTCAGCAGAGTGCCGTTCACATGGCGTTTCACTGCTCTGCTATGGGAGATGAATAGGTATAGTTATAGTGGGTCATTAAACACTGAGCGGTGTCTCTCTGTATAGCTTCAACCTTCACGCTGCAGCCGGCCCCTGCCCTCCTCTTCAACTGCTTATTAAAAGAAACATGGATCACGTAGGGACCGACAGACGAACCTGTGGAGAGACAGACTGACAGACGGACCGGCAGATTCCTGGGCAGATGGGTGGTTTGTAGCCCTCAGAGGCCTTTGGCGCCATTCGACAGACAGACAGACAGGAAATGGTAGTAGTCTGTCACCTGGTGTCATGGCGGCTTGGTAGGGATGTGACCATAAAACAAAAAGAAATAAAAAACAGAAGAAGAACATATTAAATATTGAGTATTTTCAATATCAGCTATTATATGTATTATTATTATCATCATGATTACTGGGGCGGCATACCAGGATGGTTCCCGATTTTAATCCTGGTTTTTCCGAGTTCTTTCTATGTAGAGTTTACGTGTTTTCCCTGTGGTAGCGTGTTTTTTCTATCTCATTATATTTCATTTTGCCTCTTGATCTGTTCTCACATGACTGTCAGACCTATGACGAGCACTTTGCTGCTTTGGAATAAACAGATGTTACCAAACGAATAAAAACAACACGAAGATTATTATCAACATATCCTCAGAAGCAAGAGGAGATCATTAGCAGCCTGGTAGCTTTCTGGTGCTCCCCTCTGTGCCCTTGAGAGTAAATAAGGCCTGTAATGGAAAGATATGGGAGTTGAACAGTGGAGCAGTGATAGATTGTAACTTCACTGCTGCTCTTAAGCCCTTAGTGACGAGGTGAGGGGTGGGGGGTTAGTTTGATTTTAACAAGGACACTATGAACCGCAACAGGAAATGTAACATTTTTAGGTGGATGTCAAGCTCCACCCACACCTCTGTCAGCGCCAGAGTTTGTGTGTGTGCATGTGTGTGTCTGTGCATGTCTGCGTACGCATGCATGGCCTTGTGAGTGTGTGTGTGTGTGTGTGCGCTGAGTTGCTGTCGCTCCCGCCGCCCTCTTCATGCTCCTGTGAGCGTGAGTTTGTGAGTGACAGTTATACAGTGGTGCGGAGTGTGTAAATCTCCTTCCCTCTAAAGCTCTCAGCAGTGGACCTTACATTAGCACAACAATTTACACATCTGTCCCGAGGCAAAGAGCGGGCAACTCTGAGAATAATGAAAGCCTCTTCCAGTGTGTGTGTGTGTGTGTGTGTGTGTGTGTGTGTGTGTGTGTGTGTGTGTGTGTGAGTGAGAGGGAGAGACTCTGTAAACAAGAGACGGAGGAGGTTTATTAATACCCCACCACCTCTCGACATCCTTTTGTCCTCCTATTCTCTGTGTCCCTCACCTCCTCTCTCCCTCTCAGAGTCAGAGGAGCGATTACATGCCTCTATCTCTCTTGTCTTTCATCTCTTCCCCCGTGAAGAGGAGAGGAATGAAGGTCTTCTGTGGCGTGTAATTACACAGAGACATCCTGGATGAGGGCGTCTGTCTCCACAAACAAAAAAAAAAGCAACCCCCCCCTCTTTCCTAAATACCTCTTGATAGAAGGCGGGGGGGGGGGGGTCTGAAATGAGACATTTAACTGGCTTTCATCCACCCCGGGGCCCTTGTCTTTACCTGCCACGTATGGAGCTCTAATAAGTACTATCACAAGTCTATTTATCTCATTAGAAGCGCTGACACTAACATATGCGTGGCTCAGCTCCAGCGCCGTGGGAATGATATACTCGGCTCCTGCGTTCATTTTAAGCACAAACTCATAATCGTGACACATTTACAGGCCGGTGTTCCAATCTCACCCATGAGTCACATTGCTGAATGATTATGGAAGGGCGGATTTTTATGGGCTTACATCGGTATTGGCTCAACCTTTAATTGGCCCTAAGCACATTTGCATTCTGTTTAGGTAATAATGGGGCTCTTTGGAGACACTTAAAACGAGAAAGTCATTGCACTCTGACTTAATTCTGCACATAGAAGTGATGATGCCTCCAGATGGCTTTTTTTTTTTTATAGAGTGTGATATTGCCCTTTTCTGTGCATAATCATACACTTACACCCAAGACTTTGCACCTAGCTAACTTCCTAGCAGCGCCACCTGTCTCTTGTTTCTGCATCACAATGTTTTTATTAGTTCATGACTTATTTCATACATCTTCCCGACGGAAGAGAAATGCAAATATAAAATAAATATAGGTTGATAATGCTAATAGGCTTTTTGCCATGAATCTAGTTGACAAGTGTAGATTCTTCTTCCCCCCTCATCCTTTAGAACGTTTCTGTTTCTATCTATGTATGTTTGATGGTCATGCTGGGAAGCAAACAGAGGTCATACAGTGTGGTTTGACATTCTGCAGGGGTCACCGAGGTCAAGTATCTCCCTGTTTTTAGAGTAAGAGTTGGTCTGAATGTGTTCAACGTGTCTTTTTACTGCTGTAAATACGCCCCCATTCAGGTAGACTTAATTGTTTCTCTGAACTCGCTGGGAGATGAAGTGAGCGCTCTGGCGAAGCTCAAACAGACGTGGCACCAGACAATGGGCCGGGGTCTTCCATTGCACTTAGCCGAAGCTGCTGAATAGACTCTGAATAGACCTGTAGTGTTGCGGCCACGCAGCTGCTGGACAAAAGCCTTCTCAGCAGAAAGGCTGCCGCTGACCTCGAGGTCTGCTCCGGCCCTGTCCGCTCTGATCCCTGAACCCTCGGGCGCACGGAGTCAGCACCGGCAAAGGCCACGGCAGAGACCCTGCAGTAAACAGAGCAGATCAAGCGTTATCACAGATTAGAGCTGTAAACGTGGTTGTGCAGTAGGCGGCTTGTTGTCGCCGATAAAGACGTAAATCGAAAATACACTTTTATTTGCAGAGAGTAAGATGAGCAGATCAATAACCCTGTCATGTCTATGCCCTAAATATGCAGGAAGAGGCAGCAGGTGTTTAGTTTAGCAAACACTGGAAGCAGATGCAAACAGGTAGCGTGGCGCTACTAATTAACTAATAAGAATTGTTTTGGCTTAATCCATTCACAGACAGGGACGTGAAATTGAAAAGTTGGTTTATGCGTGTTTTTTGTATTTTACATACACAACGGGGAATTATTAGACCAGGGCCATTGATTTATCAGAGTTTTGTCACAGTGAAGTTGGCTCTGACTTCCCTAAAATGTCAAAATAGTCTTTTAATTTCAAACAAAGTTGTGGCTCCTCTTCTTGGGGCATAAAATCAGAGTTGCACTACTCTACAGTATGTGCTAAAATATTGCCTATACCTTCTAGCTAAACTTAATCCATTGATGTACTTATTTTGCATTTGGATGTGCAATCAGAGTCTCAGGCGAACACCCTTCACTCCATCTTTTTCTTTTCTTAAGATGGCAGGAGAAGTGTTTAGCTACCATACTGAGCTTCTGAGGTCTTTGTCTTTAGTGTGATGATCCATTTCAATAAATCTGGATCCCATTTTGAAATTATTTCATTCAGTTTGGCTGCGAGACGAAAGAAAATGTTCTGGAATCCATCACACGTAGGGGGATCTCTCCATGTGTTTGAGGAGGGAATGGGAAGCGTTTTAGTCAATTTTAATAATAGCAACTCTTTGAGCTTCAGACATACTCTCATTTCCCAAAATAAACACTCCTACACCCAAAATCTAACACAATTTCCCACAAATCCCACCGTCGGGAACAAAAACATAACACCCGGGCGACGCAGCTCCCTGCATTTGATCACAAGCGGCCTCCCCCTCCGCTCCCGTTTGTGTTTATTCTCTGGATTATTCTGACCTAATCTCTTTAGAGCATAATTCAGATTATATTTGTGTTATTATTATTGCTGTGTCCATTCCCCCACTGTCTGCTGGGATTTTCTGACTGCTCTAGTGCTCCTGTGTTTGGAAAATTGATTAAAACTGCTGACCACTGCCCTAGATAGCGTAGGCTTGGGGAAAGTGGATGAAAATAAAATAGAAGCAAACACAAATGATACACTACGGCATTTTCTAAAAAACATGTACTCTCTTAATAGAACAGCGGGAGGACATACTCAGACGGTGGCAGACAATGCAGAAATCCCCCTCTGATTTAAACTCTAACAATACACTGAAACACAACTTGTGCCGCAACCAAGTAGTAACCAGGAGATTGCTTTGAACTTCATATAGCTATAAAGAGAACAAAAAAAAAACACCCAGAATCCTCTGCTAATCACCTGAAGCGTACGTCTGTATGTGTGCAATTAGAGCTTGGGCTCCATCTGTATTTGAGCTGCCTACAAGTCGCTCAACAATGTGATGTGTTTAGTTTGCATTTTCAAGATAGTTTTAAACACCATCTGCCTTTTAGCTCCTTCTCGAAGTTTGAAAATTTGGCCCCGAGAACCCTTGAATAAATTACAGTATATACGGTAAAATCACAGTGCAGAAAAATAAAAAATACATTCCCTGTACCTTCAGTTCAAAGGGGTCTAATATTTCTCAGTATTTTCTTTTCCAAAATACCATTTATAAAAATGATACGAGAGTAAAATATAGCCTCAATTATTGAGCCAAATGACAGTGACTCATCAGATGAAATAACCCCTCTGTATACATTGTCCCTTGTCCCACCACTTCGTTTTTAAAAACTCATTAGAGGAAAAATACCTTTTTTGCAATAGTAAGCACCTGAGTTCACCTTTCACAGACACAAAACATACAGTAGATCCCTCAGGGCTGTGACCTGCATTTTTCTTCCCACCAGTGCTCCCCCTTGCTTACTTGTTTTCCTCAATTAAGATGAATTATAGAATTGCATAGGGGAGCAGGGACAAGGAGCGCTCGCTGTGATGTTACCCCGAGGCACTCACTCAATGAGCTGCGGAGAGAGAGAGAGAGAGAGAGAGAGAGAGAGAGAGAGAGGGGGACAGAGAGCAGCGGATATTTTGGTCTACGATATTTTGGTCTTTGTGCATCACACCCTTCATATTCCTAACGGATATGGAACTTTCCCCAAACATATGAGAGCCCATGCATGTGCGCAAGAAGGAGAGAGGGTGGGAGGAGGAGCTGACGTTTAGGTTTATTGCTCATATGTGGTGATGGAGGAGAGGAAGGATGGAGACGGGTGAGGCGTAGGGGGGCCGGCTGTGTTTGTACTAGCTGTTGGGGACTAGAGCAGAGAGCCCGGGCGGCAGTGTACATTTCATTACTCTGTTCTCCTCCCGGGGCCCCAGGTGTGTGTCACAGCTTCTGTGGGCAGCAAATCGCCAAATGATTAGATGAGCTGCAGTAAATGGATACTATTGATCTCCTCAACTTGTTATATGGAACCCCAAAGAACATGATGAGACCAAGACAAGACGGCGCGTAGAATCTCACGCTGTACAAAATTGCCTCTTCTGCTGAGCTAACTCTTTCTCTTTTTCATCGTCACACTCCTTAAGTACACAGGTAGCTTTTCGCTGTACGCTGTCCACTTTACTTCCCTGGGTCTTCCTACCCCGCTTTCTGGATTTTTTTTATTTGCTCCACTGATTGCTTTCAGTGTCTCACCAGCCATTAAAATGATTGGAGACTGTGTAATGTATATTAATGTGCTTGTACTTAGAGTAGTTTCGCCCTGCATGCCATAATATTTCATGGGGAGAGACAAAACTTAGGGAGCCTCTGTGTCGGGTAATTAAATTGAGATTGTGATCTGTTGTTTTTCCTCATGCAGAACATTCATGATGTCTCTAGCCCTTATTTCACATTTATTCACCTTTTTTGCACCTTTATTGCTCCTTGTAGTTTTGTATAAATGGTGCATTATAAACACAGATTGGAAGGGCATTGTTGTTCCCCCTTTAGTGTGGCAGCAGAGGTCGGCTACATTCATACTGCTGCGTTTTAGTGTGAAAATGCATCAACCCTACACCTTGTGTCCACACTACTCATGAGTTTTAGAGCTGATAAAATGGAAATGCTTGTAAATGCTGCTCACCCGTGTTGGTTTGAAAACTCTGGGTCAGCGTTGAAGTCTGGACGGGCAGAAACTGAGATGTTTGGTCGATGATATAGACACTCACAGCCGCTTGCTGATTGAGTCTTTTCTGTCACGATGTAGCCTTCATTGATTTGTCAGGCTCCTATCACATGACCCCTATCCGAAAGAAAACAACCAGTCCCAGAAAGGTGAGGCCATAGCACGGGCTAGACCCTACATGGCCAGTGCGTTAAACCCCAATTGCTGCACAGGTTTTATCAGTGTGGAAGTTGTAGTTCTTACTGCAGCAGAATCGAAAAAGCATGGGATGTGGAAGGATGTGACCTCTGACCCACAGATTTGCGCTAGAGTGTTGAATTATGAGGGCACTAGCACGAGCTATGATAACAGAAGCCCCAACATGAATCCTGAATGTTATTAACTAGCGTCAGTGTGTTGCCGAGTTGATAAAGTCTTGGCATAAATTTTCCATAATGCATATTTGCAGGGCAGCTATGTACGCACAGCATCTCATTTTATTCACATCAATCATTTTCTGTTTGCTTTGTAGTCTGGAGCCAGAGTGTTAACTATTGAAACAGGCCCAGTCTTATTATTGTGCATGATGTAATTTGTAATATTAACAGAGCGGCGTGCCACATATCGCACATGGATTCTGTAATTTGCGATACCAAACATCATTCACCGACATGTTCTCCAGCACATCCTCTCAACACTCACTGCACACACCGGTACACAGCAAAAGCCGGCCCTTTGTTGCTGTGGAAAGTGGAAGTTGTGAAGTCAGTCATGCTGAATAGATTGTAAATTGTGGGAGAGATATAAACACCTTTCTGTTTGCAGGCTGCCATTGTGCTTCACAAATGACCCGGCTGACCGCAGCCATATGAGGGTCAAGCAGTTCTATTCAAGAGCCGCTGTTGCTCTGTGGACCATCGGTATTAGGGGAGTTTGAACTATAAGAGACATCTCATGGGAGAAAATAGAAAGTTGAGAACTGAATCAGCAACACCACCTGCAAACTCTGAAGTTCAAACTTTATCGATTTAAAGTGACTGGCTTTCTCATAATGACAAACCCACAGGAGATATTCACCTGAGTAGAGTTTCCTCATTAGCTCTACACAGTATTGTTGTTTCTTTAAGCTTAGTGTTTTGCTTTTTCACCCCACTGCTTTAATACAATTCCTCGGCATAACTGTCAACATTTTCAACTGCAAGAGGACGCTGTGAGGAAGCACTGATGAATCCACTTCAGCACTAAACTGCAGAAAGATGCAATTAACTGTTAGCTGGTGAGCGTTGGCTTCATGTACATAATGGAGCAAAACAGCTAAATATCCAGGTCTTTTCTTCAGGAGTTGGTGAAAACCAAAACAGAGCTAATAGGAGATTTAGACTTATACTTAACATTACGTGGTCAGATGTGACTCTTTATGAATACAAACATTGCTCTGCATCTGTTGGATGTGTAAATAAGAAACTGTTTGTTGACGATTAGTTTTTGCTGCTGCTAATTAGGCACAACAACCAAATCAGCTAATGCAGGATTAATATAGGAATCTGTTCAGTGAACATACAGGAATTTGTTTGGGTGGTTTTGCAATAGACAGATTAATATTGGAAGTACACAGATGATTGTCCAATCAATGAGAATTTGGTTAGATGAGAGAACCCAATCGACCAGTCAACCGGGAGACTAAAGACCTTAAATGGGTATTAGCAGAAGTGCTGGTACCGCAAAGCTCTTTTATGTAAGTGTTTATACCAGATGTCTTTAAGTTAACATTAATGTTTATCTATTTGTTACTGAAGAGAGTGCACTTTTTGGCAGGAATTTACGTTTTACCTGTGTTTTATTTTCTTTGGGTTGCATTATTGCTTTAAGCTCAGAATTCCCAAAGCGATTATAAAAAGTCAATTTATGTGGGGCAAAAATAATCCAGATTTCTAAAGGAAGATGGGCCTCTGTGTTGTGTAAATGAATGTGTGTGTTTGTGTAGCTTTAAACTCCCATACATCATCTATACACATTCCATAGATAGCCCCATAAATCCCTCTCAGAATAAAATTTAATCAGATCATGTAGTCTCCCATATGCTGCATGAGTGCTCTTGTTAATGTGGTTTGTGCCTACACACAGATAGTTCCAGACCTTCACACAGATTTTTTTGTTATCTATCACATTGTATCTTCCATCATAGCAATATAGATTAAGGAGCTGACTTGCTTCCACCTTGTCAGATTTAAGGCAAATCAGCGTACCTGATTAATGTGCTCGCCCTGTGCACACCTTTAGTTTTTTACCTTCACCCAGTTCTGTCTTTTCAGGTCTCTGTGTGTGAGATAATTTATCTAGTCTCTAAGCAGAACTCTTTCCTTTGTGTTTCATCCTTAAGTAATCAATACCGGTCCTATGAATCCAGGTCATCGTGGCTCTTATGGCTTCTCTGTCTCCAAGTCTCTCTCCTGCACTGTCTTAATCAGTCTCTGTCTCTCTTTCTCCCATTTTCTCTCTCTCGCTTGTACTCTATTCCTGTCACTTCTTTTTTTCTTTCTCTTCCGTCCTCACGTTCTGTCCTCTTCCTCATGCTCTTCCCCTCCTGAAAAATTACTTTACCCATCTGGACGGTGGCTCGCACGGCCTTGCACTATTAGTCCTCGTGTGGCAGTGATTAAAAATAGATCAGAGTCAGAATTAGTCGAGACTCTCCAGTCCCCTCTTGTCTTCCCTCCTCTGGCACAGAACGTGATTGGCCGCTATTAAGAGTGGAAGTGAAAAGTTAACAACAAAAAGTCTCATTCTTACCTTTTTTCTCAGCTCTGAGTCTGTATGTGTGCATGCCTGCGTGCCTACGTGTGTGTGTGTGTGTGTGTGTGTGTGTGGTGTGTGTGTGTGTGTGTGTGTGTGTGTGTGTGTGTGTGTGTGTACCGCCTGCGGATCTCTTCACTGGGTGCTGTCTCACGTCAAGCGGTGTGTTTGAGAGGCTTGTCGAGGTAAAGCTCCTGTCAGCGCCTGGCCTGAGGGAGTGTACTGATGAAAGGCCTCTTCATCATCCTAATGGGCTACACAAACCTCTTAACCAGCACCGCTGCCATGGCATCAGCTGGGTGAAGCTGAGGAGCGAGACATAGAGAGTGGGAGAGAGGAAGAGAGGAAGAGAGAACTCTGAGTGACTAGCCGGGGCCACACACACCCAGGACCACAGTGAAAAAACTATACACAAGTGCTAAGGTCAGAAAAACGCACAGCGTAAACACTACAGCGCTGGATGGGAGACGGTGCAGAGGAGTAGTGGTGGCTCCGGGCAGCCGTGGGTTTGTGAGAGGTTCAGTGGGCCAGAGTCATTAGGATCTAGGACAGAGTGTTAATGCCCTTCTGTCCACTGGAGCCACAGCCATGTGCCCCCTCTATCCACTGGCAGCGACCCAGCGTAAGAGGGCAGGGACCAGAAATATGTCAAATTATACTTTTGATTATGTCAGATCATTTCATGAGGAACTTGGGTTTAACATATAAAGACAACTAAATAGGAACACCATAAAAGAGAACAACACCTGAATATATGAAGAATTCAGGTCAAGTTCTCCTCAGTTTCTAAAAGCTGCTCTTTCTACTGAACCAGATTCACACCTGGAAGCTGCCCAGAAATTCACAATGTAATCGGCTGACTTCTGAGCAGCTCCACTGGGGCAGCTGGGGGTGAAGGGCCGTGCTCAGTAGTAATGAGAGCAGGGTAAGTTCTGCTCTCTCCTATTCCCCAAACACATTTCTTTAGCTTCAGATACTGAGACCCATTTTTCTTAGGCCATCGCTCTCCGGACCATTCTGAAGGGATGGTAACACTGGTCAGTGAGGTGATCTGTCACTTGGTTGATCCACAGGATTTCTGTAATATGTCTTTAATAATTCAAAGGCAATTTGATGGATCGTCATAGACATTCACGTTCCCCAGAGAATGGATCCTACAGAAATCGACGAGAAATGTCTCCGTAGCCGTTGGACAGATTGCCATGACTTCTGGTACAGTTCGTCAATACGTGCCCAGAGGATAAACCTCAATGATGCTATCATGAGGCCGACATTTGTTTGAATTAAATAACTTTTGCGTTGAATTTCATGAAATTTGGTTGTTACATTCACTCCCACTTAGGATGAAGCATTGTAACGTTTGCTCATTCCCTGACTTATTCTGTGGACTTGTCATTGGGTCAAATTCTTAATTGTTGTGTTACCCTCTGTTTATGACCATATGTCTGTAACACTAAAAACACTCTCCTTTTTTTTAAGTGCTAGTGGTCTCTCAGATATTTTGGAGTTGTCATTGTCCGCTGAGGGCAAAACAACATAATATTACTGGCTTATGTTACTGATTGCTCAATAGGGTATTGGTAATGCTGATAGACTTCTTTGAATTTAAGCAAGTTTAACCAAAACCACTTGACAGATTACCATAAAACTTGGTGGCAGGATTTGGAATGAGTCATGGAACCCATTCAATTTGGTTGCGTATTTCAGCAGGGACCTGGCGGAGGTATGGATCACCTTTTGGATAGTTGAACAATCAGATAGAGAACCCTTTTTCGATTTTCTCTATTCAGTGGGGTTTTCAGGATCTTGATTTAAGGCTTACGGGTGTGGCTGAAAGGAAGAGACTTCTGCTGGGGGAGACAGAAGGAGGGATGCAGGGTGGAGGAGGAGGACGAAGTCAGGGAGAGATTGGGAAAGAGTCTTTCATCATTATTGTCACAGTGTCACACACTCTGGCCACTCAGTGTCACCATCAGTCTGCGCTGGCCCCGGGCGTCTGCCGGGTGACACTCTGCCTCTCCCTCCTTCCATCCATCCATCTCTCCCTCTTTGCAGCTCTCGCACATACACCAGCACATTTCCTCTCTCATTCGCTGCCTACAATTTTATTTGCCTATGCCAAGGGGATTTCGTCATACTCTCTTCATCACTGCTCTCCATCACCACTCCATTCCTGCCAGTCCAGTCATACTGGTTCTGGCCTGAGGCTCTGGGATGTCCTCCTTTGCGTTCCAGCCCAGTCCCCATCCTGTCACTGGGTCAAGGACACGTTCCGGTTGCTGCTCAGTGAAGAGCAACTAAAACAACAACTTTGACACCAGGGAAGAACCATAGCATCATGAATGATTGATGCAGAAATGCTGACTCAGTACACTGGGGAGAGAACCAATATTTTGACATGAAACATAACACGATTTAGGTTTGCAGAGTGAAGCAGTGATGCACGCAGTGTGTCTTTGCAGTGATGGTGCCAGTCCCTTTGTGCAACGAGGAGATTTCCGTTCTCAGTGTTTCACAATCTGTTATCGGCGGAGATTGCCTGATATGGAGAAGTTGGCCTGGCCTAAAGTGATAGTCTGCGAGATGCTTATGCTTTAGTTATTACTTTTATGTTTTGTTGCTGCACTGCGCTGAGATTACCTGGCAGTCAAACAGTGTGGTGTGTTTTTCTCTTCCTATCTTGAACCGCACATTTCATTCTGAAGTTTAACTACCTCTGGGTTCAGGATTTTTTTCTTCCCCTTTCTTGCTGTTGAATTGGGAAAAAAAGGAAACACTATAACTATAGTATAGCAGCAAAATGAAATCCTGTTTTAAAAAATTTAAGGAATAATGAATGACTATCACAACACTCAGATTGAGATGTGGAACACGCTTGCATGGAAATTTCATCTTTCTCCTTTGGCTTGAGTCGAGACACGGAGGGCAATTTATTTTGAGAGAATGATGAAGCGAGGTGTAAAGGGAGATCAAAAAGGATAAAATAACCATTAGCCTCTGCACAGGACTACTTTTATTTACAAGCCCAAAACATTTTGCAGGGTGAAGAGATTGAATTGCACCTCTATCTTCAGCCTCTCCATTTGTCCTCCCCTGCTATCGCCACATCACATCTCCTCATCTATCTCCTCCAACATGGATTTTCTGCCTATTAGTGCCCTAATCTTTCCTGGTCCTTACCTGCCTCTCCATCTTGTCTTGCTATCTGCCCATTTCTATCTCTGTCCTTCTCGTGTTTTTTTTTTTTTTTTTTTATCTTGTTAAAATCATGTTTTTTACAGAGTTCCAGTTGCTGTTATCCAAACCCTGATTTCACAACCATTTTTGATATAATTATATACAATATTTAAAATTTTGAGAAAAGAAAATGTTTTGCCAATGTTTTTGCGTGTAGTTTGTTTCGAGAATATTAATGCAACTACATTTCAATATTTGTCACATTTCCAAAGCTCCCTAACCATCTCTCTCTCCCTTGCACAGACACACACACACACACAGAGGCTAGCCTACAGCATGTTGCTTGTTATGTACTGCATATCTAGGGATTTCTCTGATGCAAGGGGACGCAATGGAGGAGCAGAGTGACGCCAACCTCTCTTTGTTTGTGTGCGGTGTGATCATGCGTCTGTGCATCCGCATTATTATATTTTTTTCTTCCTCTCACCATGTTTGTCCACGTGCCATCACCTCTGTCACACTGACTGGGTCAAAAGGGATTTGAGCGGAGACGTCTGCACCAGTGTGTCATGCAGTGCCCACATTTATGACAGCAAGGTCTACTCGTGTCATCCACATGTACACCGGCGTGTAAACCCTCTGTCGTCTGAGTGTGCTAGGAGGAGTCATGTGCTCGGCCCGTCGATCTGCTGTCAATCCGGCTCCTCTCCTCGTCCGTTCATTAGCATGACAGAGGAGCTCTCCTGCCAAAGCAGTTAGTCACAAGAATCAGCCGCTGTCATAACACATTACAGCAGCAGGCATCTCTAATAGCACTGGCAATCGTGGCAACCATAGCCAATGCCACACATTACGCACACATACACACACACACGCACGCATGCTTGCACACAAACACACACACACACACGCACTAATCAAGAGTTGCACTTGATCTGCACTCAGGGAGTGTTTTTGTCTCTCTCTCCATCTCTTCTTTCTCCTTTGCTCTTTCCGTTCACATTTCCTCCCTCCGTCTCTCCCCTCCCCATTTAGCATGGCTACCCACACACAGCAGAGCTCAAAAGCCATGTCATTGACTTCCTTCTTTTTCCTCCCTCCCTCGCCCTCCCTCATCATATCTAAGTCACCTGTGCTCACCCCTCCATCTCTCCCCATGTTCAAGTTCTCTACACGACTAGCTCTATTTCTGTCTCCCTCCCTCCTGCTCGCTGTCTTCGTAATGCTCGAAGAGAGACTTTTCATTTTTAATCCATCCTTCTCCTTCTCGTGATGTTTTAGCTCTCTCTCTCTCCTGCTCTTTTAGCCCCTCAACACTCTGCTCTCTCTTCATTATCACCTGCTTTGGATGTCTGATGGGATTTTTACAGGAAGCTTGATCCGGTCGTCTTCCTGTCTCCGGGGGGCCCGGGTTGTCAAATCAAATAATAAAAAACACATGTTATGACGCCTTTTGCCGAATCTTCTCACGATCACAGTTTGTGTCTCCTGAGGTAACACAGAGTCGCATGACAGCACCAAATGACAATATATCAAACATCAAGTGTAAAGTTTTACACAATGAGCGTCTTGAAAAACAACTGTGAAGGAGTTGCACGCTGAATATGTGCTTGAATGTAAATGAATGGGTTGCAGGGACTCAGACTGTTGTTTTGTGCAACAACCGAGGGTGTTTGGGGTGAGAGACGTGCAATTTAAATGTTTCTGTGCCTCCAGTTTTACCGGAATTCCAGTCTGGGATGGACTTACTGGTTTTGTTGTGGTGTATGTTATGTGTGAGGTCATATAAGCAACCCCACCCATACTGTGTGTGTGTGTGTGTGTGTGTGTGTGTGTGTGTGTGTGTGTGTGTGTGTGTGTGTGTGTGTGTGTGTGTGTGTGTGTGTGTGTGTGTGTGTGTGTGTGTGTGTGTGTGTGTGTGTGTGTGTGTGTGTGTATGAGGGAGAAAAAGAAGTATGGTGACAGAGAGCAGGGATTTACCTGCAAGGCAAGCATTAACCGCCTTATCTATACACACGGCAGCAGTGGTAGCAGTAGTTGTCATAAAGATTTGACCAATATGGCTGTTTAATGTGCACTGAACACAGAGTAGACTGTTTATATGCATAATGCAGGATCCTGTCTCCTATTTTCAGAAGTTCAAAGACGAGATGCATGATATAATTTAATGGCCCTGTGCACTTTGTTCATGACGCCACATCTGCTATTTGTCCTCTGAGTGGAGTGTGTGTGTGTGTGTGTGTGTGTGTGTGTGTGTGTGTGTGTGTGTCTGTGTGTCTGTGTGTGTGTAGTGAGTTGTAATCAGTTCGAAGAGCAATGAGAGAGGACAGGAGAGTGACCTGGCGAGGGGACGGGAGGTGGAGTGTTGTAGAAGTTGGGGAGAGAGCGGAAGAGGGTGGGGGGGGGGTTAAACTTGCCTGTAGCCCCGGCGAGGCTGAAGCCGAGCAGGGTAGAGTAGGTAATTACAGGGGCCCGGAGAGGAGAGGCCTGTAATCAGCCTGCCCTCAGGAAGGAATGCAGCTCATCTTCTCATGTAATTACTGCCATTTAAACGGCCCCAGCCTCCAAACACTCATCCCACTGTACTGCTCACCTATTTACTTCATATATGTGATGTATGTGTACACACACACACACATACACACAATCACACAGTCACAATGACACAATCAGCGACAGAGAGGGAGAGAATTTCAAAAAGACTTTCAAATGGTAGAGGTGAGGTGGCAAAGGACAGAGCAAAAGAGAGAGAGAGAGAGACTATAGAGAAATGTGTGTGTGTGTGTGTGTGTGTGTGTGTGTGTGTGTGTGTGTGTGTCTGTGTGTGTGTGTGCACCCCAGCTAATGCTCGAGGAGACTCCAGTCCTCTAGAGGTGCGGCTCCGTGTGAATACCCACCATGGCAACCAGTCACTCCACGTAGATTTGCGCAACTTCCATGAAGCAGCTGCACGGTGGTGGCGCAGACAAGCAGTGGCGCCCTACACTCAACACGTACAGTTAGTCTACACAAACACACATGCACACACGCACACATGCATACACACTGAATGCACACACACACACAAAGGAAGGGGAAAAAATGTCACTCCGCAATATGGGTTTGACCTCCTCCAAGTAATAGTTGTGACATTGGTCTGTAATTTCAAGAAGATAATAGGAAAACAACTTTGTCGCACCCACTCTGTCTCCTCTGTCTCCTCTCTCTCTCTCTCTCTCTCTCTCTCTCTCTCTCTCTCTCTCTCTCTCTCTCTCTCTCTCTCTCTCTCTCTCCCTCGCTCTCCTCTGATAGTGATTGATAGTGGTGCTCCTATATGCCCGTGTTCCCATGCAGTAGGTGGTCGTCGGGGCACACACAGGCAACACAGGGCCACTTTTTTGATAGGCTATGATTAATGAGCACCGTGGGGGGTGGCGCCCCCTGGCTGCGACAGAGTACACTGTCACCCGCGACTCATTGGCCCCCCTCTTGTCTATTCAAATGCACCAGTAGCGGCAGTGGGATCACAGCTACAACACAAACGCAAATCCTCTTAGTGCTCCCACTCTCTCAGTCACACTCACCCACACATTTAAAAACACAGTCACAGAATCTCACTCGGAGTAGGCCGTCCCCTGCATACACAGTGGGTAAATATAATCCATGGTCTGCTACAAACACAGCCGCCCTACCTCGCACACACACACTGTCAATGGTGTGGGACTGTGTGAAACAGCCTCAGAATTCTCCAGGATTCACCCAGTTATCAGTAGAAAACACTACTGACTGTCACTGGGTCTTACTTAATGTCTGGAACCATGTACTTACATAACATATTTACATGTGTGTGTGTGTGTCTGTGTGTTTTCCACATTGGGACTGATTCAATGTCATTATGATCTGATGGGCTAATGGGAAAAAAAAGATAAGTCCTACCTTCATTACACTTCATTTACTATTAGAGGGTTACAGGGTAACACACTTTGCAGCTGAGAGTGTGGGATAACACTCCATTTATGACCCGATCTGTGAAGGAGGTATTTCCAAGTGTCTGTATTTGTTGTGTGTGCCCATGTGTGTGTCCATGTGTGTGTGTGTGTGTGTGTGTGTCTGTATGTATGTGTGTTTCCATGTCCTCAGGCTTGCTTTCTCTCCTCCTGCCAACTGGACAAGCTGGATGGACAAGCGAAGCATTTCTGTCACTCTGCATCCCCATCACCTGCTCAGTCTTCCCCCTCTGCCAATCAGTCTTCTGTCACCTCCCGCTCTCTCTCTCTCTCTCTCTCTCTCTCTCTCTCTCTCTCTCTCTCTCTCTCTCTCTCTCTCTCTCTCTCTCTCTCTCTCTCTCTCTCTCTCTCTCTCTCTCTCTCTCTCTCTCTCTCTCTCTCTCTCTCTCTCTCTCTCTCTCTCTCTCGCTTGCACAATCAATTATACACTCAATCATACACGCTTGTATCTTGATGTAGCACGGGAGGCTTCACACTCCATAGAAATAGCTGCTCTGCAGGCGTCCTCACATACTGGAACCAATCAAATGTGTGACACTGCTGTGATCAACTTCCAACATGTTGCAGATCAAAAGTTCCCGCAAGAAACGCGATTAATGCGATTTTTAGTCGACAGCATTTGGTTAGGATTCAGTTCAGTTTTGTTTTGTAAACAGTCCAGATGGAGATCGCAGCTTTCATTGCACAGTCCTTAATTAAATATCTTTAAGAATAATTGTAACCACTAAAGAAGTTAAATTCTGAAGATCTGAGCAAATTGGGTTGTGTATTGAAAAATGTATTGTTTTTAAAGCATCACATTACTAATTAAAACCAAACGTAGCTGGTAAATGAACATACATCAGTGTGTTATAACATGTCAGAAACCCTCTTAGTGAAGAATTTATTAAACCAGTACTATGGTTTTAGTTTGGGTTTCTGACCTTACCATCCAGATCCTGTTGCGTCATGTACGGGAGTAGTCATATCATCCATCTTTTAACTATGTATATGTATGTACTGGACATACAATTTTTTTTTTTTTTTTGCCTCAAGGCAAAATAGTCAAGTCGATTTTTTAATCATGATAGTTTTCATGTGCTCTTGTCACTGTACATCTTTAAAAATATCAAACATTGTCTGTTGCTAGTTGTTAAGTGGAAAAAAGCTGAAAGGGAGAAAAAAGAAAAAAAGGTAAGAATGAAGTGGTACCTGAAGAGGAATGTGTGTGAGAGCCGACATCCGTTAGTTAGAGTGTCACCATGGTGAGTGCAATGAAACAGACTGCGGAGCCATGTGGAGACGCTGCAGGTGCACGTCTTGGTGGTAGCATCAATTTATCCAAACAGGAAATTTCGAGACCGTGTCAGAGGCTTTATGAGAGAGCTCACAGAGTCGGATCCGCGTCGCTCCTAGCAGGACGTCAAATTTGGCTTCCTGTCTCCTGTCGCTAAGCTACCACAAAGAAATGAAAAAAATGGCTTCTGTTAGTCACTGGGGAATTAATGACATCCCCCTTTAAAAGATGACCAATTTGGCCCCTCGGTCTGGGCTCAAAAAGCGCTGCTTATTCTGGAGGTGTTTGTGACAGCGTGCGTGGTAAGTCAGATGGGTGAACTGCATGACTCTTCACACTCGGTCTGCTTTTGTTGATGTGAGAAGTGATGCTGTGTTGCTTCGACCTGTAAACCAATCTAATGCCAACACACACACATTGTTTAAGTGTATTTGTGCAGGACTTGTCATTGGCGGAAAGTATTCCTGGCCTCTGACCTAAACCTTAAACATCACAACTGAATGCCAAAACTAAACCTAATTCTAACCCTAAAGGCATTTGCACATCGATGGCAATGCAAATAAATGGTCCTGGTCCTTTTACTTAATAGTAACAAAAACAGACAAAACACCTGATTACATCTAGTATTGAAGTAGAGAAGAGAACTTGGTAAGTTTCACTGCTTGGAACCACGGCAGCTTCACGATGCATTTCAGGAAGTCCATGGGACAGTTTGAAGAACTGCTGCAACAGGTGGCATCAAGATTATAATTTTTCTTCAGCATTTGATTTGATTAAAAGTCCACTTTGTATGTATACAGTCCCAGCTGTGCACATATGGTTCATTTCGTTTCTTCAACAGGAGTCTGGTCGCCTGTTACTTCAAGGCTACATAATATATTTTTAAAAAGTAACTTTGAGCATCTGGTTGGGTAGATGTGCCCATATCAGAAGTGAATCCTAGGTCCGGAAAATAAAAGAAGCAATATCGCTCAGAGATATCCTGTCACATAGATTTTATGCAATCCAGACACACAACAGACACTGTGGACACACACACTCACACATTCAGTGATTTTCCATCAAATATCTAAATCGCACATCTGTGCACTTCATCTTCTCCCTCCTCGTCAAGTTCCTCTTCATCCTCGTGCAGCAAGTCGTTTTCAGGCTGATGAGGATGAGGTCAGCCTGAATATCAATCACTCGATGTAAATGTCCTTTTAAAGAAGACAAGGAGAGATTTTCTCCCTCTATCCATCCCCTTCTCTTTTTACCTGCCTCAGTGTGTGTGTGCACGGGTGTCTTTATGTGTGTGTGACACGGCGACATTACCTCAGTGCTTCCGCACAAGAATGATGATAACGAGCTAAATCGGGTGAGGATGATGAATGTATGGTCAGCCGCTCAATGTTACATAATGGCCACTGATCACTCTATTTATTGGCAGTGTTTCCTATTAGCAGCAGTATTGTTCTGTTTGACTGACTTGCAGCTGTCTGTCCTCTAGTGGGCCCTGCGAGCTGGTTGTGCTCCGGAGCCGCAGGCTATCGTTCTCTCTCTTTAACTTTAAGGCGGGAAGTCATTTGAAGTTGACTGGAGCTGTACAAAGTGCCTGGTAGCCAGGAGGCGGGAGGGAAGAAGGACTGGAGTCAGGGAAGGGCAAGAAGAAAAGCACTTCCATTCTCAGACACCGAACTGGAGAGCGGAAGGGAGGAGGCGGCGCTGTGTTGTTTGTTCGTTCTTTGGCCTCATAGGACGCCGAAGAAAAATAAAGCAATTCTCCATCTCGCCAAACCCAGCTGGACCCCGTGTCTTTTGGAGTGTTCCTCTGTTGTTCGGCTGCTTCAAAGTATACTTCTCCCGATGCTTTATTCTCTCTGGCTCTCCTTCTTTTTTTTCCCCCCACTTCTGAGAGTTTTGTTGGGATAGTGAGGGCACTAGAGGGGACAGTAATGACTAACCCTGTAAAGGTAATGATAAAGTACAGACGCTTTAGACTCCACTCTGGCTAGAGGCACTGGGGCTAAGAAAATTACAGTGTGTGTGTGTGTGTGTAAGAGAGAGAGAGAGAGAATGAGAGGCAAGAGAAAAGAGAGGGTGGAAAAAGACAGGGGGCAGAAAGAACAACAGAGACAGGCTTTAGACTAAGACTGTTATTCATTATCCTTCCCAGTTATTATAGCAGACCGGTATTCTGTGTGTGTACGCGTGTGTGTGTGTGTGTGTGTGTGTGTGTGTGTGTGTGTGTGTGTGTGTGTGTGTGTGTGTGTGTGTGTGTGTGTGTGTGTGTGTGTGTGTGTGTGTGTGTGTGTGTGTGTGTGTGCGTGTGTCTCTGTCTCCCTCCTCTCCACTTGTCTACAAGTGTCTCTTGACTTGTCTTTCTCCAGCTTTCCTGTCGTCCCCTTATTGTCACCTCTTTCCCCCATCCCTCTCCCACACATTATTGCCTTCCAGTGTGAACCCGCTCCTCCGCTGTCACTCTGACTCCCAGTTACACTTGGTGAAGCTTCGCACTCCAGCCACACGGTCACTGAAAGAACTTGCCTCCTCCAGGTCCACTGTTTGAGCTCAGCACACACATGTATACGAGACGGCGAGGAAGCACTCCTTACTGTCATCTCGTCTCTGGGCCCCGTGTGTGCGCGTGTTTGCCCGTGCACGGTTGTGTGCTCCAGAAAAAGAATACCCAGACGCTTGTGTTTGCTTTCGAGCCGTCTTATGTCTATCATTAGAGTAATAAAAGACTTGCTGCGCTGCACGGCGAGGAGTTCTCCGTCTGTAAGGTTCCTCCATTCCGCACAAATTGCCGGCTGCTGAGTTCTGATGGATGTTTGTATGCTGGCCCAAAAACACAGATTCCACTTTAAACCTCCAGCTCCATTATCTCGGAGGGAGACAGGGGGAGAGAAAGAAGCTGTCTGTCTCCTACCTCTGTCATGCAAAAGTGTTTTAATTAAAGTGCACAGTCCCCGGAACACACACACACACACACACACACGCACACACACACTGCAAAGAGAGAAAGAGAGAGAGGTTTATCCCAACACACAGAGCTCTCCTCCCATTCTGTCTCTGTCTGAACCGCTGTCTCTCTCTGTTTGTCTGCCTCCGCTGCCATTCTTCTCCTGCCTCCCTCCGTCTCTCTCTCCTGTGCCCCCTCTCATCGCGCCTGAGGAGTGACAGGCTGTGTTTTTCAGCCAATGTTTGAACACCGGGCGATCAATGCCGGACAAAGGAGGGAGCGGGGGTGAGGGGCGGGGAGGACCGACACAATTGGTTATTGACAGAGAATTTAAAGTCTGAAAGACTGGAGGCGACAGCTTAGTAAGAGGAGAGCGAGGGGAAGCGAGAGGCGGGGAGGAGAGGATCGGGAGAGAAGAGTGGGATTCACGTTCACGGCGGAGCGTCACTTTGAGATGTGTTAACTTTCATTATTCATGTTTTTGTTTACCTGCGCGAGTACCCACTCACAGTATAGTGCATGCTTAATTAAGCGTATGCAAGTGACATTAAGTGTGGAACCTGCCTGAGTGTAAACTGTGGTAGCAGTAACAAGCGTGTGTGTGTATTGTGAGTCTATGCGTGTGTGCACGCGTGTCAGTGTGTGTGAATGCTTGGATTTGTTTGTTATTATCTTTCACTATACACAGAGCCTCAATGCTAAGATGGGCACTCGTGTATTTCCTAACCACTCCTGCAACATATTCAGTAGCTGAGTGATGCTCTCATAAACACTCCCATCTTTTCTCCAGGTATATTGCTATTTCCTCTCACAGTCCAAAGACATGCAGCTTCAGTTAATTGGAGATTCCGAATTGCCAATCGGTTTGAAAATGAGTGTGAATGGTTGTTTGTCTATGAGCACGTACCTGCACCAAGGGAAACGCAATATCTCACAATGTTAAAGAAACTTCCTGGAACATCCTGTTTATCTGGATCCACTCCAAAATTGAATGAGTTTTCCCTTGGCTTTAAATTGGTACTGTAGTTTTTGTGTAATCCTAATAGACAACTAACACTCAAACAGCAGTGAAAACATCCTTCTTGGCAAAGGTAACAAATGCAATCAGTGATCACATGACTTAAAGACAGGGCTTATTTTACAACTACTTTAAGACTGAGTTTAGAAAAGCCGCAGAATTATTTAAAAAAAAACATGAGTCACAATTTTGTGTGTCCATGTGATATTAAATGTAAATGGGACCAGAACGTCATGCATTTATTTTTCAAAAGACGTTATCATCTGTTATTCTGATCAGTGCTGATTGGTTTAACCAGCTGATGATAAATTATTGTTTTTTGCGTGATTGGAAGTTTGTATAGGGTTTCTGTTTGCGGCATATCTATTGCAAAACACTTACCAGTAACAAAAATAAATCTTCTCTTCAACTTGGGAGACATCATGACATTTTGTGATTTTATTTGTTATCACCACCAGAATAAAAATGTTCTGCCTTTGCAGCAGTGCCTGGTGGGAGAGAGCGTGTGCAGAGACGAGAGTTCAGTCTGAGGTCACGGGTTCGAGTGTAAATATAGTCAGCGGCAGGAGAAGAGACGTGAAGAAGAACAAGGATGTGTTTGTGAAAGGGTCGAGCTCCGGAGAGGCAGAGACAGACAGAGGATGACGGGTGCATCCTGGGTGGCTGTCAGTCCCGGAGCAGCTGTTGCTCTTTCTGTCCGTCCTGTGGCCACAGCGCTGCCAGGCTCCAGACTCTCATCCCCACCGGCCCTTTTTATGCTGGAGGAGACTCGAGCCCACTACCTGACGATGGCACAGCCTCTTGAATCTCTGTTGACCTCAGTTTGAGTCGAGCCACCTCTTTCTCTCCGACTTCCTTCCTGCTCCGTGTCCTCTTTGCGTTCCCATAATGTCTCAGACAGAGTGTATCAGGGGAACAGCGGGATGGGGGTGGCAAAGTGCTCATGTTCCTAAAATAGGCGATGCTTTCCTTCTAAGTAGTTTTCCCTGTTCCCTGGTTGTGGCATAACTGATTTGAAAACTGATCTCTAAATATTCTGGGAAAGCCGGTGAAGCTGCCCTCACACCGCCGCTCTCGACATTTGAAAAAGTAAAGTATTATGAGAGACTCCCTGTGTAAGAGAAGAACAATTACCCATGTGCGTGTCAAATGAAGAAAGTGCACGAGGCTGCTGACTGGAGCCCACCCTGTCAATCCCCTGCCCTCCGCTCCAGTCTTCCATTTGATGCATATTGAATTCAGATCATTTTGCAGAACAACGTCTTTTTATTAGAAGGTCAGACTCATTAACAATTCCTAAGAGGTTGGCTTTACCCAAAATGCAAAGTCTGAAAGTGATGATTGAGAGTTGATGACAAGTTAAAACATTGCTTCAAAAGAGAGGAAACATTTCAATTTTCACACTCTGAGAGTGTGTATGTTCCAGGGTTCACGCAGATCTATAGATCTATTGCAGTCACGTCATTCTTCAGATAAAGATAAGATACGATTAAGATACATTTATTTGTCCCAAACACATGCACAGACATGCACAAGCACACTCATGCAAGGAGGGAAATTGAACCTCTGCTTTTAACCCATCTGGTGCAGGACACACAGAGCAGTGAGCAGCCATGTACGGTGCCCGGGGAGCAGATGTTAGGGGAGTAAGGTGCCTTGCTCAGGGGCACTAGACAGGTTAGGGAGAATCCTCTTGGATTTGTGGACAGATCAATCCAGGTTCGTCTTTTTGTTGTTTCTCCGTGGAGTCGAACCAGAGACGAACCAGAGACCTTTTCTGCCACTAGTCCACTGCCTCTCCCAGGGCAGAGGAGGCTGCAGTCCCATTGTTTGCAAGTGAAATACAACAGGTTCCTCTCCGCTCTGTCGGTGCATCTGTGTTCTGCTCAGGTATCCAGTTGATAGACATGAGTTGTGGTTGAGCCTGCTTCATATTCTGTCGCCCTGTAGCCTGACTGACAGCCTGACGGATACGATAAGTCCGATGGCAGCATCTGTTGCCCCACACTCTCTCTCTCTCGTTTGTGTTGGAGAATTTACTGTTGACCTTGGGAGCGATAAAAAGAAACACATCAAAAATTTCCAAGAGAAACCCTGTCATGTCCGTAACTTGGTGGATGTCTGATGTCTTTTCAATGCGACTTGCCATTCGTCATCTTATCATAAGTGATGTCATGTGTTTGACAGCTTATGTCAATACATAGCCAGCTGTATTTATCGTGCCAACCCTTGACATTTAACAAAAACAACATAGAACATAGCAAAGTTATAAGTGCGGACACATAAATCTCTCTGCTTCTGTGAAAACAATAGAAGCCAGTCACACTGCAGCATTGATATACTGCCCGGGATCTATCCGTCATTATTAGAGAAATAAGTCAAAGTGAAGAGGTCAGAAATATTGTGTCCTTCCTGCCGGGAGAAGCTCTTGGCGGCATCCCTGCGAGGGAAGTGTCACATCGTAAATGTCAGGGGATAAATGTGCGATCAACAGGACCCGTCCACGGAAGGTCAGCGAGCTCCTTCTCCAGCTGAGAGGCGTGGACTCATCCAGGGAGACCGGAGCAGGGGGCTGCCATTGACCAGATTACTGGCAATACAGGGAGGCGGAAATGTCACTGTGCCGCTGCATTTATAGTGAGAAACTGTCAGCTGCTTCGATGTCTTCTTGAAATAAAACCGACTGGGGTTGTCTTAATGTATGCAGTGCAACACAGCTGACAGAGCTGTTCATACACACCCTCCAGCTGGATTGAGACGCACAAGACAAGCTGTCACACACCCGTACAGTCGTCCCCCTCCAGTTATGTGATAGCAGAATTGATCGCTGTGGGATAAATTTGTCATTTCGTGTAACTCTGACGTCCCTGTTGGGGAGGTCAGAGTGCAAGATCAGCCCCGGAGCAGGCATCCAAATACTGAAGGAGACTCGCTGCACCGCCTCCAGCAGGAGGGCACTTTAACTCAAATCTTTCCATCCTGACCACTTCTGTTTTCTTTGTCTCCAGAAAGCAGCGACTACAGCGAGGCCGAGGTGCTGCCCGACTCCTTCCCGTCGGCGCCGGCCGAGCCTCTCCCAGAATTCCTGCTGGAGCCAGAAGATGCTTTTATTGTGAAGAACCGGCCGGTGCAGCTGCGGTGCCGGGCGTCGCCGGCCACGCAGATCTACTTCAAGTGCAACGGGGAATGGGTCAATCAGAACGATCACGTCACCAGGGAGAACCTGGACCAGGTCACAGGTAATACACATGCACACACACACACACAGATATGTACTGTAAACACAAAACCCCACACAGTAATGTTCCCTTGTATTTCACAGACATAAACATCATACTCAATTACATACATAATTTTCAACTACATAATCCATTAGCTCCTATAGGATTTTATGTGCACATTAACAGCTTTTGGCCTGTAGCCAATGCATTATTTATATGCGCTGTCAAAAATACTGCCCACTATTCTCTCTCAACCCCTCTCTCCCTCTCTCCCTCTCTCCCTCTCTCCCTCTATCCCTCTCTCCCTCTCTCCCTCTCTCCCTCTCGCTCTGCTCAGGACTGGTGGTGAGGGAAGTGGACATCTCTGTGTCGAGGACCCAGGTGGAGGAGCTGTTTGGGCTGGAGGACTACTGGTGCCAGTGTGTGGCCTGGAGCTCGGCTGGCACCACCAAGAGCAACCGTGCCTATGTTCGCATTGCCTGTCAGTATTGTGTGTGTGTGTGTGTGTGTGTGTGTGTGTGTGTGTGTGTGTGTGTGTGTGTGTGTGTGTGTGTGTGTGTGTGTGTTGTGTGTGTGTGTGTGTGTGTGTGTGTGTGTGTGTGTGTGTGTGTGTGTGTGTGTGTGTGTGTGTGTGTGTGTGTGTGTGTGTGTGTGTGTGTGTGAGAGAGAGAGAAGAAGTGGGAAGCGAGACAGCAGAAGGGCAAATGTTTCTGACTTTTCTCTTGTCAGCTTTAGTATATATGCAAATGCACTTGCTGTTGCATTCCGTCTAGTCCCTCGTGGTAATGTGTGCAGGGTGATTGACACTGTGCATCCTTATGAGGGTGTTAAGAAAAAACACGAGAGAGAAACAGAGACTTTTTGGAGCTTTTTCTTGTGTGTGTGTGTGTGTGTGTGTTTGTGTGTGTGTGTGACAAACATTGTCACCTAGATAAACAGGGTGTCACACTGCTGTCGTGAAGCAGGCTTCAGTATTCGCTGACTACTCTTGTGTTGCCCACTGCAGATCTTAGGAAGAACTTTGAGCAGGAGCCACTGGGGCGGGAGGTGCGGCTGGAGCAGGAGGTGCTGCTGCAGTGTCGCCCCCCGGAGGGCATGCCAGCTGCTGAGGTAGATCTCCACCTCCTCATCCCCATCCACTCATTTAACCGCTCTCATTTTCTCTTTCAGATGTTAGTCTTCCATCCCCATTGGGGTTATATGAATGCTCTAGACATAAATAGGCAGTAAATACATCAAATATATTTATATCTTGTTGTGTCTTGCGAGTCCATGTGTTTAAGGGAGGCAACAAAGCAGAGAGCTACCTAATCAATAATCGATCGTGCAAATTTATGCTCTACAGTTTACAGCAACATAAAGCAAGCGCGAGGAAAAGGGCAAGCTACTGAAGTTTGAAAGATTTAAGAGCATCCAGCTACGTGACACCATCAAGAAGAAAACCTCCTTAAACCATAACGCGATCAGTAATAATACGCTCAGTTATTTGAGCAACAAAGCAAAAAATAGGCAGAAGTTAAATCCACTTTGTGTCAGGTTTTAACACTAAGCTTCTCCAACTGTACGACAAGGCATCACACATTTTTACTTCTCTCATAAAAGGGAGTGTAACAATATATTAAAATAAAAAACAAATTAGTCAGAAATGTAGGTTTTATATTTATGTTCTGCAAAGGAAAGTGTTATGTGATCACAGGAAGATATAAATGGGATTTAATCATGATCACTAATTGTGGTTGTTTTCTGTTATATTATTTCCATTATTATGGAGTGTGTGTCAAAAAAGATCAAATATTGAGTCGTGGCTTTACACTCTGCAGGTTTATACTGAATCAGTCTGTGTATGTTGTGCCGACTCATGTTTATGCATACACACCTGCTAATTTCTACAATGATTTATGGGGAAAAGTATCTGCCAAAGGAATTACTCCATCCCCCAGTCTGAATACAAAAAACTCAGACGGGTTTTTTGACAGTGTGTCTAAACTAAACAAAATTCTTCCGACAAAGTTTCTCATTTTAATCCCGCTGCTGTGAATGTGTCTGTTCCTGCTTCTTCACAGGTGGACTGGTTGAAGAACGAGGACGTCATTGACACGTCACAGGACTCCAACTTCCTGATCACCATCGACCATGGGCTGATCATAAAACAGGCCAGACTCTCCGACACGGCAAACTACACGTGCGTGGCTCGTAACGTGGGAGCCAGAAGACGCAGCAGTACGGCGACTCTCATCGTTTACGGTAACACAAACCTCCTGGCATTCATCAGAGATGTCAGCCACGATACAGAACTATGAAATGATGGTTATGGGGTTTATTAGCCATTAATTGATCCGTCTCTCTGGCAGTGAGTGGAGGTTGGTCTTCTTGGACTGAATGGTCAGAGTGCAATGCTCAGTGTGGGCGGGGCTGGCAGCGACGGACACGCAGCTGCACCAATCCTGCTCCTCTGAACGGTGGAGCCTTCTGCGAGGGCCCGCCCTTCCAGAGGGTGACCTGCACCACACTGTGTCCAGGTGAACATCTGCATTATTTAACATTTTAGATAAACATACATGGAATATCTGGATTTTTTTCCAAATAGCCAAAGAAATAGCTAAATGAATTTTAAAACTTCATAATATAATTTATTCATGCGGTCATGTAAATTCTCTCATTTCCTCATGTTTGTCACATAGATCAGAAACACAGTGTTATGATTTGCTGTCATTCACCATTCTGGTTCTTATTGCTTTGCCCCTGTGTCAGACCGCCCTCACTCCAAAGTCCCCAAAAAGTTTTGCACCTCCAGTCATTACATATGCATCGTGCTGCACTTTAATGTCACGCCCAATTCCCCCCTCTACCTGGAGTGATTTAGCTGTTGGCTAGCTATTAAATGACTTACATCTGCGCTGTATCATTCCAGTGGATGGAGGCTGGACAGAGTGGGCAAAGTGGTCTGCCTGTGGTACAGAGTGCACCCACTGGCGCAGCCGCGAGTGCCAAGCCCCCCCTCCCAGGAACGGAGGAAAGCACTGCAGCGGCAGCATGATGGAGAGCAAAAACTGCACTGAGGGGCTGTGTACACGTAGTAAGTCACCAGATCAATTCATTTGAACTGGGGTGGATGTTAAATGTCAAAAGGGAGTAAATATTTAGCTCATATATAATTCCTCATGTAATGTCTTCTACTTCCTAAGTTTCCTTCAGTAGAAAACAGCATCTGGTGAATTCAGTTCACTTGAGCTGTCTCTCTAAATGAATGTGGTGTTTCTATAGGGGTCAGCTCCCTAACAGCATATTCGTTGCTTCAGATGATAGTACGTTTTTTTGAGGCAGGGATATTTTGCTCATGCTTCAAGTTTTATGCAGTGGATTTCCTTTCAAAGCTACTTTGTGTAGAACTGTATTCCCGAGGGGCTTTAGTAATTGCAGCAATGTGAAAGCGCAAATGTTGTACAGTGAGATGAAAAGAAGATCACCGACAGATGTTTCACAAGGGAGAATTTAGGTTCACAAAGAAAAAGTGATCCACATCTAAAAAGCACAGATGGAAAAGGAGAAAGAGAGAGAGAGAGATAGGGCGAGCGAGCGAGTGCACACTATGGAAGTGCATGGAGTGGGAAGTGAGCATGACACGGCCAAGTCGGAAATTAGCGCAGGGAAGAGCATATGAGAGTGAGTCAGACTCACACTGACGCCCAGTGTGCAGCCTGTGATGAGCTCAGAGGAATCCAACTGACAGCGCATTAGAATCTTAGAGACGCACATCCACAGAGGCAGTGAGATACGTTCAAGTACACACTCATGCACGCACAGAAACCAGCACATCCGAGCACACACACACAAACCTTGTAAATGCACGAGTGACGGTGGAGGGGATCATATCCACATTAAGTGCAGCGGTGTGGCTTCGACTCCATCAGACCTACACGCGACTCCTCACATAAACAGCTTCCACGGAGCAGACAGATTAGACAAATACATTTTCTGATTTGGCTGCAGAGAGCCCAGCGTTCTCGGGAGGCCGTGAGGAGAACATGCGCTCGAGTCGCTCTGACAGACGGGGGAGATGGGAGCCTCTGCGCTGTATACAAATCTGTGAAGGTGTCACTCTGCAGACTGCAGGTTACGGACTGACTTATTCATTTTCCACACTAAATGTGATGATCCAGCGACCCACAAACATCCTGGAGACATCCTGACTCTGACAATCAAGAGTTCCACTCGTTGTTAATCCCTCTGGGGATCTGCTAAAGTCGTAAATGTAAAATACTCTGAGACACCGCAAACCCTCCTCGTCTCGTCAGTGTATCCTGGCTGAGGCTTAATTGCTGCTGGATGTTTGAGAGATCCGAGAGGAAACATTTGGGTGTTTTGATGATGCTCGAGCGATGAGATGTTTTCTCGACACTCACTCAGTGATGATTCATGTTGCTCTTATGTTGGAAAAGACTGTTCCTGTCAGGATGAGGGTGATAACATACTCTGAGGGATCTACAACAGAAAGATATGGTTTAGAAATCAACGTCGTCGCCACTTGTACCACACAACACCACGGCCCACGCTCGTTCACGTCTGTCTTTATCTTTAAACGCTCTCATCTAAAACATCATAAACTTTTTCTCACCCATTTCTGATAGTATTTTATTCTCATTTCCTCTCGTACTCGAAGTCACCCATCCATCCATTGTCGAAACCGCTTATATCTTTTGAGGGTCGCAGGTGGAGCTGGAGCCAATCCCAGCCGACATTGGGCAAGAGGCGGGGTAACACCCTGGACAGGTCGCCAGTGTAAAGGAAATTTTAACTGTCTGCTATACCTTGTATGTAATGACTTTCTACTCCATGAACTTTCTGGTACCTTTTTTGTGCTTGAACCTTCCTTTATTGTAAGAAACAAAGATGCAGAACTGCCTATGATCCAGTTCTGATTGCTCTAACAGAAGAATCATTGTCCAACGTGTTTCCTCTCTCTGACGATAGTTGTATCATTAGTAAATCATAAATTGCATAAGGAGTGAAATCCTCTCTGTCAGACTTCTGCATCACATTGTGGTATTGAGAGCTCTGTCCTATTCAGCTGGATATAGAATCTGATCGATTTTGATAAATTCTTGATTATCTTCTTAGATATATTCTTTTTTTTATTTTTTATGTTCTCTGTTGTATTTCCCGCTTCAATAAATTAGCAAAAGAGAGTACTATCAATTCAGAATCTTCAATTAACCTAATAAGTTAGTACTTGGAGAAAAGCCTCGAAGACACGGGGGAGAACCACATAGAGAGAGCCTGGCCAAACCTGGACTCGAACAGGGCGACAGTGCTAATCACCACAACACCTACTCTACGTTATGTAAACAATTATTCCACAATGCTGCACATATTCTACAACACCTCCCCAGATGTGGGCCATTTATTGTGTGGGTTTAAAGTCTGTTTTCTTGCTCTCTGGATTCCCTTTATGTTAACATTTGTATTTTAAATATTGACGAGCTATTGTATACTTTCTGTTTTGCATTTTGTTACTGTATCTTTCATTTGCATAAACGACTAGTCGATCCATTTTTATGTTTTTATGTTTTTTCTTCCTTTCTTCTCCTGTTTTTTCAAACAGATAAAAAGATTTCTGTTGAACATGCAACCCATCGTAAGTTCACCTTCCCATGACTTCACTCTTTCTCTACCTCATACTGTTTGTACTGTACGTGTGTGTGTGTGTGTGTGAGTGTGTGTGGGTGCTCATACAGGTTAGGAGTCCTAGCATCTGTGTTGGCACGTGGATGTGAGTGTGTGCATCACTTGTGTCGAGTCTTCCCGTCCACACTTTGTTGTCATCTCAGATCGAGCTCAACAAGCCGCGGCTCACCTTCTTGTCCAGCTGGCTTACGATGGTTGTTTACCCATCCTGTCCATTACGTTGAGTAAGCGTAGCATAGGTTTCCGAGCTGGCTTCATCTTTGCACATTGCTTCACTTCTTACATAACAGATGGATGCAAGTGTAGCATGGGGAGGGGGGTTTACAGTAATAATAATACATTTTCTAATTTGTTAAACCTAAGAGAACCAGTTCAGCCCCTTCTGACCCAACATGACGCGGAGAAAAATCTGTAAACTCTGTCATGGACGGAGCTAGAGGACACGTCTATAAGCCGAGACTCTGTGATTCACATGCAATGCAGTGGAGGCGTCGTAACTTCCTGGAGAAAGGCAGTTGATTTCTGTGTGACTTTCCGTTAATCTGTGATATAGTTTACATTTGAAGTCATGGTGATTCCTCTTGCTCAATGTGACGTGGGCTCAGGGGAGAGCAGCCACGGTAATGCACCTAATTCGCCATTGTTCCGTTTCTGGTAATAAGTGCGGACGGCTGTCAGATTTGGTTCCATCGCGCCACGTGAGCATGGAAGCTCTCCTCTCTCAGCCTGTCTGCCTCTGGCTTTCCTCTCCTCCTCTCCTCCTCTCCTCCTCTCCTCCTCTCCTCCTCTCCTCCTCTCCTCCTCTCCTCCCGCGTTCTCCCTTCCTCGCTGCTGCTCCGTAGTGTCGACGCTTCCCCTGCAACTTCTTCCCCACTCTCCCCTGCTCTGTTAAAACAGGCCTCTTCCTCAAGCACTGTTATCCTTATCTCCTTTCTCCTCACCATACTTATAATCCTTCTGTCCTCTCAACAAATCACACAACCTTATCAGGCTTCTTCCTCTCCCTTTTGCCAAATTGCCTCTCCTCTAGCTCTCTTCTCCTCTTCTTTATCCAGCCTGTCTACTGTCTCTCTCTCTCTCTCTCTCTCTCTCTCTCTCTCTCTCTCTCTCTCTCTCTCTCTCTCTCTCTCTCTCTCTCTCTTTTTTTTTGTTTCTCTTTGTCTCCGGCCAACCTCTCTCCTTGTCTTTTCTGCTGTGGTGTGCCTGGCTCACGTGTCTGGGTTGGGCCTGGCTCTGCTTGTGTGGAAGAGGAGGCTGTGGGGTTCCTGCTGACCACTCACAGCATAGAGAAAAAAGGATGGAGCCGGCTGCCATAGTTAAAGAATAGCTTCACATTTTCAGTCTATCTTAAAACAACACTCACACGTCCACACGCACACTGAAAGAGTCATCCGTCAGCGTGATTGTGGCTCCTCTCTCTGCTGGCGGTGGAGCGATCTCCTCCCTAATGCAATTCCAATGTAACAGATGGTTGGACAAAGTCCACTGTCCTAGTTCTGTGGAAAAATGCATTATAAGGTTTCAGCTGAAGCTCGTTTTCTAACTTCCAATGCCAATAGCTCATCACAGGGGGTCTGACTTCACCAGGGATTCTTTTCCACAACTTTTTTAATTGTATGTCACATTCACCCTCTGCATGAAATTCAACACAATCTTTATTTTTAGCCGATACACACTTAATCCGAATTACTCCGACTGCTGAAGCCTTACATCAGCTTCAGCAGGAACTTCTGAGAGTATTTTCAAATAGAACAAGCACTCTGAGTTTTGTCCTTCCTCTGCGACATGGATATCAAGTACGAAGACGGATCTCCTCGAACTCGGTGGGAACATGACGAGAAATTAAAGCGACCGACGTCTCATTTAATGCACGAATGGTCTTGTCAGTGATGTCTCAAGATAGACATGAAAAATGTGAACCTATCTGTTGGATAAGGGCTGGAACCATTTTCATCTCTGATTCATTTGTTGGTTATTTTGGGGGGTTAATCAGGAAGTCAGACACTATAGATGATCAAATTTCCCATTGTGCAAGATGAAGTCAAATATATTGATTTAGCATTGATTGAGATTTAATTTGTGTAAGCTGGAGGAAAGTTATTTATACCCTGTTGATTGACTAATTAATTAATTGACTAATCTTGTCAGCACCAACTAATACCCTGACAACTAATTTATACTATTTCCAGCAGCAAATCAGATGACATCTCATAAATGAATTTTCCTTTCCCCTTCCTTCCTTCATAAATGGTTTCCTTTGTGTTTCCATTGCATTTGTGTCTGTCTGTTTTTTTCATATGTGTCTCCTAACTCTTGTTGTTGTCGTTCTTTTCAGCGCTAGCTCCAGGTATGGGTGTAGCAGTTTACGCTGGTCTGGTGGTGGCCCTGTTGTTGTGCGTGATCCTGGCGCTGTGCGTGGGAGGGCTCGCTTATCGCCGAAGACGGCGCCATCTCCACGGAGACATCACGGATTCCTCGTCCGCCCTCACCAGCGCTTTCCACCCAGGCAACTACAAGCCTCCCAGACAAGGTAAACAAACACACACATACACACACACACCATTCAATCAATTATTCTTTTTTAATCATTGTGTTTACTTTCCCAACTTTTCTTGTTTTAACTAATCTTCTTCACTTCTTCACAATTAATTTAATTATCACAAGGCTATCTTTAGCATAAAAGAAAAAGAAAAAATAAATTAATTCTCTTTTATCTCCTCTCGCTTCAACACGTCTCCATTCTTTACTGCGTTACAATTTTTACATTTTAACCATTTGCTATGGTATCCCTCCACTTAGTCTTGCCATTAAATATGAATTAGCATTAATCCGTTTCACTCGCGTCCCTCTCTGTGCTCTCCATCCTGCCTGTGTTCTTTCTGGTGATAAGTGGGCATCTCCTCTCCTGTGTCGGCAGATAACCTTCACCATCTGCATCCCTCGGCTCCTCCGGATCTGACAGCCACAGCAGGGACTTTCCGTGGGCCGCTCTTCTCCTTGCAGCACGTGGTCAACGACAGCCCCCACAAGATCCCTATGACCAACTCGCCCCTGCTGGACCCCCTGCCCAGTCTCAAAATCAAGGTGTACAACTCCTCCACGCTCTCCTCCATGGAGCTGCCCGCCGACATGGTCATCAGCGACGGGGAGATCCTCAGCCTGAAGTCGGTGGGCACTGTGGGTCGAGAGCGGGACTACCACAGTCACACGCTGTCCAGAGAGCCCGGGCTGAGCACCAGCGCCACCATGGGTAACCTGGGAGGACGTCTCACCATCCCCAACACAGGTAACAACTGTCGTCAATGCAGGAATTGGAAGATTTGTGTGCTCCTATTGTTGAGCAGTGACGTGTCCACTTTGTCACACGTAAGACAAGATAAGTCATGATGCCTTCTGCCTCAGGTGTGAGTCTGCTGGTCCCCCCCGGCACAATCCCCCAGGGCAAGTTCTACGAGATGTACCTCATTATCAACAAGTGGGACAAAACAACGTGAGTGCCGTTTTTAACATTCTTTTTTTTTGCCAACCACGAAGCAGAATATACTTCATTCTTAAGCTTTCCCATGCAACTCTTGAATACTGCAAATCACATGATAATTATTTGGAAGTTATCCCACTGGACTCGAATTCTACACGGATATTTGAGTAGATTCATTTCTTGCCAATTCTCTGGAGGTCTGATATTCCCTTTGTCCTTTTGTAAATGAAGTGTGATGTTTTCTCCAACTGTTTTCTCTGTGTGTGTGCGTGGGACATGTACAGGCTTCCCTCAGAGGGCAGTCAGACTGTCCTGAGTCCTGTGGTGAGCTGCGGTCCGTCCGGCATGCTGCTGAACCGTCCTGTGGTCCTCACGTTGCCCCACTGTGCTCAGCTAGACACGCCCACACCCGACTGGACCCTCACTCTGAAGACGCAGACGCACCAGGGGGCGTGGGAGGTCAGACAGCTTAAAACTGGAATCAAATAATGGCGATCACGTTTAGGCTGATGGTGAAGTCGCTGAACCCATGCTTCTTTTTCAGGAGGTGCTGACGGTGGGCGAAGAGACTTTGTCGTCTCCTTGCTACCTGCAACTGGAGGAGGAGTGTTGTCACGTGCTCATGGAGCAGCTGGGGACGTACGGCCTGGTGGGTCAGTCCTGTCCTCCACAGCCCGCCTGCAAACGCCTGCAGCTGGCCCTGTTCGCCCCCCGAGCACCGTGCCTCTCGCTGGACTACAGCCTCAGGATCTACTGCATCCATGAAACCCCACATGCCCTCAAGGTACTGATTTTGTGTGTGTGTTTCTAAACCTTTATTCTTCTCATGTGTCTTTCTGGGTTTATGTTTTGTTTGATGCTGCAAATTCTGTAGCTGTAGTTAAACATTTCAAAGGCTTCTCCACCCAATCAGCACTGCACTCCTGTAACAGTATTGGACACGGAAAAAGGATCAGAATTAATGCAGCAGAGCCAGCGATATTGTCTTCTTTTCTTCCACTCATTCTTCTTTCTTGTCAAAACTTGGCACCTACATTACTCACAGTGTAACTCGTCTGCCAACACTTCTGGTGGAGATTCAGGTGCGTTGAGCTAGTGGCAGCTAATGTATCTTTGTGCAGCAATTCTTAAATAGAGGTGATCAAAACAAAGACTTTTTTTCACTTGTTCCCCCAAATAAAGCTGATTCAGATCATTTTGCTCTGTCTGGAGCCACAAAGACTTTGGTGTCTGTGGCTCAGGAGGTAGTCCAGGTTATCCACCAATAGATCTGTGGTTTATCCCCGGCTCCTCCAGTCCAACCTGCAGTGTCCTTAGGCAAGACACTGGACTCCAGTTTGCCCCTGAAGGCTTTACTGCAGTGTGTGTATAGAAGCATTGTAAGAATGTGTGTAGCCGTATACCCGACCTATCCTCCAAGATTCTCCAATAAGACGCATTCACAATAACATAGAAATCTCCAGAGCGTCAGGTGAAGGGGGGTGCAGCAGGCAGAGGCAGGACGTGAGGCATTAATCTGCAAAAGATCAAATGCTTTTATTTAAAGCACATCGACAGCGGCGTCTTTTTATTCCACACATGCTCTGGACACAAACACAGACATAAATTGGTTGAATTTACCTGCAGAACCTTAGATTAATTCAAAGCTGCACTGCATGTTGCTTTAAAAATAATCTGTTATAGCTGTGTCTCTATAAAAAGCCTAGTCTGGTTCTATAATGTCACAAAATAATTATAAATCTACGCAGAGGTCCTGGACATGCAAAACAAATCAAGTGGTAGATGAAATATAATAAAACATAGTATAAATAGAAGAGAACACAAACAAGGTGTGGTGAAATTGAAGCGTGACACATGATAATAACAATAAAAGTTAATATAGCTTATTTCTATAGTGGTTCTGGGATATAGAGGATCACACTCCCGGCCAAACTGATCCCGCAGATTCTTCAAATTACATTCTGGTGGCGTCACGTATTGGATCTTTCCCGTCCCAACAGACACCTCAAAATAGCACAGCACAATACAAGCTCCATACCAAACAGCAAATGAGCATCTAGTCAAAGTTGGAATGACTGACGTTAAATATTTTCCCTCTCCCGGTCCCTTTTGTGTGAAGCGTTCACAGACCAGCCGGGTTAGTAAACACCAGCGTGCTGCGTTCAGATTTACTGGCATCACATCACATGGTTCCTGGCTGCTGGAGTTTAAACAGCTTTCAGACTGTTAGCTCTCACATAGACCAATTGGGGAGGCCGACTCCGAGAGTGCCATTTTAATTAAGCATTTTAAAAAGGACGCTCTCCAATGTGTTGAATTATAAACCCATAATAAAAGTGATCAAATGAGCGTGTTCCTGAAAGCCCGTCTTCTCCTCTCCTCTCCGCCCCTGTGCAGGAGGTGCTGGATTTGGAAAGGAGTCTGGGGGGAGTTCTGCTGGAGGATCCCAAGCCGCTGCTCTTCAAAGACAGCTACCACAACCTGCGCCTGTCCATCCACGACATTCCCCACACCCACTGGAGGAGCAAACTACTGGCCAAGTACCAGGTGACCTAATGCACCAGATGAAACACAAGAAGGACACTCAGTAGAGCTCATATTTGAGCTGCACCAAATTTCACATACTCAAAGATATCAGTTCCCTTTATGTGGTTTGGTTAATTTAATCAGTTAAATGTATTAATCAGCTCATGTCCAATAAGGTTTTTTTTTAACTTATTTTCATTTAGTTTTCAACAAAACAATATGCATTTTCAGACAGTTACTTTCTTTGTCCATTTTTCAACTGTATACAATATTGTTATAGATGGTATTCAAGTACAGTGTACAATGCATAGAAAGAACAACAAACATCAAACCGTGCTCACTCCAAGAGAAAAAGAGGGGAGATAAGAATAAGAATAAATGGTTGATTACATACATAATTTATTAAAGAAAAAGTAGAAAGAAAAAAGAAAAAACAAGTAAAATTAAAATAAAACCAGGGATAAAGAAATAGTAATTGTCCGCTCCAGAATGTAGTATGTGCTATATATGCTTTTCAGAGAGGATGGTGTATAATGTATGTGAATTGGGAGAGTTGACAGTGTGTGACTATTTTAAGGTTAAAATCATATTTTCTTATTATTATTCAAGAAATGTGGTCAGAGCATGTAACATGTAATACATAACATGTTATTTGAGTATTCAATTAGTTAAATGAGCAAAAACTTTGCACCTCAGTAACAAAGAACAGGCTTTTTTAGAATTAGGTGGTTCTTTCACATACGCCAACATTCACACTGGGGTATACCTAAAATGTACAAATCTAAAAACATCCCTCTGGTTAATATGGTGGGGGGGAAAACCCTGGATGCTCCCCCTGAGCCAGATTTTCCTGAATTTAATGGGTTTTTCCCTGACCCACCAAGTTTTATGGAAATCTGTTCACACAAACAAACAGGGGTGAGGACTGATGTGCTGCTGATGTGTATTGTGGGTCTGGAAGCGAGCATATGGCTTCTATATGAATACATTACACATCATCAGAAGCTTAAAATTTGTACCAATGGATTTTCATTGTTTCTTTAAAATTAGCAAGCAAAACATCCTGTTTTCGCCTGAGCAGAATGGTTTTTTTTTCTCAGAGAAAACCGCCTGTGGACTTTATAGAAGTCACTGCTGTTGTAAACATGGAAACTCTCTGCTGCATTCTCTTGGCGGTGGAACTGAGATTGCAGTCGGAACCTTCTCTGAATAAACAAACGGCCGATCTGATAGTGTTTGTAATTTATGGACAGTGCGCTTCGGAAAATAAATTGTGCTCTGACACTCCGAGACCCAGTTGCTGGAGGCCCCCAGTACCAAAATAAAAATAGTGCATTCTCCTCGAATGGAAATGGTGTTCTAGATTTTTGCTGATTGTGCTTTTCACCCAGGATGAAGGTGCTTTAATCACCATGTAGACCTCTTTCGTCCGGATTCTCACTTTATCTGCTTTTCTTTATGTGACAGGAGATCCCATTCTATCACATTTGGAGCGGCAGTCAGAGACCTCTGCACTGCACCTTCAGCCTGGAGAGAGGCAGCCTGGCCGTGTCGCAGCTCGCCTGTAAGATCTGCGTCCGACAGGTGGAAGGGGAGGGACAGATATTCCAGCTGCATACAGACATCCAGGAGGTAATGGTGACAGCTAAGCACAGATCTAGATAATCGCTAAATGAAGCCAAACAGTCGGGCCAAAAAACAAACAAAACAAACCTCCCTTTCCTTTCCAGACTTTACCACCGCACTCGCCCCTCCCCTCAGGAGGCACCTGCCTGCCTTCCTCTCAAGTGGGACCCTATGCCTTTCGCTTGCCTGACTCCATCCGCCAGAAGATCTGTGCCAGTTTGGATGCACCCAGCGCTCGCGGGTGTGACTGGAGGCTACTGGCACGCAGTCTGGGCTTTGACAGGTCAGATCAGCCTCACAGGTTTAGTGTGTGAGAGGCAGCACTGTCAGGCCAGCAGTGATAGATCCGTGTCATGTGTCTAAAGTTTGGATAGAGGCTTGAAATCAGTCATTGAATAAATGTATTTATATTAACAGTCTAAAGTTTGAAAACGTTGTGTTAATCCCACCTCGTTTCTCTAGAGAGATTTTAATATCAATGTTTTTAATTAAATGAAACTGAATTTGTTTTAGTACTGTCCACATATTTGATATATGATGTTATTTGACAACTTTTCAACTACAGAGCTGCAGACCGCTGGTTGCCTGATTGTATTAATGTATCTCATGTTCAATTCGCACCAAATTCTACACTTCACTTCCTTGCACCATTAACAATACTCAGCCCTAATGTGAAGCAGATAAGATGAAGGAAGCAAGAAATGCATTCCTCATACAGACGTTTGTGGAATTAGGGGGTAGATGTAATAAAAAAAATGAAGTGTCGCCAGCAGTATTGTAACATAACATGCCTCCTCCACTTTGCCCAAGCAACTCTTCTCGTCTTTCTTCTCCTCAGGTACTTGAACTACTTTGCAACAAAACCCAGCCCCACAGGTGTTCTACTGGACTTATGGGAAGCCTGTCACCAAGGTGACGCAGACTTGGTCTCTCTGGCGACTGCGCTGGAGGAAATGGGCAAAAGTGAAGTGCTAGTTGTCATGACAACAGATGGGGATTGTTGATTGGGCATGGAACAAGAGAGCAAACAAGACTTTCTTTTCCTTTCATTTTTTAACCATCGTGATGAAAATAAGAATACCTGCCTATGGATATGCACACCCTGAGCGTTTTGGTTTTCACACGTACTGTGTTACCTCTGTCTCATCTCGCTGCCTCTCCACTGGCCCCTGATCAGCCACCGTAGCTGCATCCACCATAATCCATCTCCGTCCTCAGATCACTGATTCAGCTTGAATCCACCAAAGCAATGTTGCATATGCAAGAGTTGAAAGTCCGAGGTTAACAAAGGTATAGAACAGGTGTGAAGTAACCTGTCGGTGTTATTTCAAAGATTAAAAATGACATTATTCTTTTATATAATACAAAATAATCCATGTATTCAGCACGCACAATAACCCAGTCAGACAAATGCTATCATGGTATCACCCAGGTTTCAGGGGCAGCATGAAAGTGCATGATTTATCCGCCATCGCACCTCGTGGCAGGGGCCTTTGTATTCTCCACTGTCGCTCTGTGTGAGCAGTGAATGACGGGCAGCACTGACCCGTCCACAACCTCCTCAGGCTACAGACGCACGTGGACAAACTGGTCATTAATCGCCTTCAAATCAGACATCCTGGGATTTCCGGTCTAACCGCTTCAACTGTCACGGAGTTCTCGAGGTGCCAGACCTCGAGCTTAAAGCTTTGTGGCTGATTTTTTATTTTTTTTTAACAACAGGTGCCTCCTCTTTGTGGTGGGAGGGTGAATTCTGTTGTTTGAAGTGTGCTTTAAGAATTGGTGGATAACTCGACCGGCTGACTCTATATATTGTACAGCACCAACAAATGCCTCAAAGCCTTGGCACATCTCTCCGACTCACATGGGCGTTCCTCTTTCATCTCTCCTTGCGTTCCTCTATCGCGCCGCCACACTCCTCCGATCTGTCGAGAATAAACTGCGGGAGAGCATTCTGGTCATCTCTTAAAAGTTTCCTTTGGGGAACGCTCTATAAGTTATTATCCATTTGTGGAAATTTTTTTTTTTCATTGTCATTACTGTCACAATCGTATAGACGCGTTTTTATCATTTGTGCTTCTTTAGGCTACTGAGCTGCTGTGTGTTATTTTTTATTTCTGCTGGCCAAATGGGAGACGTGGGGCACAGTGGCTGGCTCATGTTCATTTGTTATTAATAAAAATGTGTATCTATTCAAAAAGTTAAAATATGAACTGTAAAACATGATTAGAGGTGGTCAAATGTCAAATGACGTCACTGTATTTTATAGGCGTGTTGCTTTCCTGTGACTGAGGGCGGTTTCCACTGCTCAGAGATGAATATTGCAGAATAGATTAGCCTCGCCTTGAATCAACTAGGCAGCAAGGGCCCATCAAATTTATCTCAACACTAACAGAATTATGTTTCTATCTATTCTCTGTACGCCATTTATTTAAGCGTGTCCATCTGTCAGCGCATCGCCATGACGCTCATTATGTCTCCCTCCTCTTAATCTGATAACATATTGTTAACCTCTTTACTAAGCCGCCTGCTTTGTGGTCAGGGCCCCTCAAGCTACTCGCATTATCAATATATTGTTCTGTCAGTTTATCTTGGGTCGGGAATTGAAAACGCTGTCGTCAGTAAGATCATCGTCGTTAGTTAATTTGTGTGTGTTATTGAATTCTTTTCTCCCTGGAGAGCAAAAGAGAAAAAAAGTGTTCATGTCTTTGAAACCACTAAAACCAAAACACAGGCAGTATCCCTCCTCTCCAGCAGTGAGTCACAACACTGCTTAGTGTGAATGGACTGAAAATATACGTGTGTGTGTGTGAGAGTGTGTGTGTGGGCAGGTGGATGTGCAAATACAGTGTGTGCGCACTGTCATTTCTCTTTGTAAGTGCTATGCAAGTACAAAAGAAAAGAAAAGCATTTTGAATTATTTTGTTTCCTGGAAGAGTAATTCTATTTTTTCAGCCCAGGGCAACGACAGGGTTTTGTTTTTGTATCGTGAAATGGTTTAACAGTGCTGATGGTAAATGTCTGTGTGAGAATCCTCCATCTGGATCAACCGACGAAGAGAGCAACTACTGAGAAAAGAAAAAGCACACGTGGAAGAAGAAAAGTGGTGCCACAACACAAGTTTGTGACTAACACTATGAACTCAAGTCCCGCAGATCTTTGCCTGTGAGGAAATCAATCTGAACTCAACCAGTTCAGTTCTTTGGATCCCTGAACTCTGCAGGACTATTTTCTTTCCTCGAATCTTGTTACAGAGACTTGCTAGCTGTAGACCGCAGTGTTTATTCGTCCGGACTTCTTGAGTGTATGTTGGATTTTTCAGCCATAGCTCTGAATCGTTCGTGCTGGAACTAGGTCTGGATTCTACCATGTTCCTGTGCAAGAGAAAACTTCGGCCTTTTGTTCAAGAAGTCAGACATTTTTACAAAAAAAGAAAAACAGAATCGAATGAGTGATATTATTTTATCTCTGTAAAGTACCAATTGTAAATAAACGTCTAGCCTTCTTACTTGTAACTAAATACAATTTTTATGCAATAAATTATATTTCTTAGTTTAACAATAGTGTTTGCTTTATTACCACCGCACAGTGTATCATGTTTTCAACCCTTTTTGTTTGTTGGTTTGTATGTTTGTTTTTGATCAAGATTACACAAAAAAAAGTCTTTCCATAAAACTTGCCGTACAGTTTGGTGCAGATCCAGATCAGTTAGTATATCCAGGATTTTTTTTATCACGTTTATTATCATTTAGAAATAATGCATCTCTCATTTTCACCATTTTCCCAGTTATTAATAATAAATAATAAAAAATCTGGCACATTTCAGGTAACTGATATCTATGAGTGTGTGAAATCTGGTGCAGCTTGATTGACGTTAAGGCGACTGTTGGGCTTTGGCAGAGGTTTGCCCTCTACTGAGTGCCATTCTAGTTTCTGTTTGCTGTCATTTAACTAAAACTTGTTCTTACAAAAACCAAACTTCCGGTGTTTCCTGCTCCTTATCAGGCCAAGGTCACCGTTAAATAGACTCTGTGTTTTTATCAATTACACCACATTTTCACAGAAAATGTAGAACTGCTAAACCTGTCCCCTCTTTTTCTCACACCTCATTGGGAAAATTCCCTTTAGGTCCATTTAGCTTTGAAAGCTTTTCCCTGGCAAGCTGTCCGGCCTTCAAATTAACAAGGTTTTACAGACACTAATAGTGGCCTTTGAGGATCGACTCTGGGCCTTTAGTACTGACTTCAGTTTTTTTATGAGTCCTGAATGCGTGGGGATTTATCAGATGAGGCTCTTATATCGAGGACAAATATCCCAGTAAGTTATCTGGAGCGAGTGGGATCTGCACTATGCTCTTAATGGCAGGCAACACTTTGCACCTGCTTCATTAGATGCACTGCTAATTGAGGACTGATGTGCCACCCTGCAGTGCATGACTGAATTCATCCTTTAATTCATGCAGGGGTCGTATAAGAGCTGCTTTAGCCCCTCCCCTGCACAGCATGTTTATGTTACTTTACTCGTGAATAAATCAAATGTGAGAACAATTTCAACTAATCTGAGAACATGTTGATACCAGATTATGCAAACACAAACATTTTCATCACAAATCCTTCTTCTGCATTATGACTTTACAGTGGTAATCAATATAGCTCATCTAAAAGTCTGCACTGACACATTAAGTATCTAAGGTTTGCACTGTAATGCTATGAATTCCTTTTGTGAAAGCACTGTTTTTGTTTTACAATACACGTTCAGGGAGGATGTATTTTGTCTAAGGTTGCAAGAAAAAATATATTTTGCAGTACAACACTTGTGCAGATTGGTCCTTCACAATAAGATGTGTTGTTGCCGAGGGAAAGAGCAGTTAAGCAGCTGTGATTTAGAAAATGGCTCCATGTTTGGACGGTGTCTCATTTAACAGGGATTAGTTCGGTGGTGTCCACTCATGTTACTCAGAGAACTGGGAGTCTGCAGCTTTTCATTCCAGCCAAACACAAAAAAAAATTGGTGTCATGTTTCACAGTGCAGAATTATTTTTTTAAATACCTCTCACAGGTTTTCATTAAATGTTTTTCATAAACCAGAGGGGTACAGTGATTGGTATTTAACATGCTGGCCTCTAGTGCCCTCCCCTGGAACATATTAGTACTGCACACCTCTCCACTGTCAAGGAGCCTGTACAAGCAATGGTACAACAAATATAATCAACAGAAAAATACTTACAACGTGAGGGATTTTCTTATACGCTAGCTAGATTAAAATTGCCATCCCTAAAAAAAGTTTTAAATCTCAGTGTGTTTTTTGTCAGATTAATAAAAAAAGTCTCATGTAGAAGCATAAATTAAAATGATTTAATTTGAATTTTTTTTATTAGTTTTGTGTATTTCACACAAAGCAAACTTTATATCTATCAAATTTCAAGATATTGTCAAGGATATGGTTTTTCTTTATTCTATGTTTCTAACTTTTTGGTGTTTATTGTGTTTTTTTATTTTATGAGCTTTGTAGTAGCCAAAGCTCAAAACAAAACTCAGTTTGGCTCAGGTTTGTTTCTCCATTATTAACATTTCTATTTCTGAAAGTGGTAGCCCATTCATGTAACACTTTTGTATCAGATGTTATTACATTTCTATTTCCCTTTTTGAGCATGCTCAAATTCTGACCAAAGTTTGCAGGAAATTCAAAACCTTATTTGAATTTTATTTTATTTATTTTATTTATTATGGTGTATTGTTGCCGTGGATACGGTTGGTTCAGATCAAAGTCACAAATGTACATATGTCCTTTGATCCGTTGATCCGTTGACCCTTTAATCATTCAATCCTATGATCCTTTGATGTAGGTAGGTTTAAATTAAGTGAATAAAGGTTCAATCCTTACTTGGTTTTCTTGGTTCACTAAGTTCGCCTGGTCATTACTTTGCTCTCTGCTACCGATTTGCTTGATTTACTTTGCTTTCTGGACGCAATTTGCTTTTTAATATCTCTGACCTCGACAAAAGAATTACAGAGGAACATGCAGTCTGAAATTGGGGGCGATCTCCTGCAGGAGAAGAAAGAGAGTGAAATCTTCCAGGGTTATGGTGGAAAGGAGCCAGCGGTGCTCAAGATCAAGCTCAAGAAGATGGAGAAGCGCGGACCCTCTCAAACTGAGCCGGTCGCAGATGCTGCCTCCTCTGTAGACCAGCCACAGGTGGAGGTTGATGTTTCATCCACCCAGAGCCCTGAGGAGGAGACGCAGCCAATCACCAGCCAGACTGACCTCACTCCTCATGTGAAGACCTCAGTCACAGAGGAAGAGGAGGAGAAGCTGTCTGAGGACACTGTTGATGTTGCATCCACCCAGAGCCCTGAGGAGGAGACGCAGCCAATCAGCAACGAGACTGACCTCACTGTCACTCCTCATGTGAAGACCTCAGTCACAGTGAAACAGGAGGAGAAGCTGTCTGAGGACACTGTTGATGTTGCATCCACCCAGAGCCCTGAGGAGGAGACGCAGCCAATCAGCAACGAGACTGACCTCACTGTCACTCCTCATGTGAAGACCTCAGTCACAGTGAAACAGGAGGAGAAGCTGTCTGAGGACACTGTTGATGTTGCATCCACCCAAAACACTGAGGAGGAGACGCAGCCAATCGGCAACCAGACTGACCCAACTCTCGATCTCCTGCAGGAGGAGAAAAAGAATGAAATCTTCCAGGGTTATGGTGAAAAGGAGCCAATCGTTTTCAAGATCAAGCTCAAAAAGATGAAGAAGCGCGGACCTGCTCAAACTGAGCCAGTCGCAGGTGCTGCCTCCACTGAAGAGCAGCCACAGGTGGAAGTTGATGTTTCATCCAGCAAGAGCCCTGAGGAGGAGATGCAGCCAATCACCAGCCAGACTGACCTCACTCCTCATGTGAAGACCTCAGTCACAGTGGAGCAGGAGGAGAAGCTGTCTGAGGACACTGTTGATGTTGCATCCACCCAGAACACTGAGGAGGAGATGCAGCCAATAAGCACCCAGACTGACCTCACACCCACTCCTCATGTGAAGACCTCAGTCACAGTGGAGGAGGAGGAGGAGAAGCTGTCTGAGGACGCATCCACCCAGAACACTGAGGAGGAGACGCAACCAATCAGCACCCAGACTGACCTCACTCTCACTCCTCATGTGAAGACCTCAGTCACAGTGGAGCAGGGGGAGAAGCTGTCTGAGGACACTGTTGATGTTGCATCCACCAAGAACACTGAGGATGAGATGCAGCCAATCAGAAACCAGACTGACCCAACTATCGATCTCCTGCAGGAGGAGAAAAAGAGTGAAATCTTCCACGGTCATGGTGGAAAGGAGCCAATCGTTTTCAAGATCAAGCTCAAAAAGATGAAGAAGCGTGGAACTGCTCAAACTGAGCCAGTCGCAGGTGTTGCCTTCACTGAAGAGCAACCACAGGTGGAAGTTGATGTTTCATCCAGCAAGAGCACTGAGGAGGAGACGCAACCAATCAGCAGCCAGACTGACCTCACTCTCACTCCTCATGTGAAGAACTCCTTCCTAGTGGAGGAGGAGGAGAAGCTGTCTGAGGACACTGTTGATGTTGCATCCACCCAGAAGACTGAGGAGGAGACACAGCCACTCACCACCCAGACTGACCTCCCTCTCACTCCTCATGTGAAGACCTCAGTCACAGTGGAGGAGGAGGAGGAGAAGCTGTCTGAGGACACTGTTGATGTTGCATTCACCCAGATCACTGAGGAGGAGACGCAGACAATCAGCACCCAGACTGACCTCACTCTCACTCCTCATGTGAAGACCTCAGTACAGTGGAGGAGGAGGAGAAACTGTCTGAGGACACTGTTGATGTTGCAACCACCCAGAAGACTGAGGAGGAGATGCAGCCAATCAGCAACCAGACTGACTCAACTGTCGCTCTCCTGCAGGAGTCTGAAATGAGAGAAATCTCCCAGGGTCATGGTGGAAAGGAACCAGATCAAGATCAAGATCAAGTTAAAAAAGAGGAAGAAGCACAGACCTGCTCAAACCGGGCCACAGGTGGACGAAGACGCTGTCCAAGGTCATTTTTGACAGTTATCTCAATCATGGCAGAATGGAGGACACCAGGAGCACTGTGGCAGATTAGAGATGTTTAGAGATGGTTCTGACACTGAGCTGCAGCAGCAACTCCAGGAGGAGGATGGGCCTGTTGCTGCATGAAATGTTGAACAGCAGAGCAGGTAGTTAAAGTGCTTGAAGACGTCATAGATCAGCTGTTGACATTGATGAAGAGGTCCCCAACATCATGCTGTACCTCACTTAGGTGATCCGCCCTCTGCCTCTGGAGGCGTCTCTGTTGATCAGCGCTTTGTGGGAGTCCAGAGTATCGTACCTCCTCAACATATCTTTCTATATATGTGTATATATATCAAATGTAAATAATACTCACATTTTCTGTGAGAAAGTGATGATTAAATGTTTCCTCTGTGTGAACAGATTCTGTTTTAAACAGGAAACTTTATTTTAACTGTCAGTGCACAGCAGAGAAAACTGTACTGTCTATCTGTATCTTCTGTCATAAATAAAAACAATTTTGAAAAAATGTTAGCGGGTTCAGCTCTTTTTGGTTTTCCTTGCATGCAGCTCTTTTCTTTAATTAACCACATTGTTAACTGAATATATATTTACATCTTCCTGAAATTTCAATCAACAAAATACATTTTCTCACTTGATGAGTATTGTCATGCAAACTTAGTCATTAAGGGTCCGTGTACTTGTGCGATGATAAAAATAACATACATGTCAAATGTCCAAAACTGGAGTCTTCTACGATCTTTAAAAAGTCAGTAATTATATTTGTTATTGTTTTGGGGACTTTTATAACCTACAGTTTAATGAGACAAAGGAAGTTTATCACCTTTATTACAATCAATCAAACCTCACTCTCACTCCTCATGTGAAGACCTCAGTCACAAAGGAGGAGGTGGAGATGCTGTCTGAGGACACTGTTGATGTTGCATCCACCCAGAACACTGAAGAGGAGATACAGCCAATTAGCGATCAGACTGACTACACTATCGCTCTTCTGCAGCAATTAGCACTTAAGTAATTGCCTCTTCAACGCTGGAAGTTCATTGGCCTTAAGTGACTCTGCTTTTGTTAGATCTTTTTATCCTCCACAGCAAATTACAACTTTACCTTATAGTCAGATTTGATATCTTAGAAGGTGATCTGTTTAATAAATCCTGCCTTTGCGTGTGGAACTTACATCAGCGATTAACTGAAAGACAAAAGTTATTTTCTCTGTGTATGACTGAGAGGATACATCACATCCTCTCACTGGATTTCCTAGAAATAAAGATCTGTTTAATTTTAAAGTGCATACAAATGAATGTCACTTAAGAGATATAGATTGCCCACAATCAAAGTATGCACACAATTGAGAAAATGCACAGTTTATAATACTGAGTTAATACTGTAGTCATTACTAAACCATTATTTACTTCTTGCCGTTTATATTACAACTTGATTTTTCTATATTGTGGCTTCATCTCTTCTGATATATTTTGAAGTAATTGCACTTCAAGAATGTATTTTATATGTTGAAATTCTTGATGTTTTTGTTTTTTAATTAACAAACTGATTTCAGGTTTTAGATTTTAATTTTAATTTTTTTAATTTTTATTATTTAAATAAAATTAGCCCTACTTGTGTGTGATTTTCATATTACAACCATTTTGGTGTGGTTTTTTATTGCTTTTCAACAGGATATTTCAGAACTGCAGTAGCATCACCAGGAACCGCGTGTTATTTGTAAATAACAATTTAGTATTTAGTAACATCTTCAACAATAATTTAATTAACTAATTTATATTAAATTTCAGCTGTGCCGAAAATAAAAGCTTCCGGTATAGCATTGATTTTGGAAGTACCGGAAACGTAGCAAACTAGCGCTAATAACAGCAGTTCCGGTGTGTGGGTCTGGCTTTCAGATTAATAGAGGGTAGGTTGCTTTTATTATTTGATTTTGACTTTCAAAATACACTAATTCTCTAACTATACAAATTACTGGATGAACACCATGGTTTATTTCTGTGAAATCTACATTTTTAATCCGTCTGCTTTAGGCTTTTGCAGACGACGCTTTTAATCTGAAAGACTCCTACCGGATGTGTCACTGTTGTTACTATCGGGGCTGGAGAGTCAGCTGACCGTAAAATAGAGTCAGGTCGTGAAATGGATTTAAAAGTCAGAGTAAGTCTTCACGAAAAGACAGAAACAACAGACACGTCCCCCCCAACACACAGGTACGTTTACATTTGACTTGTTTAACTCCAGCAGCTCGGTCACTAGGGCTGGTTCCTGAACGCCTACGTTAGCTTAGCTTCTACTATTTGGAAAAAAGGAGTTTGAGCTTCACTCTGAACAAGCAAACCTCCACATGTGTCGCCTGAGGATCATAACAAGGCGGACTGCGTTAGAATAAGAGCGTTTTCTGTTTACGTGACGCGGTGTGAATGGAGTCAGTGATCGCATCTGTCGGCGGGGACGAGGATCACACTTCCTCGATCCAAACTGTCCCTGTGTCTGTTTTCACATCGCCTAGCTACTTGTCCTTCCACTGGGTTTTCTGGCTGACCATCATGTGAACACTGGTTCCTCATTGGTGACGCACGCCAGGCTGTTCGGGTGCCAGATCAGCGTTTTTGTTGCCATGTCAGTCAAACTTTCACCGCCTTGAATAGTGCAAACTATCGACATCTCATTGTGCAAGAGAGACTCGAGTTTCCTTTTCTGTCTCGTTCCTGCACCGCCCCAGCCCTTGATTTCCAACATGTGAGGGTGAGGAGAGGAGAGGATTCAAGATTCAAGATTCAAGATTTTTTTATTGTCAAATGAACAGAGATAACATGAAGTAGTCACTGTCAATGAAATGCTTGGGTCACACACTCTCTTTAAGCAATGCACAGTAATTTCAACCCAAAAAATAAAATAAAAATAGAAATAGTATAAAATAGAGTAAAAAAGAATAAAATAGAATAACAATGAAATAGAATATCAAAAATTTAAAATAGAAAATAAAATATGTACATCTAAATATATATAGGATCAAACTGCTGTGACCGCACAAAGTCAGTGGAACGAGTGGAACAAGCCCCTGCCTTAATAAAGGACGTGTGGTTGCCTTTAACTTCCAGGAACAAGCTGGTGTGTGAGCACTGACAGTCTGTGACCTGTGTGGGAGCAGCGGGTCCACTAATGATGAGCAGTGTTAGCACTGTGATGTCACATTTCTCATCAGCTCCATCACCATGGAGACGATGCCACTGTTTGATCCTGTAACTGTCTGATCGCTATTCAAACAACAGTGTGTCATGTTCTCGGTTTTGTGCTGAGCATGCAAGTCTTGCATTGTCGTAGACACGTTTGGAAAAAGACGTGTCTGTATCCCCAGAGGCTTATTGTCATCCTTGTGTTGTAGCGCCGAAGGATCTGAACATCTGGACTGATCTCTACCAGCTGCAGTTTGGGAATATTTCCAGACTATGGCTTCAGAACAACCACTGTCTGCTCTGGACAAGCACAAGTAAACGTGAGTATAATCCAAACCCTGTGTATTGCAATAGTAGCACTGAGTGAAATGGCCAAAAATGATTCAATATTGCTTATTATAATGATAGATGTCACATGCTCATTACTTTGACTGATTGTTGCTCCTGATGGAAGGTTGTGGTTTTAAACTATTGTCTATGAGCAGAGAATGAAAACTGCTTGATACACAGCGAAGTGTTTTATAAATCTGAGGTCGATCAATTATGTGTTTTACATCCTCAATGTGCATACACAATAAATAAGTAATGTTTTGATATATAGCCATATGCAAGTATTATAATGTTGCAGTGATTTTCTTACTTAATTTTGTGTGTTTTTCTTCTCTTTCCCAGGTCTCTGTTTAACACTTCCTGTCTGGTCTCCTGTTCTTCTCACTACCTCAAAAGTCCCTGTTCTCTCTCATCTTTACTTTCCGAGTCTCCTGTATCCTTCTATCTGTAAAAATGGACGTCCCAGAGCCGGTGCAGCCCAGTCTCAACTCCTCCTATGTTCCGACTGCTCTCGGAAACCACAACATATCTGAGGACGAGGACCACGAGGACCAGAGTCCCTCTGCGTCCCTCCTGCCCAAACCTTTGTCAGTGCCTCTGGCCGTGCGCTACAGTCCCGAGGACTCCTATTGTCTCGTGTACATGATCTTCTTTCTGATGGGCATCGGCTCCCTGCTGCCCTGGAACTTCTTCATAACAGCCAAACACTACTGGATCTACAAACTGAGTAACAACACTAATCCCAGCAACAGTGAGGATCAACATTCACATCTCAGTGTGAGTGAACGGGACGACAAACTAATCACAAAGTGGTTTTATTGTTCAAGTGTCAACACAGGAATCATGTGACAGATGTGAGGACTCCGTGTCCTTTCACATTTGTCATCCATTCCAACATTGTCGTAGCAATCATGACATTTAAGTTCACTTTGATAGGAGAAACTGTTGCATGAACCCACATAGTATCAAAGCTAGAGTTACCTCTTCTGTGTTTACTATCCTACACACAAAGAAAACAGCAGCAGGAAGTGAGTGATTGATTTAAATTTCTTCACAGTTAATTACCATTGTTGATTATGTGGTTTCTGTTTCACTCCATCTGTACAATACAGCTACTACCACTTCCTGATGGGATGAAGAGATCATTTATTGATAACACTCACTATGTTGTTATAGTTGAGGAACATCAGCCAAAATACTTTTAGTCAAGATTGGCTTTTCTGTAAAAAACAAAACAATACAATGTTCAGATTAAAAAACAGCCTTTACATGAGTGAAACTACAAATATGAGAAAGAACTGTTCTCCTTCTCCTCTCATTTCCTCTTACTTTGTTTGAGACGATATTTGAATGTATGGGTGTGTGCTGTTGTGTTCAAGTGTGTTTGTTTCAAGAAAATCTTCTGTTCACAGGACTACTTCGAAAGTTATCTGGTTATTGCCTCCACGATTCCTTCTGTGCTGTCCCTGGTTCTCAACTATATCCTAGTTAACAGGTTGTCACACACACACACACACACACACACACACACACACACAGATACACACTCTCTCTCTCTCACAGCTCCCTTGTTGAGTCTTGCTGGGTACATTTCGCACAGTTTCACTGTTATAATTCCGTCTGTGTTTCTTAACATTCTGTCTGGAATTAGATTAGTCTTTACTTGTTTGAGATCATTTTAGGGATTGATAAAGGGATGCTTCTTCAAATCTCTGCAGCAGAATAGATTTGTGTACATAATCAAATGCCACCTTTGTGTGGAGTCAATATAGTTTATATCTTATCTTTCAAAAAACCTCTCATCTTAATTTGAATCTCTGCCTTATCCCTGAACATGTGTGGGTTTTCTGTGCTGGTAGGTTGTCTTCGAATGTCCGGATCCTTGCGTCTCTCTTTGTGATCCTGGTGGTGTTTGTGGTGACCACGGTGCTGGTGAAGGTGGACGTGTCAGACAGCAGGATGGAGTTCTTTGTCGGGACTCTCGTCAGTGTGGCTGTTGTCAGTGGGGCCTCCAACCTCTTCTCTGGCAGCGTGTTTGGCATCAGTGGACATTTCCCCATGAGGATCTCTCAGGCTCTTATATCAGGTACAGTCCTCATTCAGGTCGGGGATATATCTCTTGTTTACAGTGTTTTTGTTGTAAAAATACTATTTCTGTTATCTTGATAACTGGAGAATATGTGCTGTAGAGGGCTCAGAACACAACTATAGTGCTAGTGCTGCTTCAGACCTGTGCTCACTTTTTAAGAACTTGTTTGCTTTTCCATTCGCTGGAGCCGGCTTAAAAGGCCGGCGCATGCTTCTGCAACTGAATTAGAGTCACATCATTACGTCACCATCTCAGTCACTGGCTACGTGTCTGATTGATCATTAAATTTGCTGATATAATGATCTGCCTCCTCAGGAATTGAATTAACTGGGTATACACATTATCAACACTGATCCCAACATAATGTTCGATAGTTTTCTTAAATGAGTCAAATCTTTTTTTCGTAGCTGTGAACATTCATTCCTTTGTTAAACCCCAACTGACTCCGCCCACTCTATTCCTGTCTATCTCTCGCTGTCACACAGACAAACACCAATACACAGACACGGTGTCATCATACACGTCCGTAAAGTCTAATTATGTAAAAACAACATATTTTGGTCTTCATCAGCACAAATGTCAGGTTGATGTGCATAGTGAGATCTATACAAGTGGTCACATTAAAGTTGTGGTTGATCTTGTTAGTCATGATAATCCTGTGCCCATCCTCTGACGGAGGCAGTTCTTACTTCTAGATCAGTTGGTGCCACTCTGGAACCAGTTTTTCTGGCTGAGAGGGAGTTCTTTGGCTGTGGAAACACAAATAACTGGTTCCAGACAAGCCACTGGCTCTAAACGGGCCCTGGAACTGCCTTTGTGGAAAAGGGGAATAAATTATCCAGTTTTTGGAACCTTGTTTTCTACATTTGCATATTCATGCAACACTGGTTTTATCCGGGATAAAAAACCATCTCTAATGCCTCAAACTTTAGGTTGAGTGCAGGTTGTGTCTTCTATATTTGTATCATGCAAGTAGCAAATTAGACTTATTTTTCAATCAATTAATAGTTCTAAATTTATTCAAAGCAACACTAAAATTGCAGCAGACATGCACTGAACTCTGCAGATCCTCCGCAGTTTCTCCAGAGGACGTGCATGTGTGTTCATCTCCCATATTCACAGAGGAATCTTTTAAAATATCAAGAATTGTGAGCAGAGTTTGATGTATTTTTTAAAGCCTGGGATCATGGGTAATATCTACTGCTCAGTTGTTTCAGTTCAGTGAGTGAGACAATGCAGGCGGAGCTCCACTCAACACATTGATAGGCTTTGTTTAATCTCTTCATGAAAACCAATCAATTGCTTCGACATGAAACCCAACAGAATAAATCAGCATGTGTGGCTGTTGCTCGGTAAAATTGTGTTGCTTTAACATAGAGGTTATTATGGCAGGTGGTTCAAAGTTCTATTCTTAAACAACTGCACAATAAGCTGATTCTTATTATTTTTTTCTCAGGCCAGGCTATGGGCGGCACGCTGAGTGCAGTAGCAGCAGTAATGGACCTGGCGCTCACGAAGGACGTGACAGACAGCGCTCTGGCCTATTTCCTGACAGCCGACTTCTTCATTCTGCTCTGTATCATCACATATCTGCTGCTGCCAAAACTGGCATATTCAAGGTCAGAAGCAGACAAGGAAATTGTTGGTCCCATTTAGATAATACTACCTACCAAACCTGTCAAAGTTACTTGCATCATAATGAATAGCATAGATTCTAGATAGTACCTCTGCCAATGAGATTATGTTTCACCTCTATTGTTTTTTATGTGTGTGTTTGTACACAGAAAAGCTTTCCACAAACTTTGGTTTGAATTATGTGGTAGGGGTCAAGAAAGAGCCAATGTGTAATTTTGCATACTACCACTAGATGGTGCCAAAGGTTAGAAAAGATTAAATCCCAAACACAATGGGTTTAAATTGGTAAACAAATAATTGCACTAAATATTCCAAATTTAGAAGCATCAGTTATTTTGTATGTGCAGTTTTATTTTCCATCTATCTAAAACTTAGATAACTACTATTTAGATCAGGAGCAGTGCACTTAATAAACACATTTAAAATGTTTTATTTTTCTAATGTATTTTACTTAATGAAATTGAACTCTTTAAGTTTGACCTGCCCCTTGAGTCAGAGTTATAAAGATCTTATAATTAAACTGTCAGACGACTAGTTCAATACATCTTATTCAAGTGCAGCTATATTATAAAATAATGATTCATTACATTAAGAGCAATTTAAAGCTGTGTTGCAGCTGTTAAGACTTCACAGATAAACTTCAGAAAGACATCTTACTCTCAAAAGTTATTGGAGCATTTATGCTGCATCCTGCTTCTTTCCCCTAGACACTACATGCTGGCAGCAACATGCACCAGTGCAGGAGTGATGACAGAAGATGGAAGTGACGGCACAGGGAGCAGAGTCTCTACCCCCCCACTGCGTCCCATCCTGAGGAAGACGTGGGTGCTGGGCTTCAGTGTCTTCTGCGTCTTCTGCGTCTCTATAACGGTGTTCCCTGCAGTATCCTCAGGGATCCAGTCTGTCAACAAGGACAGCGGCAGCCCCTGGACAACCACTTACTTTGTGCCCCTCACCAGCTTCCTCCTGTACAATCTAGCAGACTTCTGCGGCAGGCAGGCCACGGCCTGGCTGCAGGTCCCAGGCCCCACCAGCCGAGTCCTGCCGGTGCTGGTGATGTGTCGCACCATCATGGTCCCACTTCTCATTTTCTGTAACTACCAGCCAAGGGACCACATTCACACAGTGCTATTCAGACATGATGCTTTTCCTGTGCTGTTTAATTGCATGTTAGGCCTCTCCAATGGCTACTTAGGCACTCTACCAATGATCTATGGACCAAAGGTGGTCCCTCGGGAGCTGGCAGAGGCCACAGGAGTGGTCATGTCCTTCTTCCTAACTCTGGGACTGGCGGTTGGATCTGCATTCTCCGTGCTCATCGTGCACTCCATCTGATCAGGCTGTGAGGCAATAGCCCCGTCATGTACAGTGGTATAATGGAGCAGGACGGATGAGGTAGATGGCCCAGTGCTGATGAAACACCAGGGCTTCAAAGCAAAGCACACCAGTACAGCTAGGTGTGTTATGAGGAAAAACTGACATGCTTCTCATTGTCCCTCTGGTCTAAAAAGCCTTAACTCCTTCATACCTCACATTAAAAGTACTGAGTTTACACTGATGTGGCTCATTATGAACAAGAGGGGGAAATGGCTCCTGAAGCGAGAGTTGCAATCTATGCAGTCCATAAGGGACAATTTATTAAACAAACATTTTATATGAAATTTCATATTGGAAAATGCATGTTGTACAGATATTTCCGGGCGATATAGATGTTGTGAAGGGGGTGTTCAACTTAAATGAACAAACTTGCCAGTGGTAAGAAACACCACATCTTTCTGAGGGACAGAGGTGGGAAAATGTGTCTTAAGTGTGCTCAATGAACCGGATGTTGATTTGTCTGTAACTGAACCACACGTGATAAACTGAACATTTCCAATAACTTGTGGATTGACTTTATAAACGGAACAGTTCAAACATGAACTTGTGGATTTGTTATTTTAATTGACTAAATTGATCACTTGCACTCCAAGTTAAAAGGGTAAAGCATTTTTGTACCTTGGGTTAAAAGTTGCACTTAGACTGGTGCTTTTATCACAAACGACATGTCATTCTCCTGTAGTGAAATGCAGGAAATCAAATGACCCCCCCCCCCGGAGTTAACCTAGACAACAGTTGTCTGTAATCTTTAGAAAAAGTAAGCTGTTACATTTGCAGTTTATGGAGCCCCTTGTTAGTTTCACTGATCAAAAGTTAAGGAGTGGTTTTGTGCAGTATCGACCATGGTGTTCTTCACCTGACTGTGGAAATAATTAAGCAGATTGATTTTAATTTGATCATTTTAATAAGACTTATTCAGTTAAGAGTAAAGGAAAAGAGACTGAAGTGTATTGGGATCATTTTAATTGTTAAAAATGTACAGATTTAATGGACAATTTGTTCATGATTTGAAGCAGACAAATCAAATTTGAGATGCTTTTTGCGCGTTAGAAGCACAGTGATAAACAAACAGTAGGAAGAATGCAAACAATGAGAGATACAATCTCAGACGAATCACCTCCTTCAAGCAAAATCTAACATTTTGTCTGCAAAATAGAAATTTATTTCAAAGATCAGACTTCCTACTCAAAGTTATGCCAGTCATAAACACACTGAGCCATCTCTCCAACTTCCATGAGGGGTTTCACCAGGGAAAAGGATAAGCAAACAGCTGGGGGGGGTCTGAAGACGCAGCAGGACAGCAGCCAGCTGATGCGTAGTCAACATTATAAGACATGTGAAACTTGAATTTTTGTTCTCACACACACACACACACACACAAAGACACAACTCTCAGCAAGCAATGTAGGGAATTATAACAACCAAATGTGCTCAGTGAGGAAATGACAGGTTAGAGCTGCAGGCCACTGTACACAAATCACTCCTTCCCCATACCCCACCCCAAAAACTAATTTCAGTCCCTTTCCTCCATGACATCATTGAAAATATCAAAAGTTTAAACAGAAGTCATTTAAGTTTATTAAAAAAGAAACAAATTTAAAACAGGGAAGCAGCACTACCATATTATTTCTCTTTGATTCCCTACAGGTGAGTTTTTGCTGGTCTTCCTCTATACCCACACATGACGTTTGCAGTGATCCACAGCCTGAAAGACAGAAACAAGAGTTGATGTTTCTTAATAGTTTACATGAAATAAATTAAATTGTGATCTTTCATATCTACAAAGCAGACGTCAAGATTACCAGACTGGAGGCATATTTTGGTTTCCAAATAGAACTTAAATTACTCACATTGCACCGTGAAGCTGTCTCCATATTTTTGCACCAGAATCCAGGTCCCCAGCTGCACTGCTCTGTTCCCAGCAGCTTGCGCACAGCTTCAGGACAGGCTCCCAATTTCTGTTAGACACACACAACTCAAGTATTAAACTGGGCTGCAGGGACGTAGTGTAAGCTGAATATCCAATTTACTGTCTATTCCCAATAATTTAAAGATAAAATAAACTAGTTATAATAGTAAGGAACAACTTAATTCTTTAAAAATCTCCTGGATTAGGAGGAATAAAATGTCTTGGTAAAACCAAAAAAGGCAGACTTTTCACAAAGAAGATTACACATTTACAACACTTGATTTTTGTCATGAATACATATATGTATATTTACCATGCACACAAAGTCTGGGTCGAGCATCTGGAGCAGCAGCTGCACAAGCATTGGCTCGTACTGTACAATCATCTGGTCACACTGTAGACAAACACCCACACAGAGGGGTTAATACAAGTCTGTCACCAGAGGAGGGGTAAACGTTACACAATCTGAGAAGGTGCCACTTCTAACCTCAGTCTGGAAAGAGTCAGGCAGGAAGCTGCACACTTTCCTCACAGCCTCCTTTATCTGTTCCTCGGTAGCATTCTTCTCCAGAATCCCGTCAATGTAATTGATGGCCATCTTGCACACCTCACAGTAGCCACCCGCCTTGAAGAGAGTCTGGTCGAGTGCAGCTGGAAAGAATTCAAACAGATATCAGTGTTGAACTACATGTGTGGAAAAACCCTTGGGTTTAATAGATAGATCCCACTCTCCTAAATCATACACACTGAACCTTTAAAGTGTGAAGACTTACGGACATATGCACGGCTGGCATCATTGCAGAGAGCCAGCACTGTGCAGATGGTCTTGGGGTCAGCCTGCTGCACCAGCAGCTCAATGATGGCCTGGCCGTAGGTCTCGATCAGGTCCTTACACTGGGCAGTCAGAGTGTGGGGCAGGTATGTGCACACCTTCTCCACAGCGTGAATCACCTCCTCCTGAGACAAACACAGATGAGTCAGCCTGATACTAGAGCAGTGTCTGAATACCATTAGCTTCTTTACAGCAGTTTCTGTAGTTATGGTGATGGGTGTATTTTGTTGCATGTGTCACACCTCTGTTTTCTCATCCTGCAACGATTCCTCCAGCTGCTTCATCACAAACTCACAGATGCTGCATGTTGGGGATTCGCGGACACGCATCATGGACTGGAACACACAGAGGCAATGCGTCATACGATTGTGAAATACTGAGCTACAGATGGTATGTTTTTGTCTTCCATCAATAACTGCTGATATGTCAGCCCACCATGACTTACAGACTTAGCAGACTCCACCTTGGTGGCAGGGACCATCTTGAGAGCAGGTAGAGTCTTGGCCGCGGACAGAGTCTTGGCAGCCTGAAGCTTCATCATGGGAATAATCTTCTTCAGAGCAGCAGTACAGAAGCCAGCATGGACACAGAGGTCCTTGGGTTGCTGAGGACAGAACCAGAAACGTAAGGCTCCACGGCAAAAAGGTCCGTTGACAAAACTGGCGACACTGCATGCCATTACCATAAACCATGTGCTTCTAGTCTGCATATCATACCACAGCATTACCACCCATGCAAACATCTATATTATCCCCCCTCCCCAAAAAAGATAGCTCAAGCAGTCTTTTTTAACTGTTCCAAACTGTACCGCAACACACATCCCTACAGAAAAATAATGTTTTCTTCTGCTGTTAACAACTTTGTATTTCAACAAAAAAAAAAAGATTAGACATTCAAACATGCCGTTTGTTATAGGCCCTTCAGTGTATCTCTCATTTGACCAATTCATCTTTTAAGTCAAAAGAACCAAGCATACTCTTAACATGACAGTGTTGTGTACCGTGAGGGGAGGTTAATGAGGCCATTTGCTGCAGTGTGTTCCAACCAGCACTTGGTTATCAAGTCATTAGCCAAATAAACAGTGCTTAGGTAGTGTCTAGTGGTCTCACTCATAATTAGAACATAGTTGCACATGCGTCTCTACTGTGCGAGGTGGGTATCTTTAGTGGAGTGGACAGCACAAAAAGCAGGAGCTAGTGGTTAAGAGGCTACAGGCTGAACACAAAGGAGACCTACCTGTTCCTGGGGAGCAGCACACAAAACCCAGAGCGGGATGAAAAAAAAGAGCAAGACAACATGAATGGAGGGGATGAAAGAAAAGAAGAAACACATGAAAAAAGATAAGAATTTAAAAAAATGTAGGAAAGTAAGGAATCCAAAAGATATGAATAGATTCAGTGAGCAAGCCAAGGGGTGGTGGATATGAGCTCATCACCACCGACAATTACAACTTATCAATCATTAGCTTTGATGAGCGGTTTAAAAAGCTCATTATTCAATATAGGAATACAACGGCCATTCAGGTTAAAATGGGAAAAAATTAAAATTGTGTTTCACGTCATGAATCAGGAAAGTTAGAAGACTCACCATGGTCATGATCTGCTCAACAACAAGGGTGCCATACCTCGAGACATACTGCTTGCACTGCAATGAGGAAAACAGTTAATATAAAACATTTTTAGGACAATACATTATTTTTAAGACCAAAACTCCTGCAGTTTTGTGAGTCTTACCATTTCAGACAAGCCTGGCCCCAGCTTGTCACACTGGTTCTCAATATTCTCAATGAGAGAGTCTGTATACGAGGCGTTGGCCTTAGCTTCGGCTTGAGCGTCAGTCAGGAACTTGATGCAGTCTTGGCACACCTCATCGTCTTTCTATAAGAAACACAAGAATCAAAGCAAAATTAATACAAAGTAAAACATAATGTCCATGTGGATGAAGAGGAAAGTTATTTCATTACCTGTTTTGGAGTCTCCTGTTTGACCTCCTGTTTGTGACTCTCCTGAGGATAGAGGAGCCCGGGCACATTGAGGAGGAAAGGAGTCAGTGGCTGGGCAAGGTCGACCAGAGGGATGTCATTGGACATAAGCTGCTGCTGCTGGGCCTCAACCTTGGCCAGAGCTGCCTGCTGAGAGTTACACAGCCCCATGGCACCACACACTACACTGGGATCCTCCTAAAGACAGAAAAAATCATGTTAAAGTCAATAACTGGTACATTTTAATTGACATTTTATAGGGAAGTGCTATCTAGAACAAATTGTTCCTTGTTTGCTCCCATCGTGGTTAGAGCAGGTGAAAGCTGACACAAAGAAGCCTACACTAAATGGTCTCCCAGTCATGGGGTTTACACAATGACTCGTCTGTTCCCATTTAGACTTGACTCACTTCCCCATCAATAGCCCTCATTTAGCTCGCTGCACTTTTTCAGACTCCAAGGGGCAGATGGACCTTTTTAAGAGTCTTAGATGAAGATGAACAATAAACTGACAAACCAAACATGAGTAAGACCTCGGGTTAAACTTGGTTGTAGCTCATATTTATGTGCTGGGGATTTTTCTAAATTCAAACCTTGACTATCAGTTACTGGCAAAATTAAAAGGCTAATTTGTTGTTGCCTTAAACTAATATATTATTGTTTCAGCTAATCAAGGACACTCGACCAGTGAATCCATACTTAAAAGGGGGGGGGGGGCAGCCTATGGCTTGTTAATATGTTGACGGTGCTCACCAGTTCTCCAGTAATGATTCCCATGATGATGGGATAATAGTCATCCACCATCTCCTTGCACTCAGCAGTCAAAGCTTTATCAGGGATGAGCTGGCAAGCCTTCTCCAGGTACCCAAGGACCTCACTCTGCAATCACAGATACAACCAGACATCAGTCATTCAAATTAGTTAATATAAATCTAGGTATAGTCAAATAAAATCATCTCCTAATCATAATGATTTTTGGTTGCTAAATCTTACCTCAGTGGCATTGTCCTTCAGTAGCTGGTCCACCACCATCAACACCTCTTTACACAACTCACATGGCACAGTTTTCTGAAAATACACGCATGTGTAAAATAAATGTGTTTTTCTATCATGTTTCTAAGTGTACAGAACACAAATATAAAATACATGAAACTGTGAGAAAGGAGAGCATGTGTGTTCTGTGATACATTTCAATACAGAAAAAAAAATGAGTAAATTTAGAATTTCTAGAATAAACATAATGATGGCGCTTGTCACGTTCTTAGTCTCACCATCTGAGGCTGGTTCCACACGTTCTGCTTGCAGTGAGTCACAGCTCCACACAGAGACGCCGCCTTTACATTCTGACACCAGTAGGTGGGGCCACGAGCACACTGCTCAGTGCCCAGCAGAGGTGTTGCTGCAGCTGCAAAATGGACACAAAAAAATACTGATTTCACACACTTAGGAGAATTTTACCACAGAAATCAGAAGGCAGGACCCATGGCAAAACCATATTCAAGGATACCTTGTTACTGTTTTGAATATTTACATTATATCTGATACTAATACTAGATATCTTCTCATTTAGTCTAGTTTGACCTAATGCATTCAATTACCTCCTTAAGGACGTCCTGCAGCTTGTGCTTCCACCCAATATTAATCAATTTAAATACAAATAAGATTAAAAAGTCACCTAGACTGCAGATTATAATAAATGTGGTTGCTAAACATTGAGATTTCCACCCATTTGCATAGTGGTGATCACATGAAGAACTCAAGACTCAAAAGTTTCGCAACTTTACTGGAGGAAGTGTGTTTTAATCATTGGGACTGTGTGTCATGCTTAGTTTAAAAAAAAACAATAGGCGTTGTTTTTTCATTTATTATGAACTCAGAGCTGTGTCTGAACCAAGTAATGTTTATTAACTATTTGCAATTGGCATAGATGAGCCCAAACGTACAGAAACTGGCATAACTGGGGATGAATGTGATTTCTCATGCATGTCTTTCCAGTTTGGAAATTCTTCAGTATGACAATTAAAATTAACATGTCAGCCAACTATACGATAATTAAAGACAGATTCAATCCTCTCCTGTGACAGTTTGTTCCAGCCTCCCTAGGCCAATTGAAAATAGTTGAGACTTGTTGTTGTGCTCTGAGAGGATAGAACTCCCTCAAGCATTGTGGATAAATAGCCTGCTTAACGGTTTTATAACTGCCATCAAGGAAAAACACTTAATCCTAAGAGTTCAAATTGCTGTATAAAGTCTCATTAGCATGCCTCGAAATCGAGCATCATTTCCCACCAACCACCACAAACCAGATATAACCAGTTCACATAAAGCAGAACAAGAAGAGAGACCATGAGAGAAATGTATTAATTATGCATTAGAGTTCCACAAATGAGAAAGAAGTGGAACCACAAAAAAAAACATTTTAGTGAAGTGAAAAAGTGAAGTGAAAGCAACTTCTACTATGCAGCCCTGTTTCCTCAATCCCTTTATGAGTGTCTGACCTTTGGCGATAACATCTAAGAGGTGTCACAACAAAGCACAATGATAGACCTTCGGTCTCCGAGCCCTTTGAAACCCCCCCCTCTCTCTCTCTCTCTCTCAGCACCATTAGCAGTCACAGTACAGGCAGGCCACTCCCACCCTCCGACTGGAGTCACATGAGCAGTCAAACAAAATCACAAGCTGTTCCGGGAGAGACACACTGTACCAATGAGGACATTCCTGGATACTACAAGTTCCACACTGTAGTCAACCATTTACAGTCAACAGGGAAGTACATAGCAGAGAACAAACTGCTGTAGGTTCCTGTTGTCACCCGTTCGATAAATAATTCAAGTTTTAAGACCAAAAAAAGGCCGTGGCATAAATTGGCCTTTTATTAATTTAACTTTCTTTGACCTCGGCCCTGAAACAGAGATCATAAATTTACTGTAAGTGAATAAACTTAATCTGACACAATGTAGAGCAAAAAGCTGTGCAGATAGGACTCAGTTTACAATGATCAAAAACAACATGTGACGGCAAAACTATTAGTGCCTCACATCACCCCAACCACTTAGGATAAGTAGAGAGAGTTCACAACAGTCTTGGATAAATACGTTTTAGTCCTAATGCTTAAGACAGGGAATCTTCAGAGGTGTCTGCAGCAAACAGGAGCAAAGAATGTGGAAGAGCAGATCATAATAAGAACTGATATCACCGGTGGGCTTCAAGAAACAAAGATTCAGCTCTAACAAGAAGCAAACTAAATATATTGATCCTTTTGTCAATAAGCCAGCAACATGCCATATGGAAATAGCCTGATTGCATTACCCCATGTGTTTATTTCTCTCGGACTCTGATTTGGTGGAATAGGAAAGATAAGAGGCTGTGAGTGACTAAAACAAATTCAGGGTGGATAAGAGAAAGGGAACAAAATTGAAAACCCTGACATTTCAGTGAAAAGCTAAACTCAAGGTTGATGCCTGATCGGAGTTACTTAACTTCTTTGTAACCAAACGAAACCAAGGTCTCACTCAGCACAAGGCAGGCTGCACTTATCAGCCCCAAGTGAGTTTCTTAAAGTAAAGTTATTTTACACCGACTTAAATTATCATCCAAAACGAGCCCTAACGTACATGTTGTTAGCTAATGTCTTTGTGTACATGTCCCTTCCTGTCCTGACCCAGTGTTTAGCTAACCAACTGCTGCTAGCTGTCAGGCTAACGCTTCGATAACAACGTTGGCCGAGTCCGTTTCTAGCAAAAACGCTTATAAACAGACAAGACCAAAATCCGATATTCACCAAACAGTCAAAATTAAATAATACAGCACACATTCTGTACACAATTATTTTCAAGAGGACAAAACGCCCCGACTTGTGTGGATAAAAACATGCGCAGTACGAGCCAGTGTTAGCAGTTGGAGTTAGCATTTAGCGTTTCCGCGTTGTGGTGTTGACCAAACGCACTTTAGTTACACAACCTCGGAGTCTTTGTTAGGAGCTGACAGCTGTCGCACAACATTCACAATAACACCGTTCCCGTCGCCGCGGCTCGGACATTACCTGTGCACACGAAGAGCAGCGTTAGGAGCAGCATGACTGCGCTGTTTTCAGGTTGTTTCTGTTCCTCCGCTGGGTGAAGACGACCGGGGGAGATCACTGCAATGCAGGCGGCGGAGCTGCGTGGAGCCTTTATGTCGACTCACAGTCAGCTGACTACTCAGCCGCACACGTGACTGTGTGAGCTCATCCGTCGCCGTCAAACACCCCGAGACTCTTTCCAAACTTAAATCGGTGTTTTTTAAAACTCAGCTGAATCACATAATCCGACCTGGATTCAGGAGGTTTGATTCAGATGAGGAATGGATCGTGCGTGTGGAGAGAAAACCGTGGGTTCATTATTCCACAGCTTCGGGTTTCTTTTTTTTTTTTAAATATTTTTATTAGGAGGTAAGGCACAGTAGAACAGGAATCAATGTCAAATTACCATTGAGTATCACATAATCTCTGTACGACAATTAACAATATATAGAGATATTGTCACCAAAAAAAAACACTGGGCATCTCGATGGGTTAATAGTAAGATATACAGTCTACCTCCTAGGATGTTTTTCTTAATTTATGGACCACATGAACGTGGTCCTGCGAACAATACATTACACAATTCAATGAAAATAATAATAATAATGATAAATAAATAACTGAAAATTCTATTAAGTAACAATTAAGTATTAAAGGTGCACAGAGCTTCGTGTTTCTTCACTGAACACTGGGATTTTTACTTTGCATAACAATGGTGGCTGTTTGTCTTATTGTTCCTTATATCAGCTTTTCTCAGTATCTAAAAAAAATAATAAATATCGTATAAAAGATATGAAGATTAATTGCTAATTTCTACAGATTAGACAAAATAACTCTTTAAATGGTCTGGAATTGTATGATATGGACATTATTGTATGTTTTGACCATAGATGGTATAGAAATAACGATATACATACAGTCTCTGCATGATATGTGGACAAGCACAAGTAAACAACATCAATGCCATTTCAGCCAAGGAGGACCTTGAATAACACCGTTAACCCTGACCTCTTATAACAGGGATTTTTACTGTGATCAGGTGAGTGCAACTGACCCGCATTTGGCAGCATCATGGCCTTTTCTTACAGAACTTTGTCAGATAACAGTGATCAATGCTTTATGGTATCAGGCAGGTGAGTTTTCTATCTTAAGTTTGACAAACAGCACACATTCAATTTGTTCCAGAAATAAACCACAGCCAAGACTGAAAGTGTTACCTTTCCCATGACTGAACATCACAACGTCTAAACTGTTTTCACAAGAAGTCATGAAAAACTCATAAGTACAAGTGAAAAAAAAAAGTTATTTATTATAACACAACGTCCAAATGCTGGTAATCAATTGTGGAAAAGATAAAAGATGGAAGCATCACACAGTGTGTCTTCTGGAGACGAGCAGTGAAAACCTGAAAAACAAAGGGAACAACCGTCACATGGGGTCTCAGGATACAGCAGAGTCAGCACAGTATGAGCTCAATAAACAGAAGGTCAAGGATGCAAACTACATTGACACATTTCATGAAGTCAGAGCTGACAAGAACGATACTAATATCCACGTGTTTGTGACAAAAATGTGCACTGATCATGCCATTTAAAAACTGAAAAATAAACTTGTCACTGCTCTCTGGTGGACAAACTCTACAATGTGTCAATGTCAATTCAAAATGTGTGACAAACGCCAACATATTGGTCTGTCTCCATCACATGCACAACTAAAACATACAAATTGTCACTAACCAAATGTGTATTTCCAACACTGGTGGTGCAGCAAGTCTAAACTATGTAAACGCTTGTATTTTTAGACAATTATTCACCTGTGTTAACCACAAGGAGGCCAGCACCTTTAAATCGTACACTGTTACATATGTTATTGACCTTTAAGGGCTACTTATATAAGTAATACAGAATGTGTTATACAAGCACTGCACTTATTGCTCCCTATAGGTTCCTCTGAGCAGTGACCCGATTTACACCCTTCATACCTTTTAGGTTCAAGCTGACTTTGACATAACAGGGCAGTGTTTGTATTTATTATAATCTAACTGCCAGTCTAATTCAACCAATATCAATATAGATCCATACTTTTGAAGGGGTGTTATTAAGCTTAACTCTTAACTTTGAAGAGTAATTTACTTGTCATTTTACAACACTGGAATAGGTTTTATAGTTTTGGGACATCACTTCTGGTAACAGCATTTTTAATCAACAGCTTAATCGATACTACTCAACAATTTGGCTTAGACTTATCCACAAACTTTTAGTTGATAAAAAACGCAGTTAATACAGCTGTTCATTTACAGCCTCAGTTTTGAGGGAGACCTCTGCTGCCTAATATCTTCCATTATGGATCCATAAAGCTTCCCAAAAATATGATATTGCATAAAAACAGTGCTTGTAGGGTTTAAGGGCCTTGTTATGAATTTCTTCTCATTAACCTGAGGTGTATCAGTCATGAACTGGTTAGTCGACTGACAGGAAATATAAAATATATCTATGGACAGAAAAATCGGGAAATTACACAGCAGCAGAAATGCAATGACACTTGTTGATCTTATTGGTTTCCAACAATCCTGAGGATTTGGAGACGTGTGCACACATGTGGATGAGAGCATCACTCCTGCTCATACACCGGCTGAGGGGTTCATTCATCAGATGCATGGTGCTGCTGCACTTCATCCACACCCGTCCCTCCTTCCTTACATTCAGTCACTGTTGGGGGCCACAGCAGCTGCTGCCTGGAGCCTGGTCGTCCTTCTTCAGCATGGTGGGCCTCACCACGTCCACATCCCGCTGCAGGTGATTCAGGACGCCCGGGAGGACGTCGGGGGCCGCGTAGAAGTCGAGCAGAAAGTAAGATCCCCGGCTGTGCCTCTCGTTGTGCTTGGTGATCTTGTAGGGCAGCAGTCTCTCTCCCAGGTTCTCCAGGCTCCTCACCACCGCGCCCCGCTCCATCAGACTCTCCACGGTCCGCCGCAGAGCCGCCGCCGTCTCCGGCCGCTGCATCGCCTTCAGGATCAGGGCGAGCTCGTAGCGAGGCATGGCTCCGGAGGAGAAGTCCCTCAAATCACAAGTGTTTAACTCTGCCGGCTCTGGAGATCTGTCATCGCCTTGTTATTGCTCTCAGAAGACGACCATGTTGCGACATGAGGGACGACGAAGGTCTTTGGTGATGACGTATAAACCATGCGCCGCACGTCAGCAACTCGCGACCACAACACCGGCTCTCCTCTGCTTCTTCTCTGGTGGAAGTGACCTAAGCCTGCTGTCGCACCACCGCCTCCTGCTGGTGTGAAGAAGGAAGGGGAAGCCATTCTTATATTTTAGATCCTGTGTCTCTTCCCTAGTTCATTAGAAGATGAAGTATGCTCCCTGATGTTTCTCCTCACACATTTTCTGATGTAATATTTTCCTTTTTTGCTTTTTAATCCTGATATTATTTCCCTGCTTTATTCATTATATTTGTTAGACCCAATCTTTGCATCCCTTCACTGGTTGCCAGTTAAATCCCTGCACAGATTTTGACTCTGCTGCCCATCAGATTAGGTATTTAGTTTAAGAAGGCATAGAGGTAATGATGTAGCGAGTCCAATTTATCTTTAGCCTCAGCCTTACTTCTATTTATAAGTTACCATGCATTTTGTGAAGCATACCTAACTTATTTAGATTGAATAAACTATACTACTGTGGTTTCTGGTCTTTTGGGGTTGTAACCTCAATATACAAAATACACTTATTACATTTCAGACTCTCATATATATCATTCTACAAGTTCTTAATATATAAATAAAACCAATTGTAAAAAATTTAAGAAACAGTGTCTGTCTTGTGTTGCTGTGTTGTGTTGTTGTGAACAGTAGCACACTAAACCATTCACACTGATGTGTTTAACTCCAACACTGTTAATTGATCAGAGCCATGAATCCTGTATCTATATTCAGAAAGACATACACAGGTAGATGTTACCTTACTTGTTATATTTATTTACAAAATTAAACATATATACATCATTAAAATATTTTGGACAAAACATTATCTTCACATCCCTCTCTTCTTTGTACAATGATTGTCTGCTGGTTCGAGAGTTTGTCTTTCTTTTAGAGTAGTGATTTAATAAACCGACACGTGTAAAACTTCATTTGTTCCCATTAAAGTAGAGGTCTCACTCTGACTCGTTTTCCTGAAGCCACTGCACAGAGATAAAGTCCACTGCAGAGCTTACCATTACAAACCGTAACATTCTTATCGATCGAGGTTCGTGTTTATTCTTGATCATTTACATTTAATTTCCTTATCGGTCGACTGTCTGTTAAATGAACACATTCACACCTCTACAGAAACTGTGCGATGTCCCTCAGGGGAGTGAACCCTCTCAAGTCTGGAGGAGTGTGTCCACGTCATCATTATGCACCGGCGCTGCGCCCACTTCCTTCCTTCCTTCCAGAAGGAGCGTGGTAAAGATGGCGGAGAAGAGTTCTGTGCCGAGTGATCTCTACAAGTGCGTTTATTCATTTCTGCGAGAGAACAAGTTCGCCAAGGCGGCGCAGCAGTTCCTGAAGCAGACTCAAGTGGTAAGCGGCCCTCGGTGTGCGGCTCGCAGACGCGTGCGCAGGCCGGCTCCTCCGCAGTGGCGAGGAGGAGAAGTAGTCCGGGCATGTCGCACATGGAGGCTGCAGACACAGACCGAGCCTCCACGTGGGGGTCTCACCTGCACATGGGGGCTCTCACCTGCACGTTGTTGTCTATCATCGGCTGATCAATGTTCCAGATGATCAATAATGGAGATCGATGTGTTCTGCTCGGCAGGAAAGACACACGGTACAAAGTGTCCTAGTTAAATTCTTCACGTGTTTCTCTCTCCGCAGACCCCACAAGACGAAAATGAAGAAAACCTCCTCAACATCTACGACTTCTGGGTGAAGTGAGTGGATGTTTTTCCCCTTTCGACGTTTTTTCTTTGTTTTCTTGAGGTTCTTCAAACGATATTAACGATCATCCCAAAATGACAAGACTATTGCAACCAGAACATGTCCAAGGAAACACACACACGCCATTTTGCCAAACCGATTTCAAATGACAAAAAATTTGATTTGTGAAAATGGGCTCATCAAATAATATTTGATAGATTGATTACTCCAGAATACGTACATTTGAACCACTTTTGAATTTCCAGCAAAGTTGTAATAGTTTTTTAGCATATTTAGGCCCTCAAAAAGCCAATTAATATGCCTGAAAAATAATTATAAATTCAATAGGGCCTTCTCGGGCCCTTACTAGATACAATAATCCATAAGTCCAACTACAGGGATATTTGCCAATGTTGCAGAAGCAAAGAGGCAAGGCAAAAAATAGACCTCAGTAAAGTAGTGTGTAACATTTTGTCGATGGGTAGGGAAATATACAAATATGAATGGAATAGAAAAGACTTGTACAGTGTAAACAATAAATACAGTGTTAGGATAAGTAAGATAAGATGGACCACATCTGGAGGGGGAGGTCTTTAGTATAGGTAGACTATGAACATGTTTTTCCATCTTTGTGTTCTGCCTTAAATTTCTGATCCACTGGCTGGTTGTCGGAGGGGTCACATTTTTCCTTTTTAAGCAAGATTTGGCATCGGGCTAACGAAGAGGAGAATGCAATGACCCAAACCAAAAATACCATGAGTTGAAGAAGGTGTTTTGCAAGACCACAGCTGAGGATAGACCGTCACTGGATCTGTTTACACTTGTCACAAATAGCACTTAGATTTGGAGATGCTTGTGCGGGTTTAGCTTGTGGTAGTGTTGGCCACGATGCACTTTGAACTGAATTAAGTAATCGTTTGAGCATTTAGATGAGTGAACCCTGGACAGAGTGATGTCCCATTCGTCTGATAGTCATGATGTAATGACATGTTGACACAGAGGAATGACAGCTTCCCAATGCTTAAGTTTAGAGTTTACATATAGTTGCAATGTCGATTTAACCAGGAAATAGGACCACGCTAGTATCAGAAGACACTGAATCCACAAACATTAAAATGTGTAATTGAGTCTTGGGCTAAGTGCGTTTACATTTATGAAAAGAAATATATCCCTTCATCTGATTACAATATATTTTAATATTTAATTTAACATGGACAAAAGTTTAAAAACTAGCAGTTTGACTGACTTAATATATATTACAATGCTGTATTTTCACCATTAAAACAAGTCAGACCTTTACCACAGCTACTGTCCCAGGTCCTATGTGTTAATAGCAGGTCATGTACAAAACTAAAGTACAACTATAAGTATTTTACACTTGACAAGTGAATACAATACCAGGACTTTACTTTCCTTGTATGGATGTATTGATTGCTATCATTGTTGTGTCGCCTGGCTCAGGTTAAACCAATTAAAAAAATTAAATTGCAGTTTTATCTAGGTGAAACTAAGTCTTTGATTTCCCTTCCTAGGTCTCCTGAATCCAAGAAAAGAAAAGCGCCTCCTACCAAGGCTGAAGCTGGCAACGGTCCATCGGCCAAGAAAGCAAAGCCGAGTACAGAGGCCTCCAGCAGCGAAGAGTCGAGCAGCGAGGATGAAGCAGCTGCTGCCAAACCTAAGGCAGCCGCTGCAAAACCAGCCGCTGCAGGTAATATAAAGGCTGGTTGATTCTATGTGAACTGTGCCATTTAGAAATCTTCTGATCAGATTCCATTTTGTGTTTGTTTCAGCTGCTAAGGTGATCCCTGCTAAAGCAGCAGCAGCTACTAAAGCTGCATCCAGCAGCAGTGAAGACTCCAGTGACTCTGAGGAGGAGAAGGCTCCTGTAAAGGTTGGAGGAAACCTCTATATTAAAGATGCAATCTACATCCTGCTGTTGCAGCAATATTTAACCTATTGAGGTCGATGCTTGTTTTAAATAATGTTTGTGCTTGTAGGCTCCTGTGAAGCAGGTTGCTGCTGCTCCTGTAAAGAAGGTTGCTGCTGCTGCTACTGCTGCAGGTAGCACAAGGAAGAAAGACAGCAGCTCAAGCAGTGAAGAGTCAGACTCTGAGGAGGAGCAGCCGGCTAAAGCCCCTGCACCAAGTGAGTTTATTGCCACTGCCATTAATTCTCTGCAATGCAACTTTAATTGGAGCCCAAATAAAGCTGATGAAAATGTTTGATCTAATTTGCCTCATTTAACTCTGAAAAATAGAACCCAAGCCGGGTGCAGCCACAACATCCAAACCTGCTGCTCCTGCTAAAGTTGCAGGTCAGAAAAAACCGGAGAGCAGCAGTGAAGAAAGTTCCTCAGATTCTGAAGACGAGAAACCGGCTAAGGTATCCCAAAGAATCTGGTCATATCTTAATATTATTTCATTGTGTTGATTGTCTTTTTCCAGACACGGTGCTCTAACAAATACTAGTTGATGTTGTTGGTTTTGGTGGACACAGCAGACTTTAACTGCTTACGTCATGTGTCCTGATAGGCTCCAGTCAAACCCATCCCAGTAAAAGCTGCTGCTGCAGCGGAATCAAGCAGTGAAGACTCTTCATCTGAGGACGAGGCTCCTCCCAGTAAAAAACCCAAAGCAGGTGTGTTTTCATTTACCTGTTTAGTTATTAAGGCACAATCTAACAATGGCTTACTAGTAAAGATCTGTGACAATGTATTTATTATGTAGGTTAGTGCCATATTTGTTCTTTTCTTGAAAATGGTCCAGGCATCCTTTCTTTCTTTTGTTTATTTTGTTTAGCTGTTCAGTCCCAAAATGAGATGGATAATTAAGCCCCCACCCCCCCACAAATACAGCCCATTCCTCCCAAGCTTGTTTTGTTCCTGAAGTGCCTTTGCTGTCCACCATGTGTCTTGAGACAAATTTCATGAACTTATCACCTTGTCCAAACTGAAATAAGTGATAATATTAGTGTTCTGAGGCCCTGTCTTATGTCATGGTGCTGATGGACTTCCTCTGCCCTTTTAGGAGCGTACAGTGCCGTACCACCACCTGCAACAGTCCAGAAAGCCCCGGCCACGCCAGCAGCCAGCAAGGCCAAGGAGAGCGACTCCTCAGACAGCAGTGATGACAGCAGTGACGAGGAAGAAAAGAAGAAAGTGGCTGGTAAGAGGAGACCTCTTTCTACAGCATGAACTGTCAGTGTTTTTAATTCGTGTCTAACCGCAACGCCATCCTCACAGCGAAACCTGCCGCTGTAAAGAGCCCTGCGGTCAAACCTGCTGCAGCCAAACCTGCTGCAAAGAAGCAGGAATCCAGCTCTGAGAGCTCAGGTAATGATTGGGATTTGAGATGGTCGCTTTTTACTTCTCACTGACCTAATGACGATGCGCAATAAACATTTTCATTCATGCCAATGGTCTTTCTAGATTCAAGCTCGGATGAAGAGGCAAAGAAGACTCCAGCCAAAGCAGCCCCAGCCAAGGCGGCCCCAGCCAAAGCGGCCCCAGCCAAGGCTGCAGCTGCTAAGAAGCAGGATTCAGACTCTGACTCATCAAGTTCAGAGGATGAAGAGGAGGCAAAAAAACCTGCAGCAAAAGTGACCCCGGCTAAGGCTACTGCAGCCAAAGCTACACCGGCCAAGGCTACTCCGGCTAAGGCTACACCTGCTAAAGACTCCTCCTCAGAAGATTCCAGTTCAGAGGAGGAGGAGACAGCTGCCAAGAAGCCCACAGCTACACCGGCTAAAGCTACACCGGCCAAGGCTACACCTGCTAAAGAATCCTCCTCAGAAGAGTCCAGTTCAGACGAGGAGGAGACGGCAGCAAAGAAGCCCACAGCTACACCGGCTAAAGCTACACCGGCCAAGGCTACACCGGCCAAGGCTACACCTGCTAAAGAATCCTCCTCAGAAGAGTCCAGTTCAGACGAGGAGGAGACGGCAGCAAAGAAGCCCACAGCTACACCGGCTAAAGCTACACCGGCCAAGGCTACACCGGCTAAAGCTACACCGGCCAAGGCTACACCTGCTAAAGAATCCTCCTCAGAAGAGTCCAGTTCAGACGAGGAGGAGACGGCAGCAAAGAAGCCCACAGCTACACCGGCCAAGGCTACACCGGCTAAAGCTACACCGGCCAAGGCTACACCTGCTAAAGAATCCTCCTCAGAAGAGTCCAGTTCAGACGAGGAGGACACGGCAGCGAAGAAGCCCACAGCTACACCGGCTAAAGCTACACCGGCTAAAGCTACACCGGCTAAAGCTACACCGGCTAAAGCTACACCGGCCAAGGCTACACCTGCTAAAGAATCCTCCTCAGAAGAGTCCAGTTCAGACGAGGAGGAGACGGCAGCAAAGAAGCCCACAGCTACACCGGCCAAGGCTACACCGGCCAAGGCTACACCGGCTAAAGCTACACCGGCCAAGGCTACACCTGCTAAAGAATCCTCCTCAGAAGAGTCCAGCTCAGACGAGGAGGAGACGGCAGCAAAGAAGCCCACAGCTACACCGGCTAAAGCTACACCGGCCAAGGCTACACCGGCTAAAGCTACACCGGCCAAGGCTACACCTGCTAAAGAATCCTCCTCAGAAGAGTCCAGTTCAGACGAGGACGACACGGCAGCGAAGAAGCCCACAGCTACACCGGCTAAAGCTACACCAGCCAAGGTTACACCGGCCAAAGCTACACCGGCTAAGGCTACTCCTGCTAAAGAATCCTCCTCAGAAGAGTCCAGTTCGGACGAGGAAGAACCAGCAAAAACCAAGCCAGTAGCGGTAACTAAACCTGCTACCCCAACGGCAAAGCCTGCCACTCCTGCAGCAAAGCCTGCAGCAGAGAGTAGCTCAGACTCTGACAGCTCAGACTCTGAGAATGAGGCCTCAAAACCTGCAGTCAAGAAGCCAGCTCCAGCTAAAGCAGTGGCTAAGAAACCTGCCGCTGCTGCAAAGGCCACCGCAGACTCCAGTGATGACAGCTCCAGTGATGAGGAGGAACCCAAGAAGGCGGCACCACCGACACCCAAACCTGCAGCCACAAAGGCAGCAGCTGCTCCACCAAAGAAGACTGAGGAGAGCAGCTCAGACAGCTCTGACTCTGAGGCAGAGACCAAGTCCACCCCTGCTAAACCTGTAGTCACAAACGGTAAGGCGGCAACACCCAAGACCCCAACAAAGACACCAACAAAGCCAGAAGAGTCTTCATCCAGTGAAAGCAGCTCCGAGGAGGAGGAAGAGGCCAGTAAAGGTACTACAGTAAAGAAACCTGTGACGCCCGCCGCAACGCCAAAGACAACTCCAGCAGCTAAACCTAAAGAGAGCAGCTCCTCAGAAAGTTCATCAGATGAGGAGGAAGCACCACAGAAAGCTGCCACAGCGCCCACCACCCCCACAACAAACGGTACGTCTCCGTTTCACTGGTCTTCTGTGTAATGTCATGCGTCTAGGCGTTTTGGAACTTTTGTAGTTTTTACTGGTTCCTCTGATTAATGCAGGTACCAATGGAAAGAGAAATAGAGATGAATCAGAAAGTGAAGACGAAGAGACGGCGGTCACACCAAAAAACAAAAAGGCATCAACCACACCTCAGACTTTCCCTAAAGCCAATAAGAAGGTAAGAGCTGAGCAGGATGGGCACTCTGTAAAACACATACAGCTGATGGTGACTGGATAAAAGTGATGGACTAAATTTGATAAATTTGTCTTTCAGTCTTCCAACGTACCTTTCCGTAGAATAATGGAGGAAAAAGTTGAAGTGGATCCCCGTCTTGCAGATAACTCCTTTGATGCAAAGGTGAGTTCAGTTATCTATCTCATCAGCATTTTGATTGGTTGCTGAGATCACCAAACAATTAACCATTACGCTCATTTGTCTTTATTCCAGTCTGGATCCAGAGGTGACTGGGGCGAAAAAGCGAACGATGTCCTCAGGTTCACTAAAGGCAAGTCATTCCGCCACGAAAAGACAAAGAAGAAGAGGGGAAGCTACCGCGGTGGAGCCATCTCCCAGACTGTCAACTCCATTAAGTTTGACAGTGATTGAGCACCTTCTCTTCCTGGTTCCTGATGCGATCAAGACTTTGGACTGCCTGCTCCCTTCCCCTGTATCAAGTCCCTCTGTCCTCAGCAGATCAGCGATGGAGGAATGTGAACCTGTAGAGCCGAGCTGGCACTTCAATTCAGTTTGCTGCTCTAAGATTGTAATTGAGACAGTTAGTTTGGTCTGAGGCAGCAGGAGACGTGTGGACCCAGCTGTGCTGCAGACTGTACTGGTTGACATCTACGTGACATTACACTTATAGCCACTAGGTGGCTGCAGGCCCCCTCCCCTGTTAATGGTAAAAAGCCAATGTGAGTGTTTGGCCCTTCTTTTGTTTTGATTTTGTTAACCTGTATTATTCTCAAATAACAAATGTCCTGTCACTTTGTTTCTTTCTGTGTCGGAATTGCAGCCTGCCATCCCAGCAGGTTCTTCATCCTGTGATATTGATTTTTAATGGATCAAATGGTTGTTCCTTTTTCGTGTTGCTACATTTAAATGGGGCGAGGGTGTATTCTTGGGTTTTTTCTCTTAACATTGCATGAAATCATTTAGCGAGTAAAAATGAGTTTTATACTGTATTTATTACGTTTTATTCCAATTGGACCATTAGGACCTCAGACGTTTCTTTCATGCTGTTTTCAAGCCATTTTGCTTTGAGGAGGTTTCTTGTGATGTTAGGATGCCCCTGTCTACCCCTCATTCTGTTCATCAGTGGTATGGATTTAATGGATTGTTACAAACTTAACAGAGCCATAATTGTTTCAATGATTTTCATTTACTCTATGAACTTGTTTTTTTTATTACCTGTTGTAGCTGTGATTAAAGACCTAACAGATTAAATGTTGGTGTGACTGGAATCATTCCATTTATCCGGTGAGCGTATATTCAGTTGGAACAGAAAATAACCTTGAATACCTCACCACTAGGTGGCAATGCAGCACGTGAAGTGTCACTGCCTTGGTGTCGTGGGGCAGTTTAGAAGGATACAAACCTGAAGGTAACTGCACAAATAGTCTTCAACATGAAACAGGTTTTAAAAGTGTTGGCCAAACAAAACAGGAAAATGTTACATTGTTACAAAAAAGTCTGCTTGAGATATAAAGCAATAGAAATCTTATAAACTTACAGTTAAAAAAATCCCCCCCCTTAACTTTGTGTTGAGATACACATACCAGGTTTATCTGCTGTCAAACAAAAATGTTTTGCCATTTCAATGCGACGTAAGTTGTTGCTGACGTTTCTCTTCTGCAGTGTCTCCTTGCTCTTCTTAAACCAGCTGTGTTTTGTGGCAGGTGGTGAAGAGTTGGAGGTCGGTTGTGAGGGGTCTCAACAAAGTGGGATGTCCGAGGTGTCCGTATATGAAATTGTTTCTTTAGGAAGTGAAGTTGTACTTTATCAGTTCAAAAAGTATCAATTTGATACAAAATGCTACAAATCCAAATGTTGAACTTGAACATCAAGAGTTCTCTGTTCACTTCAATCACTTGATTGACACACATAAGTTTATACTTCTATCTCAGTGAGGACACTCATTGGGACAACGTGTTCCCGAACCCCTTACCTTTACCATCCAAACCAAATGCCTGAGTTCCAACCCTAAAACCAAGTCTTAGCCCCCAAACAGTCCATTAAAAGGTGGGTCAGAAAGGGAGGAGTGGCCAAAATGTGCTCACTCACTAGGTTGTAGGCTCTACAGTGGTCCTCACAAAGATATCTGTACAAGAGCGCGCGCACACACACACCCTTCCATTCCAGTTTATTCAGAATGAATTAATCTATATATATTTATCTATAATCTATAAGTGGGAGAATTGTTTGTTAGCGGGACCAATGGCGGACCAAGTAACGTTCAGAGCAGTTTAAATTAAGGGGGTTGAGCCGAAATATTTTTTTCACTTTGTCTAACATTTGAGAAGAGGAGTTTTTTTCTCATTTTTGTGAATTTCTTAAGAATTAATGCAGATATTTATTCACAAAAGGCCGATCTTATTAAGAGTCTGATATTTATGAGTGTGTGTACTTGGTGCAGCTTGATTGAATTGAAGGGGCCTGTTGGGCCATGGCGGAGGTTCTCTCTACTGAGTGCTTCAAATTTGTCATCAGCTTAACGCTTCACTCAAATGTAAACTCAGTTCATTTCACTGCTCTGAAGATGACACTCCGCTGGTTCTCACCGAAACCTGCCGACCAGGTTTGCTTTAGAGACCCTGGATTGTATATTTTCTTAAACAACAAAAGACATAACGGATTGAAATGACTTGAACAAAATAAAGGTGTTTCTTCACAGTGACAGCAATGCAAGCTCCATGCCTGGTAAAGCAAACTAAACGTCCCCTGAAACTCCCTCTCAACAGGCCCGGGTGAACACCATTTACTATCAATGTACATACATAAGTTAATTATTCTAGTACAAGCTCACCATACATGACAGACTGCACATGACACATGGTTCAATGAAGCATACACTCTGCATTCGGTATGAGGGGAATCTGTAATACCTATGCACACCTTATAAAACAGCATGTGCACTGTTCACAACAGTTACACACTGAGGATATGTTGTGTATGTTTCTAAGCTTACACATAAAGATGTGCTGACTTAGGGGGGGTGACTGGGGGTCTGCAGTCACGCTAAATATAGTTTCCCTCCCAGGTCTGAGAACACTTAACCAAGGAGCGTTGCTGCAGAGGAGTCCGACAGAGCGTGCAGCTCGGGGTGTAGAGCTGCTGAGAGGGGGGGGAGGGGGTAGAGAGACTCTAGAGCTGTTACTGGGCAATTTTACACTGCTCACATTTGGAGACTGTGCTGCTTGGTGTCATGTCTACAAAGATACACTGGGCCACGTGAGCCTTCATTTAGCTTTTGAATGCAGAGTTACCAAGCAACTATGTGGTGTTTTCAGTGCTGCTTTTCTGATTGAATGCTCAAACTGATAATTAAAAATCCAAGAAAGCAATTTCTTTGAAAGTTGGTGGAACGGTGGGACAAGAAAGAAACCATTACATGTTGCTATGGATATCGACAAAGGTGGGGGATACAGGAATTTTATTTTCAATCACTTTCTTTAACATTGTTTGACATTTTCACTGATTTCGCTGGAAATAATTACTCTTGACAATTAAAATTCAGTCACATTTAGTGGACTGATTGGAAGTACAAGCTCAAAGTGCCATCCTAGTTCATAAAAGTTTATTGGATAGCTCAATCACTGATGCAGTAAATTACTATTTATTCGAGGTTATCTTTTCTTATAAATCAGCATTAGAAATATTACAAAGATTCCATTCTGATTCTGTCTGCACGCCGGCTGCTTTTCTGTTTCCCAGGCTTATTAAATATGTAACAAAATCATTTGGGTGTTGGGCTGACACCAACTCCAGCTGACGGCATCCCTCAACATGTTCTGTCATAGTATTGATCAGTTGATTAACAATTAAACAGATCAATGGTCCATGAGAGGCCCTTGCATCTCTAGTTAGTACTACACACCTGTGAATGGGTAAAGCTGGGTAATGGAATTAACTTGTTGCAAACAACCATATCTAAACAACTCTACATCTCCACATCAGGTGATTCTGAATCTGCATGAATGATATTAGGTTTAAACAATGTTCCACCTTGTTTTGCTCTTCAGCTAATGAATCGTTTAAAACCAGATGGATTACTTAAAAAGTGAATTTTCACAAAACTGAAGTAGTTTTCCTTGCTCAGGAAAAGTACTCATGCAAGTATTGCAGTTGTTACGACAGTGAGGATAAAGGATGCTTTTATGTTAAGTGTGACCGTGGAGCCAGGTTTACATTGAGATGTAGAAGGAACATGGGTGAAGAACAGCGATGAATCTCCTCAACCTAATCTCCTGTTGAGCAGTCCTGAGTACCACTTCCTGTATGTCAGTTGCAATGTGAGCAAGCAAGAGAGGGAGCAGCTTGTTTCAGGCCACTGCAGCACAGTGTGTGTGTGTGTGTGTGTGTGTGTGTGTGTGTGTGTGTGTGTGTGTGTGTGTGTGTGTGTGTGTGTGTGTGTGTGTGTGTGTGTGTGTGTGTGTGTGTGTGTGTGTGTGTGTGTGTGTGTGTGTGTGTGTGTGTGTGTGTGTGTGTGTGTGTGTGTGTGTGTGTGTGTGTGTGTGTGTGTGTGTGTGTGAGGGGCTGCAGGACAATCTTTTAATGGGCAGCAGAGGCTGAGGCCTGCCCATCCTGTCCATTTCAATTAAACAAAACTGCTGACTACTCTTGCACACTAACGCACATTCCTCTTTTACTGGTACGCACTCAAACCCATTGTACACAACCAGCAGTGCATTTTTGACTTAAAAATGTCTCAAGCCATTTCATTACATTACAAATGACTTCATGGTGTCCCAGTTTTGCTAATCCTCCACTCTCCTCTCCACACAGAGGGGGAAATGAGAACGGGGCAGAACAATCCAACTTTGAAGTGAAGCCGAGCAGTCGTTTAGAAATAAAGCTTAATCCGCTTTACTTTATTTAAACATCTTTAATAGAGCATTTCTTTAAACATCCATCTTATAAAGTGTTTAGGTGAGAAACAATAATTTGAAGAATACCCACTTTGAACAGGACATTGTAAAACAGAGACAAGCATCTTTGATCATTCATGGGACAAAAAGTAAAGCTGCAGTTGGAGCTATCAAGCTGATTGAAGAGGTGCTAACCAGATTACAGACTTCTGCTCTGCGTCCCACCAAAGAAATAATTAAGAGTCTGTTGTCAGAGTAGAACAGACGTACTGCATCGTTTAAACAGCTGAAGGTCAAATAAGATTGATTCCACTCCTTCCCTTCCCTTTTGCAGTAACACAAGTTTAATATGGATATCAAAGTGCTGTTATTAGCGTCACACAGAAAATTGTGAATATAACTTCTAGAATATGGCAAAAATACACATACAAAGTTTGTGTGTATATTTTATATGCAGATATTTATTCACAAAAGGCCGATCTTATTAAGAGTCTGATATTTATGAGTGTGTGTACTTGGTGCAGCTTGATTGAATTGAAGGGGCCTGTTGGGCCATGGCGGAGGTTCTCTCTACTGAGTGCTTCAAATTTGTCATCAGATTTGTCATCAGCTTAACGCTTCACTCAAAATATACAAATACCCATGATGCCTTGGACAGGCACACCAGAGAGGCCTCTCAGGACACACGGATCTGTGTCAGCATGCTTCAGTCACTGTATTGATGGCATGCGCTAATGATTAATGATGCCCCCAGAGCGGCCGTCCTATGAGTTTATTGCAATAATTGTTTTTTGTTGTTATTCTCAAGACCTGTGGAAGAAGAATGAGTTTGATGCTTTTCTTCCTATGTCTTGGGTATGGCGAAGTCCCAGGCAGTGTCCTGGGCACACTTGCACATGGCCCGCACCAGCCGAGTGAAGCCCATGTCCTTGGGTTTCTCCAGCCCACGCATCAGCCGCTGCTTCATAATGGCTATGAACTCCTTATTACTGAGCTCTCCGTTCCCTGAGGAGGACAGACGGGTCGGGGAGCAGAAGGAGAAAAGGAAAGTGATGGACACACGGGGTGAGATGAGGAAATTATAGAGGTAGAGCAGGTTCCAAGGGGAGATGACTTCCATTTATTGACGATTTCCATCTGTCAGTGGGGAGGTTATTTTCTTCCCATAAATATTTGCAGTGAGAGCGATATGATGAAGCTGTCAGCTACTTACCATCACAGTCGAACAGAGCGAACACCACGTCGCACACATGGTCCGACAGCTCCACCTTGGCCACGGTGCGGGCCACCTGCTTCATGGTAACTAGGAGACACAGGAAGACAAACAGAGTAACTCTTTTGCACTAATAAAATTCTGATTCGGCAATGTCGTCTGAAAAAAAAAACACCATACATGTCACACAAAGACAAAGTATGTGCTTTTACTGGGGATATATCTACATGTCGACAAAGTTAGAAGCTCATCCATGCTTTGGTCAGCTGGTGTCGGCCACTTGAGTGAGACATGGGCTGTGTCCGAAATCACTCAAACCCATGTTCACATACTGCATAGTGAGTTCACCATTTTGTAATGGTGCCTTAATATTTTTTTATACCCTTTATTGTGCCTTCATTGTTTCCCACCATGCATCGTGAAAAGTAGTATACAACCAATGGTCACTAGCCGAGTAATATATACCAGTTCTGTGGGAAACAAGTTTATTTCTATATTTTAAGATTGTCATTCAACATGTTTTTAACCCAAAAGTAATACTAAGTGTAAAATAAACATTTAAAATTTAATGTGTTAATTTTCAATGGCCAACGTTGCTTTTCTTTTCCCGATGAGCTCACCATATAGTCCTCAATGGAGTAGTCACTATATAGTGAAGTAGGGCGTTGTGAGCGAGTGGGTGATTTCAGACACAGCCCATAGAGAGGTGATCCTGCAGTGGGAAAGCCTGACTTTGTGCTAACAGGACAGTACTGGTAACTCTCTTCTACGTTACAAAAGGTATCCGAAAAGTTGGTAAATCAAGCAGAGGATACGCAATATTGGGAACCGTGCCTCTAACTTAATCACTCAGTCAGTCAGTCAGTGACAGTCATCAGCGTTTATAGGACTGGGCCGGATTGGGATTAGGACAAAGGTTTGGAAATTATATTCGCTTTTGGATAATGTTAGCTGGGCAGCACATTTCTGTAATAGGTAAAAACAATCAATAACCATTTATAACCCAAAGTCAGTGCTGCTTATATTAACTACATCAGCCTCAGGTCATATTCAAACACAAAAAGGAGGCAAAAAAGCTCTGAACAGAGGAATACGACCCGAGACGGACTCTATTGCCATCCAGCCAAAAATTATGGCGGGTGTGAGGATGAGTACAGTGTAAGAAAGTGTGAAGGAAGAGAAGAAATGAGCAGAAACAACACCATTAGAACCACAAACAAATGATTAAAAGATGAAGAACTCCTTAATCTCAACCAGAATTATTGATCATCAGGGAAACAAATCTGACAAAAGCTTCCTGCAAATGGTGAGATTAAATATTTGAAGAAGAGCCGAATCAGTCCAGCAAGAATCTCATTAGTGGGCTTCTTCGCTACATTTAAGAAAGACTATGCGCAGTTCCAGATAACACACACACACAAATGAGGCACTGTGCTCAATTAGTGGGAAATCATTGGATTTGGGCAAAAAATTACAGAGAGAACAGAAAACGATATAAAGAGATGAGAGAAATGCAAAACCTCCTTTAGTCTTTCGGCGAAGAAATTGGGTTTCAGTGCATGGACAATGGGGACGATGGAGATAAATTACAGACGCATGCCTGGCAGCTCTCCACGAACCGCACAGAAGCATAATGTTGTCTGTATCTCTCCACAACACCCTCACAAATAATGACAAACACGCATGTACAGCTTGTTAGTGTGTAGACATGCAGCCTAAACAGCCTCCTAGAAACAAGCACCTCAGGGTTGACCTGTACTAGCTGCTTAGTCTGTAAATCAGAACTAATGGACATACTGATATGGAGACATATCGAAGGACTGAATCACTACAGTGAATGAAGGAAACATACACTCTTCAAACGATTGACATATATTAAAGGCTACAGGTCTTCACTGCTTGCACTGCACTTGCCTTTAATTGACTTCATTATTAGGATCTGAAAGACCAATTAGTTCAGCTAAAATGAATGTGCTGAGGAAGATAGGAAATATGACTTAATAAATAAAGAGTGGTGTGACACTTATATATTTAGTTTTCTCTTTCATAATCATCACAAATCCATTTTCTGCCACTTATCTGGGGTTGGTTGGGGTGACACAGGTCAAACAGTGTATAACAAGTAATCCAAGCGTTGCTCTCTAAAGTGATGTTTTCAACCTCTTTTTGGGGGATCACAGGGCGATCACTGGCCAGACGAGATATGTAATCGCTACAGTGTGTTCTGGGTATACCCCGGGGTAATTTACCAGTTGGAAAAGCCTCAAGGCCTCCAATGGGACGTTCCCAGAAGGCGTCCCAAGCAGAGGCCCAAACCATCTAAACGGAATCCTGTGAAGCAAAGGTGCAGCGGCTCTACTCCAAATGTCTCCCATATCTCTAAAGCTCTAACCGACTACTTTGAAGAGGAACATTCAGCCGCCCGTATCCACAATCTCATTATTTCAGTCACTACCCAAAGCTCATGACCATGAGGTGAGGGTCAGATGTTTATCTGCTAGTTCGTTGAAAAACTTTGCCTTCTTAACTCATCTCCCTCGTGAAGACAACGGTCTGGTTCCATAGCTACTTCTCCAAACGCTGCGCTGTTGTCAATCTTCCAATCTATGAACAGTTTCACTCCTTCACTTGGGGCAGGCACTATGAAATAAAACAGCAAGTAGGGGTGGAAATCTCCAGGCAACTCACGAATCGATTCAGATACAGAGGGATGTGATTCGATTACAAAACAAGTATTATGCCTCGATGCATCCAAGAATTTAATTTCTATACATTATTAATTCTGTATCCCTGTGTGACTAGAGGTTTGCATCTTCGCTAGCCTCATGACTTGTGCTTTAAAAAGTAGCTTCTTCTGCCCCTCTCTGTTGCTCAAAGAAAATTGAAAACCACATGTATGTAGTTATTAATTGATGGTGTTGGATCATGAATCCCGGTCACTTCAACCCTGATGTCCTGGCTGTGATCGACTCATGTTGTGTGTAGCAGATAAACTATGTGTCTCATCAATTTGAGTAGCTATGATGGGTCAAACCTGGTCTCAACCCTCCTCTCTCTCTCCCTCAGTCATGATGTTGGAATGTGTCAGTGAGCATCAGTAAACCTGCACAGTCATGTGAGAAGTGATCTGTCATGTTTGCATGTTTGTGATGCGTCATTTTTTTTTCACCTGAGGCACTGAGACCCCATCTCACCCTGCCTCTGATAGGCTGGGCCTGATATTCTTACTGCAACCCTAACCAATCATCACACTGGTGACACCAACCGACAGAAGCAATGAGTACTATCCAATCCGAAACAGGCAAACTTTTAGTGACAAAAATATGGTGTTTGTGGTCCTTAAGCATATAAACGGACGGATAGATTGATGGAGAAACAGATGACGAATGGCTGAGCAATAACTGGGAGCCTAGCCAGGGCAAAGGGAGATGTGGGAGACGGATATGGTCGGATGTAGTGTTAACTGCTCTGAGAGACAGAGTCTGAAAATGATAACAGTTAAGTATAAAGGGGAATAATTATGAGAAAAAGAAGAATGTCAGCACAAAAGGGCAAATGCGGTGTACCTTTATCTATGGAGGCTCCGGCCATGTGGTAGAAACTCAGAGCTGTGTCCACGTCATTCACGTTCTTTAAGAAGGTAAAGAAATTCTCCACCTCCTCAAATGTGATGCCCTGAAAAAGTGGGGAAAATATGAATACAAATAGAGCCAGGACCAAATCATTGATGCACTTTTACCAGAGCTGGGACATTCCTGTGATAAATGGGCCTACTATTGCCATGACAAGAGCTGCGACTGCACAATGCAACTTTTTGGAGCAGCTCAGCAGTGTAATAAAAATTACAAGAGGAAGTGGGCAGAGGAAATCGTCACACATGAATGAACAGTGAGCCGCCGAAAAACAGGGGAACAGACGGTCTTAGACACATATGCACAAATACACATAGACACACGGCTGCCACGCTGCTGATGAGCTCATTTGCAAAGTAAAGTAAGCAGCTGGTCTTAGGCAATAAATAACACTTTTCTCCTTTACGTTGCAGGTTATGCCAAGGCTGAGAGACAGATAGTGGGATGGAAAAAAAGAAAGAGCTTAAACAGAGAAGGAGGAGAAAAGGGAAGGGGGGGAGAGAGAGAGAGAGAGAGAGAGAGAGAGAGAGAGAGCGAGAGCGAGAGCGAGAGCGAGAGCGAGAGCGAGAGAGAGAGAGAGAGAGAGAGAGAGAGAGAGAGAGAGAGAGAGAGAGAGAGTTTGCAGCAGTTTAATTCCTTGGAGAGGGACAACTCCAGCCTCATCTTTTTCTCATGCCTCGGAGGATCGGCAGCGTCCCGGCTCTCTGTTTCCTTTTCTCTGCTAATCACTGCATTTAACCACCACACTTGCCTTATCATTGCTCAGTCTGACAGGTGCTTTGCAGTACACCAACAAGCTACTGCGTGATTCTTCTTACTTAAAAAAATACAACAGCTAAATGTTTTTGCTACAGCACCTCTGAGGTTACAATATGCATGGGTGTAAGTGCAGTCAATTGACTGATAGGGCTCATTACAGTCTAGCAGAACCAGCATGAACCCAAAGTTCATGCTCAGCAATGAGAGAAAGGTATAGGCATATATTTAAGTTGGCTTCAAGCTCTCTACATTTTTCTCCGGTTTGGTCCCAGTGCAGCCATTGTTCTGCTTTAGGTGACTGTGCTCGCTGAAGATAGGCAGGGTTAAAGGGACTCTTACCTTTGTTGCATTTTTACACTTTTTTTGGATAAGGTTAAATTGGTATTAATAAGGTAATGACACTCTAAAATGCAAGACAGACCCACCAGGAGTAAAAACAAACAATTATTTCACTCTCATAATATTTAGTGAAAACTTCAACCAATAAAATTCTTCGGACCGAAGGACCTTATTGGCCGACAGACCTGTCTGTTTTCTGCATGGACATGCAGGTTTTCCGTCTGCTTCTTGTGGCGCATTCGGGCCCGCGTCATCAAGGCATGTGAATGTAAATGTATATAACTTACCGAATCCATTGCTTTGGTAAACAAAAACTCACGTGCGTGCGCGGAGGCATTGGGTGGTAGGTCTGCTTGTAAATAAAGTTTCTTCAAAAAAACACCGCGGATGGGAACGAGGGGGTGGGGCATTGGAGGAAGGCGGGATGATTTGAATGTGCTGTAATTCTCAAATGCAACAAAGGTAAGAGTCCCTTTAAGAAAAGATTAAACTATTTAGTCAGAGAATTATAATGCTGACACTGATACACACACAACTAAGCTGAGTAAGGAGAACTTGACTAACTGAAGAGCAAACGGGAAAGAGCCTGAAGCTACAGCCATACTACTAAGCTTTTGTTTGAAAAAGCATCAACTCTGCTACAGATACGCCTTGTGTCCACACTACGGAGTTTGTGAGCCGAGAAGTTAGAAGTTTGGAAAGGCTGCTGGAAAACTCCAGGGCAGCATTTTTGTCTGGACAGGCAGAAACCAAAATGTTTTATCAAATGACAAAACAACACACATTAGCCTCAGCTACAATTGCAGAATATAACCTGGATAATTACAAGCATTGCTGAGTCGTAGGTTGTCTGTACTAACAGCAGTTGTGCAGTTAAATCCCCGCTATTAATTTTCGCCATTGTTGCTTCTGTTTGTAGCCTAGCTCCCTCTGCAACTAACAACCAAATACTTCATACCTGCACAGGCACATGCATGCTCACTGTGCGTAGGTGGTCATGTAATATGCGTTTTCAGGTGTGTTAATATGGACAGGGATTAAAACTGACATTTGTGTAGACAGAGGTCGTTTTACTTCTAAACGCAGTTTTCAAATGAAAATGTAACCGTGTTCATGTAGCCTGAGGCAGGGGAGACAGCGACAAAAAAGTTGAAGGAGAAGCTCAGAGATGAACCCCTGTCAAGCACTGACTGCTCCAGGTTTGCTCAACACAGGAACAATGGAAGGTGGTGGAGCGTGACTGTTGGTCAGATGGATGAGATCAGAATCTGAATGTGTTGTCCTCTCCCAGTAATGTATTACCTCTCATCTGTCTCTTTCCCACACTCACCATGTCCCAGCACAATCTCCTTTTTCCTCAGGCACACTTTGTCTGTCACACATCCCTGCATGTAGGCCAACACACCACCACATCGAGCACCATACAGTATATAACCACAGAATACCAATCACTTTGAGTTCCGTGCGAGCATGAGATTTATGTACCTGTGAGTCCTTAAACATCTTCTTCAATCCCTTCTGCATCAGCTTGAGTTTACGAGATTGGACGCCACTGTAGGTCAGCAACATACCTCCGAACTGTCTCTCTGAGATTTTGCCTTCCATCGGATCATTCCTCTCAAACTAGAGGAGGAGGGAGAGGGACAAAGATGAAGATTGAGTGCTATGCAGGAGGACAAACACATGAATAGGAGGAGAAGGGCACGGTGAGATGGAAACAGTAAATACTGGTGTCAGGCTTCAGGATGAAGTACGCGTGGAGCTTTCATTGGTGACATTAATTCTACATGTGATCTTTCTTTTTTACAATATTCCAGCAGTGAGCCTCGGCTGTGTCAGGTCAATCCATACAATTAATATCTGAGGGTGTTTGACAGCCACAAGGCTTCCTCTCTCCTGCTTCTTCTCTGACTGTGCCGACCTCTCAAAATGTTAATTTGTCCCTCTTGCAAGAGGCAGCTTATGACTAAGCCTGAATAACCTGATGTTTTAAGTGGTGACCTGTGTATCCATGCAGCTCTGGAGGATCCAACGATTGTGAGGGGAAGTTTCTGGTTATTATGACCTTTATGTTTTTACACATGATATATTTGGTAAAGATAACCTCTGCGTTTAGAATATATATCGTTTTCCAAATACAGATTGCGATTCCAGCTTAACTAGGGAATTCACCAACTGTTTACTGAAAACAAAAAACGGGTCAGAGAAGAAGAGAAAATACGGAAGAGATGGAGTTTGACACCTGCAGAAAAATTACATACAGCTGGTAAAATATGGCATGGGGCGAAGTGCAGCCTCAGCAATGAAAGAAAAATGTGCACACGCGTAAGCTGACCCACATTAAAACAGGGTCACCCTTATTTGTGGCACAATGGTCGCACCCGTGGAACATTGTGGTACCATCAACACTTGATGGATGGTGCTTTCTTTCTGGCAGATTTTTCGGCTCGTGTCCTATCCTTAGAGATTCAGATGATGCTGCCCATTATGGTTCTGTGTATCGTTTAGTCATGACCAACGCTAATTAAAAAGAAGAACCATATGCTCAACAACACTGATGAGTTACTGTTACTGCAAAGGAGAGGAGGGGGTCTGGTGTCACTCTGAGGAGGGAGATGATGGCTTTTATACATGGAGTGACACCGACCAGTGCCGACAGACAATTCACATCGTATGTCTGTCATCCGCAGCCCTTGTTTTCCTGTGACTCCCTCCTTTTAAATATTGTTTGGTTTCTTTGTTTGTTTGTTTACTCGCTCTGGAAATAAGGCTGTAAAATGTAAACCATTGGGTTAGAGAGCTGCTAATGTTAATGTGTAGTTTTTGAACAGGTAATGAGAGGAGACATGGATCAGAGCAAAGCCACAACATTCAAATCAGCTCATTACAACTGCACCCAACAGAGCAGTGAGCCAGTGGATGAAAGTTCTCAGTACAATACTCTCTTTCTCTGCTCATTCAAATTTCCCTTTCATTACCTCTAGTTTGAGCACATCGTGCTGCAGTTTCCTCTGAAACTCCAGGAAGCTGCCAATGGTGAGTTTTCCTTTCAGGTCTTCTCCAAAGAAGTACGTAGTGAGAGCCGAGCTGCAGCCGGCTGTCTTCAGGGTATTTCCTGTGGTGGAGCGGTCGCGATGTCGCATGCCCATGCTGGTCTGAGAACGAATGATGCTCTGGACCTGAGGATGAAGAAAGTCCAATGACAGCCAGGATGAGGTTGGACAATGTTTTAGAAGTAGTGTGACTTTCTGGAGTATATGGCAAATGAATTGTATTTTTAAACATATATACATTTATATACATTTTATGTCCTGCAGTCTTTTAATGCTTTATTGCAGACTACTTGATCACTCAAAGCATTTTACACTGCAAGTCACATTCACCCAGTCACACACATTCATACAGTGTTTATTTAACACATCATTCAAACACGGCCTTTTAGGGCCCAGTATCTTGCCCAAGGATATTTTGGCATGGCAACTGGAGGAAATGAGGATTGAATCACCAATTTCATTGAATTCAAAAATCTTTTCATCAGGCAATGACCCATAATAAAAACAAATCTTTGTGTATGATGAGCTTGCTATAAAATACATTTATATGGTTTCTTCATGTTTAAAAGAGGTTTAAATTCAAAATGAAGGATTTACATTTACTTAGATACTGAGGTTTAACTGAAACATATCCATCACAATAATGCTGTAAATGTGCTAATGTTTATGAAAAACCCTATCATATCCAGACGTACAGTTAGTAATATATAATAATATATCGTAGACTGCAGTGCAGCATTTATCTGCTCCCTATGAGAAAATATCACAGTGCTGCACAACAATGTAGGGACCTGCCTTTATTGGCTGTCAGTTTGCATTACTGTTTACAGTAATGCATTTAGGAGCTACAGTAGAGTAAAGCACAGACGTGTGCACTTGCTGTTTTAACCTTGCGTCACTTCTAATATTTTGAATTTGTGCATGTGTGTGACAGCTGTTTGCAAGATGAGCTGCTCACCTGTTCAAACTCCTCCAGGTCCACCTCTCCATCACCGTTGAGATCAAACATCTTAAAAGCAATTTCAAAGTTTCTCTGGGGAGCTGGACACCACAGGATACAAACACACACAAAGAGACAGATTCTCACATCAGCACAGACCATATGAAAACCCCATGCTGCACTGGATCGACCCAGAAAACAGCCAAAGAGTTCAATACTGACTCATTACACATCAACTATCCAGCATCTTAAGCCTTAACCTCACCCCCAGTGGTGCAACATGAGTCAATTAAGTGTTTTTTTTTAGTCATCATACTGACAATTAATTCTTCACAATCAGCTGCAACATTTAACCATGTCAAAATGCATATTTTCAGTAGATAAATTCAGCCCTCTGCAGTGTTGCAGTCTAAAAAGAATGTGCTTGTTACATACATGTCAGATATACAGACTATAAAGTCACATATTAAATAAAACACTACATAGGTTTCATTGAGCTACACATTTGCTCATTCTACTATATTATACGTTTGATTTGAATGTAAAATACTCCATATTCTATCTGTGTAATTCAATACCCTATGTGCAATCCTTTTACACTTTGTTTACATTGTATATATAATTTCTATTTTCTGTTACTATATTTCCTTGTGTTAATATATAATATTTACATATCTGGGTGTCTATTTTTACTATCCCCTTTGCCTCTTCAACACTGTAAATTTCCTCTGAGTGGAGCTGATAAAGGATGATTTCGTGTTATCTTATCGTATCTTATCTAGCATATTTCCATCTCAAATAAAAATTCCCTCAGTCACTTATAAATCCAAACAAGCAATACCATTATATATAGGATTGCTCATACAGTTGTTTAATTCTCATCAATATTTCATATTTCCGAGTACTGCACAACACTATAACCATGAATTGCTTCAACAACCCAACTACTTACGAAGAAAATGTGGCGAGTAACTCTTCTTTTATGTATAATCATTTGGATTACAGGAAAGCAGTAAATATGGGCAGTTACACTATGAGGCTTAAAGCAATGTGTGTGTCCGTTAAGCAAAATATGTCCCCATTTGTACTATTTTTGTGGCCGTGTTAAATGGATTGAAACCAAACATAAGGGACCCTGCCCTGCCTGCTTAAAAGGATTTGTCCTTGAAAACTTCCCCAGAGAATTTCTCCATATTAACGGATTACAATAAATGGCCGAGCTAAGCTAGAAGAGAGAAACTTGTGTGCCGTCAGTCAGAACTTCATTTCACATTCAGAGATGAGGTTTTCGTGTGAATCGACTCCATGCATCTACCACCAGTGGCAGATCCAGCTAAAATTACCTGAGTCTCTGATACACCGAATCTCAAAGTCAGCTAGCCTGGCAGACTCAAAGTAATTAACTTGAGCAGAATTGGAGATCACTCTGAATAGGTAGCCAGCTTTGTATCCTGACTAATGAGATCATATTGCAAATTTAGCTTGACCTAATGCGGGAAGAAAGCAGACAGAGGAGAGCGTCTTGGGACTGATTGGGACTGATTTGTGATACGTATGGTGGATTTTAAAGATGAGGGATAGAATGAGTTGGGTCACAAGAACCATTAGATCTCTGGGAACACTGTGTTGTTGAACAATGTACTTACTGGACAGCACAGTGGTGAGAAAGATATAGTCTGAGAAGGAGATAAGGCCACATTCTCCCAGAGAGTAAAATATGCTGCCCTCATCTGCAAACTTCTCCCTCTCCTGGGCTATTTTCTGCTCATCCAGGTCAGGAAAATGGGGAGAAAGGAAAAGGTGACATTAAAAACATTTCACATGATTCAGCAAAAGCCTTAATAAGTCTTTACAGCTCCAGGTGTGCCTTTTTGTGTGTGTGCAATCAAGTGTGTGTGAGTGTGTGTGTGTCTTAGAGCGAAGCTCAATTAGAGACACGCAAACACAGAAAAGCACACATGCACGCACAATAAATTGTTGAACCAATATGAGTTCGTATACACAGTCACAATAACAAGCATGCAAGTGCTGCATACACATGAAGCCATACAGGCAGGTGAGAGTGGTAGTAACATGTTTATGGTCAGTTCAGATACAAAACACATTAGTCACCAGAGGTTGTACTCACAGTGTGAAACTGACATAAAGAGAGGGAAAACATCACAAGAGCACAGATGCACACAATCGATTAACCATGTCTTTAACATAACCCAAAAGTATTAATCGTTAAGAAAGCACAAAGTGACTTTATCTCTCTCACACGCCCACAAACGCACAGATCTTTTTCTGTCAGCATGTGTAAACTCACAGCATTGCATGAAGAGTGACCTTATCACATGCACACTACACAACTCAGTGATAAGAGACTTGAAAGACAGTTTCCAGACTAGTACGACGCTCCAATTAAGAGAGTGGACAAGACGGACAGAGCATGCCTGAAGAGGGGTGGGGGGACGGGGGGCTGCGGGAGGTTGGGCCTCGCCGAGCCCGCGTGGAGTTACCTCCATCTGCTAGGGTTCCATTTCGGAGGAGGAGGAAGGAGGAGAAAAAAAACTGTTAGAGAGCAGCACAGCCTCTGCTGTCTTTAGCAGGGCCTTGAACGACAAAATCACATTCACGTTGTTGCACGCAGTACATCAACACACACAGAAAAACATCTTGTTCACAACAAGATAATTGGGGGGATACCACTCAAATTAAGAATGCAATTATGTTTTGCCATCTCTGAAGTCTATAATTACAATTTTTACCCATGAACAACAGTAGCACCACCCAAAACTGGAGAGAATAAAGCAAAGACTATGATTTGCCCAAAGTACAAAATGATACTGCTCCACTAACAAGGCTCTTATCTAAACCTACTGTGTCTCCTTTTTCCATCTTTCCAAATTTTGTCCCATATTTTCTTATAAAAGGAAATAAATAAACTGGGAAAAACACATGTGAATTCTTCAATTTGGTGGTCTCCCGTTTATAGCATAATAACATGAGCAAATTCTTATAAATCCTTTCCTCATGAACTCTCTCCCTCCTCATAAGAGACAGACTGATCATGTCCGCTGAAGACAAATAGTGTAAGCTGATAAAATGTATCATCAATTTGTGTCTTTCTTAACTTTTACATACTGAAAATACAGTAAATTGTTATTTTTGCAGTCACAAATTGTTTTTTACAGCATAAACAGAGAAGGGAGTGGGAGTGAGAGTGGTAGGTGAGAGAAAAATTTTGGAGCAAGGATACTGGTTTGAGAAAAAAAAAACAATTAAAACTCTGTGTCATAAGAGTTGAGGCTTTTAGTTGTTACTAAGTGGAAGTCTAAGTGGAAGAGAGGAATAGAAAGCGAGATACAGCTTGTACATAGAGGAAGGAAGAGCAGATTGATAAAGGCAGAATAGAAGAGGTTGGCATTTGCCTCCTTAGTTTGGAATGACGACCAATAGATAACGCCTTCTGGGCCCGATGTGAACTGGAGTCATTAGACATAATAACTCAGTATTTTTTTTCAGTGTCCTCAGTCAAGGACAAAAACACCCCAACATAACAGACCAAATGACATTTAAGGAAAACAAATACAAATCCAGACGCCAAAGACTGGAACCAAATATGATATTCATCTGGTTGAAGAAGAGATTTCAGAGAGTGTGGGGACATAGTCACTAATATTCACTGAGCTTCTTGTCTAATCAGATAGAGCCTGTGTCCCAGTTTGAAGAAAACACTATTCTCTCTTTTATAGCCACAGACTCCCCTGCTGAGCTGACAATATAATGTAGCTTGTACTCTTTCTAATATACAGTGTGCTATTACACTGTAACGCTCTCCAGAAAACTTCTGCACTGATGATGCAGGCATGACGGCGTGCTGTGGGTTTCATGGAGCTTTCGGCGGTTAGGGTTCGTACTGGGATCACATCTTATCTTTTGCCGTCTTTTCTGTTATTGGTGCAAGCTATAGCTTCCAACTAAATTGGATGCTCTGATACAGCCCATGTTGATTTGTTATTAGAGTAGAACAAATTCTGATACAGATATATCACCAATATATATATATTTAAGAAAAATGATTCCTATAATGTCATTGTCAAGCCTTTCTGACAAGGAAATGAAATTACATTTAAACAATACGGGTTATATAAAAAAGCTACAAATAAAACACCAATACAACCGAATATAAAAGCTAAAGATAAATGGATAAAAGTTTCATCTATAAGAGTTACCCATTAGGTTACTTGATTCGCCAGACATACTTAGACTCTGTGTCTTATTAGTTTAGTGTTTCATCAGTTTCAATTCATCATTAAGTTAATTAAGATTAATTCTCCTGTCAGTGTGTATCACTTGGTAGTTGCCCATGTGTATGGGAGCATGACTTCTTTTTTAACCTCTGCCTTGAGCCCACTCATGTGATCATATATGTCTTCATGTGTCGACAACGTTATGGCCGAGTCCACGGGCTGTGTCCAGATGACAGCCTGAACCACCCAACTAGCCTGTGAGCTGAGGCAGAAACACAGCGCTGACAGGGCTGCCGGCTGCACGGTGCTGGCGGCAGGGCAGTCAAATGTGCTGCAGTCATATTACACACGGAGATGGGGTTAAGAGTTCGGTCAGGGGTAATCTCTTCACTCCATCAGGCTATAGCCCGATGGCTGCCTGGGCCAAATTTAAACTCGCCCAAGCTTTAACAGCCCAACAAATGAGACTCATACAAGTTAAGGCACAGCCAGGAGCATGCCTGCAAACGGGATAAATCTCTGCCTGCTCATTTCACATGAGAGGCTAAGAGACCCTTTCTAAGCACAGTACTGGAAAATTTGTTTAAAGCTTGGAGTTCTTTAGGAATCTCACATTTCACTGTTAAATTGTCTATGATGGCATGAAACTCAGCAAATGAAAAATGATTTTATTAATGATTTTAATTTGTTGGCTTTCTTTTACTTCCAAACAAACATATAACCTTACATTATAAAAAATCTCTCCCATGCATTTCTGTTAGCTTTACTCTCATAGTTTACAGTGAGCTCTCTGTGCGGCCTGGCATTCGGCTAAGGAGCTGATGACAGTTCAGTCTTAGGCTCTCTCTAATTCCACTGTCTCGGCTGCAGTTCTCTTTTATTGATTAGACTCTGTCCAACACTGGGGCTGTAGACAACCTGATAACAGGACAGAGAGAGAAGTGGATGATGAAACAACGAGATATAAGCCATGTATTTTGTGTTCAAGCTTTTGCGCTACAGAGACAATGACTTTTCTAGGATATTGTCATGAGTCTGTTGTCGGCACAGTCTTCTCTGAGTGCACAACAAAGAGATGCCATCAAATGCTCAGGAAACAAAGGGATGAAATCTGCTCTCATTCTCTCTGTCTATGCATTCATGTGTGTGTGGTGAGTGTGTTTAAATGATGCCTGTTCCCACTCTACCACTCATCTCTTGTACAGGTGAGTCTCAGTAGAAGTCAGTGTACTGGAGCATCACACCAGTGAGTGTGTGAAAAGACAGGGCGACGGGGGGTGTGAGACACATGCATTACAAATGGATCAGTAGCTTTATGTCCTTTGTGCTGCTATGTGTGATGTGATAGCTGTGGGGTTACAGTCACTTTGACAGGTACAATAAAAAAAGTGCATATAAAAAGAAAAGGGAATTCAGAATAACCTGCTTGAGGGTAAAAGTTAACCCAGGTCTGTGTCTGACATTTATGACTGATGGCTGAAAGTTGTCAGTGCACTTGTCCTAACACGGCCTCTATCAAGCCTAAAAAAAAAAATCTCCTACTTCATATAATTCTGTACTAGATACTCAGCATTGAACACCACAGTAAGCTTAAACAAAACCCATCCTTGACCATCCGAATGGTTATGGGCGAGTAATTTCTCCTGATGACACCTTGGGACCAAAAAATCACAGTGTGTAGGAGAGCAGGCAGGTGTGTGGGTGAAGAGAACATTATTGTATTAGCTTCCCACCTCTAGTCCCAGGGGTAGCTGCAGAGCAGGTGTACTTTTAATAACTCATAATTATTCTGGGAGCACGTTGAAAATAATGGGCCATGATCTGGAACGCTCAATAAACACATTTTTGTCGCTGAGGAATGGGGGGAACCAAATTTGCTGACCGAGTGTACAGACAAGCCAACTTCTTCTTGATGAAGAAAAGGAAGAGAGAAAGAAATGGAGAGAAGAATTTGGTGTCTATGTGTGTTTATGTGCAAGTTTTCTACGTAACACCAGAACAGACAGAGAAAATCTTCTGACAGTTGAAACCAAGACAGAGTGAAAAGAAAGGTTAATAGCGCAGTGCCGGTCCGAGCAGCCGCCTCTGGGAGCTTCCTGCGAAATCAGAAGGAGTGAATATGACAACAGTTGACAACAAGAGGTTTGTTTCCATTCAAGTAGACCCCACCACGCTCCATCTGAGTGACAGTGTCTGCTCTCAGTCGTAACAGGTCATGTGGCAGATGCTGTGGCTTTATACAGAGAGGGCCACAGCATGTAGGAACAGTTTCGACACATATTAGATCAAGTACTACCTAAACCATGCTCTACAGAAATCATGCAGCATTGACATCCGAACAATCCAGAGGATGGATTTGTGAAGGCTACCAAGCACATCAATTCAGCCTCAATGTTAGCTAGAAGAGCCATCTCCTGGGTCCAAAACAATCCCAAAATGCCACCATGCGCAGAGAGGGGGCGCCACCACCAACTACTTGCTCTGTGAGACACAGGCAATAGAGCAGTGCATGCTGGGGAAAAGGCTTGAGTGCCAAAGCAAGTGGGAAGCTAGAGGTGATATTTCTCAGAAGACATGAACAGATGAGGAAAAAAGGTGTGTTTAAAAAGCCAGAGGGAATGAAGGGGAACAGCGCTGCTGATTTAGTATTGACCAATAAAGTTCCTGACAAGTGACTCATTCTACCAGTGCTCTGCATCTCAGACTTTACATTCTTCTTGTAGTTCCACTATTAATGTAAGCCAGTGCAATTTGGGGCACTGACTAGTTTGCCCATTATGTAGCATTGCTGCAGTGTTTAATTATTCCTGTGCAGGTAAAGTATAAAGTATTCACTGTTAATAATTCAACAGAGAAGGCATGGCATACAGCTGCCTCAAACAAGCTATGCAAAGAGCTCCAGCACACTGTCCAATAACAATGCAGAGGCTGTGTTTGCATGTCTGTGCGCTCACAATGGAGGGCATGTCAACTTCAGTTTCTGACACTCCCCGTTATTATACAGTGAATATGTTACGACTTGCCCTTTGCTGTGTTTGGCTTATCTTCGCATCATCTTGACAGAAAGAAGCATTCAGACGTGCTTAAAGATCAAATCCTTTGGTAGATAAATATAACAGGTCAATGCTACTTTATCTTCACTCATCAAAAGAAATGTAAATATCACAACAATTGATCAGGTTTCTCCAGTGCACTGGAGAAACCTTTTGGGGCACGGCTGGAAACTAGGAGCAAGCAAATCTAAAATAATCAAGCTCAAACACATTCAGAGAAGTCTATAGGTGGTATTAGACTTTTGTATGTGAGTGATACAAGTGATTTAAAAGCTCTGGTATATGCAGTTAACAGATAAGGTAGTGGTGGAGAACACCACAAAAACAATACACTTTCGTTTAATCAACTTTTTTTTTATTTATGACAACTGGCAGTGTATTACTGTGCTTATCAGTGGCCACCTACATCAGCCAATCAGAAACATGTACATCCACTGGCGATGATGTAATCTGCTTTTAAGACAACACGTTAACTGAGGCCATGTCTCTGGTTTCAGCTTTGCTAAATTTGGGATGTGGTCAACACAGAGAAACTATTTACTTAGCTGTTCCCCGGGACTAACGACAGTGAATAGCTAGATCATCCATACTTCAAGAGAAGAGCGACAGAGTGAGTAATATAAAGAAAGTAAAAAAAAAAAAAATTTTAATAAGAAAAGAAGAGAGAGACGGAAGAGTAAGAAATATAAAGGAGAGGGAGGGAGTAGGTCGTGACTACGAAGTGCAGTTTGTCATTCAAGTGCACACATGCTGCTTAGAACACACCCCATACCTGCCAGAAGTCCTGCAGAGAGGGAGGGGTAGAACCAGGGAGGGGATTGGGGAGAGGGAGGGAGTCAGCAGGGGAGGAGAGGAGGAAGAGAGAAGGAGGATTTGGGAGTTTGTGGGAAGAATGGGGGTTCAGTAGGTGAAATGATTGGGGGAGGAGAAAAAGTGGGAATTTCGGAGGCGGGGAGTTGGCGATGATGGTTATAACCGAGGAAGAGAAGAGAGAGAAAATGGACGGATTACTTGTTATGTGAATGAGAGAGAATGGCTGATACAAATTAATCAACAGTTAACAATGGCAAGGTCAGGTCACATCAACATTAGATTACGGCAGCTAAAAGCAGGCCCACATCATGATCAGGGTGGGGAGGAGAACTCACATGGAGTGAATTAACAACAGAGAAAAGATGCAGTCAAACAACTGGTTGAGCAAACAGATAAATCCCATTTAAAGGCTCCTTAAATAACGTGTTCCCATGGACAGGAGAGTAAAAATAAAACAAAAAGGTTGAGTCAATATGGACGGTTGTTAAACAACCCAACAGGGCATGTAAAGTTTGCCTACATACAAACTGAACCTGGAACAATTGTGTGAGCAGGAGAGTGTGAGGAGGGGGAAGTAGCCAAAGGTTTATAACACGTACAGCTTTATCTTCCCCTCAACTATGGACGAAAATTATGCATGTGACAAATCTCTCAGTTGGCTCTGCTATTTTTTAAATTAAACCACAGGAAGTGAGACATAGAGGTCTTGTAAGAGAGCTCTTGTGTTAAGCTCACATAAATACTATTCTCCTTTCAGCAGACAACCTTAGCCTCAATCATAGTTTACTCCAAGCTGAAACACTCCCCTCGCACTTCACCACACCCTCCATCAAATTCAGGATTTACTCACTTCGAAGATTGCGTCACTATACTCGCCGCAGCCATTTCATTTAGGTCTGATTCATTGCAGTTTTAAGTTTCATGTGAACTCGATTTCATGGCTTCTTGGCAGCAAACTGTAATGGTTCCTTCCTCCGCCAACTAGCTAGGGGGGCCCGTCAAGCCAATGAGGAGGAGGCATGTGTCTCTGGGCAAAAAGAGTTGGACGGAGCCTGTGTGGGAGGGGAGCTCTGGGGCCGCTCTGACCATGGCAGGAAAATCTCAGGGGACATCCAAAGCTAAACTCAGTATCAGAGAAAACCATGTGTCCAGGGATTTGCCTGGCAAATAAAAGAAACACGAGGCCTGAAGATAGGAACAACATTTACCTAAGCAGACAAGGGCCATAATTACACCCTGCTTCATTTCCATTTGAGGCCGCCCCAGATCGCAATGTTTACATTAGAAAAATATATTAGTATAGCACAAGATCTCCCTCTCTGTGACTCTCTAAGGCTTTTTCTGAGCATAACAATATTTACATATATTCAATATATTCTGATTACTTATCTCATTATTTTTCATTCATAGTAACTAATAGTTGAGAAACAGGAGCTAATGCAAGTAAAAATACTAATATGTATGTTCTGTTAAAAACGACATCATTCCACTTCAATTTTGACTGTTGATATAATATATAATTTACATTTTTTCTATCAGAGTTGTACCTGTAGTAGCAGCATCACAGTAACACATCAGGTTAATCACTTTCAGGTTAATCAGATAGAAAGACAGTAAAATAAACAGACACTTTTTATACGTTTCTAAGAGTATGATTTGAATTTCTTTTCATCTTTTATGTTGCTGTAACCCCTCTGTCCATGATTAGTATTTATTTATTTCTATGATATTGACTTATTGCTTCAATTCATACATTGATTCTGTTTGTATTTATCGACATATTTACATTTCATTTTAGCCAGAAAGATGAATGAATTTCGCAGTTTGATTTATATTGTACTTCATAGAAGAAGTTCATTATGCTATTATATATCGATTATGAGAATTGAGATTCAGAAAAAGAAATATTTAAAATAAACTTAAACGTATCATACTCACTTTTTACTAAACAATCTCAGGGAATTACATTTTAGTTTTGTGTTGAAAAGCAAGGCCTACTTAGTAGTTAGTTAACTGTGAGTTTACTGACTGTTTTTCTTGAGAGATCATATCTGACTTCAAAACCTCACTTTCTAATCCCTAATTCTTTCCTGGGTTTGCATATTTAAAATCCATGGCCAGAACTGATAAAACCCTGGGATGTTTATTCTGGTATTACAAAGTCTAATTATCAAGTCCAAATGTAAATCTTAAATCGTATAAAAGAAAGATCAATATTTCAGAGTTAAATGACACATTTCTGATAGATTCATAAATGATAACTTAACAACCAAAAAATTATATTGTAAGTTTAAATGATCCGTTTTCAAATTATTTGCATATGAAAAATGCTGAAAAGTGAGACCATTTTTTCTGAACGACATTAGTACAGTTGAGTGCTATTGTTATATTGTGGTGACGAAAGCTTCAGACATCATCAACTAACCAAACATCAACAAAAAAATGTATTATCTGCATACCCACACACAATAAAAGATAATAAGTAAGTGGTACATTTTATTTACTTTGGGATTAAAACATCTCTAAATCGTAAAACTCCCTACAGCTGAACTCCATCATTGCTAAATTGACCTTGTGTCCTTTTACCACCACCACAACACCCACTTCTTACCTTGCCATCATAGCGCTTCACAATGAACTGATCAAGACCTAGACCTGAAAAGAGAGAAACCAACAGATTAGGGGATTAATATAATTTTTTTTATGAGAGATAGACTAGTTACACAGACATCAAGAGTTATGCTGAGCATGAAACACTGCATATAGTTACTGAGCCTCTAGTTATCAGTGACACCTCAAAAACTGTTCTGACTCAGTTCATGAGTGTACGTTTAGTTTTTTTTGTTAAGGCTCCTGCTCCTGCCCAGTTAAGAGTCTATGCAAATGTCATGGATTTATTTGCTAGCTAAATAAATTCTGCTCCCTGCAAGGAAAACATAGAAATGTGATTACTCACACTTTTTACTTAACTTAATCAAATAAACTTTCGAAGATAGGTTGTGAATTTTGCCTCAAAAAGACAACCATACCCTCAAACTAAAGTAATACGAGCAAATAAACCTTGTTGAGGTGATCATTTCCTAAACTACTGTGAGACGCAGCAGTTCTCATCTATTAAATGGATCCGTAAAATAAATCCACATGTATTTCTTCAGAGAAAAAAAACATACAGGCTCTTGATCACACAGAAGCAGTAGCAGCACCACCAACTGACTGTCTTAATATTTAGTGACAGTTGGAGTATAATCTCATTAAACTGAGCGGTAATTAGTGAGTATCATAATTCTGTTTGAAATTGGCTTCATCAACATTACAGAAAACTTAATCACACCAAAGACCTTCACAAACAGCCGACCACGTTCCTCTGCAGAAAAAATAATTCATTAATGTTAGTTACTACAATAAACAGCGATTCAGGGCCTGGAACTTTGAGCATAAACCCACATTCCTGAAACAAATACCATGCCAATAAGGTCTGTACCAATTCCAAGGCTGTTTCATAAGAAAAGGGCATTCAACTTTTGCCCAGCTGGTCAATCCCCAGCAGCCCTAACTATTTTTGCAATGTGTTATGAGAAGGGCAACATCCCAGTCATAAAATTCACATTTTAGATTAACAAGTTCATAACAACCACATGAAAGCAGCAATAATATCAGTCCATGTAAAGTTGGACTTTTGGATTTGGGGAATGCTTTGTGTGATTGATATCTGTATCTCCCAATCCATTCCAGACAGACAATTCAAAATAAAACTCTTGAGTTATTTATCAGGTCTGGAGGTCATTCATCTTTTATCAGGCAGAACAATTTGCGGAGTATTCAAGCAACAAAAGCAACTGAGACCATCACTTTTTAAAATTGAACAGGGAGTCTGTGGGTTAACTCCACCTGGAGAAAGAAATGGCTGCCTGTAAAGTAAACTGCAGTTTCTCCTGGCTTTTTCATCTGCTTTACTGTGCTTCTCTTATCCAATAGAGCTCAGATCATCTTTTCTTTAATTCCAGGTTAGAAAGTCAAAGACAGGACAACGAAATGAAGTGGGTCTTAGACTGGAAGGCCAATGGGGGCCAAGTCTTGAGCGTGGTTAACAGATGGAAGTGCTGAGGTGAGCAGGAACGGCAGGCCTGTATGTGACAGGCCCTGCTAAGTCCTTATTAAGTGCTAACTAAGTTTCCATGACTGTGAATCCTCAGGATGAAACCTTTCTTACACACTGAGCTTTCAACCACAGATCTGTGATAGAGGCGAATACACACTCACATAATAAAATGACACATATATCTAACTGGATTTTGGTTTTGAATAACAAGATTTTGGCAGATAGAGTCAAGACTTGGACTGAAACATGTGTATGCCAAGTTAAGCTCTCTGCCATCCCAATCCTCCCATGGCTCAAGATCAAATATCTCTCACTTGCTTCATGTGTGACGCCCAAGGTCTGCTCTGTTTTGAAGCTGTGAATTGATACACCAACTGCTGTGTCGTGATTCCCTCAACTCAATGTGATTGGACAGATTTGTCGACCCCCCCTCTCCCCACCTCCCTGCGTACTTGTTAACACAGTCAGTGGGATGGTTAAATAATGAACTATGCTAAGTCCTTATCTACCATGTGTGTGGTACGTGTGAAAGCGGAGTCATATCTCTCCACCAGTGGGAAAATATGATCTCAGTTAGCACTCCTAACTGGAAACACCGCACCATGAACAGAGATGACTGTAAACTATCTGCATGCATGTACTATGACACATGCAAGGCCTCCAGGGCGCATATTAGACCAAAATATGCTGAAATATTTACTTTACTCTCAAGAAATAATGAAAAAATTGTGAAACTAGAATATAGAACCATGCCAGTGAATGTTAAGAAATCAAAGAGCAAAGGTAGCAGGAAAGAAAAGAAACTCACTCTCAGGCTGCTTCTCATTTGGAGTGATGGAGCGTATGAAGTCCTGGGGCGTCATGTATACCTCAGCATCTCCATGCTCGCCAATGACCTTCAGGGTGGCAAAATAGCGGAAAATCTTGTCTGGAGTCGAGTAAGCCCTTATCCTGTTCTCATACTCCATCACCTACAAACCAGACGGGAAGCATAATTAATCGAGCACAACTTTAATATACAGTAGGGTGCAGAAAGTGACCAAAGATTTGGACTCCACTGTACCAAAACAACAAGATCAAAGACACAGCAATATTTAAATCCTGTGAGCAGCAAGTAAAATAGTCTGAGAGAGATTTAAGAGAGGGCAGAGTGGGTAAAGCAGTGACCAGGATAGAGAAGGTGGCAGCAGCATAATAAGTTGTCAGTCCTGATGGGGACCCCGACTCAAGTACCACATAATGAAAACAGGAAATAAACTACCAGGGGCCGTCTGACTGATGGGATAACATGAAAGGAGACTTCAAGTTTTCACAGCTTCCCACTTCAACATTTTAAACACATCTTTTAAGCTATGTTTATGTTTGGCGTCCACACAATTCAGAAGTTATGAGCCCTTTAAACTGAGACTTTTTAAAAAATTTGTTTTAGTTTGAATACTGTAGGGTTGTGTTTCAGTATGTACAGGGGGAAATATGGACTTTTGGAAATGTTAACACAGTCACCCACTGATGGGTCTTATCAGTCTTGACAGATATATCAGCTTTGAATGCTGCTCACTTCCTCTCTCAAACACCAACACATTGACAATAGGACCAACTGTATAGTCAGCTGGCCAAAAACAACATAATCTGGTCTCCCGGAATAGAAACAATGTACATGAGAATTTACACATAGAGCAACGACTTGAGATACAATCACAAGTGGTCACTCAAGACACAGGTGGAGACACAATTTGAATTGTTAGGTGTGAATTGATAATCACAGAGCTCTCCACTTGTGCCTCAGATCACCTGAGGCAGCGTTTAATACCTGGTCTGAGCAGGGCCTCAACAACCGGCCTCATGTCATCTGCTTTGCGTTTACACTGGCATGTGCATCACTAGTGTATTTGAATATTACCAACTTTTTAGGAAATACAAAAACACATTTTCTGCCTTGTTACTCATAAGCAATGTCAGTTTAATTAAGTTTCAAATAGATGTAGCATAACTGGGAAACTGACAGTTGGTCTGCGAGCAGTCTGCACAGGTGGTTATTTCATGTGACGCTGAATGATTGTGTACCCTAAACAAACTCCCTATGAAAAGGTAAAAGTTATTTTACAGCTTCAACTTTTTGAGTTGATGCACCCACTTCAGTTTTAACAGAATGAATGAGAATGACATACAGACTGATCAAACTAGATTATTATCTTGAGTTTGTAACTATAATTTAGAACTTTTCCTGCTCTTTACAGAAATCCCAACAAGTGTGTTCGATAAAATAAGCAAAGATCATTGTATGGGCGAGAAGTTGTGGACATTTTTAGAGCCTGGGTGACACGCTGTCATCTCTCTCTAGCTCTCATCTCCTGAGATTTACATGCTACTAAACTTGGCATCAGCCACAATGATTGAGACTGAAATTTGTTCTTTTGACCTTCCAGCATTTTATGCTCCCCCTCTCTTTCCATTAAAAAAATTGCATTTACACAACTGTGTGTGTGTGTGTTATGTATCTGACACGAGAGTGGTAAATCAGTTTAAAAGAAAGGAGGTGGAAGCACTGAATTTTAAAACACACACGGGGAATATTCGCATTTACTGCATTGGATTCTGAATGTTGCAAAAACACGAATTAACCAAAAACTCAATGTTAATATCCTAAAAACATGCTTATGTTTAAGTACTTCCCCCCACATTTATACAGGACTCGCACATTTGTAGGAGACTTCAACTGAAACTCTGTTCATTCACTTTGAAGTGGATTACGTCATCCATTGCCAGACTGCATTGCATGGCCCTGCTTTTGCTGCGCTCGGCAAAAGAGCCCAAATTTTCATGCGGCAACTGGGGCACCAGCCAATCAGATTGGGTTTAAACAAACACTAAAGCACAAGCTCTATCCAATCAAATCCAATTAAATTGAAAGAGGCAGCAGAAACAGATGGCTAACCTGCGGATTTTGTATCCCATGCACTTCTCTTTAGAATTGCATTAATAGCTAGCATGGCACGTTAGCACGAAAGCCAGCTACGTTGTCTTTCTCAAGCATGAAATTGTTGTTATGACGATCGTGCCAGCACCAAGAGTCGGGCACGCCCACCATTTTTACCAACACACCACTGAACCCTTTGTTGCTTTAAACCAGTAAAACAGTTTGCTCCCTAGACATACATTATGCTTTCAGCGCTGTACGGCCGCTGCAGCAGCAAGAGTGATTGCACAATTTAAACATCTGCACCCATTTGTAAGACTTACTATTGCATCATGTTGTTTGAAAAAAAAATGGATCTAATGTTCAATGCCCTCCTTTCCTTCTCCAACAACAATATGCAGAGTAATAAACCATGTTGTTACAAACTTGGCATAATTTTCCAAACGCTTTTTTCTCTCTGCTTGTCCTCTGTCATCTGCGGCCTAATTAAAAGCAATAAAATCTTATGGGTGGTACATTTCTGTTATTTATGAAGGCGAAACGTGTGCTGATTACAATTGTTTTTCTTCGTACAATATTCTGTCAAAATAAACTGACGTGTGCAGTTTTAGCATTGATTAGGAGGGTGTTAAAACACCATTCTGGATGTGAATTAAATAGGGGAGTGTCTAAATGGCAGAATGTTTACTGTTTATTGATTACCTTGCGGTCACGGAATCCAGAGCGTGGCTTCTTTTTTTTTTCTTCTGCCCCTTCATCCTTCACTTCCTTATCTTCGCTGCTGGCCTCCACCGATTTCTCAGACTCCGTCTCAGACTCTGTATCCCTCATAAAATCAGCTTCCTCTCCTCCTGGTTGCTCAGAGTGTCGAACAGAAGACCCAGCGTCTGCATAAGCTCTTTTTTTAAACAAAGAAAGAGATTAGACAAAGATTAATACCTGAGGCATAGTTCGATACTGACTGTCAAGAAGGTTAAGTATAGCAATGTCTCTGTGTTTTGCAGTGGTACCAAGAAGAATAGGGGGAGTAGGTAGCTGAATAGAATTCTGTATGTTTTTGTTTGCTGGGGGTAAGATGCAAAGCAGAGATAAAGGAAGAGGAATGAGAGAGATTATCTGCTGCACTGCATTTTGCTTGTCTGTGCAATATGCAGAGGTTTACCATGCCAACTCCAACTTGACTATTTTTCTGGCTAAATGGAAAATTGGAATAATAATAATAAATAGCCGTGTCTGTCTGAAGCAGGCTGAATAATTCAGTTTAATGAGACACACGGCGAATGATGCCTGGGGTGAAGGCCTGGAACAGTCTCGTCCCATCAGCCTCAAATGCCCTGAGGTACCATCCATCATTCTGCCTACTGCAGCACAGTCCCTGTGTCCCCGTAGAGCTCTCAAGTCAACACGCTCTTTACCATTTTGCCTTAACTAAACACCAGCCTTCTTAGTAATGGATAGTCATAAAAACAATGCGACACCCCTGGGGTGGTGGCTTGGGATGTCAACAGAAATGCAGGTAAGCAACTTCAATGAGAGGTTTCACTAACAATTGTGTAACGTTGGGGAATTGAATCTGGCAAGTGCTCAAGAGTCGAGCTAATGTTAAATACTGCACTGCAAACAAAAGAGTGGAGTGTAAAATACAAAAAAAATACAGATAAAGCGAATGTGAGAAATGGAAACAGTAACATGACATAATTGCAAGGAACACTGTATTTATTAATTAATTACCTCTGCTGCTGTGGCCTGCCACGGTTCCATTACAAATCTGAAATTTATTTTACCCTCCAGAAAATATGAAAAATCTCCCAAATTCTCTTAATTTTGCTTTCAATTTTTGGGTTTTGCCTCAACACCCCTTTCCATTGACCTGTCATTGACTGGGACAAATCCAGCCGCCTCAATGGGCCAGTGGATCGTCAAAAAATCCATCCACGTTTTAAACGTCCTCTTTGGACAGACAGAGCTCAGAATAACATCTGTACCTTCTGCTTTAACTGTGCATGTTCATGTGATGGGCATGGAGCTCTCAACAGGCAGGCAGACCTCTGCATAACACCTGGTATCTATGTGTACCTGTCATTTGGATGTGCATGAGAGCACACTGCATGGTTTTTAACTGGGCAATCCCCCATGATCAACCTTCAGAAAATGCTCGTCTTGACGGAGATCGTTTAACGTATGAGAGTGGACGCCTCACGCGTCAATGGAAGTGAAGCTGCCATGCAAGGGAACGTCCGGGTCAGTGTCTTCCCCAAGGACTTTTCCAAGATTAGGACATAAGGAGTCATTGATTGAACCGCTGCAACCCAAAATTCTGTGTGTGTGTTCTTATGTTTGCAAACCAGATTGTCTCAAACTGAATAAAGGATAAATTATGTTAAAGGGCACATATTATGAAAATCAAAACAGGTCAATCTGAGGAGGGCTGTTTTAGACAGGGTAAAAAGGGTGCTCCTTTAAATTATCCTTGTGGTATTTTGACCAAAATATGTTACAGACATTTCATTAAGACCCCAATGAACCATATCAACTGTGGTAAAATGGGCATACGATGGGTCCTTTAAAGTAAGTGCAGAAGGTCATTATTATATTCTGAACAGTATATAGAAGTGCACAAATGCAGTCATGGTATTAGACCTACCTTTTCCAAAGCAGCCCAGCGCTAGCAGACACACCAGTTACCCCAGCCAGGGCTGCCAGCATCAGCCTCCTCTGGCCAGGCCTTCGCACTGCCCCACTGTGGTAGCGTCGGGACAACTGCGTTAGCCCCACCGAGACAGCGGACAACAGCCGCAAGCGGAACATCCTGCACTGAAAAAGAATTAAGAGACATAAAACTGACACCCTATTAAATTAGAAACACCCCAGGTTAATTTCATGTCAAAAAACTATTGTCATTTTATAACTACTAATGTGAAAACTGTAACTTGTATCTTCTTTAGTTTCTGAAACATGGAGGGTTGTGGCCCTGATAAACAAGTGTTGGATTAGAATTGTGAAGTCAATGCCAACTATTAATGATACGTGGTTGAAATGTTCAGAGTTGCATTTCAATTTTAAATGGTTGGCCTGTAGTTGCATATTTGATTAGATATTGCTGGCTGGAAATTTTGTTTAAAATCATTATGGGATCTGAGGCCCAAAATTTCTTCCAACTGAACCACATATCTTTTCAATTTTGTATTATTGTATGTTCTATTCATGTTACAGGTATAACTTAGCAACTAGATGTCTTTATTTTCAGTTCATGATAATATTGCCCATGCATAACAAAGTCTTCTCTAAAAATCACAAACATTTGAAAATGCACTAAGTTGGAACCAAACTATCAAATATGATTTTCAAAGGTTTTCTTTTTTCTTTTTGTGCTATGGCTTATGTTTGCACAGCTGTGTGCTTTTTTCATTTGTGTCCCTGTCCCCCTTGTAACCTTATTTTAGTAATTAGCTGATCATGGTCTAACACTGTTTTCACCTGTTCCTCATTGTGTTCAACCAATGATGTAACTCCTGGTTGGTTCTCAGTGTGTACTGAAGCCTTTGTGTATGACCTGTCCCTGTGCCACCAGTGGTCTGTGATAATGAACAGAATAAATCCTGGCTCTACAAGACTGAGATTGGAAAGATTAATTGGAAAACTAGAAAATACAATTTTTATTTACTTCTCATTATTTTCTTCCTCACTTGCATGGCTTCCTTACTTACTTGTCAGATTGACAGACAACTCCACCTCAAACTAAATGGCAAAACTCCCTTTTCAGTGCATGAACAAACACAAATCACAGCTGTCCAAAAAACATTCAGTTCAGTGTCCAATTACTTTTGAACCGTTGCAATTCGGGTACTATATGTGAAAAGGGCCTATATCTCATATACAGTTCTTTCAATGTTGATGTTCACTCACTTGAATCAATGCGGAGACTTGGCACTTTAATATAGTCTCCATCATTTTATTGCAAATGTAATATTCTAGAGCTCAGAGCCTGAAAATCAGGAAAACTCTACAGCAGTACATATAATACTCAGTCAGGACTTTATGCATCAACTAAAAATCACAAAGGCATAGGCACACAATCCAGTGAAGTGCTGTCAAGTAAGGATTTGGGGAATGTGACCAATAACTAATTAGCACTTATCTCAAATCAATCCTGCACTTTGGGCAAAGAAAAACCCACCCTCGACTTTCAATGTGTTAATGTCTTAAAATCCTCACACACGTCAATTAACACGCAACAGAAAGCCAGGGTAAAACTAATTGCCACCATTGCAGCTAAGCTCAAGAAATTCATTTTTAACCAGGCAGTTGCTTAATTAATCAGTGTCAAGGAAGACGATTAACAATTAAGCAAAGTGGGCTACTGGTGTGCATCTGTGGCTCATGTGTGTGAACTTTTAAAACACTGCATGATGGAGGACTTCATCTCACTGAGGCCGCTTCATGTCATTATACTATCAACAATCCAGAAGCTGTTGGACAAAATGACTCGACTGAAAGACAAAAGATGTCATAGTCTATGTGTGATTGTTCAGCAGGATGGAAAACTGACAGACTGAGATGGAGACCAAGTACACATTTCTGAGAAGCCTGGTCCTAAAACACATGCACCAAAAGACTACACAAACCAGAAGATCAAACACATGTAGAACATGAGGACATTGGTTGGTCCATAGAGCTGTATAATAAAAGTACCGAACAACAAGAACAATGACCCATATTAGGACATAGAATGAGGTCGTAATTACTTAATAATTTCTCAAATGTATCACGAAGGGAATTTGACGATTTCTGCTTGAAATGTTTTTAGAGGTTTTATGTTCAACTGAGATGATCACTGCCACAACAAAACCATGACACTGTATGCCAGACAAGCTTAAATCCTACACAAGAGGCAGAGGGACAAACACAAAACACAGATACATTTTTCTTGATCACTTCGGCCCAGAGCTGCAAGCTGAGGTCCGCCAAACTTTGGATAGTGCAATTAATGTTTGCCTGGAGCTTTGAAATATGCTTATTGAGTTTAAATGATTCATTTTCAAAATGAGAATTACCTATGATCTGTAAAATCCCCAGCTGGGGAGCCTGGAGCTTGTACAGAAAATATTTTTTACAGCTGAGGCAAACAAAAGCTTTAATTTTTAAGAAAGGACCAGTAAAAAACAAAACAGAATACAGATCACTGAGTTCTATAACAGAATATGTTTACTCCTTCATCAACTTCAGCCGAGTAGGACTTGAGTTTAACTTTAACGCTGCCCTCCTGATATAATAAGGCATGGGACTTTATTCAACAGATGGATGTCTCAAGCTGTTCAGTTTTTACATATTCAGTCCTTAAAATCAGGTGACAAAGTTCAATTGAACCAGGATTTAACCTGGTACCTAGCAAATCAATATCCGGCTCTATCAATCTCCCCCACTTTGCAGTAACATATACTGTATTTCAGTTGTTTGGATTATCCCATCTAAAAAAAGGAGTGCCACCTCAACAGCAAAGGGCACAAGAAATTATAATTTATGTCTTATACATTATTCTAAACTAATAGTAAACTTGGCAGTTCCAAGATGCTAAATTCTGCAGTTCTTCCGTTGCTCAGGGATGTTTTCTGCCTCTGAGCGGTAAACATAAACAGAGAATGGGTATTATTGTCAGGGGTAGCAGAAGCGCTGAAGAAAAGTTTTTATGTATACCTACTAGCCTCAGTGTCTCATGAATACAACAGTCACCAATTTGGAAAATTAAACCTCTTTCAGACAAGAACCTCGGAAAATCTCAACTGGGTACGAAGTTTGCCTTTCGCATATAAATAACATAGCTAAAGATTCCCACAGTCACACCTGTTGGAAACAACAGGAAAATCTCCAGAGCGTTCAGGTGAGGGGTGGCATCTGGGTAGAGCATGCTGGAGGCGGGACATAAAATATAGATTCCACTGCTGAAACTTGACATGCAGACAGTGGAAGTCACCATGAACAAGAGTGAGGTGAAATATCTGTGTCACCTCTCAAGGATTTTTCAGAAATAATATATGAGCAAGTTATGAGTGCCATAATAAAAAAAATTCCAACTTTACCATACATTTTCTCATAAATTCTACAGTAAAATCTCTAGAGGTGTTCATCTTCACTAGCCTCACGATTCACTTACGATTCCGCAGTCAACGATTTGATTCACAACTATGCATCTCAGGGTTTCCCCCAGTGCTGTATAGGCCTGGCGGGCCGCCAGGCTTTACTCCCCCCCCCCGCCAGGCTAAGCGTCGCATGTTTTTTTTATTTAAAAAAAAAAAAATCCGTCACTCGCGCACATCAACAACACTTCACTTCCTCATTGAGCCCCGATCCCCAAGCAACCATCCTATTGGTCCAAACAGTCACATGTCCCACCCAGACGCCTTCACTGACCCTCGGACATCAGAACGCTCCTTCAACACAGTCTTTTACTGAACATACGTCACCTTCACTGACCCTCAGACATCAGAACGCTCCTTCAACACAGTGTTTTACTGAAGTCAAAACCGAACATAAACATAAACCTAGTCCGTTACACGATTAGGCTGCAGCTATTTGGTTTTATTTATTTAAAAATAGGGTACTTCTTATTTCATACATTTTCCACAAATATGAGGAGGACTCAAATAGCCCTACAAAGTTCTGTGTTTAATTTATTTCAAAGTAGGCCGACACTTGCCTGTGTATTTTGTTTGTTTGTTATTTTGTTGCTTGTCTGTTTGAGTAGCTGGCTGAAAGCAAAGAAGTAGTACGCTTATCTTTTATTGATAACCAAACTGTTACGGTTCATTGTTTCTGAAATAAGAGGCCTGACTGCTATGTTCACAGCAAACTTGAATTTTTTTTAATATTAAGTAGGGCTGCCACTAACGACTATTTTTCTATCGATTAATCTGACGACTATTTTATCGATTAGTCGATTAATCTAAACGATTAATTTTCCTCCAAAAAAATCAAATTGACCCTTTCAATTCAGTTAATTTTATTTTGATAACAACAAACTGTATGTCACCATATAATGCAGCACAAAACAAAATGTAAACAAAGGCTCAAATATTAAAGTGCAAAACTGTAGGTTTAAACTAGCAACTCCAACGTGATAAAAATAAATAAAAAAGATGGCTTATAAGTTAAGTCAGCAGTGCAACTCAAAAAGATATCAAAGTATCTATTTAACCCCTTATCAAAATAAAAAAGTTAGGTGTGCATATTAAACAAAGTGCAACATGTTTAGAGTATAAGAAACAATGGTGTCCAGCTCAAAATCCGACTCAACAAAAGTATTATAGACTGTAACTGTTGTGCCTTAATTTACTAAATAAGGTTTTCAATTCAAAAATCTGGCTACAACATAATGTTATGACATTCATTCAGTTTGGACTTGTGTGCTGCACATAAAGCTTAAAAGGACAAACTCTGATTATAGCCTTTACTGTATCAAGGTGGCCCCGCCTGGCCCCCCTTTACAGCGCCCCTGCACTGGGGCGAATTACTCCTCTGGTAAACAAGAGACTCTGCTCCTCTGATGTTTGCTAATCACTCACACTTATAACTGATCTTTATAAACCTGCTGAATTCATATTTTTGTTCCTGGTTAAACTGGGCATGGCTTCTTCTGCAACAATGAAGTTAAAACACTGCGTTACGTTGTCGTAATGATGCATCTTAGAATAGAGAAATGTCCACACCTCTTAAAATCACTTGAAACCTGACATGCAGACACTGGGAGTAACCATGAAGAAGGGTGAGGTGAAATATTTGTGTCACCTCTCATGGATATTTTTGAAATAAGATTTAATATGTGCAAGTTATGAGTGTCAGAGTGACAAAGTAGCCGACTTTGCCATCATTTTTCTCAGAAATTCTACAGTAAAATCTTCTGAAACTCTACATGCAGACAGTGGGAGTCACCATGAACAAGAGTAGGATGAAATATTGTGTCACCTCTCAAGGATTTTAAATAAAATGTTATGAGAAAGTTATGAGTGCAACAATGAAAAAGTAGCCAACTTTCCCTATCATTTTCATAAAAAACATTTATTAATTATTCATTAATTCTTGTTATTGTCTCCTGTGGACATCATGTCAACCATCCATAATAAGTGTCATTCGGGGTTGTTTCCGCTCCAATAGATAAACAGGGTGAATTACCTGAGAAGTTTATAGCAGAATAAATAAAAGAAATAATTTAGCAGAGGTTACCTCAACACTAACCTGTCAGACAGTGATAAAGTTTGTGTTCTGTTATTGCAGTTCTTTCACTCATACATCTGAACACACAACATTAAATAAGTCTTCTCAGGAGAGTTGGGGTGTTTCACATCAACATTTAACAGTGTTGTTAAAACGTAGCACTAAATATTGAGCGGAATACGTGTGTACAGGGTTCATACACATTTTGACCAATGGATTTCCATGACTTTTCCATGACTTTTCAACAACATTAAACAAAATTTCCATGTCCAAACATTTTGTGAAATCTCGGTGTATATATGAGAACGTGACAAAATGTAATATTTAAACTAGCAATGAGAATTCTAAGGCATACAGTATACCTTACGCATACGCTCTCATACTAACTCAGTTAGTTTGAGAGCGTTTGCCTGCTTATATTTTGAGCGTATTTCTTTAAAAGCATATGAATTATTTAAAACTCAGCGTAAAATATTAATATAACAAATTTCCATGACTTTTCCAAAACTTTTGGGATTTTATTTTTTTCCAGGACTTTTCCAGGCCTGGAAATACACATTTTACAATTCCATGACTATTCCAGGTTTTTCATGACCGTAGGAACCCTGTGTGTAAGTCCGAAATATCATGTTTAAGATGCGGATGTTGTCATGTCTGACCTGATGCACAAGGTGTTTTGTTTTTAGCCCCAAGTTAAGCTAACTGACAGCAGACGTCTGTAAAACTACGTCTGTCGTCAGCTGTCTGCTCACCGACACCAACCGACATGTTTTCACCGTCAGTCCTCAGCAAGTATGACGTATTATCCTGATGTGACGGACTTGACTATCGAGTCCAGCCGTCACAGTATCGGTTCGTGGGGCAGCTAACGCTAGCTAGCCAGCAAGCTAGTGGTGGACGTCAGGATTCAATGACAACTGTTAGCTCCCGGCTAGCTGCTACATATCGACGATGCGCTGCTATATTAGTAAAGAGGAGACACGGTTACTCACATTGATGACAACTCAGACGCCGGTCGCTCCAAATGTGTCGCTGCGTTTCTTCTGCGTTGGAGAGTCCGTCTGCAGAGATGGAGCCGCAGACAGCAGTTCCGTGTTCGGCAGCGGGGCGGGGCCGCATCTGCGCGCCCCGCCCCGCTGCTCAGCCGCTGGAGAGGAGGAAGAAAGTGAGCAGGACGTTATGAAATTAGCCTTTTTCTCACGTATGCCCCGTCCATCACCACATATAAGAGATCAAGGTTTTGAATTAATCGTCACCAAAAGAAAAAACATCGATATATGGAAATCATTGCTTCCTAAAAGCACCTCAGTCAGCTCTGGTTACAGACTAAGTTAAAAGGAAAATAGCAAACACAAACAAAACTCACACACTATAAGAAAAAAGTTATAAAGCACCCTTACATTATCTCCAAATGCTGTCTTCTTTGTATTTTTGGAGGGCTTTTTTTGCATATCAAATAGGATATGTAGCCTCTGACTAAACACTTATTATGAAAGGTTCACACATAGAAAATGGCGAGAAAACTTACATCAAGGCAAAAAGTCAATATTGATGATTATCACAATAAATTTAAGTTTACAGGCTGATTTTGGTTCCTGTGTGAAGGTTGTGGTTTTAAACTGTTCTTTGTGAGCAGAGAATGAAAACACAGAACATTTGACATATCTGGGGTTGAACAATTATTTGTTGTTAAGTCTCAAGTTTTTATTTGTCATATGCAGTTTACACAGGGTCAACAGTACAGTGAAATGTGTTGGACAAGAAGAAACCGATCAGCTCAGCAGTGCAATAGCTCAATTAAAATAAAAGCAAAGTAGAGGGAGCTTACTATTAAAAGAAAGTCAAATACAATACAATATGAAACTAAAACTGTACACATTCAAAGGTATACATTCTTCTTTGCTATTCTGTGTTTACACAGTGGATAAGCAACATATCAATATATACTGCAGCTCTACTGTATTGCAAATGATGAAAATGATATTGCAATAATTATAGATTTTTTTCTGCCCTGCCCTATGTTTAATAATGATCTGCATATTTTTATATCTAAATGCTTTGATTACAGCTTTGGCAATTCTCTTTCTGATTAAAAAAACTCTGAGTTCATCAACATAAGAGAATTAAACTGGGAGGTAGGGAGTCTCTGTGTCAGTCATGCAGGCCTTGACAGAGCTCCAGCCAAATGAAATATATCAGAACAAAATTGCCTCTTCGCAGTGTGCCAGTTATAATTGTTGACGGGAATACATTTGCTGGACTGAATGCATAATGTAAAAAGGAAAAGCAGAGCTGGCTGGGGATGTGTCAGTATAGGGACTTGTCACTTCCTTTGAAAGTGCAGGTCAGATTTCAGCTTGATGTGACTTTACATCGATGTTAATGGGGTTATGAATAAAGTGAAGATAGACTGCTCTCAATGCTATACGGCACTGACTGTTACGTTTAGTATACACCAAGTTAGGTCTAAAGGGACCATGCTCCCCCTCTATAGTCGATCATGGTTTAATCAATTTATAGATTTATGTTTATTTCTTGCACCTATGATACCTATAATCATATTCATAACCTTAAAAAAAGCAAAATAAGCTCTGTGACAAAGCCTCTCAGATAGATGTGTGGTCTAATGATTTTTAATTTAGAGCCACTAACAGGAATATAAAAAAAAATTCAAAGTTGCATTGTCATTGTTCAGACCCAATCTGATAATATTGACCTCTTAGACAAAGTGAAATGACTGGAGACACATTTTGTGTTAATAACAACAACAACAACAACAACAACAACAACAACAATAATAAGAATAAGAATAAGAATAAGAATAAGAATAAGAATAAGAATAAGAATAAAAATAAGAATAAGAATAAGAATAAGAATAAGAATAAGAATAAGAATAAGAATAAGAATGGACATTTTTTACAAAGTGCTCCACAGACATAAAAGCAGAACATAAATGCAGTGCAATTACTAATTTCAACAAATTAATTCAGGGTTATTGGTAGCAAACATAAAACAAAATGAATACAATCACACCAAAAAATTCACATCCATGTAGTCAGAAAGGTAGGAGTTTGATTCTTTGCTCACATTGTGTCTGGGGCTCCTGTTCAGTGTGTATTGTGTTGCTTTGCATGCTGTTTACAAAGACACATTATTTATAATGTCGTACCTCTGCGGTAGATTAACTCATGTAAAACTACAGACTGTGAAAAACACCAATCCTGCGTTACACCGTGCAACAGATCATTAAATTATCTTGAAACTTTGTTTGGTGTGTGAAGCATAATAAAGGGAATGTTTCACAACATTAAAAATGATTCATGCAATAGAAATTGATGCAAATGGTTGCAAATGATTTCCCCTGTGGAATTCAGGATATATTAGGGGGGTATTATTTAATTCATTTAGAAATTAAACATTTCCCTGGCAAGTATTCAGGATCAGAATCTGGGCATTCTGAGCATCTGGGTTGTCTATCAATATATTGATAATCAATATAACTATCACAATACTAATTTAACCTGTCGTCAGAAAGGTCAGGGGGTCATGGGCAGTTCTCTGGCAGCTCTTTGTTGACAGTTTGTAGTTGTTTCATGTAGCTACGTCACAGGAGTTAATGTTTTAAGTGAAGCTTAATCGAAGGGGCCAATTTAATACCACACACACACACACACACACACACACACTGCAACTAATATCTCCTGTTACCTTCTCTATTAGAAATTATTATCTATACTAATCTCTTTGTCTTTTCCCATCATACTTTCTTAAAGCAATTTCCATTACCCCTCCCAAACCACCGCCACCACATCTCCCCCCCCCCCGCCTCCCTTTTCTAATAAGGAACACCATTTAACTGTGTCTGCTGCCTCCAGCACAGGGTTCATTAATGCAAGCAATTTATCACAAGCACCCCACAATATGAGATTGCCCACTATTGAAATTAAATATTGAATTTGAATAGCTCCACAACAATAGTTACATCAGCATGTGCTACGTTTCCATAGTGAAACTGGAGATGTATCTGTTGCAAAGAGGTTTTTCTCAATCAACAACGCCATGTCAGTCTTTTATTATTCTCTGGTGCATGCGTTAACATTTTGCCTGTTTTAAATTGTCCAATATTTGTGTGAGTTTGGAACCTGGAACAAATCAGCCTCTCAATACCCAGATGTCTTTAAGTACATGCTTCAATAACATGTATATGACACATGTAAAATACATCCTACATAGTTGGGAAGTAATAGCTGTTAAATATATAGCTAATGACCAGAGTGTTTTTAGATCTGTGACTGAGGTCATGGGGTAGAGTTCTGTGTCCTGGCCCATGAACCTATAGGGATCAGGTAACAGTAGCAGCGTCGTTCTTGAAGCACATCACACGCCTTTTTTCCACAACCCACTGTCTAACTTCAGCACTTGCCATCGGTCTGACTGAGTCTGTGTTGAAGATTAGGTGTACAAGTCAAATGTTTACCATGAACACTTTGTGTTGCAATGTGACAATAAACCATACAATAACAACACACAGTGATTGAAGCAATCCTGCTATTGTGCCAGTGTGAAGGTGGAGCAGGAGATAAGACGGGCCTGCAGAGGAGCCTCCTCAGTGCACAACAACAGGGATGCCACTGCTGTGACTTGTGTTTGGTTCATGACAGCGTCTCACGGCTGAGTGTTCCATCGAGAACACAAATCCATTGGGAGAGTTTGGGGCCTTACAGCAACAGCAGCAGTATTTGTGCTCGCAGCTGAACTGCTGTGTAGAAGGAAAACTTTGGTGAAATTCGACCCACTTGTACCTGACTATATAATGTTGAGAGATGGCTCGGGTGAAGACCTGCAGACAAAAGCAGGATCCCGTTTCAGCAGTCGTATTGCTCTGTGTTGTCTGTGAGCCTTCATGTTTATGAGTAAGCACGAAAAGAAAGGAGCCGTATGCTGTCTAAATAGGTGTGTGTTTGCATTATGTAGTACCTGATTGGTGGTGTGATGAAATAGAAGACACACCTACGCGTGCCTGTTTTCAGCATGCCCTCTTTGGGAGGGGATCTTGAATGCTGCTATGAAACGTTCCAATCATGCATAGACATGCCGACACAGGCTAGTGTACACGCCTTCTTTTGTATTCTGCTGAATTGATCCATCTCTGACCTTGAGATATACGCATTTGGAGAGTTTTTAAAAGCAGTGTCATTCTTAAATACTGTTTATTTTTTTTAATTGGCAGAATTGGCACTATTAAAATACACTAGTTAGCAGAGATTATATTGGAATTGTATGAATCTTAACTTCACCTGAAATTAAGCCCAAACATGTATTGAATATATTCAAGGACTCATTTAAGAGTAGTTGTGTCACTAGTACTTGAAGTTGTTATTGAATATGAACTGCTTCCAGCCATTGTAATGGTACGAGTTTGCTGATTTAATCTTTTATAATTAAAAGTCATGTATTTGCTCCTACATGGATAGACGTTTTTGGCATTTTGTATAATCACATTCATTTTAATACTTCGATAAAAAAATTTTTTTATGAGTCCAAGGTAACATAATGAAAAGATAGTTGGTAGATAAGATAAATCCAGTTACTGTTAAGATCTAGTATATCATAGCTCTCTTTATAACTCAGATATTGAGGTCACTTTACCACAGCTCACGTTGTTTTCAGTGCTTATGCACCCCGGACAGATGACGTGTTCCATTTACCCACAGTACAGTAACAATGACAGTGTAAAGGTATATGTGAGCAGGTGCTCGGTAGTATTTGGAATCACACTAAAGATTCCCTTTGTGAATCAATGCACCCTCGAATCCCTGAGCAGGCTTGTCCATGTCTGAGAATTTGCATTTAAATTGCATCGCCCACTCGGCCAGATGCACCGCACCTGAAGAAGTACAGAAGGAGCCGAGATGAGTTGTAGCGATGACACATTACTACTGTATTTCACAAACAAACAGCAGACAATCTACAACAGCGAAACAAATAAATCTCTGTTTGAATTTATTCCCCTTGATCATCTTTTTCCTGTTTTCGAAAGTTCGAGCTACGATATGAAGCTGAATTACTACAATGAAAGTTATCTGGTTTCACCCTTGACAAATACAGGTGGTGCAAACTGTATCGTACGACAGGCTTGGTCAAAGATTACAGGGAAAATGCTTCATTCCACTGAGGGGAGTCTCCTTGACATTCATTGACCAAACTTACCCATTACCGCACCCATTACCGACATTTGCACTGGTTGAATGAATCTGGAGGAAACTAAACACCTCATACTTGTCCTGCTTGCCCTCATGTTCTGCCATTTGGGGACAGAAACACTGTAAAATGCTTGTGCATTGGGAAGTAGCCCATGCAGTTTAGAAGTCGTTGAAGAGCAGTTCAATTTTATTTGATACTGTAGGTCTGTTGGAATGTAGTCACATGAGTGACTGAACGACAAAGCTAATATTAGACATAGTAATTGAGGAACGGATGCTGTGGCGAGGGAGCAGGCAAATATCAGAGAGACCAGTCTTATCTTGTCTGTCTTTTTCAAATAAAGCTGAAGATCTTTGAGGTGATGTCAGCTCTTCACTTAGTGCAACGTTTTGCTATAGTTATACCTAAGCAAGTCAGCAGAAAGCCGCAGACAGGTATGAACACTATGCGGCTGTGGCTCAGCAGGGTCGTCCACTGACCAGAAGGCCGGTTGACGGTGGTATTTAAAGCTGGTTCAGCACTTTGACTGTGGTTATTTAAAACATGCTGTATAAATAAACCTTCAGTTGACCTGACTTGATCTCTTTCAGTGATAGGCTATCAGCATTCAGAGGTATCATTGGGTAATATCTTGGACCCGGAATTGCCCCTGACTGAAATCAATGTTGTTTGATAGAGCTGAATCGGTGACTGTGACTACTACTGTAAAGCTTTGAATGGTCAATAAGACTGGAAAAGTGCCATTTAAATACATTGACTTTGACACTGTACACCTTCACCCATGACAATGTTTATGAATTCAGCTTAATTAACAAATAATAAAGAAACGGCTCAGAAGGTATATCAGGGCCGGGTCTAGACAGGCATGTATGAGGGGGCAGCCACAAATCTTGAGGGGGCATTGTGCTTTATTATATTATTATTATTATAAATTGGGATTTAGTTTGAGGGGGCACAACATTTATTTGAGGGGGCCAGGCCCCCTTTTGCCCCTGCCTAGACCCGGCCCTGAGGTATATTCACCCTTGATTATCATTTGTCCCTACCAGTATTGCACTGCTGCATAAGCTGGAACCTCAGCACCTCACTGTTAAATAATGTAGAATTATTTGGTGTTATGTGTATTGGTCTACGATCACATTTAAAAAATCTATCTAACTTATCCATATTTGGATTGACAATAAATGTTAGGCTTGTTTATCATGAATAAAGACGAGTTATATATTTTTCTCAATTGCAGCATTAAAGTTATGCAACAAAAATAACACAATACAGAGTTTGTAGTGTTGGAATAACGTCCTCACCTATATTCCTTTATTACAGTAAGGGAAACTGGAAACGGTTATCTTGGTCTCCAGTGTATCTCTGTTGAACTCACATGTTCACGACATTTGCATTTATTTCTCTCACAGTGTTCTTCCACTGATATGATGTCGGGAGAGACTATAGGTGAGATACTGTTCAGAAAGGAAGCTTTGATTCAACGGGTCTTTATCTAATTTCTCCCAAACTAAAATGTAGTAATGCTGCATTGAGCTGTCACAGCACATCTGCACACATCTGTAATGAGACGACACTTTTTTGTGACCTTCAATAGGTGCAACCGGAGCGGTGTGAGCTGGGTTAGTAAGTCTAGCGCAGTCTGCTCATGTGTTTGCTTTTCGGGAACAGCCAGCACACAAGTCTTTTTTTTTTTTTTGCTGTGTGCATACTGGTGCAACACTGGGCATGTGTGTGAAGCCGTAGTCCAGCCCCGCGAACCCGCCCACCACCCTCCCCTCTTCCCCTCGGTGCGTCTCGGTCCGCCCGCAGCACTCTTCTTCCCGGCGAGCTTTCCACTACAGAGATGGCTGCGAAAGTGTGCAGATCGGTCCTCCTGTTGTCCCGGAGCAGCGGAGCGGCGGCCGGCAGCCTCCCGGCACTTGTTGTCTCGTCACAGCGGCGACACCAGCACATACGACCGGTAAGTCCCAGGACGGAGGTGTAGGGGGACCGGGCGGGCGGGCTGGACCCGGAGGGGGAGGAAGGAGAGGCAGAGCGCGGCGCCTCGGCTGGGCTGGCTAAGGAAGTAAAGCTAACTAGCCTCAGGATTTCTCTCCGTTCATGTCTTGGTCTCTTCTCCCAGCGGAGAGGTGAGGCGCCGGGATGAGTCATGAGGCCAGCCCGGTGCCCGTGTGGTTGGGTTGATTCACAGCGGGACGTGGAGCTCTCACACACGGGTAATGCAGTGTTTTCCAGTGGAGAGCTTCCTGGAGCCCATCACCATCCCACTGGCGCTGTACAGTCACCAGCCTGCACACACAGCTCTGCCCCACATCCCATGTTCCCTCCCTCGTCCTTCAACTTTGCAGGGGTATTAATCCAGCCCCTGTCGTCCCCAGTGCTGTGAGTTAATTTGAATGCGATCCCATTGTAGGTGATGGGACTGTTTCTGCTGCAGATGAAGGGCTTCGAGGTCTGGTCACCGACGGATGTGGATGGGTGTCTTCTGTTTTGTGTGTGCTGCTGCAATAAGGATGTTTGGTGTGAGCATGGGCTTTTATTTTTTAAGGAGGGCTGCAGGATGGCTTGGTTGCCAGTCCATGACCGATGGATCCCCTCATCCCTCTGCCTCTACACAGTGTGTGAACTGCAGCGTGTGTGTGTGTGTGTGTGTGTGTGTGTGTGTGCTTGTGTGTGTGTGTGTGTGTGCTTGTGTGTGTGTGTGTGTGTGTGTGTGTGTGTGTGTGTGTGTGTGTGTGTGTGTGTGTGTGTGTGTGTGTGTGTGTGTGTGTGTGTGTGTGTGTGTGTGTGTGTGTGTGTGTGTGTGTGTGTGTGTGTGTGTGTGTGTGTGTGTGGTGCAGCAGCAGAAACTCAGAATAATGAATGTCTACCCAGCAGAGCTCCAGAGGAAAACTACAGTTGTGATTGTGTGAGAGCAGAAGAGACACACACACACACACGTACACACACACACACACACACACACACACACACATGTGCCTCCACTGTAACATGGAGAACCCACACTTGGATGATGTCAGACTCTCCAGCCAGCCTGTCATTTTTTTGCACCCCTCCCTGTGGGTGTTTCCCCATTCAGGAGGAGGGAGGGAGAGAGAGAGAGGGGGGGGGGGATCCTGGGTTTTCCTGCAAGCTAATTCAGGTTCTTTACACACAGCCACTGTAGCGATAGACGCAGCCTAAAAAAACCAAGAGGTAATTGGGTTTTACAGAACTGTCACTACGGCGCAATGGTGGTTGCACACGTCGTCCCTGCCTCTGTGACCCACTCCCTCGGCGGAGTAAACTCTCAGCTATTGTAGCAGCAGCCGCCTGAGGAGGGAGGTGAAGCACAGGATGGACCTGAATACGAAAGAATGAGGAAGTCATAGCAGCCCACAACAGAATGACTCTTTCTCTGTAGCTAGAAACGTCACCGTGATAGATTTTTGGTCTTCTTTTGCCAACAGGGCTCACTTCCCTTTATGTTTTTCTTTGTCTTGCTCTCTGTTTATTCTCTTGGTTGCCCTTTTTCTCTCACTATTGTTGATCTTTTCCGACCCCCCCCCCCCCCTCCCCTCGCCTACACAAACACATGCGCGTGCTTGCAACAGGCTTTGTGAAACCAAATGAGGCTTCTCCTTCCTGTGTAACAGGCTGGTCTGGAGGTTAAGAGGCTGTCCAAATAGACACACAGTTTGGTGCACACGTCTACACATCGGCCCCCTGTAGCTGTTGCCTACTGTGGACTATTACAACAGAACACATTTACCCCCGAGGAGAGGAAATGTTCTCCCCTTCTCTAAAATAACTTGGCCTATTTAAACCTTAAGTGATTTAACAGGGTGAGCCGTATCTCCGCAGAGTTGCCCCTAATAGGTTTTCATTTCATTTCAGTCTGCTCAAGTTGGAGTTTTGTTTGCCTGTTGTATCGTGTCTCCGTCTTTCGGAGCGTCTCTGCTGCTGCTTCTGAACCTGTCTGTTACTGTGTGACAGCCAAACCTCTACATTCATGTGTGAGTTCTTCACTGCAGTGGGGGATCTCTGTTTCTAGACATGTACCTATGAATCTGCAATGGGCCACGTGCCATTGAGTTGCCACTAAGCATTTTGTGTCCGGCTAGTAGGACATGTTTACCAAAAAGCACAAATATGCCAGTTTGCAGCAGTGGGCGACTCAGAGTCACTGCTGCTTCTCTAACAAGGTGCAGTCCGGATGGGTCGTCTCCTTAGGAATGCAGAACAGACACTGGGCTCCAGAGGCTCACGTTTAACCTGCACCAGATTACTGTCGAGTCAGCTGTCATATTAAATGCTGCTGTCTGAAAGTGTGGCAGAAGAGTTGAGTCACTGCAAATACACAGTTATTGTAAAAGGTTTATGAATTGCAGGCTGAAGTTGGGGTGTACTGTCGTCCTTTCCCTCTGGTGCTTTAAAAGCACTGAGTCTCACGGTGAACCTGGGAGTGAAATGGAGATCGAATCATGTTTCGTTTACTTATTTGTTTCCATTTAAGCCGACGTGTTCATTAAAGCTGAGCAGTTTGGGGCTTTTGTCTTTGGGGCCACAAGTTCAAAGCCCACCCCTGGCTTTAAATCCAATCAGTGTAGGACTAAACTAATTTATCCCTGCTGCTTTGACGGGCTCACCGCTGAAGTTACCCGGCTTAGTGTGATAAGAGAGTGACTGTGTGCCCTGGGCTGTTGTCTGCTGAAGGTGATGTGATGGTTGAATGATTGGTAAACTGGTCCACACAAGGCACGTTCATTAATGAAATCCTAAATATGAGCAAAATTGTTTCTGACTCCATTTCTGATCTCACAGTAAATGGATGAATCGTATGGAGGATGAAACATTCCACTATAAATGATGAATGGCGGGTTTTATTAGCTGTCATTTATACAGTTTAGCCTCATCATAGATTGCTTTCTTCTCTCTGGAGTCTGATGATTGACAGTCTTGCCTCCTGCATGGGAAATATGTTATGGCATTTCAATACTAATGTCAGAGGTCTCTAATGGTGACCTGCGTGTCTATCCCCAGATTTGATCGAACAGTGTCTGGTACCTTAAGTGAAGAGAAATCTTAATAATCTTTGGTCAGCGCAGCGGTACTGTTCCATCTTTTCACTGATATTAGATTACTATCTGTACACAGAGGCAATTTTAATGGACACGAAGTGCAATCTAGAGGGTTTTCTTTAGTGGGTAAGGAAATTGATTTGAGTTTTCCTGCGGGGTTTCATATGCTCTTGCTAGGCTATATGAGGCGAAGTGATATGATAGAGTAGAATCAGTCAAAGGTAAAGTTACAAAAATGATTGATTTGTAAGCCTGGACATTCCATGCAGTCCATATATTATGCCATGTAACTGCTTCTTATATGCTTACACTTTCCACATTAGCATATGATATTGACTGATTTGAGTACAGTGGACGTTAAGGCCTGGAATAGCTAAATGAACAATTATGAGGCGTTTGTAGCTTCACAGCAAATGACACAAATAACTAATGTGGATAAGGGGGGAAAAAATAACCCTCTTTTAAAAAATTCAAAGTACTTGGAGAGGGATCACACACAAGATAACCCTCTTTCAGGGATTGGAGATACCAAAAAGATCAGCAATTTGATATCCTATAGCATTTAGAATACTGATATTGAAAAGGTTGAATAAAACATGAATAATTTGCTATCTGGTGTCAGACAGATAATCACTCAGAAATCCTCTCAGAAATTCTAAATTGTAAATCAGCTGTAAGCCAAGCTGATATCTATTCCCAGTTAACCGTTGGACAGTTTAGTAGTTCACTGCTGAGCGCCTACTTCACTGTTTGAATGAGTCTGAAATTGGGGGCTGCAGAGTAATGAACAGGAAATAGAGGAGGACCAACCGATCTTGTGTTGCCAGGCGAGCAGGCTTGTTGGTTCACTCTTTTTCAGTGGCATCTTATCTTAGTTAGATCAATGTCTAGAAACAAATCTACTTCATTTGCTTTCTGAAAAGATTTCAGTGTCTGCTAAAATAAAAAAATGGATCACAGACTGTGACCCTGATATGTTTTTGTGTGGTTTCTATGGGGTTAGGTTCGTCCTAAATGAGGCTACTGTGTTGGGTTGCGGTTTGCTCTCATTTGTCTACGTGTGAACAGAGGATCAATGTAAATGTAGTTGAATTGGGGACATACAGTAAACGTACAGTAATTTATCCTATGTTAATCAAATTATTAATTCAAGAAAATTTAAATATAGAAAGATATTAGCATTGACAGCTCTTGATAGTGATGTTGTGTGTGGTCCACCATTCTTCTCAGTTCTAATTTCCGATAACCAGGTTAGAAGTAGTATCACTAAAGGTGATTTCCGACATGAACACTGGAAAATATCTGGATCCAAGTACAGATATTTTGCGAGAGGGCTGTCAGGAAAAGGTCCGGAAAATGTCTAGAGCAATTGTGATATTTGCACTCTCACATACAGCACCTCCAGTGTGTCCAAAGTTCAGTGCAAGTCAGAGAGGAGCTTAACATGCTGCATTTGCAGTAAAGGTAAGGGCAAAGGGGAGATTTAGCAGATATAACCCCACCTTTTTTAAACTTTCACCACCTACCCATGTCATACGTGTCATAAATGTAGATTCATGGCTGAACAGTTGAACTGGATTGTATTACAGATACCATAATTGTGTCTCCACCAAATCAAATATATCGTGAATAATCAGTGCTTTAGAAATAGTTGCACTTCGGTCAAGAACCTACTTCAGTCTTTTAGTTTGTTTGGGGAATTTCAATATTTGTCCTCTTGACATCAAAACACTGTGCTCACTTAAGGGTGAGGAATACGTTTAACAAATTAGAAATAGATGCAGTTTATTAACGGATGATCTCTCTCCATTTATCCTACCTAATAAAATAACAAAGATGGCTGACTTAAAACAACCTAGTATATCCAATGGATGCAGACAAATCTGACATTTTATTGGCCAGATCATGTTGGTACATTCTAGCTTGTACTTGGCCATAATGAGACCGAGTAGCTCATGAACATGCCTAATGTAGAGGCACATTTTCTCACTCCCTAAAATTTAAGGGAGAAGTGAAAATGTCATGGATTGCCTTGCCAAACAAAGTAACGTGTGTGTTGTCGTCTTGGGGCAGGGATGAGAAATGCTGATGGTTTTAGTCGGTGTGGTTCTTCTGACAGAGTTCCTGTCAGCTCAGATGGTGATCAGCCTGGCGAGCAGTAGCAAGAATAATCACCAGCCGTGACAGTGGGGCTGGTATTTCTTTGCACTTTGTGGGCCTGTGTGCGACGTATTTGTGTTTGACTATAGCAAAATGTGGTCCTGGCAGCACCCTCTGTCATGCAAAGTACCTTTCAGGGGGTTTCAACTATTATTGGAGATGTTTAATGATACATATTATGATTCAGCACATTTGATGTAAAGTTTAATGTAAATGTGATCCTCTCTTTGCATTTGCAATAGCAGCTGTTCTCTCCTTCCATCTTTGTAATTCTTTGCCAAAGCCTCTTGCTATGTCTGAGTGTGGATTTCTTTTTTAAGCATTCAACTCTACTTGTGTGGGTCTCATTTTCATTTTCCAATGAATAAGTATTGTTCTTTTTACAGAGAGATATGCTAGTCCCATCAGCCATTGTATCACTGGGAAATTAATTCCCACTACCTGGCTCCCCTAATCAACTTCTCTTGATTTGATTGGGGAAGCAGCTTTTTCTTGCTATGCACCACAGTTTTGGAACAAACTTCATCCACACATCAGACATCCTACATGTGTTGATAGTTTTAAAAAACAACACAAGACTTATTTTTATGATATCTTCTGTTTTTAACACTATTGTCTTCCTTACATTGTTGTACTTCTTTTTATTCCGTTTTCTAGTTTCCTGCAATCCTCAAAGGAAAGTGGTATAGACCATGTACTGTATAGTGATACAGTCATACCACTCATAACATTTTGTTAATTGCCTTGACTATTGCTGCAACTGAAGGAAGTCATATTCGAACAGTATGCAATGCATCTTCTACTGCAGTTATTTTGACACTTGCCCCAAAACAGATTTGAGTTTTATAGTTGTATTGTTGTATAACTTTTCTATAAAAGGTTCTTTTAAAGCAATTCACTGGCACAGAGGGGAAGAAAGCCTCCCTTTTCTTCTTCCTTGTATACCTCCAGCACACATGGTGCGTGTCCTGTTTCCCCTGTGCTTTCTTCTTCTGATTTCCCCGAGCTCTCTGAGTGCATCAGACTACAGCACCTCCTCAGCACAGTAACCTTTCTCACGCTCACCAGCTGTTTACCCTCTGGTCAAAAGAACTTTCCTAGAAGGTGAAATGGTTCAGTTAGACTCTTACTGAATGTTGCAGTATTCTACAATCTGTGTCCTTGTTTGAATACGCGGTTATCATTTTAATGCTTTCTTCAAGGGGCCACATGCGTCTGTGAGATGCTGCAGCATTGTTATGGATGAGACTACTGTGATGGACAAAGGCCTCATTAGTACTCTGGAAGGGATTTCACCCTTGAAGTGGTAAATGACTGGTGAACCTCTGCTGTTGGCATAGACTAATTAGCTGCTTCCCATGTTTCTGTGTGGCCCAGCGTGTCTTCAGTCAAGTCTGCAAAGGACATTAAACTAGGCCAATGTGTGTAATGTGATGATGGATGGCAGGAGCGCTTGGTTACCCCCTCTCATTTCTGGGACATGGAGCTGGTGGCGTCCTCTGCCAGGGGGGCAGGTGAGTCTGCTGCTAGAATCTGAAGGTCATCAGCAGCTCAGCCTTTCCTTGGATTAGGTTTGGGATTGGGCTCATTATTGTGACAGCCAGGCAAATCTGTTGTAATGCTGGGTCCAAATAAGCATTGTAAATTAGACTGGGCAGGTCCAGCTTGTAAGAAGGTCAGCTGTGCCCACATCTGTCGAAAAATGTGACAGTCATGTGAAAGCATTTCCAGTTATAGGTATTATCATTTTGTCCAATTACACTAATTTACTTGCAGTTATTGGCAATATCTAAACAGCTTCATATCATTCTTGTTTGAGGATATCCTTTAATTGACTGTAATTTTTGTTTATCACATTATCACATCTATATTTACATAAAGCCTTGGCAAGTTTAAGATTAAGCAGAGAAAGAACAATGGAGGAACCACATGAGGGGGAAAGAGTCAGTAATATCTGCAGGCCAGACGAGCCTTAAAAATAGGGCAGCCCTAATTGCAAATGAATATGCTAATGTGGTACCTGAAGCTGTTCATGTGTGATTATCAACCTTTCTTTTGTCGGAGGCGTCCACCCACTGGCTGCTCTAAAGGTGCTGCATCTCCGAATTTCACTCCTCACTATAGGTGTTGTGGTTCTGACACTGTGAGACAAATGTCCACAATCTTGTATATTGACACAGGACGTCACTAATACACAGTGTCACTGCAGAAGGTGCAGCTCTCATAACTTTACCAATAACAGAAAAACTAATTTTTCTTTCTTTCAAGTAACACCTTGTAAATCTCAAAACTATTATTGTATTTAAAGTTAGGGCAATACCAACTTATTACCCCTACTCCTCAAGATACATTTGCTTCCTGTTGTTTATCGATCACACCTTGTTTGCTTTTCATAGAGTTCAATTTGAAAGAACTGAAAAATATCAAGATTCTTCAATAAGTGTTAGAGCGGGATGAAGTTCACCTCTCCTGAAGGAATCAATTTATTGTTGTTTATACATCTTCCTGTTGAATTAATATAAGCAGGATTGTAGGGCAGATGCTGGCTGAGGGCTGGGGAATTGACAGTTGGTAGTGACAATTTTTCCTGTCTTTCATGCATTATGGCACCCTATGCAATTTAATTCCACTGCACTGCAGATATACATACACAGGAAAGTCAGGATTAGATATCATTTGTATTCTAATGAAAGTAAGAACCATTATCAGATTATTGCATGTCGAGCGTCTCATATCAATACAAGGATAAAGCTGTATTTTCCGGATCCTAGCTCCCCAGTATTCACACCATGCGTGCGCTTATCTACATCGTGCTGTTTGATTGAATTGAAAACAATATAGCGGACTGAGTCAAATTTTTCCATAAACTACGATTGTGCCATGAAAAGCAGAAACAATCATATCAGGGAAGAGGAGAGTCATCGCTGTAAAATGGGCAAAAGGAGAGAAGAAAGTGAAAGCTGTCAAGAGAGGCAGCTCCTAATTGGAATCGCTTCTTACTGTGTATGAATGAGTCGTGTTTCACTGATTAGTGGAGCAGTGGCTGGAAAGTTATTCACAGGAGTGGTGGGATTTTTTAACGTGAAGATTCCCCCGGCCTCCTGCTCACCTCTTCATTGAAGAGAGATGGAGTGAGCAAATCTGCTTCTCATTAGCAGTCCCTTGTCACAGCCAGCCGAACTGAAAGGATTATTGCAAACGTCGAGCTGTTAAACACAGTTTTCCTCCAAATAGAGGTTTTATTTACCATTGCACTGTTTCAGGAAAAATTTGTCGATGTATGGATAGAAGTGCTCACTCAACTTTTTTGTGCTTGTTAGCACTCACTAAAATGTAATGAATGATCCAATTAGCATCATGGAAGGTGGTGAAACAGGCGCATTTAAGAACCCTGATGACTGATTCTGAGTATATAACTCTTGCTTATAAGTCATTTAGAAACTCTTGAGGAAAAAGTGATACATTACTGGGTGTTCAAGGACATGATTCTGCCCCATTAGGTTACAGTTGAACCAAAACAAGATAGATGCAGACGTTTGAGACAAGCATTAAAAGGAGAATAAAATGTCCTCAACAGATTTAAAAGATTATTTTCAAAGCATGACCCCTGCAGACCTACGCGTTATAATTGCTTGGATACCCCCCACAAACACACATTTATAAGTAGTTCTTTTGTTCCTACTGGATCAATGCACTGGGTTAATGGCAAGAGAGCTTGACATTTTCAAGTTGGTTGCACCTTTTTTGTACCGGTGATGTGACCCCTGACAAAGCCTGTCGATCTCTGAGCTGCCGAGGACAGCCGAGGGCCCTGCACTGCTGGAAGGGAAATCTGCATGGCGTTTATCTGTGTAGTGAAACACTGTGGGGTTGAGGTACCAGGGAAATGTGGGCTTCTGTTGGTCATGGTTAAACAGGGTGTGTGGCAGGGGAGCTGTGACATCATCCTTGTGTGGAGGTCACTGTGGCTACAGGGAGTTTGATTTTGTCTTAGGAGGAATTACCTCTCCGTGGTGGATCCGGGAGGTGTTGTGCGGAGCAGGCTGCAGTTTGTTGGTTTTTCTTTAGCATCTGTTCACTTTGCTCCTTTTACCTGGGGTTACAGCCATCACAATAGAATAGAGCCCGTTTAAACCGACATACATTGATTTTTGCTGTTGCACTCATTTTGTAGCAAAGTCAAGTCAAAGAAGTGTGCAGATCAGACATGTGTCCCTTTAAAGGGAAATGGGAGGAAATACAACTTGTCATCACATATTCTTGATATCAAAATAGAATTTACTAAAAATGGATATATTTGTTGATACTTAAACATTTGCAAAATTGCTTATTTTCTCTAAAATGCAATTTAAAGGTCATACTCAAGCTTTTGTTCTGCTAAGGAGAATAGTCGGCCGGCCCTGCTCTGTTTGTATTGTGTGCCCAGGCTTTAGGACACACATGATAATGTCTAAGCTACATGGTTTCATGCTGTTTCACAGTACAACAAACATGGTAAAATATATATTAACAATGAGGGGAAAGTTGCTTAAGCTGTTGCAATGTGCAGACAAGTCATGGCATGACACATGACACATGACACATGACACATGACACATGACACATGACACATGACACAGCCTTTGACACATGAAGAATGCAGCAGGAGACTGTAATGGTCAAAAGCATTCACACCAACAGGAAAGTTTCCGGAACATTCAAGTGAGGGGTGGCGTCTGGGTAGAGCATAGCACATCGACACCAGCTCCCTCTCGATTGCTGTTAATTATTCTGCTGTATTCTCTCATAGGCTCACTCATTTTCTTGACATTTTATCAGGGGGCTGAAAGGAAAAGTTCCAGAAAACATGCGGGATGAATGATTTGGAAAGACGACTGATTTGGACATTTGCCCTCTCAAAAATGTGTGGACTTCAAAGCATGTCTGAAAGCAGATTTTAATGATGCCAGTCATCCTTTAAACGCACAATCACTATGTATCTCAGGAGGCACACAGAAAGCAGTGGTTGCCTGGCAGCTGCTCAGAGAAAGGATGTCTTAAAGGTCATGAAAGAGAACAGGCTGTCTGCCACCCACAAAACAACATTGTGCATTACAATTTTTATTATCCAGAAGCTTCAAGGACCGTTTACGCTGACTCACAAAACTACACCATTTCTGTTTTGTTTTCTTCTACGCTTTAACCAATAACATTCGTCTCTCTGTCTCAAATGAGCCGTCAGTATTTTCTGAATGATGCTCGTGGCAACCTCATTACACAAACAGAAGTCAAGAACTGAACCTTAACCGAGATTGATCCGACTCTGCGCACATCCAGCGAGTCAATGAGCCCCAGAAAGCAAGACTCTCTGTTCGGCCTGGCGCCTGATTTGTTTGCACTGTAATTACCCAGTTTATAGCTGTGCCTAGGTACACAAAACCACACACAGGGGATTCACCATGGAAAACAGAGATGCACACCTTTCTCCGACAATGGACTATAATCCCTCAAGTTCCATTGTGTTATTTGTAATGATGAACTGGACCAGAGAGACAAGCCACACGTGGTCACAACAACCCCATTCATAAGCTCATGCTATTTTAGTGCAGTTTTCTGGTGTGTGTGTGTAAAGTTTCTTTGGTCTGATAGTCGTGGTTTTGCTGTTGATTAGAGGCCCGTCTCCTCTGACTACTTTACTGCCAGTTTTAAATGAATCAGGGGTCTGAGCTTTGAGTCTTGTTTCTTTTAATTAACTCCTGTATCAGGGCAAGTGGATCAATGGCTGGAGACATGTGGAACGAGCAGGACTGTTACAGAGAGCGGAGTGGAGGTTGAACGGGTACGAGAAGAGGTGGGGAGGGGGTCTTATATTATGCGGTGGGGCAGCGGTGGTGGTTAGAGCTTTTCTTTCGCTGCCTCAGCGCTTCAGAGCCTCATTCAAACCGACCAGTCGTTTTAATGGTGTTTGATATTCCTGGGTGGACTGGAGGCTCTGACCAGATAATCCTATTAGAGGTGTACTGTGCAAGATGTTGCTTAGCATGGGACATACTTCCTTATTAGCATATCAAAATGTCGGACTTTACAGGTAACAGGACATTGTTAATGTTTGATTTAGCTCCTGTATTCGTTTACAAGCATTATGTGACTTTTTTTTTTGTCGTAAAGCAGCTATACATCGCGAGACCACAAGGATCTGCAGCGTCCACCATTTCCAATGTATATAAGTGGTGTTCTGTCTTCTAGCATGTGTGGACTTAAATGGGACAATGTGTGAGAGATACAATCTCATCTCCGCTCAAAGGCACCTACAGGAAGCGGGGCAGTAAATAAATTGCTTATGTAAATGACTGTTGCTGCTTTAATCCATTGTTGATGAGGTCTCTGACTTGACGCCAAATTTCCTTACCTTTTGGATTGAATGAACACTAAACATTTGACTCGCAGTGGTATCACATCATCAATTCAATTAGGGGGTAGTCAATGGTAACCACAGCAGCACTAACGGATACAGATGTGTTTCAATAAAAAATGAATGAGAGTGAGTGTGTCTGCTTATCAAATCTGACGGCCATAGATGTTCTCGGCCATTGAATCAACGCCACGCTGTTTGCTAGAGCTCCTATTTAGGGTGAAACTACGGCGGGGTGCATTTATAAGCATGGCATTCATGTAGCCTAATGCTAATGAGATAAATTAGCATGACAGGAGAGGACTTTACCTTGACTTCTGACGCTCGTTACTTTAAAGGCCGCTGAGGCGGAGGTCTTTTTGTTGCTCATTTAAAAGGCCGTGGCTTTGCTGCAGGTGCACTACAGCTATGAGAGTTTTAAGGGAAATATAACAGTTGACCATAATAATCATGTTTATTTCCCCTTTGATTGATCATGATTGAATCTCTAGACACTGTAACCTAAATTTTCTCTAGACACTAAATGTATTTTGGCCTGACTGCTTTAACTAGGCATTGTTGTATTCATCAAAAGATCTCAACCTTTGACTGTTAAACATACCCCAACCAGAGTGGGAGGGGTTAGCCAAATGTATAAAGACAGTGAACTGTTTTCTATCTGGGTGCATATTACAAACTAAACTTTGTGGTATGCACCATGCCCGAGCATTAAAGAAAGGTGAGAGTTTTGAGACTCGTTTCCTCGTTGGTAGTGGGATTGTAGAAATTGCCACGGCAGAGTCCGGATCTTTGTTGTTATGGCAGATCTGTGAGGCGAATGAAAACTATCTTATCTCCATTGATTCATTTTTGTGCAAGAGATTTTGCATGCACACGCTCGCCTCCCACCCGTTCCATTGACAGACATTGAGGAGGAAGCTGTTGACCTCAGAACTGCCTGTGGTTTTCTCATCCTCATTCCGCGCACGTAAGTTATAAAGCAGCGGGCCGCAGAGTCCCACGACCTTCTGCCAGAGAGGGTTAGCCATGACCCTGCTGCCCGCTGTCTTCACACTGATATCTGCCATGTGCGCATAGCCTGCAGGCTTTGCATAAGCCTGACACACACACACCGAGACTTCAGACACACAACCTGCTTTCACTCAGGAGGGGGGGGAGTTGTTCGTCAGCTGTTTTGTGTGAACACTTGTTCAAAGCCTTTGGTTTGAAATGAAGCTGCAAGCAGAATGAGAGGCAGCACAAGGAGGTTGAGACACTCCACATTTCCATTCGCACTATACTGTTAGTCATCCTTTGCCTGCTCGCCAGCGCCACCATTCTATAAATAGAGTGGTCGAGATGGTGAAGAGGAGACTTTGTTGGAGAACACATTTCCATGGAGACAGTCTCCGATGAGCTTCTTCTGCTTTTGTGAGCAGCGAGCCATTGTGCAGGACTGGAGTCTGGTCTGATGGAGCTAGAACTATGTATTTACATTCCGTATCCAGTTGTCAGGATAGTGTTTCTACAGCAGTGCAGGGAAGCCAAATTAAAACAAGTTTGTTCTTCTCTGCTGGCTGCAGCTGTCCGAGTCAACTACAAATACAGCAGCATCTACATTCTGCTATGGAAACACATGCACGCACACAGACACACGCACACACACACACACACACACACACACACACACATACACACATACACACATACAAACAAACACACACACACACACAGTACATGCAAAGCAAACACTGCACTGGTTCTTCCCCTGATGAATGTAAAATGACTTCTGTGGACACACGCATGCAGATTTAAATCTTATTTTCATAGAGCAGAGAGTTAGAGCGTCTCTGGGTTTTTATTTGGCTGGAATCACGTGGACCACTGGCGGCCTGCATGAGACATGTGAGAGTGTTTGCCTCAATGTAATCAGGCTCCATTATGTTGCTCTAAAGGTATTTGTAAGTTGCTGCATTTCCAGCCTGTGGCAGCTTTATTCAATTATTTGAATATATAACAGTTTAAATATTGTCTCCAGGGTATTGATCTTACAATGGACGTGCTGTTTGCTGTACCTGTGGCACTGGAATAACTCAACTCAGTAACTTGCTTATGGAAAACCTCAAGCTGATATAAATCTCTCTGATCTTGGTGTTGTGTATCAAAACCCATAACTTTTGTCTTGTATACAGAATCCATTACCTTCTGTCAGAGATAGGTTTGTGAGTTATTCTTCATTCAGCCAAACTAGTACCAGGTTGTAAGCCCGGCTGTTGTTTTCCCTTGGAAAATATTTAAGCTGCGCGGAGGATGCAGAAGAGCTGAGGTTAGCATTAGAGCGGATCAGCTGAGCGCTCAACTCGCTCTGCCCTGGTCCTGAGGGGAACTCTTGGGATATCCCGACCCGGATATGAGATTGGGAAAGGCAAAGAGATGCAGATTTTTAGGTGAGAAGATACATTTCAAAGTAAATATACAAGGACAGAGACAGGTTTCTGAAGCTTTTCAGCAGTCCTAGTGCAGCTGTTGCCTGGGTAACATGTTTCACACTGAACATGTTTTTTTTTTCCAACAGAACTGAAGGTTATCCACTGCATTGTGTCCTGTTCTCTGCTCCTTATGCAAAAATGGCTTCTCCTTTCTTTACACAAAGGCCTTTTACTTCATCGACCTCGCAGTTTGTTTCTCCCGAGCCTCAGTTGCAACCCATAGGAGCGTCTCCTTAAATAGTGCACCTTTAGCTGCAGGCCCAAAAACGACTTGGGTTGGTTTTAAATTACCTGGCGTCTTCCTTTCCTCCCGTCATATTTAGTACTGCAACTACCTCCTAACAATAGAATGCAACATTGAGTCGTAAGAAGTTACTTGCACAAACACCCAGTGTGGTAATTTTCTTTTTTAAGGACAGTCTCTACCTAGCCGGATACAGCAGCACATTTCTCTGTGCAAACACTTAGTAGAAAGCCTTGACAAGTCAGCTACCAGGCTACTTCACTGCACTGCCCCGCACTCTTCACCTTCTACCATTCAGCACGCTCCTCAGAATAACTGTAATGCTACGATGCACATGGTACGAGTGGCAGTTTTCATTCCAGCCTTGAATTATTGATTTGCCTCTGAGGAGTTCCTCCACATTTATACTTCCTTTGATGCAAAATTGAACATGAATTATTATTTAGTCAAATATGATGTGAACTGAGTTGTTACTGTTCAAGTTGGATCTTTTCCTTTGCTTATTTTGCATTTGTCATGAAAACCCACAGGGGAAGTTACATTAACTCTGCACTCTGTTTCTTATTTGCATTTTGTGTTTGTTACTCTGTACTAATTCTGTGTTTGTTACTCTGTACTAATTCTGGGCTCACCTGAAATGTTTCTTCACATCAAAAGAGATGTAGTGTGTGTAAGGCAGTGGCAGTGGGTTGTGTCTATTTATGATTTAGGTGGAGCAAAAGCCACAATGTTACCTTTGTAGTTTCAAATGGAAGAGGAACTTTTTTTTGATATGCCTGCATACTTGTGATCAGGGTCTGTGACACGTAAGTTGGATGACCGTAATAGGGATGCACCACTTCTTTAGTCCCCATACCAACTGTAATACATTTAGGTATAAGCTGTATGCCTCACTGTATGAGATCTTTCCTTTGAACATTGCTCTCCTAATTGTCTAAAAAAACCACTGTGTAACAATAAAATACATGCACATACGTTTACTAAATTGTTATTTTTATTAAAATGTATAATATACTTAAGTAATCTTCAAAATTGACCAGAAATACAATTCAAATGTAAATCCAGTCAAAACAAACACAAAACAGCAACACAAAAACAACAACGAATTCAATTATTTAAATTAAATACAAATTAAATGGCCCCATAGATCAACCCTTGTTGTCACTTATAATCAACCGTTTGAGGCAGTATCGATTGATAACCAATATTATTCAGTATCGGATCGATGATTCCCTTCAGCTGTTGTTTCAGATTCGCCAAAAATAAAGAACCTGCTGCCTACATATATTTTTAATCTCTTTACCTGTGCTGCACTTGTCTGTTGTGGCTGTATCTTCTATTACCAACTTAAAAAACTGAATGGAAATTTACACCTCTTCCATGAAATATCCTACTTGTTGACGATAGGATATAGCTGTTTTTAATGGTTTGCTTATGAAGAACTTTACAAGTGAAAGCATCACAGAACGTGTTGAGTTAACGTGAATAGTGTCTAAGATACAGAACCATAGTATTGTGGCTCAGTGTGATCACTTCCTGATGCGAGGAGTACATAGTGAAAGTGATACGTGTTCTATTACAGTGGAGAATTGTTCAATAAAAGTTGTGGGAATCCTGTTTCCCCGTAACCTTCAAAATCTTGTATCCTTAAATCTGCCTATAAACATTATATTGTCTGATTTTAAAAAGGGTTACTATTAGTGGGGAAGCAGTTCTAACATTGAGTGTCAGCAGTCAGAACATTAGTAGGATCGCGCTCATGTGGCGCCGACACTAGACTTGTGATACTGCGTTTTGATTTTCACACCTTATAATCAGAGACTAGAGCCAGTTGAGTGTAGTCGTTGCTGCTTGAATGCATATCAATTTTATATTGTTAGTTCAGGAAAGGAACAAAGACAGAATACACTGGTGAATATATTATTTGACTGGCTGTCTTTCTATGTGTTTGAAGGATGTTTTCTAATTCGCAAAAGGGCTGAGATGAATTAGAAAAAAAAGGGAAAATACCTGCCTTCTTTCATTCTCCTGTTATATACAAAAGCAATATACCATACATAGGATATGTATACCCTTCGAAGGGGAACCAGGCAACCGTATTCGATGCAAGCCTCAGTTTCAGCAGAGGCAAATGACAGGGCCATACAAGTTTGATTGATGTGCTTGGCTAGAGTTACAGTACAGGCTCAACTTGTCGTCATAGCTGAGCTACAGCGTTGTGATGCCATGTCTGCAGACTTGTAGGGTTACTCCAGAAGTATCTGGATTCATAGTTTGTTACCCTGCATGATAGTCGACCTGCACAAACACAGCGTGGACACGCCCATCAACCTATGTGCTCATTCAGCTGCAAGCTGTTGTAAGCAGCTGCTTGCTATTAATAGACGCAAATACGCAATAACACTCATAGCATTTTCTATGCTGAACTTGCTGAACTATACAATTTTGTTTTCTGCTAAACTATGAAATATATGGTCTACATTTGACAATATTGTTACTTCTGCCATGGAGGGTGGGTTTTCATCGCGTTTTTCTGTAATGGAGCTAAATCTATTGTAACTTGGTGGGCGGGGCCAGGTGTGGAAGGGGCGGATCTGAAAGTAACTATCTCGTGCATTATTCAACATTTTGATATCAGTGATGCAGAGATGTACGATGAAAAACCAGGCACATGCAAAGCTGTAATATCTACGAAGAGACGAAATTGTGAGCAGTTTGCAGAAAATTATACATGTATCTGATCTACATGCATGTATATGCAATATGGTGAAAATGTGTCCAATCAGCCTTGAATTGCCTCTGCAGTTCTTGATGGTTAAAGTTGTCTTAGCCCACATGCTTATAGTGGCACACTCTGTCCCCATCACCTCTGTCCTGATTGGTCCAGCCAGAGGGTAAATTGACTCTGAATCACGCAGCACCTGAGTATGAATGTCTTTGTGTCTGTATAGTACTTTGTACTGCCTAAGATGACGAGTACCTGAGGAAGATCTTTGTAAGATGGAGACATCGCTCGTTAAGAATAGTGTCCAGCTGTCAGTGCTGCATGATGCTCTTTTCATTGTTGCCCCCTTTGTCCAATTAAAGCCACTTTAGGACCCTTCAATACCGAGTGTGTGTGTGAGCCATACTTTTCTAAATAGATGTAGCATTTTACAGTGAATGTTGTTATTGAATGTGCCCTATTTCTGTCCTGATACTGGAACTTAACATATTCATATAGCTCTGCGCCAGTAGGTGGTAGTTGCTATTTGAGGATCTCACTGATCTGAACGAATGCTTTGAAATTATTGCACACACACGCAGAGGCCAACAGACACAAAGAGACATACACTACTGCACAGTCCTTCCTCTCCTTCTCATGCTTGTTCTCTCCATCTCTCTCTCTCTCTCTCTCTCTCTCTCTCTCTCTCTCTCTCTCTCTCTCTCTCTCTCTCTCTTTCTCTCTCTCTTGTGCCTGTGCTTCTCCCCCCCTCACGCCCACGCTTCCAGTCTCTGTACTGCTGATCATCAGCTTCATCTCCATGCCTCAGAGGATGTCTGTCTTTTGTAGAACAGAAAACAATCAGCACATTCCTCACGTTTTATGTTAACCCTCCATCTATTACCTTGTCACGGCTGTCTGTTTCAAAATACCGTATTGCTCCTACATTTCATTCTTATTTACTTAAGCTATTAAAGGGATGGTTCACCCAAAAACGAAAATTCACTCATCTCCTCACCAGTATGCTGATGGAGGGGTGGGTGAAGTCTACAATTCGTCTCGAAGCTCGTTTACATCTTTATTTTAGCCTAGATGTCCGCTGTTGTTCTCCTCCAGTTACTGCTGCAGCCAGGCAAAAACCTGTTTTAAACATGGTGGCCGTTTTGAGTTGAATTTGAATGTCGGGTCTTACGGAAACCACAGGAGCAGTATTTTTGGAAAGTGGTCGCCATGTACTTCAATTATATTGGATTTGGCTGCAATGCTGTTTACCCCTGACACTTTTTTTTGGTGGACTCTAACACTTTTTCCCACTGTCATCGCCATAATGGTGAGTAGATAATGAGTTCATTTTCATTTTTGGGTGAACTAACGCTTTAGGTCCTCTTTTTTCAAAAAATAGATGGACCAAAGGCTTTCACTGTGCTATAAACTCTGCAGTGTTTGTTCTGACATTTCCAGGCCACTCTGACTCTGCCAGCGACACTTTGGTCTTGCTCTCTCTGCCCCTCTAACCTTTATTTGGGTAACACCAAGGGTAATAAATCTAAATAAAATATTTCTATGGAAGATATAGGACTTTTCTCTCCTTTTTGTTTCTTTGTCCGTTGTCCAGCTCTTGCAGTCCCTGAGACACCTGGGGATGGAGCTGCTTTGTTGCCGTACTCTATTATGAATGAAGGCAGCTTTCAGCCCGCCCATTCATCTCTGCTGCAGCAGGAGACGCTAAGCTGTCAACCCCACTCTCTGCACTCCCTGCCTTCATGACCCTGTTTGTGTGTGTGTGTGTATCCCACATGAGCAGTGCATGACGGGCAAATGGTCAGTATGTGATTGCGTCACGTACATGTGCGTGTGTGTCTTTATTGCTCCGTTGAATTACGGTAAAAACCGATACTGACCATGCAGGCCTCTCTCCTTCTGTCTTGGTTATATTGGTTTGTCAGAACCTGGGCGTGTGGCTCGTCCTTGCTTCTCTGCCCAGCGCTGCAGAAAAGCTGCTCACATGAACATCCACACACACAATGTCTGCATGTCCGTGAGAGACAAAGCTGCCAGTTTGGTTGACTGGGAATGCGACTGTGCCTATGATGTAATTAGTGTGAGTCCTTTATCCTCTCACTCACCTGGACAGGCTATTTTCTATTTATCCTTGAGCCTCCATCTTTATTTGTCTGCTCATCCTCTGGGAATGTCGGGGAAACCCCTGCAACTGGATCAATTCTCGTTAGCTTTAAAGGACTATCATTGGCCAGCAGCCCCCTCTCCTCTCTACCCATGCAAGTGCAGGCAGTGGATACCAGGGTGTGCTTAATGTGTTGGAAATTTAATTTAACTCTCTTCTCCCCCATCTTCTATCCCACTCTCTTCATCCCTCCTCTTGGTGGCCAGTGATTGCCTGCAGCCTCCCCCCCGTTCCCTTCCTCTCACCCCTGACTGCCTCTCTTGTGCGAGGGAGATGCAGAGAGGGGGAATGAGCAAGGCAGAAGGAAGAGCTGAGAGAGGAAGATGAGGCGGAGAGATGGCCAGATCAGAATGTGAATTGCTTAAGTTACACAATAAATGTGGGTGACTTTGGTGCAGAGTCTGTAGAAAGAACCCAGTGCAGAAGTGGTATCAACATCTGCCCTGAGTGATCACTAGTGGTCAGCGCTATGTGAACTCAGACCACATTTGGAGGTGGTGTGGGACGCATGTGACCACATTCTTTTCGCTGCAGTGAACGCAAATCTGTCCTGGGCCACAAATGAAGGACGGCCTTCTCAGCTGACGTTGCTGACCTACTACAGTTTAAACTTTTTTGTGCTCTTCTCAGTGTCCATACATTCATTTATTTGTTGCCACCGTCACAATATCATCGCTGATCATAACAGGATGGCTGCTGGAATTTTCTCCTAAATTGGTTCAATCTAGCTTCATTTATTCAGTTTCAGTTTCAAACTCCAATAACATATTTTGGTCTTTGCGGAAACAAAACCATGATTATTTGCAGATCTAATGGGGAAGTGGTCACAGGAGACATATTCAGGAAGCATTTTACTGCTGGGTATTTATAAACAGAGAAACTTAATTTTGACCCATTGATCTGATGTCTTAGGACAGATGTTAATACCAGGTCTGAACAGGGTCAAAGCTTTGTAGCCCCCGCTGGCATGACCTCATGCAGTACAAAGACAAAGCATCTCCACAACAGACTCCATCTTATTCTCTGTATGTATTCAACATGCAATATTAAGTACCTGTGTACGTTTGAACACACAGGATGTGACGTAGGCGCCTCACTCTGTAGGATGCCCTATATTGACAATCTGTTGTCGTGGTTAATTCGCTTAACTGAGAACAGACAGCATTCCCATTAATTAGTCTGCAATTATCTCTCAGCTGCTTGTTCCTCCACTGGGCTGATTTGATGAGCACACACACACACACACACAGACGCACACACACATGTCGCACACACTCCATGCTCCGACACCTGCCTCACTTTTTGTTCATGTCAATTATTTTACAGAGTAGCATGTTAAAGCCACGCTGAGGACCCTTGTTTATTAACAGTCATTTACTATATGTCTATATCTCATGGCCCGTCATAGAGTGCTGCACAACTTATTGTGTTTAGAATATAAGGGAGAACATTTTAATTTGTTTTCTTGGCTTATACACAGATTTCCATTGGACTTTATTCAGCTACTGCTGTGGTGAGTAGTGTTGTTAGACTATTTGATCATTTATTTAAAAAGTTTATTGGGTGGCTCTCTTGCTCTATGGAGTATAAATACTTGACTTGAGCAGCGACCTTGTCGAGTCTTCAAGACTTTACCAACTGTTCCCATGTAGGGAATCATGTACAGAATCAAATTGCTGAGGCTAATCAGGTCTTAGGTGGATGCTGCTGAAAACACACAGTCTGATGGCATCCTTAGCAGAGCACACCCACAGGCCTTTTCAATTGCACAATCCTCCGCGAAGGCCCACTTAACATGGCATCTGTGACATCTAAGTTTAACCATTAGCCAATCTGTGCTGCAAGATATCTTGCATAAAGAGACATCTGAGTCCTGCGGCTTCTTGCTGATGAGCCGTTTCCAGTAATTAAAGCTGCTGGGGATCACGCAAGTTCAGCCGTGGGGGAAATGTGCAGAGGTGACAAAAAGCTGGAGTCTGGCCCTTGCTCCGAGTCTATGTAAAACAATCCTGCAGACTACAGCCGTGTGAAGCACGACTGATAAAGTGGAGTTACCTGAGAATGTCGCCGGCTGCATGCAGCACCACAAGGATTTGAAGTGTCTGTGATTTGAGGGGACTGGTCCCAGAGCAGCAGCAAGCTCGTAGCTCGCTGCGCTTAAAGTCAATCAGCAAATCAATACCTGACAGCTTGAGGTTGTTTATTTTCTCACTGTGACAAGGAGTATGAGGCACTTCTCTGCCTGAGCCCTGAATGTGTCACGCATGACGAGGCTGGACTTTTGAAACTTGACTTATCATCTAAAATGAAAAAAATCTGCCACTATTTCTGCCATTGCTTTTGATGCTTTTCTTCTGAGTCCATGTGTTGTTTTGGACGACTGGAATCTTGTTGACTTTTCATATCTGAAGAAGCTTGAAACTGCAATATTATCTTTGCATTCTTTTGGAGAATAAATTAAATGAAATATGAATATAAAAATGATCTCCTTTTTCAAATCACACAGCAAAAACGTTCATATCAGAGTTTCTTATTCAAATTTTTGTAATTTAATAAGTCACAATTTTCCTTTGACGAATCTGTGTCTTCTATTAAGGTCTGTGATCACATTTTGCAGCCTTCCCACACTGCTGTCCTCCAGAGCGTGTATCCATTCACAGTAGTAAGTGTTGGCACCGAAAGTTGCTGTTTATTTTATTAAAAACTATCAAGTGGACTGTTTTGTAATTGAGAAAATATATTGCAAATTATCGTTGCCACTTTATTCCCCAACTCTGCTGTGAGCTACTCAGAACTACACATTTCTCGCTCTGCAGCAGTGACTTCTTGAAATGTTTTGCTGCAGGCTGGGAAACAATATGGGATGTTTCCCTTTTTACTGCACTTAAGTGGCTGGTTTAGATGCAGAAAACAAGTCTGTTTGTCTCTGCACCTGTTTGTTGCTTTTTGTGTGTTCAAAAAGAAAGGTGCTGTTAGTAGGGACTTGAGCAGCTGCGGTCTTTTTGTATCAGAGGAATAAAGTGGAGTACTTTCTGTATGATCACGCCCTGTTTGTTGTAGCTGGTATCTAGAGCGAGCAGCTGTTTTCTCCCCTGGCAATCTAATCAACAGAAATAGACGGTGCCTTTCCTCAGTGGACCGGAGGCCCAGTGGGGCGCAGAGGTCCCAGCTACTTCTTTAAGAAACTAGTCCTATAAACCAGATGGTGGGATGTGTTTAGAAGAAAAATTAGTCCAATTTTCATTCGTTTGAAAGTAATTTCGGCCGATATGAGCCTTTCACACATTGGTTACGGCTTATGTTTGCCAATATATCCTGATATGCTGACATTTTTTTACAGAACTAACAATGCAGAAAATATGTGTATTTATGTTGAAAAAATATTATATTTATTTATGATGGATTGTATGTTTAACTGTAAAATATCTCATTAAAAAGCCTCAATTACGTTCACTTGTAAGCATAACGATTGGTAAGGACTCCTTAAAAAAATAATAAATATTAACATTAAATATGATCAACCGTATCTATATCGGTTCAGCTCACATTTTTTTCATCACACTTAAGTCTCTTGGAATGAATTATTTCCAAAAGCAACATTTTCAGTTTCCAGTAGGGCTGTGTCATATCTTACTGTTCACGACAATGGCATTACATCTTTCTTGTGTTTTTTAGCAACATACTTTTCTGTCTGTGCGTCTGTGCCTCTGTGCGTCTGTGCGTACAGTATTGACAAGTCCTGAGAGCTTAACTGTCCCCTTTCAAACAGAGGGGATTTTGTTGTTCTGAACAATGCCTTGTTCTGTATTTTCAATTGTCTGTAGAGCCTCGTTATGTTGGGTTAGTGGTTGAGCATTAAACCCCATTAGTTGCATGATTTCCTCCTAGTGTTGTGAAGTTTATTTTGCAAACCTTAAGCTCACAGGCATATTATTCAGTAACTGTATTGCTGCAGCTTGAGATCACTGCCAGAATGAAAAGGAGTCAGTTTGGTTGCTTGGCCGAGCCTCAGTCACAGCGTCAACCATTCCACAAACATTGTTCCTCCTCCACAGGAGCGCATGGAGATTCTCTTGGCAGGTCGAGGACACTTTTTATAGTCTTTGGAGTCTCACACACACGGCCACTCCTATGAGCCGACGCCTGAATTGCAATGATAAGGAAGAGTGGAATAATCCTGTTGCAACATGCTATCTGAGTACCAAGGTCCATTGCCTGTCTTAATGTCGAGGTCTTACTGTGATATCAGCTTTAGTGCACATTCTTTTATTGGACTATGAGTGTGGTCGGTTGGTGATATTGGACCCTTGTGGGGCTAATAGGCTGCTCCAGTATGTGGTGAACAGACTGTGTCAAAAATAATTGTGGGGAATGGAAAGTCTGTTTCATTAGCTGTCCTCAATAGACATTTTCTGCTTGTTTGCAGTTGTATAACCCGAGAATTGGAGTCATAAAAGAAAAATGTTATCAGTGCTGGTTATTTATTACCTCTCCATCATGGCCAGTGCTTGAGCCTAACTGGTCCTTAACCCTCTGCAGGTCTGAGAATCATGAATGAAATGGAATTTATTTATTTTAGAGAAGCTACAGACCTAATTTACCAAAGTGTAAAGATATATATTCTTAACTGTTGCCAATGGCAAAAACGCACATTGGCACAATCCAACCCATGTCCTAGCTAGTAATGTAATTTACCAAGGCTGAAAGTCATTAAAGGAAAGGTAATCGTGTGGGTAATAAGATGTAGATGAGGAAGGAATTAAGCAGTCAGCAGATTAGAGCCCTGATCACAGAAAGGACACAGCAGTTATGTCATTAAAGACATACCAGTGCACCTCATGCTAGACATCTTATTATAGGCTTTCTCAAAAATTACCATTCATTAGTTAATGTAAAGTTTACATTTACTGGCAGCGCGTCGGCTCGGTGGTTAGCTGTGTCGTGTCACTGCTGGAATCCACCAGCCACATGGGGCCTCCTCTGTGTGGGGGTTTGAATGTTCTCCTCATGTCCATGTGGGCTTCCCTTTACAGTCCCAACACATGCAGCCTTGTTGAACTGGTGCTTTTAAGTGTTTGATTATATAATACAAATAGTCAATCAATACCCTGTTTTTATAACAATATATGTTGTTTGTATATATTAGTCCTGTGACTTCTCCTTGATGTACGGTGCCTCTTGCCCAATGCATGCTTTCCTGCATCCAACCATTAGACACACTCCAACATTGAATCGGTTCTTTCTTTAGCCATGGCCAACATTTTAACTCTTAAACTATAGTTTTTGTGTAATCCTGCTTTCAATCAAGAACATTACTTATTGTCTTCAGAAAATATTACAAACCCAATATACCAATGTAAAAAAATAAGAGTAAAAAAATCTAGCTCAAATACAGTCAAGAGCATCTGCAAAAGTTTGAAGTTAAGGTGGAAACAATAGAACTTTGCCCATTTTCAAACTCAGTTAATCATGTCTTGCCTGAGGTCTTAATAGCTCTGCTCCTAACTGTTTCATTTGTCAGTGTAGCCTCTTAACTGTGCCGGTGAAGGTGAACGGTTTGGAAAACGTAATCTTCATGTCTGACCTTTGTGGCTTTAATTGCTGACAGGATAATGCTGACCGCGGGTTTTGGAAGTGTTTCGGTACAAATCTTATATTGTTAAGGTGTCTGTGATGAGACCCTCAGCTAAAAAAGTGCATATACTGGGATCTAATACAAGTAGTTAACGTAATGCACTGGTTGTTGTTCAGAGTGCACGGTCAAGGTACTCTCAGTGTTTATAATGGAAGAGTCCACCACTTTATCTCCATCTAATCTTTCCTTGGCCCTGGGAGGCAGGGAATATCTGAGTGCACACTAACTTTGAAGGTGAAAGTATTTTAGGCAATCCAGTGTACCGTGACCTGTGCCATGCACCTGTACGCACGCACGCACGCACGCACGCACGCACGCACGCACGCACGCACGCACGCACACACACACACACTAGAACAAGCACAGAAAAGCTCACATCCGCACACATCAGATCAACCATATATTTTTATAATAACCAAACAGTGGTGTAGTAGATGGTTGAAAAGGCATGCTGATCTTGGTAGAGGTGTGGAGCAGCAGCAGGCTGGTCAGCTCTTTCATCAGCAGGTGACTTGTGCAGCAGCAGAGGCCGTCTCACATATTCCCCCCCCAGCGCACGGCATGGTGGATTTCACATAATATACAGGGTCTTGCAGGCACGGCTCCGACCACACGGTGTGTTTGAATTGCTGCACAGAGGAAACTGGCCTGTTTTTAAAGGGGAATAGAAAATAAAACACAATCACCACTTTCATGCCTCATTATTTTAAGCCCCTTTCTCGCTCGTAGGAATGTACTGTCGGTCCTATTGGTGACTGTTTTGAAAATAGCATGTGATATGCTGTTTTCCATTAACACTTTGTTTCCACTGTGACCCTAATGATGATGTGCTCTAACCTGACGTGTGTCTGTTTGTGTGTGTGCTCTCCAGCAGGACCTACTGTCTGCTCCTCTCAGCCGTCAGATTGTCAGGAGAGCACATGGCCTACGATCTGCACCCCACTCCACACTCTTCACCCAGCCTCCCACTGCCCTGTCTCCACAGGTTAGTGTGTCTGCGTGTGTGTATATCTGAGAGGAATCGAAAATAATGGATTCATTTTTCAAATGTTTAATTTGTACAATATTGATTTCTGTGCCAAACGGCCTCAAAACTAGATCCATATTTATAAGTTCAGACAGCCTATGAATCCAGAGCTTCTAACCCAAATGCAGTCTTAAAAGTCATCAGATCGATACCAGCCTACTAACTATTGGCAGTCAGTGTAACCTGCATAATTGTAGTTTAGGAAACTCCCAACTACCATTAGAATGTCATAAGCAACTATTAGTTTATTCCCTTGTGATCTTTTTAAAAGCTAAAAAAATGAATCAGTGCCTAACCTCACATATAAATTTGAATATCTTCTGTTGACAGCTTCAGTTGAGATGTATTTGTCGACTGATATCCTCTAATAAAAACTGCTGTCATCCAAATCCCAATTGTCATCCCTCACTACGCCCTGTTTTGAACCAGAGTAATCTGTTGTTGTCTCTATTATTTTCAGTTTACCGGTGATTAACATGCAAGAGAATCCTTTGACGGTTAGTTAGGTCACTGGACGGCAGTCGTTTGATGAAGCCAAATCTATTTAAATGTATTCCAACAGCCTCACTGTTCAAAAGCAACCTCTCCACCGGGGGTGTCGCTGCCTTGATTCGCTGTTGTTGACATGAAATGGTGTGTTTGCGCTGGCACATGAAGCCAGTTCTACCACCGAACCGTCAATTATGGATTTGGAATTATGCGAATGCAGCGAATCATGTAAAACTGAAAAACAAGCTGTTTGAGTGGATTTGGTGGCAAAGAAAATGTATTAAAAGCATTGCCCCCAAGTCCTTTCACCACAACACTATGGTGTGTATGTGCGTGTGTGTGTGTGAAATAGAAACCTAATAGCTATGCCTGTACGCCAAAAACATTTACAAGTAGTGCCAGAGAGAGTTAACATTAGCTCAGTTGAGTTAGAGTCATGTAAGCTATCATTATATACTTAATCGACTGGCAGATGTTATTCAACGCCCTGAGCCTGAATTTGGTTGTCTGACAAAATAAAAGATGACTCTGGGTAACTGTGCGTTGCCAGGCCCAGTTGGGTGACATCAATTGCATATGAATTTCTTCCTAAGTTATTCATTTGATTGACTGTGGCCATCTGTTTTTGGATCCCGCCAGATTTGTCTCATTGTCTGTTTATGCAGTGTTGTACAGATTCTTGAAGGTCATGTTGTATTGGTTGTGATACGTAACAGGAGAACATCGTAATGCTGACAAATCGAACGTCATCATAGAGCACACCTGGAATCTGCAGTCACATTCTTATTCCAAGTTTTATGATGAATTGCTTCCCTGCCCACACTGCTATGGATATTTTGCTAAACCTTTTTGTGTGTGTGTATGAGGCTTTCGTCCATATGCAAACTGAATTTTAAGTCAGAGAGATGCAGATTTTTAAAAAATGGTTGTTTCTTTGTATCCGTATGAACATGCTGTAACGATGACTTCATAGATTACTCTGCACATGCCCAATGTTGCTTTGATTAATGAGTATGTACCAGAAACAACAACAACAACAACAACAGCGGCTATGTACTGGTTTCCCTATTATCTGCATGTTTGCATACATACAAGTTTTCATCTAAGTTTGCATCACTGCAACACATTACCGGTATTACTGCGTCTCCCAATATTACTTGTGCCTGAGCTCACCAATCATGCTCACAATTTTTTACCTCTGGTATTTTTTGTATTGTTGCTATCGATGCATACTTTATCGCCACCTACTGGCATGATTTTTTGAGCGTCTGTAGTTCTTGTGTTCTTCTCTTTCTGCAGTAGTGTTGACAAGGACTGAATTTCACAGTAAAGTTTTGGCCTGAAGTTGCAGTTGAAAGGGTGAAGGGGATTTTGATGAAACCCTAATCTTCATCAATCTTCACTGAAGATTGCTGTCTCAATGCTAAGGTGTCGCTATTAAACACTTATGACAAAATTATGCAATTTAGGCTTGATATTTTATATATTTATATATTTTATTAATATAGAAATGAGAAAAAATAGAAAATGAATTAAGGAAATTAGGATAATTTTTTCATAAGAACATATGACAGGCTGCATGTAAAAGATACACATTCATGTCAGAGTCCTTTCACATACGTGTGAGTTTAGTCTCTTTCTACATGGTGGCTCTTGAGAATCAGTTCAAGACAGTCACACTGTTCTCAGCTCAAGGTGTCGGATCAGTGTCCTTCCAGTGGAACATAACGTCCAGTCATAAGATCTGGCACAACGACTCGTCTTCGTCCTTCATCTCCGCTCCAACTTGATTCTTCCTCAGACATCAACTCTTTGCACTTGGTATTCCTGTGAGGAAGGTCCAGCTCAAATCCAATAAAGGAGACGCATTATGTTAAAAAGATCACCTCAAGGTTAAGTGTGTATATTTTTCACCCGGAAATGCGCTTGGCCCACCAACAAGCTTGGTGGGGATGAAAATTTTATGACGAGAACAGGATATTTGTTCCTTGAGTGCTTGCAATCCTCCTGCCGTGCATTAGCTTGTCTCCTCTTCTTTCTATCTTCGTGTGTACTGTGTGGTTTACGTGCATGCGAGCAAGTGTGTGTTCAGTGCGCTTTGATTGTGTTAGTGCGTGTGCATTTATGTGTCATTGGGCTGCATGTAATGGAGAAGGCCAGGCGTACGTTTGCACAGGGTGGGGGTGGTGGTTGTACAGTGAAAAATGAGCAGAGGCTTCCCTCGGACTGTGTTTACATTTTACTGCAGCGGGCCGCTCTGAGAGGCAGTGAAAGGAGGGTTGGGGGGAATGAGTGGAGAGGAAATGCACATAATATGGGCCATGGGTCGTCCTAGCAAGATCATGTTTACATGGGGGTGAAACAACTGAGCTGAGAGCCACTCGATAGTCACGAGTGTCCCAGTCCCTGCCAGGGAGCGTCCGGAGGCAGAGCTGTTTGTTTAGAGGCCGAGGGAGGGGGGGAGACAGGGGAGGCTCAGCAGGCAGTGTTTGCTCTGCCAGGGTTTGTTCTCCTGTCCCAGGTAGGCCGAGGAGCATGCTGTCATAACCACGGCACGACGAGCGGTGACGGCGAACAGATATTTTGGAAGATTTCACATGAGGTTGCAGAGACTTGTCGACTCTAAACATGCCACGCTGCGATATGTGACACTTAGACACTTTTCATCTCATTGACAACTCTCTCCCTCACTTCTGCATTGCTGCAGTACAGGCACTTGTCTCCTACTTAGCTAAGCCAGCACTCCCTCCCTTTCTCCCCTCCTCCCCCTGTTGTTCCTTGGCATCCATCAGTTTAGCTGCAGCTTCCCACAAGGCCTGATGGGTCATGGCTACACACACACACACACGCAAACACACACACCAGCACCCTTCTCAGCAGCACTGTTCATGCATGGACCTCTCGACCCATCTGCGCCTCAGCTTCTGCAGATGGGAGCTGTGGCGATGCAGAGAAGTTGTCAAATGTCATGCTGACGGATGAAGAGAGGAATCTAAATGGGGGGGAAACAAGATGCTGGCTCCTCATTGGAAATTCATGCAGTTCATGCTGCTCTGTGTGTAATACTGTGCAAGTCTAAACTGCAGGGTACACCGGTGGATGGACTGAAGATAACATTGACGGAACTAAATGAGGAGAAATTGTCATGGGAGTTGGTAAAGATTTATTATCAAAGAAGGGACAGGGGAGGTGGTGTTGCAACTGCAGGCTGCAGTAAGTCTGAAGCAAGTCTCCCTTGACAGGCACTTTGAACCTGTTCCCTTTTCACATGTCTTCTGAAAGCCTGTCCATGTCAAGATGAGCTCTCTTTTTTCCTGAGAAGAATCTACCCTGACATGTAATGTTTCTCTTAAAGAGCAGACACAGATAAGTAAAGAAAGACCAATGTTTGCTTTCCAGTGTTTATTGCTCCCTTCTACATTGCCGTCGAGTGATTTTTGTCAGTAATCTACGCTCTCCCGGCACACATTGTTTAATCTTTGGCAGTTGGATGTAGTTCAAGAGCAGAGTCAGCCGCCTTGTGCAAACAGCTCAGTGTACAGACGAGGAGGTGAGGAGTTTTCAGATGGCACATTTTTTAAAAATATGGTCGCTGTTTTCTCCAGGAAGACGGCCATGGAAACTCTATTTAAATGAAACATTGAACTGCCCAAGCAGAAGTAACAAACACCTTTTACCCCTCGAACGGTTTTGTTCTGATGTAAACGTTTCCTGCATAGTGCCCCTCTCTCTCTCCCTCTCCCTCTCTCTCTTTCTGTCCGTGTGCAGGTTTCCATCGCTTCTTTTCCTTTTATGGAATCAAGTCAGCAAGAGTTTGTGCCCTGTCTTCCATCCACACTGATTGACTGTAAACAGTGGGGGACAGAACCTGTCTTGTTTGTAATGTGGCCGCAAAGTTCAGCAATGCTCTTAACAGAAAACATAAAGGCTTTAGTCAGGCGAAAAAACACCCTGTGTTTTATATATCCACTCTGAGCAAATCAGCAGCTATTCTTCTTTTAATAGTGCTATGTAACACCCTGTCTTTTCCATCTTTTCATTCTCTGAAACAAGGTTTTCAAGTTTTAAGAGGTTTTCAAACTGAGGCGCTACTCCCTGAGGAGTAGAAGAGGAGGCACAGATAGTGTGTGACATTAATTGCCACAATTTGAGTCTAACGTCGCACTTCTTCTCCGAGTCACAACCAATTCGGCGCAAACAGGCAGAAGATCGTATTTTTAGATTAAGTGTGTCTTACACTTGTTAAAAACATCATTATCTACAATGTCAGTTGCGAATAAACATCTATAAATCAGCTCGGAAACTGAAGAAACCAAAGTCTACTCCTATAACCCCAGAACTTGCTTAAGAATAATAACATTTGTATTTTTTTTTTTTTTTTTTTAAACTAATCCAGTTGTAGTTATGATTTATATTTATAGGAACATTGCAAAGAGAACAATAATATGGAACTTTCTCAAACCTGAAAGAAATTATTGTGCCAGGTCCAGCTCCAATGTTTTAACAACAAAGATTATACTATTATATAAAAGAGTAAGTAAATAAGTGCAAAAATATCAAGTGTTATGATGCGAGAGAGAGAACCAGTGCCTGAATATGTAATGATAAAAGCGACTATTAGCAGTAGTAAGTATCCAAGTCACTAAAACAGAGATATAAAGTGCAGATATTCAAAGAATCAGGTAAAAAGGAGCGTCTGAGAAACAAAGAGGTCACAACTTACTTTGCTACTTCATGCCCACTCTCGCTTTGTGCATTTCATTAGGTTGGGTGGTGATTGATGTTTGTGGGAAGTGAATAAGTTGACGAAAAAGATGTAAAGCAAAGATACAAGTTAAAAAAGAGAGGAGCTTGTATTGATAAATGTATTATGCCTCACTGAGGGAGCTCGAAATAGTCTTCTCTGGTATTTGACTGATCGTTGATATACAGTTTATAACCTTCTACTAGCCCAGCATGCCTGTTTGAGCAATTTAAGTAGTTCTGTTTTCTCGCCTGGATGGAGATTTTTATAAATACTCAGGGGAGAAATATCTGCTCACAAGTCTTTTCTCACACCTCAGCTGTACCTGTTGAAGGAAAAACTGAACCGAAGTGATTATTATTATAACCATGTCACACCAAACACACCCTCGGACATCTGTCATGCGAGTTGCGACACAGCTCGTATCTCGTCCTAACCTCAGGCAGGTTTGCACTGGAAATGGAGACCAGCCTAAAATGACATTTATGTAATTAACATTTAAAGGTTGCGTAACCGCTTCCCTATTTGAATTGCTCCTCTGTGGGTGTGATCTGTAAAAAGAACCCTGTGTGTACAGTTTACGTCAAAGGCTCAAGCGAGCACGGACTAATAATCAGAGCTGATAAAAGCTGGACGGAACTGATTGTTTCATGCTTCTTTGAACCTTTTAGTTTCCTTTATCTTTCATGTGTGGAAGAAATAGAGAAGCCGAGGAGGAGGAGTAGATGAGGAAACACACAGTTGACACACTTCTACAACCGGTTTTCTAACTCTTTGTTAACAAAATCACACAACTGGAGTTAACAGGAATTTTCTTCACCCTCCAGAAACATCAATCACCATGTTCTACCTCAACGTCTAAACCACAAACAAAACTTGTTTGGGTTTCATTAACTCGGCTTTTAATTGTGATGTTGCCGAGCGCATTCTGATGCCATTGTCTGTTTTGATCGCTACGTCTGGTTTCAAGTGTCATTTGTCTGCTGATGTGGGGAGAACAATCCTCCTGGGTGTCAGTGAAGTGATGCAGAGTAACGAAGAAATCCTTTTGTTTGTTTCCTCCAAATCCAACCGGTTATTCCTTCATGACACACAACGTGATCGGCTTAGGCTTAGTAAAGCTCGAAACTACCTGTGAGGCTCAGATAGCATTTCTGTGTCTAATTACATTATTGATCTGTTTGTGTGTGTGTGTGTTTGTGTGTGTGGCAGCCTTCTCAGATTTTGATTAAATGAAATATCAGTGAAAAGAGATCTTGATTTTATATTGGATTTCAATGTTGATTAGATGTTGAATGTGTCGGGAGGTTGAAGGGAAATAAAAGCATGTGTACGAACAAATTGACAGAAATTAAGTTATTGGTATCATTTTTGGATTTTTCAATCCATCAGACCAATGCCAGGAGGTTAAACGAGCATTAAACAATTTGAGGAAAGAGGAGAGAATGCGGCTCATCGAACTGCTTGGAGTTGATATCACACAGCGATGTCAGATTCACGGCCATAACGTATCGGTGTCTGGTATTGGTCGGGGCTGCCCATGAACATGATGTCCACAGGACTTACGTTTGTTATACATTCTTTAGTCCACTCTCTCAATTACAATGTGAAACCAAAACTAGCCGAATCAAATGTTAACAATCTTACACAACAACTAAACTAAACTAAATCAGTGCTTTGCTTTTCTTGATCAAATAATCAATATAAAAAGGCAGATTTTGTTTTCAGGACATGAACTGAAAGTTTCTGCCCTTCGGTTTCCTGTCTGATCAAACCCATTGATTATGTTTACACCTTAAACCATGATTGAGTGTAACCAGCCTTAAGTTTAGCAACTCATCACTGTGTAAAAGTTATAGTCTGAAAAGAACAAGTGGGAATTAATGATCATCTGGTGGATTGACTTTAAAGTCCTCACTCAGGTCCTCTCACACTTGTTGTTGAGTCTGTACGGTTTGTGCTGAAATTCATGAGTTTGAAGACTTGCAGATAAAACTGACCTTGACATTAAACACAACATTAGCAGTTTTTTTTTGCTCTTAATGACGGATCAAGAAAATCCAGAGCTTAATTTGAATTATTAACAAAGATGGTCATTCATTAATATAACCGTCCTTGTCAACCGTCTGACCTTATTAAGCCATGTAGCATTTATTGGAACACAGGGATGATGTACAAGGCAAATTATTTCTGATTAGTGCAACTAATTACAATAAATACACATGTAGCGCTAATGGCATCTTTGCAGTATAGTCGACTATCAGATGTTTATTTGCATCATTTATTTTTACTTCACCTTGTAAACGAATAACGTATTCCGCACTCAGCTGTGTTATTAACCAGCTTTCCCTTTTGCTTTTTTAAGGTCTTGTTGTGGTCTTCAAGGACAAGCTGTAAAAATGAAATGTATATCAGTAAATAGCTTTTTGAAGAAATGCATCAATCAAAACACTTCGTTCCAATTAACACTCGCGGTCAAGCCGGCGCCGTGCTGTGTCTGGCAGCTTGTCAGAGGTGATGCAGTGAGGCGCTGCTTTCAGACAGACGCCTCGTTTGTAGCATGTAGCCCTTTGAAATAAATCACCACGCGTGTTATTCAGATTTCTTGCAAAACAGAACATGATGTCTTCTGTTTCAAGGTAACTTAACCACTTCAATAATCTCGGTAGCAGAACCAGGGGAGGAAAGCAGAGATGCAGTGGTTAGTCTGCTGCGGGAGGCGATGTGATGGAGAGACCTGGGTGCCCTTGCCTGAGCTCATGTGCCGCAATCTGAGCTGAGGGGGAGAGGGAAAAAGGCAGGAACAATGGCAGCGGGGTGTTGCGCCGTGGAGGAGGCCCTCGAGAAAGATGGGGGAGTCAAATCACATTCTCACTGGGACCGAGGAAGAATGGCGGCACGATGATGAGGATTAAGATATTTTGAAAGGGGTCACGAGGACAGAGAGATATGAAGACGAGTATTACGGAGGCGGACTGGCTCTCTTTAGTTTTGGGTCATGATGTCATTTAGGGGAGAAGAAAGGGCAGAGATGAGAGGAGGAGCAGGAGGCGAGATTAGAGGACGGGCACGCTCTTTAACAAAGTCATCATCAGCCATGCAGCCTGATCCAATATTAATATCGGCTGACTTTGTGTGAGACTGTGCCGTAGTGTCTTGTGTGGTCTGCGGGTCAGGGCGGTGGGTTGTCATGACTCCCAGACTTCGCGGAGCAGGGAGCGTCACATGCGAGATTCCTCCCAGAACCCTTTGCGTTCTGAAGGCTGGGCTGTCTGCTCATTTGACTGCAGTGACTTCCATTCCCCCGGCCCTGCAGTTTGGCACAATGACAGACGGTTCACAGACTCTGCCCTTGTTTCTGCAGCCTGTGTGAGAGCGAGCTTCTCCTCACACGGCGCCCCCCCCCCCCCCCCCGGCACAGGATCTGTGAAATTTAGACGCCTGTTGTGAATGGCAAGGACGGATGCTTTTGCTGTTATCAACAATCTGACAAACAGGACCCAAGACCTGCTGTCACTCTCATACAGTACCCTAAACTGACAGTCAGCATTGTCTTATTTTAACACTGAGATGATTTTATTTTAATGAGGGCTGTGGAGATGGTTGTAGCTTTGCCAAACTGAGGTTTTAGCCTTGGTCAACAATTGACTTCATCTGTGCGTCCTCATTGAATAGAAGCTGTAAGGTGCAACTTGCCTGCAGCACATTTTGGTGAACTCTAAAAACTAGCACAGCTGGGAATCTGCTTCCATAACATTCATAACGCCTCTTATTGTTAATTCAAGCCATCACCTCTGTCTCACAACTGTGAAGAAATGATGTCTCTTTTATTGATGCTGTTGGTACTGAAGTGGAAGGTCAGCACGCCTCATTAAGTCATGTTAGCTTTTACTCCAGCCTTCACTTCTGTCTCCGGCAGTTTCCTGTGGTCCAAGGTGTTCATTCACATCTCTTGTGAAAAGTTTGATACAAAACATTAATTTCAATTTTTTAGTGACACGGTTAAGGGGTGCTCTCACTGCACATGACCACAGTCTCCAGCCGTAGAGGCATAAAACCGCCGTAGCAGAGACGATATCCACAAGCCAGCCAGCGAGTCACTGCAAAAGTCGGTTTCTGGCAGTTGTCAGGCAGTGCACCTTCATTTGTTTTGGGGGCGTATCTTTGAGGATTGTGTTGCCTGCTCTTGCTTGCTTACCCAGGATTACCAACTTTAGTTATAAGAAAATAATCCTGCCCACTATAATCACTTGAACTCCCTTAACAAATTTACAAAGACACCGACACCGACAAACACACACACAAACACACGCATATATGATAAAAGTTTGAGGACCAAAATGTCATGGAGAGTGTGTTTGGTTCCTTGGTCTTCTACAGTTTTTGATTCTACTTACCTATTAATACTTAGAACATTTGTGATGTTACCTCTTTAATGTTTTTTAAAAAAATCATGAAAACATTTTGTCGTCTTGGTTTTCCACACAGTCACTGAGTGCAGCTTTCCTCTGTCATTAGTCAGTTTTTCTACAGATCCGTCTGTTTTCTTTATTCCTTTAATGTGCATGTCTTTTACTTATATAGAGCATTTCATAAAGAAAAAGCATATGTTACAGTGTGCTTAGTTCCTAACAATGTAGTATAAACAAAGTTTTCTTTTGTTTTTGCTGTTAGAATTGTCTTACTGTGATTTATGTCCAACTCTATTTCGGCTATGTCCTGAAGGATAGACGCAAAAATACAAATTCAATTATTTGTGTATGGATGGATGGCTTTGTCTGGAGTTTATCTGTCAGTATGCGAAATTGTAATCCTAAATCAAGGTACTCTACACTGCGAGGCACCATCAATATAGGTTTTACTACGTCGGAGTGACACAGATCTGTGAGTATTGATTTAATGTAGCTGTGAAGGAACATTTATACTGCTGTGCCCTTAAAAAGTAAAAACATTTTTTTCAAACTAACAGCTGCCTTTTCAGCTGCATTCATTTTTCTTTCCCTTCATCCTTCATGTACGCAGACATTGCATACCTGCTCAGAAACCACCGCCAGGCACATAGTGTTGGTTCCCATGTGGGTTTTGCTTTCCCACTGAAACACCTTGGTGTCAGGTCAAAGGAGCAGCTGGTTGCTGTAGGGGAGGCATATGGTGGTCTACACCCTCACTGGGAAGTGAAAGTGACTGTGGTGCTCAGTGGCGACCGGAAACGACTCAGTTGAGGAGATGACTAGTCATGCATAAAGCTTTTTGAAAATCTATACACCTTTTTTAAAATGTAACTAAGTATTGTTGTTTCAAACTAGAAAATCGTCATCATCTGAGGCTATAAATCAACCGACTCACTAAAGATGTCCACATGACGACAAGGTGTGTGTTGCAATGTTCTGTAAGAGTCGGTTGTGGTGCCGCAGTCTCCCTTCAGCAGCTTCTGCTTCAGTGTGTGTCTGAGTCACATTCATTCGCCCAGTTTGAGCTCTGACATGTCAGCATACCATATGTCTACGGGGACCGGTGCAAAGTCAAACTCAGACAGACCTGCTGACACAGCCAAGTGGGCAAAGTGTTGTTGATTGGGTTTACCAGAGTTTCAAGTCCTCTCCACTGACCATCCCCTCATGAGGCTGGACGGCTAATGCTGCACATTGATAGCTCACCACTGAGATCATGAGAACAAATCACTGATATTCTCGGCATATTGCAGCCAATGCTTTCTAAGACATTGCAGTAGAGCACAGGATTTTTGGAAGTGGATTTACCCATATTGATATTGGAGTATAAAAAATGTATGACACAGATGTATTGTCATATATAACTATAGATATAGTTATATATAACTATAGATATAGTTATATATGCCATTACACATAATAAATGCCAATAATTCCTGAGATCTCGTTATAAAACCCTTTTAACTGTAAATATGGCTTGTTTTTTTTTTTTTTTTAATTTAACCACAAACATTTTAACATAAATTAAGTGTGTATTCTATAAGATGAAATTTTTCAATTATTGCGGCATATAGAAAATTATAAACACAAATACCGATAAATTTTGGACAGCCTTATTTTAGGTGAAATTATCTAAATGTATCAGTCGTGTAACTTAATAGCCCGAAGCATATTGAAAGCATGAGGGGGCGGCAGAGGAAAGACATCTTGACGAGAGGGAGAACTCTGTCAAAGTTTCTCACAGGGAGCATTCCCAGGCTAGGGTCCATAAATAACAGCTGCTGCTTCATAGACTGTGAGACACTGATCGCTGCTCTGAATGTCACCGTACACGCTCTCAGAGATTCAAACATCCATGGTCAGCTCTGCATTAGGGGAAAATTAAGTAAAACATGCTGCTGTTTGACCATTTAAGGCAGCAGCTGTCATATTAACTAACAATTTGTAGGTTATTACAGCTGCCTCCAATGGTTCTCAGTACGATGTGAGTATGTTCATGTTTTTCTATGAAAGGAGTCGCCTACAAATTAAAAAATTATGCCATTGCGTCACCTGTGAATGTAAATCCTGACAAGGTGGACAATTTTAATACCTGCAGGTCAAAGTAGTGTGTTGACAGTGGTCTGACCTATTACTCAAACAATACTGCAAATTCCACTCCACGTCATTGCTCACTAAAAGCTTGGAGGAGGGGACAACAGAATAGCAGATCCCTAAACAGGATTAATAGTCATCTAGCTGCCTTGAATTTCAAATTTGACATTTTCACTATCGAGTTTTACCGCATGTTTTGTCTCAGCTGACAGCTCATTAGGGATTTTCTCAGGCGAACTATCCCAGAGAAAATCTCTGCGCCTCTTGTACCCTTCGGATTCTCAAAACTTTAGAATAGCTGGAAGGTGAATGCGGTCGATTGGGAATTGTAGAAGTCTTTATAAAAACTTTTTTAGAGTAAATTTAAAGGATGTAGAATTGTAAACTTAAATGTATGGAAGTTAACAGCAATCTATTGAATATGTCTCAAATTTACTACTAAGCCTACGACCGAAGTTCCAAAACTGAGGCGCCATACCAAGATGTTGTGACTTGTTTTGCTAAAAAAAAAAATATTCTGATTAACCAGAGTAGTTAAATGAGTTACTCACAAGGCACAAACTTTATATATTTGCCCCATTGATTTAATATAAAGATGGACGAGGTATCTTCACTTCCTCACACTATCCAGAAATACAGCAAAAATATCTTGGACTCGAACGCTATCTTGCGCCAATGCTGTCCTTTGGAGAGTCCGTGCTGGGCGACACGCTGTCAGTCATGAGGTTTCACCCTATTTATATATCATATAACCAAACTTGAACATGGGAACAGAACAAGAACACCTTAAAATGACGGAAAGTTCCATGTCCCATCCACTAACACAGAGGAGGTGGGATTAATGACATATACCGCAGACAGCCACAACGAGGTGATCAAGACACGTTGGCTTCCCTTTTGACGAGCAGACATGTTGTCCATCTTTATATACAGTCTACTTGTCTCTTTCCTGGAACTTAACAGGGGCTCAGATTTTGGAAGCAAGGCAAGAGATGAGGTAGGAAAGGGAAAAAGTAGAGCATCTTGTGCCCTTCAGCGTCACAGATGAGATAAATTGGTGATGACCTTGTACTGATGCATTTGCTCTGAACACAATGTTTTTTCTGTGTGGGTTTTGATCCAAATGATCATGGACTTTGAATCCTTGAGGGATTGTTTTGGCCCCAAGAATCCTTCGAAAAAGGTTTGTTTTTATTGGACCATTTATTTCTGACACCAAGGGGAAAAAAAACCTTGGAAGAATGTTGTCTTTTCTCAGTTGCCCAAAGCAGATTCAGCAGGACAAGAGGCAAAGTGGTCACAGAGGGACACTGCATTGGTTTAGACGGAATGAATGTGAGATACTATAATTAATGCTTCCAATAACAGTGGGAAGTGCTGGTGCAAAATGTAGCTGTGCTCTCTTGCAAATTGGATAACTATAATGTTGGGAAGTAGACGGACAGCAAGTCTCTCCATGTGCTGCTGCAGGTGGTGGGAATAGAAAGAAAGGGAGGATAATCAGCATTGAACAGTGCCTATTCAGCAGTATTGATTGGTGTGTAATATGTGTGATGTGAAGGCGCTGCAGGCCTCTACCCTTAGATCAAGGCTAATGCGTTGGCGGTGCGTGTGTGAGGTTGGATTTCCAAGCATTCCTTCACAAGATGGAACAATAATTCAGGGCAGGAATTTGACTCCATCCCAGGTCACCCTGTTCATGCAAACTCCCAGGCGGCTATTTCTTCAAGCTAACCCTATTTAGTGTTATAAAGGTACCAGGCTAGTTAAACATTTTCACCACTATTTTCATCTGGCATGAAAGATATCCCAAAAAACAGGACTACCCAAACAGTATAAGTGTTTAACTGTATAATGACTTTTCAAAATACGCTATGGATGGACCCTCAAAAACTCATTAGTAATACAACAATTATAGAACAGTTAGCTTACACACATAAAGAATGTGATACAGCCAGCGTTAGTTCACATGTTAAAATGATAATAATCAAGTATCCAGCTTATCAAAATCCTCACACACACAAACCTTTTATTGATAACTATCTCACTTATCATGCAGTAATTAGCTAATCTGTGGTGAAGACCTTACACGTATTTATCCACTCCCACTCTGCTCCACCTTTGCTTTGCCTCTGACCATGATGACAATCGTTTATGGCGTGCATCCTGTCCAAAATGTTATTGTGCAGAAGCAGGCAGACCATTGGTATTTGCATAGTTTGTTTTATTTCAGGATCCCTTAGAAGCACATGGGTGTTCCTCTAGTCGAGAGTCACGATGACGTCCCATCTCATGGATTCTGTGTTCCGTCAACTCAATCGCTGGCCAAGTTGACCGTTCACTGCACCGCAGATCAAAAGCTCCCTCAGGCCAAGCGGGAAATGTCCCAGTGTGGCCCAGCGAGCTGTTCACCAATGCATGTCTTAGATGTACTGTATGCCTCTGAATGTCAGCAGGGTCTCAATTCTTTTCAAAAGACGGAAAAAAATGATAAGGTTAGATGGAGTTAAGATGAGAAGGAGACAAAAACAATTACAGCCATAAAATGACTTTCATCCAGTCTCCTACAGTAGTTGAGGGAAAGAGTATCACGTGACCTGCACTGAAATTAACACTGACACAAGCAGTGAGTGCCATCTGCTGTATGAGCTGTATGTTCCTGCAAAGTGACCCCACACACATACTGTACATACACTACTCTGATCTCAAATGTGACCCAAAGAACTTGGGGAATGCAGATTCTGCTCCCCGGCTGGATTCGAATCCTTGGAGGAGCAGAGCTGTGAAGCACGGGGGCCGTCTTGTAAGCTCAGGCGTGAAAGTCTGCACTGCTGTTTAATAATGCATCAGGTTCCTGTGTCGCTGGCTCCAAGGGAGGGGTTGGGGGTTGGTGGTGTCAGGGGTGATGAGGGTATGCAGGCTCAAACCTGCCCTCCAGAAGTAGCCTTCGTGTAATGGGATTCAGTCGTTCACTGGCGAGATCTTATCCCATGGATTAAGCGTGACATGAGCCGGCATTAATAAATCCAAGCATGACCATAGTCTGAAAGGCAATTCATTGAAATGGAATGAAAGATGAAGCTGGCATTATTTATATCTTGCTGTAACTGGTGTAGGGGTTCTGCATGATGTTTGAAATTGCCTGATCAGGGGAAGGTTGTTTTCACTATCAACTCTGCATTGCGGTGGAGAGATCAGATTGGTGTGGGCTTCCGTGGGGTGCACTGTGTGTTGTCACGGCTTCCCCCTCAGTCTGTATATGTGTCTGTGAGCAGAGATTACTTAATACTGAGGTGTTGGAGAATGTGACTGCAGATTTCATATCTTTTAATGGCTTTTACCAAGCGAGGAACACGGTCGAAAGAAATGGCAGCAGTTTCTCTTTTGTTACATAAGCTTGTTGGGGCTGAGGCAGAAGAAATGACTGAGTGATTACTGTCACACTGTACTTAAATCCACTTTCTTCTGTGGCAATTGCTGAGTGCCCACCTTATCTAGGTGAATTTCTGCTTTTTTGTCTGTATTAATGCGGGGACAGACAGTGTGGGTGTGTCAGTGCCGGGGGTTGTGAGTGCCTCGCTCGGAACGCTTGCTCGGGTGCTTTTCAACTTGTTAACCCCACGGCTGGGAAGTGTGGGCTGCAGGAGGCTGAGTGGACAGGAGCTCAGCGTGGAGCAGATAGAGAGAGAGAGAGAAAGGAGGTGACAGGAAGCACAGGGAGCTATAAAGCTGGACACATCAGCTCCAATACACTGACACAATGTTCCCTTTACATAGCAGCTGCATCAGTAATAAGATGTGAGCCAGCAGGTTTTTGTCCCATTTGCTGTGCTTTACCTTCAGTGTGAGGGAATTCAGGCTTTTACAGTAGTAGCACAGTTTTCAATAAATCAGTCGACAGAAAAAGAATAAACAACTCGATAATCAGTTAATTGGCATTTATCTACAGAAAAAGGCAAATGCCAACACTTTTCTCGTGTGAACTTTTCAAGTGAAAGAATTTGCCTGTCGTTTTTTTCCTTCGTGTCAGAATTGTTGAATACTGTGATAAATAATACATAAAACAATAGATCGTTTTTTGAGTAACACATGCGAATATCCTGCCAATAGAGCTTAAAGCTGTAAATAAAAATTGCGAGTGTCAGCCAATACCAATGTTGTAATTGTTTTTCCCTCTAAAATCAATATCTGCATCAGCCCTGAAACAAAAACATTAACCAGTTACACCAATAATTGCTAATCAAGATGAACTGGTTGTGGAAAATAATCCTTAATGTTTAGCATTTTTGGGGATTCAGCAATCCAAACAGATATTTAAGAGAACATCTCATTATGCAAAGCAGTAAAAAGTATGAAATGGTCTCAAGTAAACAATTAAAATCTTACAAATTTAGTCGATATTTAATTATTTCTCAGGGGGAAAAAAAACTAATAAAAAAAATGCACATCACTGTAAATTAGAGTCAGAGATTTTAAACTTGCACAGGCAGCAGTCTCTTAATCTCCTTAAAAACACAAGGATACAAAAAGAAGCTCAGACGTCTTACTGGGTTAATGAACGAGAGTGTAGTCCACACATTTTTGCTCCCCGCAGCTGATGAGATGGTCGACGCAGTGCATTTCCAATTTAATAGCTCATAAACCTCAATCACCAACCCTGACAATCCACATGGAAGTAGTCTTCAAAGCGGAGTCAGCAGGATGTCGAGGCCAATTGTTGGTGATATACAGTAAACATGGCTCTGATTGGTTGTGCGATATAATGCGCTGTCAGTGTCTTTTTTACGCCTCCACTCTCACATCGCACATTCGGACTTTCCCTGCAGCCATCATTTCTTGGGGGCGAAGGCAGGAATCGTTCACATCTGTCTGTCCCCGCCTCTAGACTGGCCTCACGTTAATTTATCCCTCTGTGTACTGTCGGCCTTCACACAGTGATCTCCCGCTGACCCCATCTTGACATCCTCTCCCTCCTTTGTCTGTCATGGTGGCATGATGGAGCACAACGCTGATCCTCCACCGTAGCTTTTCCCTAAACGACTGAGCCTCTGGGGACTTGATCCCAGCCTCTTCATGTTAAATCTTTCCACACGTTACGACTTCTCCCAGCAAAATGAAATGGGGAAAAAAATATTTCAACCGTGTCTGAGAAGTAGGTAAAATATTAAAAGATAATTAGGCTGCATGTGTGCAGTCATGCCTAGAATTGGATGTATATAGTATGCACTCTAGTGACATGGTGTATATGAGCGTGTGTATCCCTGAATGATTTCATGAATGACTTTGTGTGACTAACCACATTATCTGGTCCGTAGCCGCAGCCCAAGACAGCACATTACCACATAGATGGATGCAGTCGTCGTGTATATAAAAGACAGAGGCTTCCCCTCCCTCACCCCACTGCAAGAAGAACATTGTGTCGGCGACTTTAGTCCTCAGTACATGCACTTTGTCTCTCACTCATGCACACACACACCCACACACACACACTTTACTTGATGCTTGGAGCTTTTTAAACTGCTGTGTCATTTCGTGTTGAGATCTAGCCTTAACAACCAAGCTGAAAGAAACTAAGCTGCAGTTGACACATGGAGTTTTGTGATTCCAGTCCAGGGTAGCCTGCTCCTCCAGTTGTCAGAGAGCATGTGAAAATGTACATCTGTAGCCCATGTCATGTCAGGACTGTTGCGCCTGAATACAAGATATTGCAAAGTAACCAAAAAATTGAATTTCAACTTTTACTTTGGTAGTTGATGACTTGCCCAGACTCATTAGATCTGTTTCCTTTGAGCATATCTGGCGTTCAACTTTATCCAACACATTCCAGAAGCTTTCCTTTTCAACATCTTAGTAGTGCTGTTGAAACCTGTAAACCTGTTATTTCTTCATTTAGTCAGTGCTGGTAATTTGACTGCATAATGTGCAGCGATAACCTTCTTGACTAAGATGAAGCATTTGAAATACTCAGTCGGACTGCAGTTACCATAGCAACAGCCACAGTCTCTTCTAATTATTTCAGTCATCACTACCTAAAATCTCATACATTTTATCACGTGGACACCTCTCAGAAAAAATAACTTCATTATGCTTTTGTTTGGCTGAACAAATCAGTTTTAACCAAATCTCAAAGCCGCTGCACCAACAGGTTCTGTGACTCTCCTGGATGAGAAGGAGGAGGCTCTTAAATCTAGCATACAAATGTAAACTGGACTGAAATGAGGACGAGAATGTCCTTATGCTGCTGAAACACAGCAAAAGGAAACGGTTGCACATAGGCGAGATTATTGATGATAGACAGAGATGCAGCCGTTTCAGTCTCCTCCCCTGGCTCTACTGTATGTGAGGTTTTTCCTTCCTTCCTTCCTTCCTTCCCTTGAACATGAAAACAGTCACGTCTGTGTGGGATCGTCGCAGCGGTGGTGTAGGAGAAGGATTCATCTTTGCAAAAGATCAATACACAGACGAGTTACGGTTTACAGGGAAAATCTGAAAAAAAGAGTGAAGGATCTGGATGACAGTGTCCTCATCCACAGGGCACGAGGGTGAATCATATGCTCTGGCCTTTGCAGTCACCAGATCTCAACTTAATTGAAAGTCTGGGGACATTTTGGACTGTCGTGTTAGACAGCGCTCTCCACCACCATCTTTAAAAAAGGGAAGACGTTCCAGGTACTGCTGCTCTGGAGACGCGTGGATAAGACACCTTGTACGAGGACACTTTTTTCTATTTTAGCCAAAAATTTGCCGGTGTACATATTTTTTTAAGCACAGGGTAAACCTGCTAAAAAATATGATAGACTCCTTTCCCATTTCCCCTAGAGGAGTTTGCCCTTTTCCCTGATGCCTCATCTTCCACGTCACAGATACACCAAAATTGAGAGGCTCTTTCAACCTCACTGTCTTGCCAAAGCAACGCGTTCACCCGTGTATCATCCTTCCATCACTGGAGCTGATAAAAAAACTTGTGTCCACTGCAGAGTCATTTGACCCGGGAGTGAACGGACATTGTATCCATTCTCCATCCAGATGATAGTGGGTGTTAGTCGGCTTTGTGGCCACTGGAGAAGTTGCTTTAGTTTTGGTTTTCCTTTAATTTGTAGCCCGACTGTTACTTCTGCACAGAACTTCTCCCTGGAGCATAGAGAGAGAGACGGTTACTATATTAGAGCTGTGAAGAAGAAGCCTTGTGCTTTCCCTCGGGACTCCAATTTAGTTTCATCTCCAATTGAGTTTCATCTCCCACAATAATACCCGTATCATCGACAGGGTCTCTGCTCGCGGTGCATTTACTACACTTGAAATGAGAGTGTGGAGTTTTTTAATTTAAAGAGAAAATGCACACGTGGGCTCGTGGTAAAATGCAGAGGACGTTAATGCGCAGTGCAGATGAGAATTGAGAGAGGATCAAAACGCGGCACATCAGGATTCAATGTGAGTAGAAGACAGAGATGGAGAGGAGGGGAAGGAAGGGGGAGGGTGAAGTTGAGGGGCAACCCCCCTTTCTAGACCAGGGATTCCTTTACTGCAGTGATCAGCAGTCCCCCCCCCTCCTCCATCCCACCATCCTCCCCGCCCAGCAAGTCTGCCTCTCCCCTCCTCCCTCCCCCCTTGCTTTCCCCTCATACTCACGGTTCTCTCTTTTCATCTCTCTCTCCCTCCTTCCTTCCCTCTCTCTCTCTCTCACACACGCGTATACGATAGTCACGTTTCAGTGGGGAGGGACTGTCTGCTGCAGGGTACAGTATACGCACCACATGGTTGGAAACGCAAGCGCACACTCGTGACTCACAACCTCTTTACTCCAGCCTTCATTTATCTCTATCGCTGCCCTGCTGCTCCTCCATTTATCCTTGCATTCCTCCTCCTCCTTCTCCAGGTCGTTTCGCTCTCCTCCGGCTGGTCTGTCCATCTTCCACCAGCTATCCTCAATACCCCCCTTTCCTTCTTTTTCCTCGCTCCCTCTCCCTCTCTCTCTCTCTCTTAGCGGTATGACATTGATTCCAAGGTTGCTGTGCTATTGACTGCTGCTTCGCTGCTAAATATTTCAGGCAGGGTTTCAGTGGCTGTGTGCCGTGGGAGGGGTTGGGGAAAGGAGGTGGTGGTGGGGGGGGTCTCTCAGTATCTCTGCAACTACCGCTGACAAACAGGCTGGCGAACAGACGGGTGGACACACAAAAACACACACACACATGCATCCACCACCTGCAAAGCTACATTCACACGTACATGTCTCTCCACAGATAGATATACACACACACACACACACTTTAGCAGCGTGTTTGCATGCGTCTGTGATGGTGCCCCGTGTGGGGGTGGGTTGTGCGTATCTCGATGAAATCTTTCCTCCCGGATTGAGCAGCTGAAGTTAATGAATGGGCAAAGCTTTGCTGGACCGCTCTCTGCAAACTGTGCAGTTATTCCAGACCAGCCAAAACGCCTCTCTCAGCACGTCATCCGATCGACTGTTTCGGCTCTTCTTGGTGCCACGGGACTGTAATTAGTATTCTCATTTAGGACACACACACACACACAGACACAAGCACTCGCTAAATGGAGTTACTGTCACATTCACAGTCATCATTGGCCTGGCGGTGTTTTAAATGAGGCTTTTTTCCCCCTGTGATCCTTATGGTTCACAGCAGAAGTGACTGTCACAGAACTTGGTGAAATGATGTGGTATGCGTCTGGGAAGAACCCATTACGTTTTGGTGCAGATCTGAATCCAAAGGTATCTGAATCATGGGATGGATTCTATAAAGTTGATTTTCTCTAACTCTGTGACATTTTGCAATATTTAGTTGGTATCTCATCTCAGAAAATAATTTGTGGATTTTAATATAAAAAATCAGGCATGTTTAGGGGACTGATATTTATGAGTGTGGGCCATTTGGGTTAGATCCAGATATAGGGGGTCTGTTGGGACGTATAGATAAACATTTTCTCTGATTTCTTTTCAGGGTCTATCAAGTTAGCAACACCAGATAAGTCAACATGTCCTGTTTATAGTCAATCGCGGAACTTGTGATGATGAACAGTCAGTGTTGCATTTAGATGTAATCTATACATAATATCTAGAGCTGACAACAGAGGGGCTAGCACCTCATTGCCAATTAATGTTACTCTTGTTCTGCTGCTGTTTTTTAGGGTCACATGGAGGTTAACTTTCGTACTCTGTTAATACAAATATTGGTCCTTTCCACATCATCACTACCTTGTGCACTTGCAGCAGTTAGACTGGTTTGGACTGTGGGACTGGAAGCTGGATAAGACGACTGAGGAGTTCTGATTGACGGTCACATTCTCTGATTGACAGCCCCGGGCATTTAATCAGCAGTGGTTGATTGGCAGCAGTGTTTGTCAGGTTGACGCTGGGATTACAGGGAATCCCACTGTGGTGCCCCCACTGTCCTTTCAAAAAAAAAGTCTGGGTTTGTTTTGATGACGTATGACTCTGCAGTTAAGTTAAGACAGCTTTCACTTCACCTTAAATCGGACTGAAAGTCTCCAAATTTGAACTTTATACAGGCTTGTAAGGTTTTTGTTAGTGACTGGCTGTTATATACAGTTATCTGTATAAGACAAAACTAACCTTAGAAAAGATCTGTGCATCGTAGAGATTTTTTATTCTGAAACATGACACATGAATCACAAATTCCCCAAGTCTTGACCTGTGTCTCTGGGTCGTCTCATGAACACAGTGGAAAAAAATGGTCCTTTCTGAACACTTGAGCTTCTTCTGCTGTTAACCAGGATATCCGTCCCACTGAGAAATGAAAATCTTCTCTTAGTATTCACACCACTGACTTTATCGCTGGCAGCCTCGCCTTGATCTCACTTCTGTGAAGTCGACCATTTTACGACCGTCCGGCATGTGAATGCTGTGTGATTTGTCGATGGGTGTCCACAGTGTTGCTTATCTCATTGATATTGAATTGAAAAGCTTCTGGTTGCAGTGACAGTGTGTATAAATAATACACATACACACACATATTTTTGGTCTATAATTATCAATAAAAATTGAAGTCGTGAGACTCATGAATCTCTGCTGCGGTGCTGCAGCTCTGTAAGGGTCAGAGTGTGTGAATATTGTTAATCTGATATAAGAGCAGTTGCACGCTGGACGAGTGCATCTCACTGAGGCCTGCTGCATGCTGGGAAAAACGCAGTGAGGTCTGTTGATAGTGAGAAAGCGGTCCGATGTATTTCTTCAAAAACTGCAGGGTTAACTGAGTGTGCGCGTTCATGTGTGCGTGCCTGCGATTCGGTGGTGCTGCTGTGCACTCAAAGGAGAAAGTAATGTGTCTGCATTGAATAGTGTCAAAATATGACAGTTTTGCACAGCTGTGGGAAGCACTTGTTAAATATTAGAACCAGTCTGCAAAGGAACAGAGACATATTTTGTCTGTGCATGTAAATGGTTTGAGTCTTGATGACCACTCAAAGCGCTTTACATTACAGTTTGCCATTCACCCATTCACACAAACATTCATACAGTGCATGTATCAGTTGCAGTTTTTTGTTCTATGAGGTGAACGCACAAGTAAAATTTTAATCGGAACAGATATGTATTTGCCACCCCTGGTGCACTTTCTTCATATTTAATTTCCTGATGTCTGGGGAGATCTGACATTGTGTCTCATGCCATAAAAGGCTCGACCGCAGCTCAGTGGAAAATAAGACGAGCTCTGTAATTCGAAACATGCGCAAAGCACATGAACACTTTACTGAAGAGGGGAAAAAAACTGGAGGGTTTCCCCAAGCTCTGCTGCGCCGTTGGTCTTCTTCCCCTCCTCCTCCTCCTCCTTGTCTAGAGTGAAGAAGAGCAAGTGGAGACTTCATGCTTAACCACACTGTTGTTATTGAAGCTGCATTTGGCTGCTCTCTTCTTGTGTCTCCCACTGTGGCGTCTTCATCCTGGTTTCTGTTTTTGGATGCGTGCCTGCGTGTGTGTTTGTGTGTTTGTGTGTGTGGTCGTTTCTGCCTGAGCCTATCGTGGAATATTTCCGTGACTATACTGCAGTTAGATCTGAAAACCTGTGTTTCTTGGGTGTGGCTGCCATCTGCATATTGGGAAACTGGAACAGAGTAAGCCATTTTGTAACATGATCAATGGTCAGCCTCCCATAAACAATGAGGGAGGTAAATGGATAAGGCTGGTGTCACATACTGGCTGACAGAACAGAACTGTTAGATAAGCAGGAGCTATGTACAAGTTTATTTACCACGTTTCTCTTCCTGTCTGCAGGTTTGGAGGGGCGGCTCCTCATGGCATGGCCAGAGACTGTTGTGTACCTCCGCTGCTCCAGAAGGTAAGTCCTTAAGAGCCGTATCAGGGGTCTCCCTTTTCAAATCAAACCCCCAGGTCCAGGCCCTGTCACCATCCAAGACAAATCATTTTTGCACCAGAAAAGAATTCTGCATCGATCAGACAGAAGAAGCTCTTTGAGGTAACAGCCAGTAGTCGTTAATATGAAACCTGTCTCGGGGCAGCAGCTGCTCGTCTGTGTGAGAGGCAGGAGACGGGGGAAGTGTGAAAAGTGAGAGGAATAGAGAGGTAGGGGAGGATTGGAAGGAGACGGCTGCAGCATTACAGTACCAGCTGATTCGATTTCAAAGTGAGCATTAATAGCTGGAGCATAGGAGCCGAGATTGGCACGATATCCTCGCACCTTCAGCGGTGTGCCTGCGATGCTCGGATAAAGCCGGACAAAGGGAGCAGGTGCAGGAGGAGAACAGCACAGCCACTCTGAGGCAATTTTTCAAATTGTCAGTGTAATGAATGAAGAAGTCGGTGCACAATGAAATGTCTGCGCCTCTTTGTCTCCGAACACGATCCAGAGACTCCTGCTTGAGCCGCCCGCGCTACACGATGATCCGTCACTTCTTGGTGCGAGCCCAAGCGGAGATCTGCTGATTCACTGCAGTGGTACTGAGCGGGAGGGAGAGGTTTGCTGAGTGCAACAGCGGCAGCATGGATCTGGCTCCTCTGTGGGCTCGCAGGTGTTGATGCATGGCCCTGTCGTTAGGGGCCACTCAGCACGATAATTGTATAAGCTGTGCAGGATCATTGGAACCTGTTTGGTTATAGACCAGTAGAGCTGGATTGCATACCATTGTTACCATTCTAAGGAGAAATGAAGTGCCACCGAGCAAATCGCTGGCTCTGCTGTGTGGTTTTACAAAGTGACAATCCTTAGGTTGGCGCTGAAAAACCCAGCAAGGACAAATAAAAGCTCTAAATCACTATAGATGTCAAAATTCATGACGAGAATGTTTTTGTGTTTGTCCTCCTCTGAGACCTTCCTTTCTTTTTTCTTTATTCGCTGTTATGAAAAACCTTTCAAGCAATGAATGGATTGTTATGTGTAGCTCAAGGTCTGTTGGATTGTTAGTCCCACCACACAACCATTATTTAGAGTTTTTTTTTGTCTTTCTGTGGGAATAAAATATATCAATAGTTGGCTCAACAAATCAAAATAGTTGCTCTGTGAGGAGAAGGTTAGCAATGTTATGCTGTATTGATTCTCAGGGCTTATTTTGATGCCGTCAGCAAGTACACGGAGGGTAAACAAATCAGAGTTCATATATCTCTCTCTCTCTCTCTCTCTCTCTCTCTCTCTCTCTCTATATATATATATGTGTGTTTTTTGTGAATCCTATATATAGGATTCTATATATATAGGATTCACAACAGTGTTTACAACGGGGAAAAATCAGTGACAGGAGAGTATGCTGACGAAGAACTTACACTTAGTTTGGTTGTTCTGTCGCTGAACTCCTCCAATAGGTGGAGCTGCCGTTGTACTGCCCCCTGCTGGGTCTCAAACCATCCTCCTTTAAAGCTGATTATTTTTTCTGGAGAAAAGTCAACTTGAACCTAGCATGACACCATAAGCTCACAGCACGATGATTCTGGGTTCAAACCTTTCTGTGCAGAGTTAGCTTTTCCCCCCAGTGCCGGTGGGTTTTCCTCCTGCTTCCATTCACTATCCAAACACATGAGTTTATTTGGAGACTCTACATTACCCATAGGTGTGAATGTGAACATGAATGATTGTTTGTCTTCTGATGTCAGTCCTGTGGTGGATCGGTGATGAATTCAGGGTGTGACCCCGCCTCTCACCCAATGTCAGCTGTGATTGGCTGCAGAAGTAGAACTGTTGTGACGTTGATAGTTTTAGGTTAGTTAGCAGTTTTTAGAGTCCAAGTTGGAAGCCATTCATGATTCTGCTGCACATATTCAAATTGTAATTATCCAGAAATAGCCAAAACAAATTGACAGAGAGAAAAAACAAACAATAAACTGCTGCTTATGCATTCATACTAAATACGTATATACTCTGAGGGAGCAGTAGTACATGGGAACACGATTCCATGGTTAATTTGGGGCCTCAGGTTGTCATTTTTTACATTTTATTCTTTTGTGTCATTGGTTTTGACTCGTGTTTTTTTTTCTCCTGCCTGCGACCCGTCTCCCAGAGGTGACGGTGGTGTATCAGAACGGACTGCCGGTGATCTCAGTCAGTTTGCCTTCCAGGCGAGAGCGCTGTCAGTTCACCCTCAAACCTCTCAGTGACTGTGTGGGAGTTTTCCTGCAACAGCTCCAGGCAGAGGACAGAGGCATCGACCGGGTAGCCATCTACTCCATAGGTACGCACACAAACACTCACAGACTATAATCATTTACCCAAGCAGGTCATACATATGCATTCCCCTACATGCTTTCAAGTGTTTTCATATATTGAGGCTATGAGGTGTTCCCGCAGCTGTGGCTTTTATTCAGATTCATACACCAATGTATGCACCATGAAATTATTTCTCAGCCCCCACTCTGCTCAGAGGGCTCATTATACGGGAACAACTGGTACTTGAAATCTTGCTCTTAGTGTGTAAGTGCATCTGCTTTGACCTCTCACGATAATCAGACAGCAACGAGCCTGATGATCGAGAGAGGTTGAAGGGTGTTCGAAGTGGATGCCCGCCAGCGCTCCATCTCTCTTACCGCCTTTCCTCCCATTTGTCCCCCTCCCTCTCCATCCAGACGGAGCGAGGGTCGCCTCCTCCACGGGAATAGACATCCTGCTGCTGGATGATTTTAAACTGGTCATCAATGACACCACACACCTCGTGCGGCCACCGAGGAGAGGTGAGGTCCCAGTGTTGCCTCAGTCAGACATGTTTATTTATTGTTTTACATGTGGATTGTGTTCAAATCTGTATTATTTGTTTGCGTTTGTTCCTCAGAGCTGCTGCCCCACGAGGAGGGAGAAAGGCTGAATGACGTCAAGTTCCTGGTGCAGCAGCTCTACACCACCCTGCGCATCGAGGACCACCAACTTAGCAAAGAGCGCGAGCTGATTGGACGACTGGAGGACCTCAACTCACAAATCCGCCCCCTAGAGAAGGTCTTGCCACTGGCATTTCTGTTGTTGGTTAAACAAAACTTTGACACGTAATTGAAAAGTGAAACATGTAACCATATGAAGAAAAGAATACGCAACTTCAAATGATTAGGTGATTAGATTTTAATGTCTTTTTACAATCCGCATATGTTTTATTTCATCATTATCTTGAGATTTCAGGTGTTGTCTCTATTTATCCATTACAAATTATTGGTCGAAGACGTCCCAGCAGATTGAGTCTTAATTTCAAGACATGAATTAAATTGTAATCTGCGAGTCAAAAAAAAGAGTCAACAGCTGTTGTTAGTTGAACTGCTTTTTGGTGCTGAAAAAAACGTAAGGTAGGGTCTGAATGCAAATTTCCTTCTTTTTATTTCTGGCTGACTGTCTGTTATGGTCCTGACTTGTGTAGGTGAGGGTAGAGTTGGGTAAGAGGGCAGAGCGGCGTACCACCTGGGTGCTGTGGGGCGGCATGGCGTACATGGCCACCCAGTTTGGCATCCTGGCCCGGCTCACCTGGTGGGAATACTCCTGGGATATCATGGAGCCCGTCACCTACTTCATCACTTATGGCACAGCCATGGCCATGTACGCCTACTTTGTGCTTACACGTCAGGTGAGACACAACTCGACACTGTAAAAATCATACATACTGCACCTTATACTGCAGCTGCATCTATGCTATCTATACCTACGTTTTCAAAAAAGAATGATTTTATCCACATTAGAGTTTATTCCCCGCCATATTAACACGTCTTAAAAGGCATTTCACTTGACTACTGGTACACTGGGCATACATTTAAGCCGATTTTTTAAAATAACACCTCGTCTCCTGTGCATGTAAGCAGTTGTAACATTGTAACATCGTAAAATGACCACAGCTGTTAGCGAAGACAACAGGATCAGCAACACATGTTATTGATTATCCAAGTTGTGTTCTACACTGGTAGTCAAGGCTAATGCCGGTTGTGTTCTTCCAGAAGAAGCTCACATGATAGGACCCTTATGAATCAGCGATGGCAACCAGCTCTGACTGTCCATGTCAGACACAGCATCGGCCTTTTCAAACTAAAATGGGGCCAGCAGGAGTTTCCAAACTTCTCCATTTGAGCGTCTTTAAAACTCTGGAGCAGTGTGGACAGCAGGCGTATCCGTAAAATAGTTGACGCTTTCTCAAACGTAAACGTAGTAGTATGGCGGTAGTCTGCATCTACTGCTGTAGTTACAGCTGAAAAGATTAGTTGAATAAGCCGATTCACAGAAAATAATCTTTATAATCCATTAACAGTTTAAGTCAAGCAAAAAGGCCAAACATTCACTGCTAGCAGCCTCTTAAATCTGAGGAAAGGGAATATCTTTGGGTTATTAAAAAGATAATTTGTCAACTTCACTGTGGACTCTTTTCTTCTAATATCTTTAGTTATCAAATTAATCTCATAAATAACCTTCCTGCCTTTGGGTACACTGTTTGTGTATTCGATCATTCTTTGTGCCAAATAATGTGATAGATCATTATGCGGATCTCTTGTAGCATCCAGAGAAAGAAGCATCACGGTAATGAAATCTAATGGTTACCCTCTTTGCCACACCCTGCTCTAAACTTATTTTTAGCTGTTTTAAAGGCCGATCTGGTGACACAGTCGACCTTCCAAATTCAATTCAGCATTTATGAATCACCGATGGATGTCACCGGTGCGATTTGGCCCGAGGCTTTCTGATCAACTTACCTCCACTTACAAAGTGCTCTGTCTGTGTCTGTCTATAATCTGCAGGAGTATGTTTACCCCGACGCTAGAGACAGACAGTACCTGCTGTTCTTCCACAAGGGGGTGAAGAGGACACGCTTCGACGTTGAGCAGTACAACAAGCTGAAGGAAGATATTGCTGAGGTACCGACGTTTGGCAAAAGCTCAATTCACATATTTTTCATTGCAGTACTTCGATTTGTTACGGCCGCGCAGGGACCTAATTTCATGCCATTCCACACACACACACACACACACACACAATCATCTCATATTTTTTTCCTGTCCACCCTCTCCAGGTTGAGTTGGATCTGAAGCGTCTTCGGGACCCACTCCAGCTCCAGCTCCCAGTCCCGCAGCTCACCGCCAGTAAAAATTGATAGAACGAGTGACTCCCTCCTTTCTCAGCTCCTGCAAGCCCCTCCCCCTCCTCCCTCCTGCCGTCCAACACCCTTCTCCCTCTCCTCTCACCCTCAGCTATTCCTCAGTCTCGTCCCCCTCCCTTCTAACTCCCATCCCTCCCACACCCAATAATCCCATCCCTTTCTCGACTGTGGGAGTTAGTTTTTTTCTCTCTTTTTTTGTTTCTTTATTTTTAAATTTATCTTTTTGCTTTCCTGACTGAAAACTCCAGTCGGAATCGCAAGAAAAGGAAAAAAAACGCTAAATGACAAAGAAGGAGGATTAGAATACCAGGAAGTGAGGTCTCGTACAGGCGAAGGTTGTCGAGGATAACGAAAAGGACGACGACGACGATGATGATAATGGAATAAAACTGGCCAAATGCCTCAAGTCTCCAGAGGGACAGCCTGTAAGGAACTCCAGGGGGATATCGGGAATTATCACACCTCTAGACGCTCCAGGACAGAGGACATGCAGAGGGGCATTGTCGAGTGTTTGTGTGTGTGTGCGTGTGTGGAGAGGTGGGCGGACTTTCGGGGTACACTGGGACACCGACCCTGGCCACGCTGCGGATCGACACAGCCCCCCCCGCTTCCTTGAGCAGTCAAACTGTCAACACACACACATCTACTCCTTGCTGGGTCAGGCTCCGGGGAGACTCTCTGTCCCACATGTTAAAGTTTACACAAACGTCCTTACTGCAGTCGCACCATCAGGGAGACCTTCATCTCCCTGTAGCTGAACTGCTGCCTCTTCCCTCCCTGGGCCGAGCCTCCTCCAGGTGACGGACAGCTGTCCTTCCACGTGTGACCTTTGTCAGGAGCTTGTCTCGACCCGGCAGGATGTAGGCCCGGCCACGCCTCGTTTCCTCTTCCTGTTGACGTCCTGTAGCGGGCCCCGTCTGCGCAAGTATGAGAAGTTCTACCGACAACAACATCACTGTGTGTTCTTTTATTCCAAAAAAAATATTTTGGCACTTTTTATTTTGAAAGCCATAGTATATTTGTTATGAGAAGAATATAAATATATATATGTATACAATCAAATAAACAAATGACCAGAGGCTAGTTTCTTTCAGTGGGGGGAGGAGCTCTCTTCAGCACGTCGTTTTATGTGAAAACTCGTTTGCATCTCCCGTCATGAAGGAACATCTCGCTACGTCACGTACGCACACTGAAGAAGAACATTATAATGTATGCCGTTTCATATCTTTTTATGACAAACACATCATATATTTCACAGCAACAGGCTCCTGTGCATGGCCGCCAATAGGGGGCGAACAATATCGAACCCAAATCAGGGTTTGATTGGAACTGCAATCCCATCCCTGACCTCACCTGCAGTGATTTCACGACTATAGACGGGAGGAAAATTAAAGAGAAAAACATAAAGTGTCTTCGTAAGGTGTATGGCAACTGTGCATTGCCATTATTTCAGAAGACGTGGAGATGTGGTGACCACGAAGGCCACTGCACATGGTTTTCTTACTAACACACATGGGCGGGGCATCGTTGTCCTTGTTCTCCACTCGTTTTTCAGTCTACTCCTTTAATTTGTCACCCGTCTGTAGCTGCTACCATAAGGAGGTTCAAATAATGACATTATTGCTTCAGACAAACCTACAGGCATGCTATGGTTTAATATGTCTGATGAACTGAATGGCTTTAAAAAGAAAAGATAAATTGCAGTCTACAGGAGGAGTGGAATTCGCCTGCAGTTCAATATCTTCTTTTCAGATAAAATAACAAAAGGCTACATCTATAACAAAAAGCGACATTGCATTGATTTTATAGAAGGGTTCTGTTTTTGTCAATCCTAAAATAAAGGCAGAGCTTTCTCCTCCCACTGTTGCTGTAATGCCCCCCCCTGCTCCCTTGATGGCAAGGCAGGGTAGACTGCATGCTGTGGTATGCCCTCAGTAGAAATTTGTGAATGTGTAGGAGCATTATTGCAATTTTGTACTTAATTGGACACTTTTCTTTGCCACATCTAGTTGAAGCCTCACCCCCCTCACGTTGATCAGTTAAATCAAAGCATATATTTGTGGTGTCCATTTTTTGGGGATGGGGGGGAGGGGTTGTTGGCTTCACTCAGTGTTGTGTTCAGGGTTAGGTTTGGTGGCCCTCCGCTCCGCTCCCCATTTGTCTCCAAAAAAAAAACGGTGTCAAAGCCAGTTATGCAGCTGTAGATCACCTCTGCAGAGGGGAAGCACGAAAACATGATGCCCCCCCCCCCCCCCCCCCCCCCGCACACAGACGCAAGATCGTGTGCATGTGTGTGTGTTTGTGTGTGCGAGTAGCTGGCTGAATCCTGCTGAGGACATCCTTGTGTTTACCTCTGGATTTATTTTAGTGATAAAATGCATGGTTTGGGGTCAAATCAGAAGTTATGCCAAAGCAGGATTTGGTCCGATCATTTATTGTGTGTGTATGTGTGTGTTTAATCTCCAAGGGAGACTGTGCCTTTTGGATGATTAATGGTTTAAAGGATCAGTGGGTAGAATTCAGTGAGATCTAGTGGTGAAGTTGCATGTTGCTGCTGAATTTCTTTCACATCACACTAATTTCTGTCGATAGATCCCTTTCACCTAAGTCTTACACACTGGACCTTTTTAAGTGGTGTCAGCGAAATAGCAACCGCAGCAGCAGTAAGAAAGTTATCTCTTATTTGAAAAGACATCAAATAAGAGATATAAATAAGATCATAGAAAGGAAGGTTAAATCTGAATGTTTGGAACCGGAAATCAATCTTGCTTTGTGTGTGTGTGTGCCTGTGCGGACATGTATATACGATCCAGGTTGACCAATGGTGATCCCTGCCCATCCCACTTCATAGCCATCATTAGCTCAAAATTCACTTGACACACACACACACACACGCTAACTTGCACACACAACGCGACGGCAGCGGCAGTGTTTCCTTGGAGACGTACTGTGTCGGGTGAGAGAGTTGAGGCCTCTCTCTGGAGTCCAATCCTCCCCTCTGCTGTTTCCACACCACACTTCTCTCCATCACCACCACCTTCTCCTTTTTTCTTTTCATAATGCCATCCACCGTTATTTTACCTTTTGTTGTTCTCTTCACTTTTATTTTTTAAAAACGAAATATATCAAATATAGGGAAACTTTATTATAAAGAGGGTGTTGCATGAATGTATGTTTACAAGGGAAACTATGTAAAAATTTAAAAGATGATTTATCCAAAAAAAGAACAAAAAAACAAGCTGCAAAGATAATTTAAGAACGTTGTTTGTAGAGATTCCTAGTTATAAAGGGCAGTGGACAGGGTGGCGTCTTTAGAAGCCGCCCTGCCAAATCTGAATTAATCCCAGCCAACCAACTGCTCCAACCTCATCCAACCCCATCCAACCCCAGTCCCATCTTCACCTTATTTACTCCTGTGAACCCGCCATCAGCGCACGTTTAAACTCCCCAGTGAGATCATTTTCCGTCCTTGTGGAGGATGGATGGTGAAAGCTTTACGTCCCCTTGACCTCCGTTACTATCGTCCTGGATCTGAGTCCAAAGGAAAAGTGTCAGGTGCACTCTCATCTTATCGGGGAACACCTCCTCTCCTGTCATTTTCACCCACCCTCATCCTTTATTTCTCTTCTCCAAAAATCACATTATTACTCTGTTTTTAATGTGTGTTATGTTTTGAATATCTTGTTTGCGTGCACTTACATTAAGACATGTTTGAAAATGCCTAAAGAGTGAAGCTGAATATAGGATTGAAATGATCTTGTACTCCATCCTGACCTCTTATTTTATTTTTGTTTCGCTCCGCCTTCTTTTTTGTTTTTCTTCTGTTGACATATGATGCTGTAATGTTGGCAAAAAAGAAAAATGTAAAATCCTGTATCATTTATGAAATATGTATAAAAGAGAAATGTAATTCAATTATCAATAAAATCCTTATCCAGTTTTTGGAGACAGTGGTCCACTTGCAGTTTTCTGTTGTTCTCTCTGTGATTAATAGACATTGTGCAGATATTTACAACATGCTTCTTTTCAAGGTCTTGACCACCTCCTCCGTCTCTCCTTGGCCTCCGGCTCTCCCTGCACAGGACATCCTATAAGATAGACCTGTGGAGATAAACTGTGTGTGTACAATAGCCACGTGAAGCAGCAGGCTGCAAATCTGAAAGTTTAAAAATAGGTATTGGAAAATAAAAGTTATTTTCCTTTAAATCCTATTAGATCCACCTAGGAGGTTATGTTGTTGTCTTCAGCGTTATGCAAAAACTACTCTATGGATTTTTAAATGTTATGGAGGGATGGGGTATGACACAAGGAAGAACCCAACCATTTTTCATGTGGATATCTAAAGCACTTATCCTTTGGAGAGTGAAGCTGGAGCTATTACCAGCTGACTTGTTCAATTAAAGTTTATTCACAAATCCAAACTCTGAAAACCACATTGAGCTGAAATGTAGTGCAAAGTTAAGCAAAATGGAAAATAAAGGGAGCTGTTAAAAACATGAATATATACGGTAGGCTCTGTGTGACTTTAATACCACACATGGTGCTGATTGAATCTGCCATGAGGCCTAACTTAATCCCAAAGAAAGAACGGTGTGTTCCACCTCATTTCTCCTAAAAGCCTTGTGGATTAATGCCTCCATTGATTAAATTACATATAAGACGTAAAAAGTGCGAGCGTCAGGTTAGTGTGGACAGTTTCTAAATGAAGCTTCAGGCCTTGTACATAGTAGTCAAGTAATGAGCTAGATGAGAACACGTTTACTCCACTAGCACAGCGTGTCCTTGCCGAGGGTCTCAGTCAACTCTGGTAAATCCTGACTGTGCAGACCCCGCCGACCCTTGAAGTGAAGGAGGCTCCAGCACGACACTAAGCTGATTAATGAGATCGGTTTAATGCTTCTGGAGATTAGATCATTGCTCGTATTTTCATGCCCGTTTAATCTCAAAGGATAAGAAAAAACGAGATAGACATTTAGACGTGTCATAAACCCCACACACACTTTTTCTCAGCATGATAGCAAAAAAAAATGAAAACACTGGAATGGAATATGAGGAGTGTTCGGTGTGAAACAATGGGAGGATTGTCCGTCCTGTTACTGGATTTGGGGAGCAGAAGGTGAAAGGTCAAGGTGAGAAAGAGACATGACAATATGACTCATGCAGATAAGAGGTGCCTATTAAAGACAAACTTCCTCTGAGGATGAACCAGAAAGGCTGAAGGCACACAAACATCCACACTGAGCTCCTGGTATCTTTGATTTAAATTTAAACACATCATGATTATTCTGGTGATGATCAGTCTGCTGCAGGAGCTTCTTGCTGTTGCAGGTAAAGGTGAGTGCAACATTTCCTAAGTAGCATTTCCTAGTTTTAAGATTATTTATTGTACTGAGTTTGAGTCTAAGCTCTGTGTTTATGAAATTCTTCTTTGCTACTATTCTTCCTTTCCTATTTACTATAGATTAAAGGATGAAGCAAAGACTACACTCTGTTGTCTACAGGTCAAACGAAAAGACCAATTTTGAGAATGTATTTGTTAATTTTTCAATACTTTTAGACTACCATGACCATTTTATAACACTCTGCGTCAAGTCAATTTATTTCTACTTATTATGGAAAAGTAAAACAATTTAACAAATATATATATATTTATTATTATTATTATTACTATTATTATATATATATATGTAAATAAATAAATATGTACATTTTCCTAAAGATGCTGGGTACTGAATGTATGTCTTTGGGACTATTCTAAACTGTGGATTAATACAAATAAAAAATACAAAGATATATCAGATTGTCGAAAAATGGGGACTACTTTTTTTGCAGGATTAGATCACTGATCTGTTATTTGAGTATGATTCGATGAGGATAAGATAAATAGAGAACATCACCAACTTAATAGTATTGCTATTAACACGACTGTTTTTGCCACAATAACAAGAACAACAACCTTGGTTCTTCATCGTCTTCATCTTCATCTGTACGGATGAGATGCAGCGTCTGACACAAGTAAAACGCGCCACAACGTTCCCTTAATAGCCATATTAAGCTATTCAAGCTCCATCTGGAAGATTTAACGCCTCCATTTACATACACCCACATGAGTCAGCTGTGTCCTCTGCCCCCCTCAGTTGTACGTCTTCAAAACCGGTCGTTTATTCTGTGAGTCCTCAGACTGATCCCTCTGCTTTTACTGGAGCAGCAGGCCGTGACAAGACGGACTTGTCCATTAGTGGATTAAATCATTTATGGTCGTAAAATTAGTCCCATGGCACACAAATGTGGTTACGTAGCTTTCAAGATCCAAGGTGCTATCAGTTAATTTGACTCAGCCGTAATGTAGAGAACGTGTTTGTGTGTTTTCATGTTTACTTTAGCTACAGGAAGAGGAACAGTTATTGTCACAGTAAATGTCAAGTCCATTAGTGGTCGCACGGAAAGTTATTTTCATTCGAAGTATGAGTAACAGTGTTAATATGGGATGTCTATGCAGAGCAATCTAACTAAATGGAAAGCCTATAGAGTTATAGTGGTTGGTTACTGCTCCACTAAAGTGTCACTTTATGTTCTGGTTGCTCGCCCTCATGTTTCCTGGCTCTGGCTTGTCACAAAAGCTTTGCGGCCGAGCCGATCGACCTCCTGCTGTGTCTTCATCCCAGACGACTGTCTCTCTCTGGCCCACTTTGCACATCGCCATCATCAGCACACGTCTTCTTCTTTTCAATTCGTCTCACATCCACTTCTTAATTACACTGTTGACAGGGCCTGAAGAAGTGAGAGCCCATTGATTGTTTTGCTGCACCTTGTTTACTCTGCTCGTTCAGTTGTTCTCCTGATTTGGCACAATCCGGCCGTAGTGAAAACGGACAGAAGGTTCAGGATAAAGAGCCGTTTGTGGACGGTTTGTTGGCTTTCAGTTCAATTAGAATTGACTGTGTTAGAGTTCATCATGGAGGTCCGAGTGTTTGACTTACGGCACAAAAGAAGATTTATAGCTTGTCTATGGACTGAGCTGACATTTGAAACCTCCCCAGAGTAACTAATGGTGTTTCCTAGAATTAGCGTCACTACATAACACACAAAATCACATCTAATGGTATTTAGCCATGCAGATAATGTTATTTCAGAGATTTATGTTCCGGCGGGGTCTTTCTTTGTGGTGTTTGCATGTTAATGCGGATTGGGATTAGATTCACTGAATACTCTGGATTGAAGAGGTAAATATTTACGTGAACGGTTGTTTGTCCCTGTGTGTCGGCCTTGTCCAGGGAAGCAGTGGCAGATCAGGGGCCAAAAAAAGGCCACAAATTACACAGAGGAACCGATTATATGTCCAACATCCAGTGAGGCACACGTTTAAGTTCACTGTAAACTCTGTAACTTTGAGCAAAGACACACATCATTGAATATATTGACAGTGGTTCCTCAGAAAAAAGCTTAGAAAATAAAAAATCTTAACAAATTATCATATTTATTGTTTATGTTGTTTTAAGTGAAAAAAATAGACAGGGCCCCACCAGCTCCCTATAGAGTCACTCTCTGTGACTGCACTGTGTTCCTACTCATTGTCCAGCCGTTCCTGTCTGACCTATTTTAAAACGCCCATTTAAATCACGTTTATAGTTTTTCCCACCCTCTTGCCTCAGCCTTGGACCCGTGCACGGCCTACATCAGCCTGAACGAACCCTGGAGGAACACAGATTACCACGTCAACAAGTCCTCTGGCGTGCCGCTGTGTGACAGCCACATGTCCGGAGAATGGTACCGCTTCACTGGCATGGCCGGAGATGCCATGCCCACCTTCTGTGTCCCTGAGAATCACTGTGGCACCCACGCTCCAGTCTGGCTCAACGGCAGCCACCCTCAACCCAATGACGGCATTATCACTCTCCAAGTGTGTGCCAGCTACAACGACAACTGCTGCCAGTGGAATGCCAGTGTAGACGTGAAGGCCTGCGCCGGGGGATACTTTGTGTACCGCCTGCCCAGACCATCAGTCTGCTTCCACGTGTACTGTGGCCGTGAGTGTGTGATATGTAAAAATATTAAAATCATGAATTTGCATTGGTTTTCATTTCCCTGTCCTGCATCTATGTTCCACAGATTTTTATGATATCTGCGATGAGGTGGACTGTACAGGTCCCAGTTGTCCGGAGTCGGACTGCCGCTGTGCTCCTGGAACTGAGCTGGGACCGGACAGACAAACGTGCCTGGGTGAGACAGAAACACAGGGAGGAAGAGAGGGCAGAGATCAATTGTGTAAGGTCAAAGATAAGAGGAGAGAACAGGGGATGGACAGGCTGGAAAAGGTTTCAGAAAAACAATGAGATTCAAGGCATCACCTAATATTTTAACAATTACATCTATGTTTTCATATTTTTTTTAGTCAAATATCCACATTTACTTGACTTCAGAATGGGGCAGAACTAGCAAAGACACAAAAAAACAATGCAATCAAGTGATTAGTGCAAACAGCAAAGTGCATATAGATATTTTTCATAGCTATGACTGCAGCTTTTCTGGAGCTTTCAGCTGCACCTCACAGTCTTCATCAGCATCATTATCACTCCATCAGCACCATCCATCACCTTCATTTGAATTGATTTTTAAATGGATAGTATTTAACTTTTAATGATATAAAAGTGGATATGAATAGTGGATGTTACAGAAATTTCGTTTCAGGTGAGCAGGTGAGCTGTGTTGACGTGCAGGAGGCCCAATACTGTGTATACAGTGTACAGCCATTCTTTGCCCACCCTTCTGTAACGCCTCTGCTTTTAGAAAGATTCCTGCTTGACTCTCTATCTTTCACACACTAGCTGACATGAAAGAATACTTTTACATTAAAATCAAATCATATTCAAATTAGCTCCTCCAGTGTCTGTTCCCCTTACAAACATCACTCCAGTGTACCACAACCTCATGACTTCTATTAGAGACATTTCATCTCATGCCAACGGGCATATTCTGTAAATGTGTGTGTGTGTGTGTGTGTCTGTCTGTGTGTGTATGTGTGTGTGTGTGTGTGTGTGTGTGTGTGTGGTCTAGATATTACTCATCTCTCTTTATTCAGTTGCAGAAGTGTAGTGGATATGTTTTGGTGTAGGTTAAGTCTCCAGGATATGAAGGTAATGTCCCCAAACAAGACCTATGAGCATGTGTGTGTGTGTGTGTTTGTGTTTGTGTGTGTGTGTGTGTGTGTGTGTGTGTGTGTGTGTGTGTGTGAGTGTGTGTGTGTGTGGGTGTGTGTGTGTGTGTTTGTGTGTGGGATGGTACACCTAATGATGGGTGACGAGCGTGCAGGGGGAGTCTATAGCCAGCGTGAGAACTGACATTATCTCATTATTCAACCATCAACCGAATCTTCCTCTCTCTGTCTCAGAAATAACTTTTTCTTGTCTCCATACCCACTCCCTCTTTCTCCTCACTGTGTCACACTCTCACTCTTTTCTCTCCTTTTATGTAATCCATCATATCAACCCATATACTTTTACCAGTTCTGCTCAGTATTATGAAATCTGTTTTGAAGTCCTTTAAGTTGATTTATCCTCCTCTTTCCTGGAACACTAACTGAATTGCCTTTTTGGCAATAAACTCCATCCACCTGGTACTCAGTCGATTAAAATAAGACTCATCTGCTAATAATATCTGACCCCGGTGTTTTGCATGTCCTGTGTTCAGATGTGAATGAGTGTGAGAAGGGCAATGGCGGCTGTGCCGAGTTGTGTGTGAACACCAAGGGGTCCAGGCGCTGTGAGTGTGGGCCGGGTCGCGTGCTGGATGAGGACGGACACCACTGCAGAGGTACATATGACACCCCAGCTGAGATACTTAAACCAATCACTGTGTTCTTCAATGTCTTCTTCTTTTCTCCGTGTGGCCTTGTGCAGAGATAGCAGGCTGCCACGTGAACAATGGAGGCTGCACCCACGGCTGCTCCTCGCTGCTGGACTCCTATCAGTGTCACTGCCCCAGAGGGCTGGAGCTGGGAGAGGATAAACGCACGTGTCAGGGTGAGTGTGTGTCTTCGTCTGTGTGTGTGTGTGTGTGTGTGTGTGTGTGTGTGTGTGTGTGTGTGTGTGTGTGTGTGTGTGTGTGTTAGAAAGGTAGATGCTGCAGTTAGATAATCAATCACTCAGTGAAGCAAGATCAATCTTGGTTACATGCTTGCATTAATCTGTAAGGATGCTCCGGATAGTACAGATTTGATCAGAATGGATTTCCCTCGGGCCATAACTTATATATTTCTAACATAATGCTGATTATTTATCTTTCAGGGAGGATTATATTAGCGGTGGATAATAGCAGTAGAAGACTGATCAATACTTTGCTACAGTCCTCCTTTTCAGGAAATGAGACACTCCATCCATTTAGTCATTTGGTCAAATTACTGCAGATTAATTTTCCTTTGATCAACTAATCAATTTTATATCATAATGTTAACAAAAGAGGAACATCTTGAATGGGTTCTTCCTTCACTCCATACCTAATTCTTCCACAAAGTTTTGTGGCAATTGGTCCAGAATTTTTTTTAGTTAATTTAGTTGAAACAAAATCAACAAAATCCAATATTTTAGTTAAAAGTCAGGCTGGTATAATTTAGTTTTTCTGTCAGTTTAATATTTCTTAATTTTTCTTTACTGCCTCTCCATCTTAGCTTTTACAGTTTTTTATAAAGCTGTATTTCAGGTTGTGTGTTATGTTTTCATTCAGTCCCATGACTGTGGTGCTGGCCCTTGTTATTACATCCATGCACAGGGTCATGATACATGTGTTTCTTTCCTGCAGTGCCAGTCCAGTGTGAGTCCAGCTCTATTACTGTGTCTGTCCCCAAGGACCTTGTAGAAGGATTGGAGCTCTTCCTGTCCAACTCGTCTTGTCGCGGCGTCTCCAACGGCACACACATCAATCTCAACTTCAGCCTGAAGACCTGCGGCACCACGGTGGAGGTCAGAGACGTTAAGTTGGAATTCTTGAATGTGCACAGGCCTCGACAGTTAAGGGAGTAATTCAATTTTAATTTCAGTGTATTTCAGAAATGTGTTGTGTGAGGCTGTCAGTGGGAAAGCTATTAAAAGTGAGGTGAATTTTGACCCTCAGGTGACAGACGACAAGATTGTGGGGACCAACCTGGTGACAGGCCTTCCCAAGAGCAGCCCCGGTAGCAGCAGAGACTTGATCGTCCGCACCAGCAAGTTGGTGCTCCCAGTCACCTGCGAGTTCCCCAGGGAGTACCACGTGTCGGACGGATACCAGGCAAGTCTGCGCAGCTCAGCCCTGCAGCTGGCAGGCCACAGCGAGGGCGTCTTCCCCTTCTCCCTGGAGCTCTTCAAGAACGCTGAGTTCTCAGAGTCCTACCGCACGCCGCCGCAGCTCCGCCTGCACGACTCCCTGTTCTTCGGGGTGGAGCCCAAAGAGAGACTGGAGGGCCTCTCGGCGCTGGTGGAGAGCTGCTTTGCCACACCAGGCCCCAAAGCTGACCAGGCGCTCAAGTATTACCTCATCAAAGATGGGTGAATAGTTTTATCTGTTGAAAGGCCACAACTCATCCTGACATAACAACACTGCTGAATCATCATTTACATTCTGTTTTTACTTTTAGTGTGACTTTTTCGTAAAAATAAGAATGTACTACACAGACAGTGATGGATGGGTCATGATAAACGTATTTCTTCATAAACTTCGACAATGAGCTGCTATTACTACAAGAGAGTTCAGGGCCACAAAATCGTAGAAAACAATTCTGAGATTTTTTCTCTTCACAACTTTATTCTCAAAAATATGATAACTGTTGTTTTCTACAATATGGCTCTAATACTCGTACATATATTAGTTTCATGTTTTATTTGCGATATGTAAGTTAACACAGGGTCAATGGGAAAATGAAAAGTGTTGGACGAGAAGCACAGGTCAGCTCTGCGTTGCAATAAGAGCATATCATTGAGAATATAGAGAAAGAAAAAGAGAAAAAAAAGAGAAACATTTTAATTAAGTAAAAGAGCTAAATATAGGAAAAGATTTAGTACAGTACTATATAAATTAGAGGAAGTAAGTGTAAAATCAAAGTGACAACTGTGTATATAAGTAATTGTACATTTTCCAGACAGACATGGTACGTGGACTTTTTCTTCTGGAGACACGTGGTTTATCATTTTTTTATTTATAATAATAACAGTGTTAATAATTTTACAATGTTGTGAGCTCCGCCGATGAAACCCCTTCGACCTCCATCATATTATTAAATCTCAGTAAATAACCTGAACAAATAAAAATAAAACTGCATGGTTCATTTCTAAAATAAGTGCTTTTTTAATATTTCGATTAACCTACCCTATAAAGTGTCCTGCTTATGCAGACACTAAAAAACTGCTGAAGTATGACTTTTTAATATTTTCCCATAAACACCAGAATACCTTGTAGTTGTGCAACATTAATAATTCTTATAATAAATGTCATTGATCCAACCCGGCTGCGGTGTTTGCACAAAGCCTCAGCAACAGCTGCTTGACAGTTATAGGACAGGAAATCAACCACTCCTTGAAAGAAATGTCAAATGAAAAATGCCACTGGCCTCATACTCTAATCAATGTGGAGAGAAAACAATCGTGTTTTTTGGTGGAAAACTCGAAACGTCCTCGTTATCTGGGGAACACTTAGTTCTGGCAAACCCTTTCGTCCCTGGATCCAGAGTAAGAGTTGATCGGGCAGCTCCCTGGACACCGAGACAGTGCAGGGCTGTGATCTGTTGTCAGGATTTCCTATTAGACTCGAGCCGAGGTTCAAAGCCTTGGGCCGGCTAAACTTAATGAAGTGGCTTGTTAGAAATACATACGGGTCACTGAGCCCTGTGTTGAGATCTCACCTGCCTATATGGCTGTATTTATCATTTATAACATCTTTACACTCTTATTGTTTATAACTAGTCTGAGCTGAAACCTGATGGTGCGATACTGTTCCTGGTCTCTCTCTATCTTCTCCTCCCCCTCCCCACATCTCTCTCTCTCTTCTCTCCCCTCTTTACCAACTATCTCTCCTCTCCTTCCCATTTTCCCCTGCTCACCTCAACCGGCCGCCCACTTTGAGTCTGGTTCTGCTCGAGGTTTCTCCCATTAAATGAGGGAGTTTTTTCTCTCCACAGTCGCCAAAGTGCTGCTCATTGTGGGAACTGTTGGGTTTCTCTACAATTTGTAAGGTCTCGAACTTATTATGTAAAGTCCCTTGAGGTGATGGATATTATCATTGGGCACTATACAAATCAGATTGAAATTGAATGTCCCCTCTTTGTCTCCCTGCTCAGGTGCATCTCTGATGAGGCGGTGACACAGTACACGTCAAAGGACCAGCTCTCTAAACACTTCCAGGTCCCAGTCTTCAAGTTCATCGGCAAGGACAACCAAGTGAGTACAACGAGCATGCTGGGAGCCAGGCGGCAGCTGTGTGTGGGCGTATGTCTGTATAATATTAAGACTTTACCCCTGGACTGAAGTGAATTAGCAGTATCCTCACATGCCATTTTTCTCTATCTCTGCTGTAAATATTCTTTGTTTTCCTCTGTTTACAGCAAGTGTTCCTCCACTGTCAGGTGTTAGTGTGCGGGACAGGAGACTCCCGCTGTGCTCAGCACTGTCGAGGACGTGTCCGACGGGAGGCGCGGACCAGTGACCCTCAGGAGCAGCACACGCTCACTGGAGGCCCCATCTTCATCCTGCCTTAGTCATGATGCTAACACACACCCAGAAACACAGCATGAGAACAGGCCAGCAGCATATAGAACGTTATATAACAGCAGGCGGGAGGGTTGTATCCAGTTTTGTTCAAAGTTCACAAAAAAAGAATAAGTTCAAAGTTCAGTTCTTAAAGATTAAAATGAACTACTTAACGCTCGTAACTTCCAAATTTGAATTTGAAGTTCACAGTCCCTGAAATGCACTAGTTCACGCTAAGTTCATACATTATTTTTAACTTGTTGAAATTCACCTGTGGACATATACATATACATATTTTTCAGTGTGGACATACTAAACTTCATCATACTGATAAACTACTTACATTTTTTCTAAGGTATTTCTAGCGATTATTAATTGGTAAGAAATAATAATTGTATACAGATATCGGACTTTAACTCCCCAATATTCAACCCAGTTGCTCAGGCCAGGAGATTCATTTTATTTTGTATGTACACACAGACACAGAGTATCATTTAAAGCCCCACATATACACATATACATGCAGATATACACACTCCTCTCTTCTCCACCTCCAGTGTCCCCTCACATCACTCTCGATCACTCACTTTCTATTTAATGCATGCGAGTTTGTGCGTCTCATCCACTTTGCCTGGCAGCACAATTTACTGACATTAGAGTGAATGGCATTTCTATTAGAAATCATTCTGAGGGGCCACAGTTCATTTGTAACAACTGCAGCATGAAGGATATTTTTCTGGGTCAGACTTTCAGGCATTTCTCAGGCTTGATTATGGCTTAAAGATTTAGTGGATTTATGAAAGTGGTTTATATTTCACATCATCACTGACTTGGAAAAATACATGTGATACATCCAAAGATGCTTCTTTTTTTTTTTGTTGGACTCATCTGCTCTGTATAATCACTGGCTGGGGAGCATGTCACACATTACAGCATGGCGGAAAAGAGATGTCGGAGCACGGTGCCTGGAAATTATTCACCTCCCTGCTTCATCAGCCTGACAGTTAATCTAGAATTAATCACGTCAGTTAATCTGCAATTAGTCGTGTATTTATTTATACAAAATAACAAATAACACACAAATAACTTACACCCAACATTAACTCAGTATAACTGTAATCGGCGTCACTTTTTATCTGACTTAGATTTGAGTTTTGAGCAAACTAGTGTAATAAAAGTCAAATAGCAGCACACAATGAACCACATGTGCCATAATACTGATCCTGTGTCTTCCTGTCTAGACCAAATTAATCCAACTGCAATATCCTCCCCATCAGGAAATTTGTTTGGAGTAATTTATGGTAATGGAGTCATAGAGACCAAAATATGGCCTAAAAATTAAATGAAAATGAAGTTTTGAGAGTGTAATATGCATGAGTGGTTCACTACGTTTCTGAAAGTCACAAGCAGACACTTAATTTCTATGAATAAAACCCAAGCAACTGTTCATCAGCAGTTTCCATGTGTGTCATTTCTTTCAAACTCTGACTCATGATAAATATCTCCTCTTTGACAGAGAAACCTATAAATACCAAGACTAATCTGCTGCTAATGAGTCTGGCTATTTGCCCGTGAAAGTGTCCATGCAGGGGTCGTCCATAGTTGTCTGTATCACAGTTCATCCCTCTCCTCGTCCTCGCAGACGCACGCTGCCCTCTGGCTGTTCATGTAGGGCCTGCAGCCCAGAGTCCCCACTGTGTTGTGGAGGACGTCGGCCATGGAGTCACAGGCTGAGAAGAGAGAGAGGGAAAAGGAAAAAGGAAAAAGAAGGGAGGCAGAGTTAATATACAGAACGGTATGGGTTGTTCTTACTGATGATCATATTCATAACAACATATATATTTTTGCGGTGGTAGAGAAGTATTCAGATCCTTTGAAAATACTCCTCTACAAGTAAAAGTCCCACATTCAAAACCTTACTTGAGTAAAAGTATTGAAGTAAGATGTACTTTACTACTGCTATTTTAAGTTACTTTAAAGTTATACTTTAAGTATGAAAAATAAAAGTGCAATGTAATGTTTTGCCATTCTCTCTGATGTTTTTGGATTCAAATTGCTGCTTCGTATATGTTGTTACTGCTGAAGTTGTTTCTCTCTCCTTTTAACTGTTATATTTACTGTTGAGTAGTTTATACATAATATTCTATTAGATATACATATCTATAGACTAGAGGAACCATGTCAACTATTCATGAGCTCAGAAAAACAGAGTTTGGATCAGCTTGAAAGGGCATCGTCAGTTTTTTGTGACGATGCAAATTCCAGTGGATCCAAAAGGTTTTTAAAGGGTTGATTTAGAATTTTCTCAACATAAGGTTTATCCTTCAGTTTCTCACAAACATTCAACACATCTGGAGACATATGGTTTATACTGACTTCCGAAAAGTAACTAAAGCTGTCAGACAATGGTAGTGGAGCCAAAAGTACAAATTTTCATTCTAAAATCAAGTAATAGAGTAGAAAGTTACATAAACATAAAGTACAACTACCTACTTGAGTAAATATACTTAGTTAGTGTCCACCACTGATATTCTGCCACAGTACATAGTCAGGGGAGAAGAAAAAGGGGAGAAGTAACTAGTTGCAATCTTCTCACCTTGTACCTGCGACACAAAGCCCAGGCTCTTCCTGAGGTCAGAGCAGATGTTGAGCAGACACGAGCGGAACTCAGCGTCACAGTCCAACTTGCTCGTCCCGCAAGTGTCGTAGCACAAGTCGTGTTGGTCACAGCATTTTGTCATGACAGGGACCCCGAGGTCGAGCTGTGAAAAGAACAAATTTTATTATGTCAGTGCAGCAGTAATAGATCTAGTCTTTTACTTTATCAGGGACCATTCAGTTATATGTCCTGATGGCGCTCATTTCACTATGTCTTAAGTCTTCAGCAAGTTTTGGGAGGTTCATCGTTCCGATCAGATTTCCAACCTGCTGGAAATCTTGTCGGAGTCTGCGACGACTCAAGCCAACTCCAGCCAATCAGAGAGCAAGAGATAACAAAGACTCAGGGTTTGGACAAAAACCTGAGTGTGTGTCGGGCTCAGGGTGGCAGTGTGTTTTTTTGTTTTCTCTCTTGGGCTTGGTCAGTTTTGAACTAGCATACACTGAAGAGTTTCACCTCCTCTAGCTGGATGTGTCTTTCTACAGCAGGATAATCACCAGATTAACCGTGTTTCTTTCTTAATGTAGTTTGGAGACCAGTCGGGGGGGGTTCTTCCTGGGGAAAGATTGTGTAGTGTGTGACCCCCTGTCGCCAGCCAGTTGTATGTGAACTCATACAAAATTGATACATTAATTGTTAGTATTGTTAGTAAACAACTATTTTATTAAAAAAACTAACAGGACAGGACAGGGGCACTTTAGGAGCCCCTCAGATCTCAGCTGGCCACCCCTGGATCTGCCCCTGTCCTGCTTATTAGTTGTGTTAATATAAATGTATTAAATGGGTTTTATGGTGTAGTTCTGAGCTGTTTGTGCTTCGAACAGGCCACCTACAGCTTCATTCACCTGGAATCCCACCAGAGACGAGCTGCAGCCATTGGGCTCCGGCATCTGGTAGCCGGCACGAGGCTGAGGAGGATCTCCTAAAAGAACAAAACCAAAAAAGTGAGCTGAATGTGTAAACGTGAACAAAGTAATGTCATCAGGTTTGCCCAGTCAAAGGATATATGTGTTCGTAGGTGTGATCTCTTCACAGATAAGATGTAACTTCTGTTTGAGAACATCAGTATTGATTGGGTAACTGTAGGAACAGACTGATAAACAGAACACAGGCAGGTTTCAGTATCAGCAGCTTCATGGTCGAGCACGTTATCTTAAATCGAGACATTAGTGGTTGATAAACTGACAGAAGCATTGATTCAATCTGAGAGTTCAAGTGAGCTGAGCAAATAAACACATTGCATGTAGACAACACAATAGTGACTGGAAGTCCTACTTTAGAAAAACCTGAACATCCATCTATCTCTGTGTCTCCTTAATGATTTCCTCCTCCAGGACAACAAAGATTTCTCAACTCTAAGTTAATTTGAGGGATCTCCTCGGTCTTACCATGTCTGCAGCGGTACTGGCACACACCATCGCGACCCCCCACCAGCTCCACCAGGGAGTCAAAGTATCCGTGCATCGACTGGAAACTACTCCTAATCGAGTTGAAGCCCCAACTGCTTTCATCTTCATTAGCTGAGGGTCTGTCCAGGGATGGCTTTGTCTGGACCGGTGCGATCTCGTTCCCCTCTTCCTCAGGGGGAGGTTGTTCCTGGGTGAGAGCCTCCTCAGCCAGGGCCTCCACAGCAATAGCGTCTTCTGAGGGAGGTTGTTCCTGGTTGACAACCTCCTCAGCCAGGGCCTCCACAGCAGTGTCTTCTTCCGAGGGAGGTTGTTCCTGGTTGACAACCTCCTCAGTGAGGGCCTCCACAGGAGTGTCGTCTTCCGAGGGAGGTTGTTCCTGGGTGAGAGCCTCCTCAATGAGGGCCTCCACAGGAGTGTCGTCTTCCGAGGGAGGTTGTTCCTGGGTGAGAGCCTCCTCAATGAGGGCCTCCACAGGAGTGTCGTCTTCCGAGGGAGCTTGTTCCTGGGTGAGAGCCTCCTCAGCCAGGGCCTTCACAGGAGTGTCGTCTCGCAAGGGAGGTTGTTCCTGGGTGACCACCTCCTCAGTGAGGGCTTCCACAGCATGGGTGTCTCCGGCTGGCACGTCACCTTCTGCCCCCGGCTCTTCAGCAGTGGCATCATCTACTATGAGGACATCCACTTCCTTGTTGTCAGCTGCTGGTTGATCCACTGCGAGTCTTTCTTCAGCTGCAGGAGCATCATCCTCTGGTTCCACCGCAGCAGCAGCTACATCTTCTTCAGCTGCATCCACAGAGGCAGCTTCAACAACACCATCACTTACAGCAGCTAAGTTTAGAACAGGGGCCTCCTCCTCCACTGTCGTCTCCTCCTCCACCTCCTTTGTTGGAACCAGGTAGTGGCCTAAAGCGGCCGACATGGCAACAGAGGTGCAGAGGAGAAGCAGGGCGACATTCCGAAGCAGCATGGCGTTGAAGTGGGTCGAAATCAAGGCAGAGGAAGCTCCAGGCAGGACGAGGTGTTGTCAGGCAGTGAGGGACAAAAACACAATGTGCCACTGGTGTCCCCGTCAGCCAGAGAGCAGACTTTGACCTGTGATTAGGTCCCAGCAGACAGCAAGGCACTCGCTCACGTCAGGGGCAAAGGTCACCCCATGATCAATCCAAGAACTCTTCTTCTGTTATTATTCTAATCTAATCATTCCCTGTGATTCTCCATCACATTAAATGGATGCAGTTTTATCCACAAAGCTATAATCGGAATTTAATGACTCAAAAGTCACGAGGAACTTGATCCTGGAAAAAAATTTAAAACCCCTCCTATCCACTCTATTACTCAGTGTTTCAAATGCTGGCATTTCATCCTGTGACCTTTCATCAAGATTTCACACACTTCAAATGATCTTCAGTGTGTTTTGATAAAGGTCACACATCAGCTCTGAGAATACAGATACACAACTAAGTATGTTCTTGTTCATTTGCCGAGATATTATTGGGTGGATCTTTCTGACTAGCTTGCTCCAATGCAGACTTCACAGTGTACAAGTCTTTTCAAATATGTTCCTGCTGCCCTCTGGTGTCTGAACTGTAATGTGCATCCAATGCTTTGGAAATTGAATTGTTTGTTATAGTTTGTCCTAAAAAGAGAGAGAGGTTTGTTTTTCTGATACCAGCTGTGATTTTTGATGAGGGAGTTTTCTTCCACTGCCTTTTTCATCTTGTACAAATTAATATTTATTATTTCCTCCTGTTGCTTAAAAAGAGAGCAGTTATCCTAATTTCCTGTTGCATCATGGCTCCACACAGAATATTTTAATTTTATCCTACTTTATATGATACTCACATTTTATTAATCCTCTATTTAAATATGACAGCTAAGGTAGGCTACTAGTAGTTAAATACATCACTATTTAACATAAATGAAAGATTTACCAACAAACGCATGATCCTGTTATAAAATATACTGCATCGTTAGAGGTCAAACTATTCAACCGTACATAGAGTAGCAAATATAAACTTCACATCAACCTATAATACACCAAACCACTGTTAAGATGTTTCATTAGTAACAATTGAAAAGTTATCAACTTGTTTTAAATAATTTTATTATGCATTACACTTTAGCCAATTCATACTGTCTGACTTTGAAACATGAATCTCCAGGGACGATTCTCTGGTTTACTTGTTGATGAAGCTATTCACTCTCTGCCTGTAGATCACTGTGTAGTTCATTCCACAGGGTCCTGTTGGTGAATACAGAACAGAGGAGAGAAGAAGAAAATAAGAAAGAGTCACTTGATCTCTGTAATCAACAGTAAAGTTCTGCAGTCAGCTGTGACATAAGTGCAACATTACATGTACCGTTTTATGGTCTTGCTTGACTTCTCTCTATTTAGCACCATGTGGATTTTGTTTTCCAGATTCTTCAGGGGAAAATACAGGGTAAAAAAATATAATCACCCACTGTTATGTAGCAGAAAATGCATTTACAATATGTGACGGTTTGATATATGTGATGATGTGGCAGGAAAAAGGTCAAACTCTCTTGCCTCGCTGGTGGCCTTCAGACGGTCGTTTATCGCTATCAGTCTCACTCTGTCTGACTGGAGGAAAACAGAAAAAGAGGTAAATATTATCTTTGGTTATATAATTCTTAGCACTTCATTTCTGAACGAGGGCAAAGGACAACATATTCTAAGAGGGAGGAAAAATGGAGGATAAGCGGTCTATCTCCCAGCACCTTTAGGTGTTTGATGTGTTGTTCAGCGGCGGTGGTTGTAACAGCGGACACCAGCTTTTCCTTAATCTCCTCCTCCAGCTGTTGGATCTCTCTCCACATGTTCAACACCTGGAGCCTCTTGACTTGGACACTGTCCCTGTGGCTGAGAGAGGTCCCACTGTCCCGCAAGCCTGACAGTGACGCATTTGTCCAAACACAGAGGAGCACAAACATGAATGCACTGTAGCGACTAATGTATGTGGACACGTGTGTTTGTATCCATGTGCATACACAACCCTGCAGACATCATAAAGTCACAGCTGACTCACGGACACTACAACACTCTCTTTATGTCTGATGACATGACAAAGTGATTATTTGCCCAGTCTATCCACAGACTGAACAAATGTGCTTCTGCCCTGCAGGGTAATAAACAGTACAGCAAATGCTTGGATGTGGTTTACCAATGATTAGACATACCGATGTAGTCTTGAGACTTACTCTTCATGGCACTGTCCTCTGGGCCTGTGAGAGCTGGAACATTGTGTGATTCATTTCGGACTCTGGGAAAGAAAAAAGAACAAATATGCTTAAACTAATAGAATGAACTATACGTTTGTGTGAGTGTGTGTGTGTGTGTGTGTGTAGAGAGATCCTTGCAGTACCGTTTATTCTCCTGTAGAGCTCTCCGAGCCTCCTGCTCCAGCCTGCAAACCTCTTTTTCAGCTTCATCCAGCTCCACTTCCATTTCTTTGCATCTGCCAAGATCTTCAAGTGAAATATTCAGCAACTGTAACATAGGAACACAACAAAGTAAGAAGAATTACTGTTTGCCATAAAGAGCGATGCTTGCTAGTGACTACTGCAAAACTACGTCAGGTTCCTGTCACTTATGTTGAGAGTTTTATTGTCTGAAATGTGCATCGCTACTGTTATGTAACCCCAACAACCTTATTTGGCTGTCAGTTATGTTCCTGCTTCATGACGATCCTCACATTGAAATATAGATGGAAATATAATACAGATGGTACTCCTGAGTTCAGTTTCTGTGGCCTGGCCTGTCATGAAAATGAATGACAGGCCTTGTTGTAAGTTTTATCTTTAACCTTTTTTAATGTCACTGATCCACAGGTGCAGTTGTTTTAATATTACTTTTAAATGTTGCAATATCAATTTAATTTATTTGAATTTTTTATTAAATTAATTATTAAATAATTAATACATTTTTATTTAAATGTACAGTAAACTGAATATAAGGGCTGTGTACATTTTACCTTGTCACATGGTGCAGACTGGGAATCCATTATGTGGTTGACATACAAATCATAATCTGTCTGGAAGATAAAAATATAAACAATATATATTTATATCATTACATGTGTGGGGTAGAGATACTGAGATATGTTAAGATATGCCACCGAAGTTACTGTTATATTTTTGATACTATTAAATTGTATTTTCTTAGTATTTTTTTGATATGCATGTTTGAAATAAAGCATAATACAAGCTCAACATAGTTGTATCCTGCCTTGACTGCATTATAATGTCAACCTGTCTACTCATTAGAACATATGAATACCAAGCAATGAACAAAACTTGTCTTACTCTGACATATTTATTATGAATGATGACAATGGACCTGTTGCCCTCTGACAACCTGCTACCTGACACACCCTGACTGGGGTCCAGTGGTTGTTCCACTTCGACACGCTTCACCAGGGACACACTCTCTCTTAGCGCTGTTACGTCTTATGGCACATGCTAAAAATGTGCTAGTGGGTACAGAGGAAATGGAAAAACCTTAATTTCCCTCAGGATGCGTCCAAATACTGGCGAGCTTTCACATACATCATCAAAGACGTCACTGAACACCGCAAGGCGGTCTCTGCTGGGCCAGCTCTGCACTGACAGCTTCTTCAGCTCCTGGATATGACAGAAACACACACACACATACACACACACACACCACACATCGTTAGCAAGTTTAAATGTGCCTGAGAATCTGTGCATGTCTTTATTCACCTTCTGCAAGAGGATTGAGAGAACATCAGAGAATTACCATCGCATTTGAAATGGACAAAGCGGAAAGAATGAAAGTTAAAAAAGAAAGTGTAGGGTGATAGTTTGTGTGCATCTCACCTTTTGTAGCTTCCTCTCATGCATTTCTACTACACTTCTTCCAGCCCAGAGGTCCTGCTTTGCTACTAATTCCCTCCCAAACCATTGTTTTGTCTTAAGACAGTCTTTGTTATTCCGTTCTCCGTGGTTAAAATGGCTTTTTTCAGAATCGGACAAGGGGTCAGGTTTTTTCCGGGAAGAAGCTCTCAGCTTGGACGGCACAGAGTTTGAGCAACAATGAACCATCTTGGGTACACTACCATCTTCTCTTCCGCCTGCATGTGATGAGCGATCAGAGGCCTGGTCTTGTCTCGAATCCAACAGCTCAGACTCGACCAAAGCTGTGCTGGCAGTAAACTCTGAGGGAGACTCTCTCAGTTCTTTGTCCCTCACATCGGTCAGTGTCTTTATTTGTCTCCTCTGGACTGTCAGAGGCTTTGGGGTTTCTCCTTGGTTCTGTGACATCCTCCAGAAAGGCTGCTTTGTGTCCATATGAGGCCGGTTCAGGCTGCGGGGCCCCAGCTGACCCGAGCACAAGGTCAGGGTGTCGGCCCTCTGAGCAGCCTCAGCAGCCTGCAGCACTCTGTGGACCAGCACTGAAGCTCCCAGGCGTCGGCCTTTAGCGGCTGGACATGAGTTTGTTAAAAAATCACATGAAGTGATCACCTCATGTATACTAGACATTATAAACTATAAATACAGAAACATAATAGCAGGACTGAGATGTTTCCATTGACTTAAGCTATAGATAATTTAAATAAACCGCACTGACACAGAATATACAACAAAAAAACAAAATATCATAATCATCAATTAATTAACTTTTGATTAAAACTATTAACTCACATACAATGGAACAGGTGAGTGACTTTGAAATAATTATCTGATGTTTTAACAACAAAAACACGTGAAAAACAAACTGTAGGAAACTATTGCAAATCCGGACAGTTCTCAAACAAACCACTTCCGCATTCGTCAGGCAGCACAGAGCCAAAATGTGCGTCGTATTTCTTTCTGCGTGATTTTAGAACATTTGTTAAGGCAAAACTGAAGCGTGAAAACAAAGTGGACGTAGGGAAAAGCAAAATAATAATCCAACCTGTTATCAAACTGTTTCTTACATCACGACAGAAAATGTTCCCTCATCCCAGTCTGTCCTCGCCTCGGTTACCAAGGAGACCGACACGCGTAAGCGTTGCGTTTAGAGCCTCGTTAATAATCGGACCCAAGAGCTTTGAGTTCCGTGTGATCTCACCTGAACCTGCAGAGACAAGACAGTGACGTGAAAACCACGACACGTTTGAAACGCAGTGCACAGGCGACCGAGGATTAATTAAAAGAAAAGAAGAAGAACAATAACTAAAGAGCAATTACTTAACTCACAGCAAGTCACGTGTTAATTGGTGTTGCTTATTGAACATCTGACACACAGAACCATAACCCTCGTCACGTTTAAACATCTTTAAAACTAGTTTTCATTCACAATGTCAAAGTTTTTAACATGTGCCTTTTCTTTTCTATACTATACGTTTCAGCCACGGATTCCTATATGTTTAATCTGTGTTATTTGTCCCTGCTTGTGTTTTATTTTGAAACTTTTTAAATTCCTTGTTGCCCATCTTGACCAGAACTCCCAGATAGAAGAGATATTGCATCTACATGTGACCTTGCTGGCCTAAATAAAATAAGTAGAGTATAGTGTCACCATGTGATAAACAGTTAAGCATGATACATTTAAGGACTGGTGTCTCATAGAAAAGGGTGTTCACACACTAAGTGAAGCTGATCACACAATGAATCATTCACTAGGCTTCATTTTAGTCATCCCCCCCTCACTCGCTCTCTCTCTTTCTCTCTCCCTGGGACTGAATAACCCGTCTACAAGTCAGCCGACTCATCATTGCTGCTGCTGCTGATGTCAATGCCATCTGAGTTCATCTGAACATCTGGCCTGTCTAAGATCTGAGGATCCAGAGGCAATAACAATGTGACACAGTTGAAGAATGGTTTCCAACACTGCAAATGACATCCTGCTTTAATATGGAAAAACTATTGACCAACATACATCCTCAAGTTGTCTTATTTTCCCAAACATCTCCCTATGATGAATCCTTGCACACAGCAATTACCCAATGAATCATGTAAACATTGGTAGTAGGGGAAACCCTGTAAATGCTTTAATCAAACTATTATCTTAATCGGGTTATTCACAATGATTGGCTTCTTGTATGCTGTGCAAGTAAAAACACAGTCATGAGTGGAGCCGGCGCTGGAAAACTGAAAAGAAGAGGAGTGAAACTCAGCCTCAGGGCTGGAATGGCCAGAATAGGAACGCACCCAGATGGCAAAGCTGAGCTTGAGGGAAGAGACAGTGTAACATGTTATGCTTCATTGAAACGAATAGGGCTACATGGTGGAGTTGAAATTAATTGTGATGTCCACTAACGTTTGATGAAATGATGATTAGAAGGAGGATGCTTGGAGAGCTGAAGCATTAACCTGCCAACTGAGCTTGTTTTGTTGATGACGACAACATTTCTTGCTCTATACTGCATATTATATAAAAAAGATTAAGGTTGTAGATAACTTTATGTCTCTGCATTAATTTGACCAGTTATCAATATGTCGTAAGCAGATAATGATCACATGTGTCAGTGAAAGAAAAATGTGCCTGTATTTGTAAGCCCTATAAAATTGCCTAACTGTAATAAAACACTCAAACTGGGGAACCCTGAAAAAAGAAATAAAGAAACATGGTGTGATGAGTCATCCCTCCAAATTAATTTTAATTTGGAAAACCCCAAAGAACGCTTTCTACATTAGTCGCCTGAATCTCACACTGTAGTGGGTCTGTCTGGTGATGGGCAGCCATCTTGCAGAAATGAGTAGGTTTCATTGTTCGTCTGAGAGCGCGTTCAGACAGGAATATTTGTGTCATGTGCTACAAATTTGTTTATATGATGATATAATATAGTGAAAAACACTTGAACAAAATTCAAACCTTTGAGATTGAGAAGAACGGTGACATTTAGGACTGTATGCGAGCACAAACTGACACTGTAAGAGCCACGGTCACGTAACAATTTTCTTAAATCATTCTAAATATTTCTATAATTTGACAAATAGTCTATTTGTTTGTCCCACTTGAAACTAAGGAAATATATTATTGTTTCTGCAGCACTACCAACACAATAATAAGAATTGACAAATTAGTTAAATACAGTACACACAAGTATAATTCAAACAATAAGTGAAGAATGATCTGACACACAGGTGTATTTTTTAGGTATTTAATAAAAGTCATTTGGGCTACTGCTCTTACATTTACAGTTGAGACATTCCTCAATTATTCTGGGTAACAGTAACATGTCTAGACCGTTTTGCTTCTCTTGATGTTTCACTTTGTACAAAACAAAAAGGCCAACATTATTTTTCTTTGTATAAAAAATATAAGTTAATTTAAATTTAACTCTAATTAAGAAAATAACAATAGTAATAGTCGTCAATAATAATAATAGTCGTCAATAATAATAATAATAATAATAATAACGATAAAGGTCATGAGCTAAACATAGTGCAGATGATGGGATATACCTGGTGCTGAAAAGTAGAAGGGACAGTGCAGTGTAATGGACTTAACCATGTTCTCAGGTGGGGTTGGAATGGGGGAAAGAGACAGTCGAAAGCATTCTCTCTCTCTCTCTCTCTCTCTCTCTCTCACACGCTCACACACACACACACACACAGTGAGAAAGCACACAACTGCCATTCAGTTTAGCACCATCAGAGTGAACAACTCAGTCTGTACAAACTATTTCCTAGGCTGTACACAATATACACCTATTATCCGCTTATGCAAAACTATATATAAACTTCAGTTTAGGTGCATGCTAATTGTTGCTCTTGGTTGAAGCTCACTGGAAGCAATTCGGTAAAAGTAAGACAGAGCACGTTGTGGAAACCGACGGCGCACTAGGACCTCCGCGGTGCCACCACCGAGGATCTGCAATCCACAAAACATTCATCAAAATGTACATTCACACCATTAATGGGGGGTGGGGGGGTAGGGCAGAGGGGATGGGGGAGCCACAGTACCAGTCGGAAAAACAAATGATTTGAGCAGTACTTTCATTCACTGGAATGACAGTTTCAGACAAAAAAAAACATTTGTCCTTTGGAAGATCTTGGGAACTCATTTGAAAGAGTCTAGAAAAAGTGTAACCCCTGTGCACGGCGTTGGGAGACTTGAGGGTCAAGGGAAGGTTTTGTTTTATTTTATTGTCACATCCAACGTCAACCAACTATGTTAATGTTGCAGTCCCAGAAGAAGACATAAGCTTAACAGGTGAGACGGATCTGAAGCTGACTAACAGTTCTGCTGTGGTGTCGGCCCTGAATCAACAGCAAAATGACAAAATGAAAGTTCAGTGTCGTCACTACAGCTTTGAACCCAGTAAGGACACCCGCTTGTGTGAGAGAAAGAGAAAACTTGAGACTGTGTAGGCTACTTATTCCACACTGCACTCTTTGAAACCCATCTCACCTTCACCAGGTTTTAGATAAGCATGATTTCTGGATATGACTTATACAACAGTTATTCACCCGTTGTTGCAAACAAACTAATCCTTATTATCTACGGGAACAGTTGTGCGGTATGTTTATTTGTCTCACTTAATCTACAAGAAGAAAGCAAATTTTGATTTTAGCTTCTCTTCTTTGGCTTTTAGAATTCTACAGTGATTTTAGGATTTTATCCTTGCATCTTAAGGCCTCGCTCGCCATCCCACAGTCCCATCGAGGACCGAAGGTGACTGAGGGTCTTTTCTGTCAGGACCCCCGCTCCATAGAACATAGGAGCTGAGTGAAAAACTCCTCATTCTCTTTTAAACCTCTCCAAAACAGTATATTCTTTACGTATGTGCTTTCTCTGGACAATGGGTCTGAATTCACCTTTAACTTTATTTATTCACTTTTAATCTAATTCTGATCTTACAGACTATTTTAAGAATTTTAGGTTTTATTTTATTCTTGTATTTATGCTCTTATGCTGTTGGATCTTCATACTGGTTTTAATTGTTTACCCTAATTTCTTAACTTTTTTAACTTGTAACTGTGTTTTGAAAAGTGCTTTATAAATAAAGATTTTAATCATTTCAATTTAAAGATTAGAGTTTAATTCATGAAAGAGATTTTTGATGAATAAAAGTAAATAATTCACGATGTGATAGTGGTGTAAGAATATTGTTATGACAGTGGAGACTCAGTAGTACGCAGTGTTGTCTGTGTATATGACACGAGCAGTGGTGCTATTTGTGCATCTTTTTTTTCTCGTGACCTCCCTCCTCCGAACATTATGACTGCTGGCCCGGGGTCAGATCCTGTTGATCAGAGGGGAGTCCATGTACTTCTGCAGCAGGTTCCTAAATGTCAGGGGGAGCTGGGGGGCAGTGCTGTGGGGTCCCACTGTGGGGAGAAACATTGTGACTCTCTTGTGACTGCGTTCACAAATGTCCACATTATCTAACTCCTCTCGCCAGGAGGCTGTATCACTTTATTCAAGTACTGCAAAGGATTTTTGCTCTAAAAGTGATAAATAAAATAAACATTCTGACGCCCACCTTCTCAATAAGGTGGCATTATACATCTGCTCTACACATTCCTTCTGTCTCTGGGAACACCTTGCTGAAGTAGTGCACGTACGATAAACCACAGAAGGCAAACAGTACCATTTAAAAAACAACTAAAATAACAAAGCCTGAACCGACAACAACGTTTCACATATCCTAGCCTGTGAAAGGTTCAGAGTAAGGCCTCTGCAAATACAAGACCATAAAAGAATCAGTTAAAATAATAAAATACACATAACAACCAGAATAAAACAACCAAATCAGCACAGGTCCATTCTACCAAATGAATTCCCAAGCTGAGTGGACGTAGGGTGATGGGTTGAAGTCCCTCAGCCCCACCAGCTGTCTGTCAGTCTCTGGGATTGGTGAAACCGCCAGTGTTGACACCTCCGTCACCCAATGAGGTAACTGTGTGTGTGTGTTTTTTTTTTCTTTTAAAGTCAAGTCGCCTTTAGCTGATCCGTCTCCCGCTGTCACAACATGTGGCTTCTTCCTCCTGCAGGAGTTCCAGGTCTGTGGCAGGACCCAGGTTGTGTTCCTTTGGTTGGCCAGAGACCCCTTTGGTCGTCAGTTGTCCACCTTGACAGGGCCTGGATCACATGGTCGGCTAGGCACCACATCCTCTGCCTCCCCCTTTGCAATCTTCTCCCACTGGCCATGGTTCTCCCTGCAGACACACAACAACTCAGGTCAGACTCTGCTGATATGGGTTTGCAATCAGGACAGTGCTACTAACACTGCTAACATCATATTTTCACCCCTGTCCATTTGTTTGTTGGTTGTTTGTTTGGTTTGTTTGACAGCAGGATTACGTAAAAAAGTGGTGGATAGAATACCATGAAACTTTGTTTTTGTTCCTCGTGGTTCAGGATGTGTTGAAGAAAATGTTTTACTTTCTTTCTTATTCTTTTTTCTAACACTGATACTTTTATATATACTGCTATAATAAAAAATCTGGCATATTAAGGGCACGGATTTCTATGAGTGGAGGTATTTCCTTTCCACTCGGGTTTTTGTTAAAGCCCAAATACATGGTTTAAAATTTGAAATGAGAGGATATAAAATCATCTGCCATTGTAAACCTGATCATAAATAGGGACAAAAATATATTTCTAACTTTAAAACAAACAAACAAACAGTAAATTATACTGTTAATTTAACACATTGAATAACTTTTTAAGTTAAAAGAGAAATTATAGATGTCTAAATTATGTAATTTCATGCAATAAAGTCGGAAATATAAGAATTAAAGATTTATTTCCTACAATGATCAACAAACCAAAAGGGCAATGAACCAAGCAAATCTGTATTTAGTAACTGAATGCATTTCATTGACACTTACCATTTATCCGAGTGAAAAATCTCAACAAACACATGTGACCACAGCCAGGGAGTGACTGTGCACTTCATTAGTCATCTGCAGCAGCAGCAGACCCATCAGCTCTGCTTGTTACGGAGGTAACCTCCTCTCCCCCCCCCCTGCTATAATCAAGCCTGACATACGAGCGCAAAAAGTGCTGCCCTTTGCTGCCATTCCTTTCAATTAGCCAGCCTGATGCAGTTTACACGTCTGTGGCAAATCCCACAACAAGCAGCCGGGCTCCTCGGGGTCTAGGCCTGCTGCCCACCCAGAGCCCAGTGCTGACGTACTGCCGGGGCTTAAATATTACCATGCTCACTTTGTTTGCATTCCCCGCAGATCAAGGTCACAGCATTTTAAAAACCAGCGGGTTAACCCCAGAAGGGCGGGCGAGCATGCAACACGATCCCGCTTCACCACCATAAATTACACACAATACATTCTTGAGCTCTTATCGAACGATGCACAGACACAGTTTCACATCACACACTCTGATGCACCATGTTATATAGGAGGAGCCAGAGTTTCCTGCTAGTACACTGTGTTCTATAAAGAAACTAATTCAATGAGATTTCAGAAAGCCATAGCACAAGTTTGTTTAATCCAATAGAGTAGCATGTGTGTTTTGTTTGCATTTTCAATGGAATGTGGAACATAAACGGACACACACACACACACACACACACACACACACACACACACACACACACACACACACACACACACACACACACACACACACACACACACACACACACACACACACACACTCCTTATCACCTCTAATCTTATTTTTCTGGCCAACTGCTGCACCCATATTATTGACCATGTCAGACAATACTGTGTAAAGGGACTGTTAGAAGAAACTAAACCAGCAGTTATTTAACAAATGTATTCTTGATCCATTCTCTGTCACATCAGAGTCTTTATGTCAATGCACGGAGTAAAGAGAGACTTTTTTCATCACTCTGAACCCTGGAGCTCTGAACACTTACTTGCAGGCTTTTAGTAGAGGGATGGATGGAGGGAAAATCTCTGCTAGTGTCGTGTAACATGGAATTGCAACAGCATTGTAGAACCCCACCTTTAAAAAAGGTACAAAAAGCAAAACAAAGTGAATAAAAATACATAATTAGACAATAGAGGCAAGTTTATGAAAGGTTATGATATTATACTGTATGAACAGCTTTAGAGACAGCCAGATAAATGAAGATTACTACATTTAGGAACAATGGGGTCATGTTGAATAATGTTACCCTTGCTAAAAATACACACAACACGGCAAAAACATTATCAAAAACCTAATCTGAAAATGACAGTTTTGATAAAAGCTTATTATTTGATTCACGTCCACATCATCATGAAAAGACAGTTACAAAAGTGAAAAACCCTTAGGATGTGTAGATACTTCACATTAAGTCTCTTAGTTAACCTTTTATAATTTAACATGCTAAATATATTCCACCACATATGTCTCTAGCAGCATTGGGCCTTTACACTGTATGGTGCTTCAAGTACTTCTTTTATTTTGATCTTGTGATCCTGGTATTGAACTATTTTTGATTCCAACTTTTCCACTTCTACATCCTGAACATTCTGGTTCTCACTACTCCTTGTTTTCTTCAAGTATCACTACCTTCCTTTCTCTGGCTGTTCCACTCAATCAGTGTGACATGTTAAACTCTCGAAGCACTTGAGGGTGTGAATGAAGGATCTGAGTCACATGAGCTAAAGAGCTGGTCTCACTTGGCCTTGGGGAACCTCGTGCTTCTTGTCTCTGTCCATCATTGGGATCGGCTGCATCCCAATCTTCTTCATCTCATCTCCCTGTGGAGGAAAGAAATAAAAAGAGAAATGCATTTTTTCTTTACTGCTGCATATCTCCATTAGACAACACTAGTTTGTCTCTTACAGACTGCAGGATATCTACAGTAGAAAGTATTTATAGAGATCTGACTGTTACACTGGAGGAATGATCATGACACTAAAACCCAAACAGTATCCCACTATACCTCGGCCCAGAACTCAGCATAGATGTCGTTGGCTGTGAGTCGTGTGATTTGCCATTGCTTGGTAACAGAACACAGGTCACATGCTGTCATCAACAGACCAATCACACGGTCCCTGGAGGGGAGCAAAGCACCGTTATGGCGATGTCGAGAAACTCAATGTGCCGTTTATGTGCACCAGATCCACACGTCTGTGAGGGATCTGGTCCCGTGCACCGGTGCAATCGTGACCTCACCTGTGCGAGTAGTTGTTGAAGTCCACCACACCCTTAGTCAGCAGTTCCGTTAGCTGCTGGTGGTTGTTGAAGTAGAGGGCGAGGTCCGTTGCGATGATGGCCTTTCGGATGATCTCTAGCACCTGCTCGTACTCAATGGAATTCAGGTTGGAGAAAATATTGTGCCCTTCCAGCTATGAGAAACAAAGAGATCAATAAAAAAGCAAAAGCTCCACTTATGAGGCGTTCAGCTCAGCGAGACTACAACAGGTTGTAATCTCAGATTCATCCCAGGCCGTCGTAGGTTCACGTCACCCCAGCTGCTCCTGGACTTCACAGGGGAGGTGTTGTAAATGTTGTGTGTGTGTGTGTTGTAAGCATTCATTTTCTAGAATATATATGTTAATCTAAGCAATTCTGCTTTCACAGGATACACCTGTCTGTGTATCTGTGTGTGTGTGTGTGTGTGTGTGTGTGTGTGTGTGTGTGTGTGTGTGTGTGTGTGTCATAGACTGTATTTAAAAATGGACGACACATCTCCACTTCCTTTCACTGTCCAAATAAAATAGTTAAAATATCTTGGATTCAAACTGTGTCATCTTTAGCATCTGGAGCCAGAGTCTGCACAGTTGGTGCAGACTCTGGCTGGTAGCGATGTCCCATCGAGACACATGTTCGACCAATCACGAGTCAGTCTGAGCTGTAAATTCTGATGTTTAACCCTGTTTTAGTAAACATGGTGAAAGAAATGTCCACTAGAACAAACATCAGTGTCATAAGAATTAGCGGAAATGACAGAAATCATCTTTGAGAAAAATTACGTAATGATTATTTAGACTTTTTGGTTTGGCCCATGTCCAAAACATCAACATACAAGAGACAGGCCTTAAATGCAGCCAGCCACCAGGTGGCGATCAAGATGGTTTGGCGTCACATTTGGGGACCAGTCATGTTGTCCATTTTTATAAATGGTACAAATTAAAATCTAAAGTTTAAATATATTCCAAGACGACTTTTATCTCATAAGTTTTAGTCTCTAAAATCAGCTCCATGGAGCGTTAATACTCATTAAATCATGTCAACTGTCTTTTTAAAATCACCATCTGTCTTTATTGGCAGGCTTCAATTTGTGATGTGAAGTTTGTCCGCATGTGGAATCATTTTTCAAATCCACTCCCTGCTATGTTCAATTATTTTGTAATCCCTTTGATTCTTTTTATGTGGTATTTCCATACATTTTGCCAAACGTCTGCAAGTCTTAAAGCAAGTTTATAAAGTTATAAAAAACATGTTAGGTTAAACATAAAACTTCATACTTGTTTCTAGCATTTAAAGACAATAAACAGATATAAATGTTTAACATAGGGGAGCTCTACCTGCAGGATGGAGACGGTCTGAGAGAAGTGGTGCTGCTCCATGGTGGAGGTGGAGTACAGAGCAGCCAGTGGATGGTCAAACTTCTGCAGGTACGCATTGCTGTAGCCCCGGTGGTCCAGGTCATGGCACAGGCAGGCTATCAACAGACCTTTCTTCTATAAATCACAGTGGGAACATCATAATAAAAAATGATTACATGACCCCAGAGGATAATCTTGTTCCCCAATTTGTTTATTGTAGTCAAAATGTGCTAAAACCCAGACCCAACAAGGAGCAAACCTCTAACTCTGTGAACATCCCAGAGGTTTTCTGTAGGATTGCATACATGCAGTGGGCCACCGTCACCGCGTGCTTCCAGTTGTGGTATGGCACACGTCGGTAGTTCTTCCGTACGGACATAGTGAACCGGCACAGCTTCTCCAGCTCAAAGCTACAAGCAGCGAGCGGAAAAGAATGATTAACTGTTGCTTTGACAAAGAACTGACGCTGACGAGTCATCAGAGCCGTGTGAGGCTTTACCTGGTCTTTCCACAGGAGCTATGAACCATGTAGATAAAGACTGCGGGCCAGATCTCCTCAAAAGGATTGATGTCAAAGTGGAACCTGGAGGGCGAAAGGAGAAGAGTCTTAAATTAGCAGCACACCTGGGAGACAGAAAGGAGACGGATAAGGGGACATCTGAGGACGGTGAATGTTGAAGTGACAGGCAGACAGATCCAGACAAATCCAGGTCTGGACTCTTTCACAGCCATGCAGGTCAGCTACTCTCAGGGTCACGGCATTCTTACATTAACAAAGCTGCTCTGAATCTGAATCTGAAAGTGCACTCACATTTCGATCTCTTTATAAATAGGTGCAGGGAGGTTGAGCTGGGTGAGGGTCTTCCATTCTTCCGATGTGCAGATGCTGTGATAGGACAGTTTCTCCATTGTCACTCTGTAGATGCATTCAGAGTGCCGGATCCTATGGTACATCTGTGGAAATCACAGAACATGAACTAGTTAAAATTCAAAATAAAGAATTTGTGAAAAAATATTCACTGTTGGAATTTCCAAAAGGGTCAAACAGAGTTAAGTTATCCACAACAGTCCTGTATCATATTTTATCTGCGTGTCTCCACATCTGGTTTGTATCCCTGTCCCCTTCCCAGACACGCAGGAATAAAGATGGTCAGGTGCTGGCGCCAAAGCCTTACACCTTCCAACCATGAATCACCATAAATCAGGAGCCGGCTCAAGTCCGTTTCCGTGAGACGTGCGGCATAAATTACGGCCAAACATAACTCCTGTCGGCGGACGGATGCAGACTGCTCGTCTCAAAACATTAAATTGCCTCATCAATTTTAAAAAGCAACTTTGTGACGCTGCTCCTGCGTAAGTTTGTCGCACGAGATGACGGTGAGTCAGGCCCCACCAAGGGGAGCGGCTTCAGACAGAAAGGCCATGAGGCTCAGAAGGAATCGTGAGAGGTAACAGACGGTCTTCATCGTCATGCGTCACACGAGAAGCTTTTTGTTCAGGTGTTTGGGGACAATGTACGTTTCAAATAACAGCTGTTGTCCCACTACCTCTAAAAAACCAGATGATACCACTCCGAGAAAACAGGGAAACCCGCAGCCTTACAGCAGCGGAAACGAGCCTCACAGCAATGAGAGTGAATTTAAGATGAGGCTCCTACGTCAAAGGTGCAGTTTTCTAAAAATAAGCCAGAATCAAGTATTCATTGCTGTGAAGTGTCTAACCATCACATAACCTACCTACACTGCATCACATTAAGAGGAGGCCTGTGCACACACACACATAGAGAAATCATGTTTCTGATGTTTCTGTTAGCGGTTTAAATATCTCAAGATGAATTTAGTGTACTCACATTTGCACAGTGCAAGGCCAGAGCACAAAAGACGGCAAACATCTTAAAGTTGTTCTCATCTGTATTAGTGAAGGCACTTCCGCTTAGCTTGTTCACCATCTGCACCACGCCTATTACGCTTCCCCTGCTCACGATGGGCATGCACAGGATGTTCCGCGTGGTGTAGCCGGTTTTCAGGTCCACTTCTCTGTTGGGGAAGAAAATGTGAGGTTTGAGAATCGAGGTGGTGTAAAATGAGGGCTTTACGGTACAAGAATCATTCAGGAAAACGTTGAGGAAGTTGACAGGATTGTGGATAATAACATGTAATGGGAAATAATTTGTAAATAGGTATTTTACCGGTTGAACCGAGGATCTGCATAGGCATCTGGGATATTTAAGACTTCCCCTGTCCGAGCCACCAGACCTGCTATTCCCTTGTCTATAGAAAACCTGGAGAGACAGAGAAACAGAAGAGGAAAGGAGTTTCATTCAATTGTGGATTTTTTCATTAAGACTTCCCAGTAACTGCTGGGTGGATGAGAAACAAAAAATAACAGATCAGTAATATGAAAAACAGAGGTAGGGGGGTTTGAAAGCCACTGTAATTTGGAGTAAAGACTTTTGACTTGTAAGCATTTTTCTGTTTAGCAGGAGAAGACCTTTTTTCACTGAATGATCTCTTCTAGATGCACCAAGATAAAACCCATTTGAAAACAACTTCCTCCTCCTTTAACATAAACTTGTATTTTCTATAAAAATCTGTGTAAACTGGAAAGTATAAGGCTTATGTCTGTGAAGATTCTCAGTCGCTCAGGTCACGGTATCTTCAGGAATTGTACATTTGTACATAGGCGACACTTAACATAGGTAGAAAGGTTTAATACTTGAAACCTCCAATTGCTCAGTTTGAAGAAGCATCTTGGTGAAACGTTTTTCAGAAACACAAGCAAGTCCAGTCGCCTAAGTGCCCTTGTACAGCCCCAAAGAGCCTGTGAGAGAAGAAGGTGAAACTTTTTACCAACCTAATTTCTTTGGTTTTCCTGAAGACAGGCTTTCCTTCTTTCTCTTCCCCGATATCGAACAGGTCCGAGTACAGTTCTTTGTTGTTGTGATCTACCTGGAAGAGTGCGCACCTGTCCGCATTCACCAGGTTTTTTGCATATATCTGTAAAACAACACCAGGCACACAGATTTCATAGCAACACTGAGGATTTGAAAGAACTAAAAAAAACAAACATCTCGCAGCTAAAGCTTAACTAAATCAGAAACATCACTACGACTCTTAATTCGTTTGGGTGAGACGGTTGAGAATGTGGAGACGCACAGAGTAAAACTACAGGTCATTCTAGTTTGTTTGAACCAGATGACTTGAATCACCTCAGATAACAACACAGTCACAAGGCAACAAAACACGTACAAACAGAGAGGTGGGTTTTGGTGATAAGACACAGGAAAAATCACATTTCACACACATCCACATCACATCTGTTTAGACAAAGTGGATGAAAAACTTGCCGGAGCAAAGTCTACAGGTACAGTATTTAGTATGTATGTAATATACTGACTAGAAACAATAATTCTAAAATATTATTGTAAATATCATGTATTATTAATGCCAACAAGCTTGTATCATGCCCCTCAGGTGTCGAGATGGCAAAGTGTGTGTCTGTGCGTTACAGCAGGTTTCAGTACTCGTCTCTAACACACAAAACCTAACGCACACTCGCGGGATGTGTAGCCTTGAAGACAATGTGAATGGACACATACTTGCAGGATTCACACTCACCATAATATGTTCAAGTAGAGAATCTATTGCCACAATGTTATCAAAGTATGTTCTGTGCGAAAAGAAGAAATGGTGCATTGAGATGTTTGACAAATGGGAAGCTCTGATGACGTTCACATTCAAGACATGAAGTTTTCTAATTTCTGAGCAAAACAACAAACTTTTATTGATTTAACCATGGGCCTGACAGGAGAACAGACTAAATAACAACATAAGTATTTGTTAGAGTTAATAAATAAGAATTTTTTCAGAATCGATTAAGTATTGAGGTAAACTGTCCCATTAGCAGCTCTTACTTTGACACATCTAGTAGGAAGTCGTTGAGCTCAGTCTGTTTGGCGAGGCCTCTGCACACCTGGAAACAAAACAAGAAATAGATCAAGACCCGGCACACAGACGTATGGAACATCTCCTTCTGTCTACACGCTTAGCTGTGGGCCACCTTCACATGTGTCAGTAGCAACAGGAGTGTTTTGCAGCGAGCGGCACGCGGGCGCTGCACTGGGACGCCGCTGCTCCTCTAAGGTGTTGTGCTATCTGTTGGTATGAAAACAGCGCTGGGCTGTAATGACGTCCTCGGGGAGCCGTTGCTGAATCTAAGGCTTAGCTGATTGGACTGGGCCGAGTGACAACCCAGTTCCTGCCCACAGTGGATTTACCCGTTTGAAAACACCGGTGCAGAACCAGAACAAACAAAGTGGCACAGGAACATAATAAGTGGGACGGGCAGGTTTCACCTTGTCCTTAACTCACACCGGTCCTCTGTGGAAGTGTGCTCACCTGTACTTGATGAATGGCAACTGACGCCCACGCTAAGTTCGCTGTTGCAACCTGGGAAAGAAAGTGAAGCTTTAATTTTAAATGACTGCAGGAAATGAAACAATAAAACACAATTAACACAAATCCTCCAAAGGGTTTATTGATCTTTCTTACTACTCAACAGATGGGCCACATGGGGATTCACCTCGCAACTGTAACACTGCATGTTCGATTCATGGGTTTGAAATTCAAGCAATGCAAAATTCAAGATGCACCAATAGATATATTTATGAATAAATAAATAGCAAATTACAGTGACACCTGCTTGAGATGTACAGAAATATGTAAAATGTTAAAAAACTAATTCAGGGAATTTAAAATGTGAATCTTCACAGCTTAGGCATTTTCTTGAGACACCTGTGTGTTAAGCCATTTACATTAGTGCCTCAGAGAAAGTCCTTGGAGACTAAAACATCACTACCATCACTGATAACAGAGATCAGATCTTAAACAGACCCAGATTAAAGTGAATACCAGGCTAACTGTCGTTCTGTGAGCCTTGCTCCAGCCTCCCACTCTTGGTGTGTTTTGTCAGGGTCAGACTGACCTCCTGGTGGCTGAGGTTGAAGGGCTCCTTGCCCCAGTGCCGATGCAGCTCCAGAATGGCAATGAGGTCCCCGATGGCAGTGAGGATGGGGAGGCACAGGACAGAGTGAACATGGATCCCTGAGTCCTGCCCTGTGCCGTCGGGGAAGCGCTCGTCCTGTGACACAGACGCAAAACAAGACAGTTGTCACCTGAGCTGCAGCAGAGGTTCGGAAAGGAGGTCAGTGTCGCTGCTGCGATGGATCTAAATGTGGATTTAACGGATGTAGACGACGATGTGGAAATGACATTTAACCCTTAGCAAGGCAAACATTTCTGTTACTGTCTTTGAAGCTGTCTTTACCACTGCACATCAGATTAAGCACAACAAATGTCAGTAACTGTGCCACGTGCTTTGATAATGTTACCTTAATTACACATTAAAGAATTGATTTATTTGAGGGTGTATTTTTTACAGACTGTAAGGACAAAGTCTGTACAAAGCCTGTGGGAATACTTTGTTACTCTACTTCTATTCTATTATCTATTTTATATTCTACTTTTTTTACTCTCTACATTCCAACACAGATATATGTACTTGATTCTCCTCGTATTTTAAAAACAGGCTCATTACTTTTGTTTTAATTTTGTTTTATTTGCATCAACAAGTACAACCTTCCCAACATCAAGACATAACTTAATCTAAATGGATGGGACAGTAACACGAAAAGTAACATGAATCAGCACTTTTACCCGAGTAATTTTTAACACAAGCATCTATACAACTGCATGAGTAAAGAATGTGTGCACTTTTGTATTTGTATTCTGTAACTACAATAAGTAGTGCAGTGCAAAAGTACATATCACTGCAAAATACAAGTCCTTTATAAATTCCAACTGATCATTTTTATATTTGTGTAACTTTTTGTGCTGAGTGCATCGAACCAGGTGCTGAAGAACAACAAGGATTTAATGTAGAGGTCGTAGAGAGCTTTGAAATAAAGCGTCACAGCTCTGCAGGGAAATGTTCGATTCCTGTTTTGGGTGAATCTGTGCTTGGGTGCAAGAAAACCGCCTCACCCCAATGATGTCCTCTACCAGCAGTGTTTTGCGAGTCTTGGCAACATGAGCGGCGATGGTTGTCCCAAATGCAATGGGGCCGGAGGGGATGAGGCTTGGAGGGCCGTCCTTGGCCCCCGTCGGAGTCAACACACATAAACTCTTTGGAGAAGAACATTGAGGGGGAAACAAATGTCAAAAACTGACTGATGGTGCTTTACTGTATGAAATGTCTTCATCAAATGTCCGGTGCACTTACATTGTTGCATTCTCCCAAGAAGTAAAGTGCAAATCCATCAGCTTTAGTTGCTGTAGAAAGATGAGACACACAGTGTTTTAAATACGGTCAAACTGTCCAGTAACAATGTCCACAATATATTATCATAATAAATATGTCTACCAGCAAACTGCAGGTTTAAGCCTGAGAGGGAAACTTGTGATAAAGAGAAAATGGTCCAGTTACAATGAAATAACAATCTATTAACAATGTCCCACATAACGACAAGGGCACTCTGACCGAAAGGCTTTCACTGTCATTCAGTTCATCTTATTCCCAACACTGCGCTCCAGTCCCATTTAACACTGATAAATAGGTCATGTTATCATACACAGTGACAACAGACAGAAAGTGGGATCATCAGTGAATACACACATGATCAGTGAGTTAATGAGTCATGTGGTTTTGATGGAATCATCCTTCTGTGGTTTGATTTGTAAGGTACAACATTTCAGTTTTTTGGTGGGAGTCAAAATCTGTTGTCATCATTGTTCCTGATGTTTATAGAGACCAACAACTAACTTCATTTTTGACAATAAAAATGTTTAGACACTGGAGCACCACATATCAGAGTGTGGGTACCCGACCCCGTCAGCCCCTTAAAGGCCTAGCCAGGTTCAGACACATTTTTTTTTATGATTTTCAATTTCAATGTCACGTTTGCTGGGCTAATGTCTGTAATCCTAAAAAAACAAGCAATAAACACGGGCGTGTCGGACGATCAGAAAAATGGACACAAAATACTGAATGTCTGTCGGGTTTGGATCAGGGTCGGTGGATTTTCTCTCGGGCTCAGAAATGTCTCAGAAGGCATTGAAGATGAAAAGTATTGCAAATATTGTTGGGTGATGCAAAAGTAGTTCTTGCTGTGACTCTTCAGGGGCTCCATAGGAACGCAGATCAATGTCTAAACCATAAATAAACATCTGGCTTCAAAATTTCGCTACACATATTATTAAATCTTCCAGACTCAGTGGGATAATGATTTCTGCTTCTACCTGTTTTGATGATGTTGCACAACTCATAGAGCAGGAGATTGTTGTCTCCTCCAGTGTCCAGGCGCTGCTCCATGTAGCTGTTGAGTTCGTACACCACACCCTGCATATTTGTGTCCTGGTACTGCTGGACAAAAGACACAGAACATTGCAACTGCACAGTCTCCCACAAACACTGAGATTGAATTTCCGAACTCCAGCGAAATGTGCTGTGACAAAGAAAAACGTGGCAACAATCTGCATCCGGTCTAATGTTACTGCAGCAGAGAGCTACTCACTCATGTAGCCAGATCTTAGCAGTTTTTTTTTCCTAATGAAAGAGTTTTATCTTTCTGCCATTCATCACGACATTATCCTGCTGCCCACCCTTACACTCTCCCTTTCTCTGTTGCATTCTAGCCCAGGGAACCCCCCCTCCCCAGTCCCACGAGGGGGCCGCTCCAGCCCCACAGCTCTGATTAGAGCCCTGGCAAGCTCTGATGCTCAGCCGCAGCTTTAAAGTGTGGTTACGTAAGAGGCGGACCTCCTGCCTTGTACGGGGCCAGAGAAGCGTCTATTTCTGCGCCCGCGGAGAGGGTGAGGACAGGACGGCAGGGAGAGTGGCGCACTAGAAAGCCTTCTCCTATGGGACGCCTTCTATCCTCCCACATCCTGTTTGCACAGACGTATGGATGACGCACTGAGGGGTCGAGTGGCCCTGTTTTTTGTTTTTTTTCCTTTCCAGTATCTATCTGTGTGAAGTCCCGTATACCCAGCTCCAGGGTTCTGCTGCGGATGCCGACACCTGGCATCTCAGGGTGCAGAGGTGTCTGACAAGGGTGTGAACAGACGTGCTATAGGTCGGGCACAAGGAATCAACTCTTTCTAATTACCTTCCTGCTTTTTTCAACTAAATAAAACATACAATTTATAATAAATAATAGTTTTTCTAAAGAAGACAACGAGGACAAATCTGTATCTAATGAGGACATTTTTGCTGGCTATTGAAGGACAGTATCCATTCATGAATATGAGCTCATTAGTCATTGGTGATTGGGGATTACAGGTGGAAAGAAATAAAACATCTAGAATGAGTGAAACTGTGTAGCTTTGTGTCACAAAAATATTCAAATATAAAATTAAGTAAAGACCTACCCTGCTGACATCTTTCGCTGACGTGTCATCTGTGGAGACAAAAATCACAATGTTCAATTTAAGACTGAGACTCAAGTACAACAGATAGGAAGGAAGGTTGGAGTCACAAAATGCCACCTTATCCACAGGCAGAGACAGTATCCATATTCTCTCCCACAGCCAAGCCAAGTGTATTGAGATAAATTCTGATCAGGGTTGATCAGTTAAACAGTTTTGCTTGTATTTATTTATTTTTATTTCTCAGTGTATACTACCCACATCAACAAAACAAAAACCCACAACCAAACAGTGTGATAATATCTGTAACTACTGTGTAACTGCAACACATGGAGAGGTAACAAACTATGCATGCCACCAAAACCAAAGTCATTTTAAAACGTGACAGACGTAGGGTCAAAGGAACATTGACTTAAGACCTACTTGAAAACATAAGCTAGTACATCATATTTTAACATATAACAAAACTTCATAAGAACTAAAACAGATCATTACATTGTAAACTTGTTGCTGTGCCTTTATCATCTATCTACAAATTAAATATGATAGCGTGGCAATAAAATACATCCTTTTATTTTTGTTCTTAACTTTACTTGGTGTGTTATGACCATGCAAACAATCTGCAGTTACTGAGTCAGTTTACGCAATAGAAGCCTCTTTTACCTGCTGTTACACCATGTTTTAGCCACAGTAGCTTTTATTTGGTTAAAGTTCTATAATGAATAGTTATTGATCAGGACTTGATTTCAGCTTCTAAATTAGACAAGGAGGTGAGTTGATGCTACTGTCTGACAACGTGTTCTGCCTTCCCACGATCCATAAGCACAATATCTAATTTATAATAAATAAATAAAGCGAATGCAGTCATCTACGTTTAACATCTGAAAAGCATCATGTGTGAGTGACACAGAAACTTGGCCTGGCTGTTGGGTGGATTAAAAAGACTCATCTCTACAAGGCCAAAACCAGATGTTGGCCTCACAACAGTAGTCAGGTACATGTGCAATAAGTCAAAGTATTTAAAGCATTATATAAAAACATTCTGCATTAATTTAGGATCATTATATCATCTCTCTAGATGCGAGGAGACGTCTGCTTAAACTTTGTTTCTTTTAAATGAAAATTAACAGAGGTATTCATTCAACTTGACAAGTGCAAAAAGTTGTGGCCTGAAGTACAAATTCTTGGTGTGATTTCAGGCTGCTGGAGAGACAGCAGACATATAACTATTGTCTTTGGATGCAGTCACTGAAGAATGTGATGATAATCAAAGCCTTGGCCAATCATAACAGTTTCTGGACTTATGGTCTGGGAGCGCGATGAAAACAAAAAACATTCACACAGCAGCCCGAGCAGGTCTTTGTTACACGTGGGTCAACAGCACACGAGAACAGTAACCGCTCAGATCACTGTGATAACGTCTGATGTGATCAAACCACGCGAAGCGGCCGGGCAAATTTTAGAAACGCCGACTGAAGTGCTGACTCAAGCTGCTCCTCTTTTGAAACAAACCCCTTTGAACATGTGAAGAAGAAGAAATCACAGCCAGCGCCACAGTTTGTTGTTTCAAACATTCCTCCAGAACGCTATGAGTTTCCTAACTTAGCCATGAGAGCTATTTTAGAGTGACCCCCCGGCCGGGAATGACGTCAATAAGAGGACAGCGAGCTGCCCTTGAAAAAGACTTCAGACCCATAAAAAAAGGGAATTTTTTTCTTTTCTTAATAATGACTTGCTAATGATATCATAAAATGACCTTTTTGACCTACAATTTTACAAGTAAGAGAGAGATCTGCATAGTTTGACTTCTATAACATTAACACAGTGATGTATCTATTGATTACTTTACCAATTGTTTCTGGAATAAAATTAAAATAAAACTAGAATGTCATCCAATAGAGCGCATATCAGTCTCCTTAAATGGATAGTTCACAGAAAAATGAAAATTCCCTCATTGTCCACTCACCCCCACGTTTTAAGCCTAAAAGTCAACCGGAAGTGGACTTTTATATAGATAAATTATTCTCTGATAAATCAACAAAAAAGTTACAAAATGTGTGAGGAAAATCAATCCTGGATCCAACTCATTATCCAGATTTGCTCCGAAACTAGAATGACACTCAGTACAGCACATATCTCTGCCAAGGCCCAACAATCCCCTTTAAATTCAACCAGGCTGCACCGATTTGCACACACTCATACATATCAGTTGCTTTAAAATGCAAGATCTTGTTCATGAAGAGTTTATTCTACAAGGAATCAAGAAAATTTTCAAAAAAGGCTCTGTCTCACATTCTTAAAGAAAGTGATCTGGAGCTGCACCAAAATTTGAATGGTTCTTCCCTGACCTGTAGACCATCCTTCCAGAACGTTTCACAGTCATATCTCCAGTACTTTTTGTATAATCTTGCTGACTAATAAACCAGCAAACGAGCAGCTATGAAAACAGCCTCCTTGGTGGAAGTAATGAAGAAAGAAATGTCCCAATCATACCCTTAATGCTATCCTTGAACTGTGTGCAACAGGAAACCCTGTTTAACTTTTATTTGCTTTTCTTTACTGTAACAGTTTGACATTGTGATGTAATGTGATATATGATGTGTACATGGTGCAGTGTGGTAATTGATATGTGAGCTCTGAGCAGGATGCTGGAGATAGAGCCCTGTTCAAATAAACCTGATTTAACTATAAGATGTAAGAAAAACAATATGTAAAAACATACCAGTAAATTTAATACTCACTTCAGTGTATGTGCAGCGCCTCAGTGTATGTGGTGCTTGATAGAATATGTGTGCACAGATACATGGGTAACTGCAAGCTCCAAGATCCAAAAACTATACATTCAGGTCAACAGGTACAGAAATTTAAAAAATGTATGACATGATGGGTTAAAAGTTAGACTTTGGGCATTTTTTTAAATATCAGTTTTTTCCTTCCCGATACACACTCTGATACTTGGACTATGTAGATCGGTCAATACCAATTACGGGCTGATCTGATACCAGTGCATTTAAGTCACAACTTATGCTGCTAACCCTGATTGAGTGAGTGATGATTGCTTGGTCGTAACACCGAGATCCGCGTTGTATTTATTTATTCATAATAATTTATTTACATTTTGCCTTAATGTTGTCTCATGCTGTGATCTGCAAATTTCTTGAAATTGTAATCTATTGTTTGCTTTCAATGTCTAATTTCTTCATTGAAAGGGTCTAATTAAATATAGTTTTTTTTATTATTATGATTGCATTGAACATCAGTGGGATTTTTTTGCACATCATTTTTCATTAGCCATTAATCATATTATTATTATTTCCACTGGATCTCTCAGCTCTACAGAAGAGCCTCTCTGCTCCCAGAGGTATTCCCTCTGCCAGGACTTGTGGGTCTCACCAATACTTAATGTTCCTCCTGGAGGAAATGGTCACCAGACACTGTTTGTACCGTTGCATGTCCAATTACAGCCTGGCTAACCACCTCCGCAGGCATCTTGAGCGCAGTGGTCCCAGTGGAACCACAGGGTGAGCGCTCATCATTGTGTCCTTACACTGAAAATGTCTAAGGAGCCAAAAAGTAACAGTAAACTTGTGTTTGCAGGTAAGGTAAATCTACAAATTCAGACATTTCCCGTGCGAAGGCAGGGGGCCTTTAAATCTGATTCGACCACTTCCGGGAGTGTCTTACAAGTCAACATGCGGGTGGAGGTCTCATATTCCTGCTTCTCCTTGGAACCAGAAGAAAAAGCTTGAATAAACTGTACTGTCTGTTGGGTTATGCTCTTGCTGCAGAAAGTGTGTATCAAATTCTCTCGGTTGTGGGACCAGAAACCGTTTTGCAATAATAACATCTTTGTTTCATCAGGTAAGTGTCGGGGGATTACATCTACTGATACACCTCCCCCTGGGCCTGAGAGGGAAGGAATGCGTACGGGTGTGTGCGTGTGTGTGTGTGTTTTATTGCTGTACAGTGTGTGGTCAGCCACCAGCACGGGCACACAGACCAGTAGCCTGCTCTAATGCCACATCCCATATTTTCAGGGAGCTGCGGTGCTTTCAGTAAACACGGCAGGAGAGGGGCCGACATGTTCTTAGAAAATGTATCTGCCAGATCCCAACACACTCAACACTAAACACAACTGTCGAGCAACTCAGAGACTGAAGTTGAACAGACGTCTTCTGGCAACTCCATCCATGCGTCTCCTGAACCCTAACAGCCCAGGGTTGTTCAGGTGTGCAGCTCTGAGACGTCCACTGTTAGGTTGGCAGGTATCAAATGTGGATATGTGCTTCTCCTCTCAACAGGTGCATGTACTGTACATGACCACATTTCTGTTTATTGCCTAAAAATGTCAAAAATAGCCGCTTTTGCATAATTTGTTTGAAAATTTGAATGAGCGTCATGCACCAGTAAGTTGAAACAAGGAAGCCACAGCAGACGGACTTTTTCCAGCTCTGCAGAGCATCACAATGTCACGTGACATTAAGCCAACAGGATGGCTGCAGTCGTCACAGAGTTGTTGTAACCCTCAAGCTACGGCTATAATAAAAAATCCTTAAAATGCATGAGTAGCCGATTTAAACCGACAAGAAGACATTTCGTGACTGATGCTTAAAAAATTACTCTACTGATAACTTAATTAAAACATTTCACTGCTGAGCCTGAATGTTGCTCATGGTAGATTTGGGAGGTGTTTCCTGAGATATGGAGTTATCTGCACCATTGACAGTTAAATGAAATGTTTGTTTGCTCTGAGGCAAGTGTGGAGAATCTGTTTGAGGAAATCGTTTCTCTGGAATTTTGCATATTCATACATCACAGTGATGTGGTTTGAAGAAAGACCTTCTGCTTTTACTTTCATCGATACTGCACATGCAAAATCAGCGAGGAACACTTTTTGTTTCAGGGCAGCCAAGTAGAAAACAAATACGTTATCTATCATAATAAACCCTCAACTCAAAGAAGAGACACGTCAGACAATAACCATGTATCTTTATCCAGGAACCAACACACTCAGCCTGTGGTTCACATACAGGTCTGTTTGATGAGATGTGGTGATGAATGAATTGAAGAATCACCCAGACGATACCATCAGCTCTGAGCTCAGGCCTTCCATGGAGCAGAAAAAAATCCCTCAGTTAGGTGAGTCTAATGTGCACGATACCTGATGAGCGCTTTATTGATCTGCCGCCACAGTGACACAGTCTTCCACGGGAAGGGCAGCTAGCAGTGACTCAGCGCTCAATACGTGTCGACCTAGTGGTCGTCCTGTGTTGACCTGCTGCATGGAGGACGTGCAGCTGCCAACAGCTGCAGTGTTCTTCATCTCAGCTCTGCTCTCTTCACCTGCCCTTGTCCTGTCATCTGTGCGCAGGTCTCTCTTCAAACAGAGATTCAAATGTCAACCAGACTTCCTTTTTCAAAATAAAAAACTAACTATAGTTATAAATATTTATTAAAACTTTTTGGTTTAGTAAAGACTTCAAAGATTTGTCTCTTGCCATCAACGTCATTCTGTATTTGAATGAATACACATGCAATAGCCCCGTAATGAGAAATAGTTTTCCAAAATAATCCATTATGCAGCCTCTGCACTAATTATTAGTTGTAGCAAAAGACTGAAATGCTCATTGGCGATCAGCTTTTGAATCTATCAGCATTCATAGAGATAACTGTTAATAGAGATGAGCCAAACTAGAGAAACTTTCGACGTGGACAGTCAAACAGAAGACGGCCTCTTGGCCTGGATATCTGCTTCCTACACCGGAAGCCTCAAGATATTGGCTGTTCCCCCAAGATGTTAATTTGTCCAGTTTCAAAGCCCCAAAATGACTTATTTATTTCAGCCATAGATGAAAGGACACTTACTTTTTGTTTGCCAAATATCACTTAAGTTGTATCTCAGACTTTGCTAGCATATCAAATTTTATTTCTAATTCTTTTTATTAGCATTTAAAGCAGCAAATACTGAGCGCTGCACAGGGGTCCTCCTCCTCCTCCTCCTCCTCCTCCTCCTCCTCCTCCTCCTCCTCCTCCTCCTCCTCCTTCTCCCCGTGATGGAATGCCCTGCAGGTGAGACAGCTATCTTATCACGGCGGAGGGGGGTATGAGTTTCTGCCACACAAGCACATCTTTGTTTCCATTGTGACTTCCATCCAAACACGTCTGATACACAGTATCAGCTGCTTCACAGTTGGCCCTGCTCTTGCCCTCCAGAGACAAAACTGGAGACTCACACACACACGTCTTCAACACAAGGTTCTCCATTTTTAACCAGACATAGCTGCCTGACCTGTCAGAGAGATAATCAGCTTGGAGAATGATGCTCTGATCAGGAACATTGGCAGATTTTGCTCATGTGCTTGTCAAGTGCTGAAGTGAGTGGTCAAGTAACAAGTTTGACTATTGATTACTAACTTGAGTAACTTATTGAATAAAAAATCTGATTATCTTCTGTATGCAGCCTCTCACCTTTGAGACAGGACTAAAACTGTGGGCTGTGGGAACAGGAAATGGTTCATTTATACTATTTTCTCACATTTGATTAATTAATTAAACTTAAATAGATCATTAACTGGTCTAGTTAAGTTAAGATATTATTTAATCTTCTTAAAAAATTATGAGGAAAATGAAATGTATGACTATGAGACTATTACCATATGAACGAAACCAAAAGTATAATAACGACTCAAAATTGTTAAAAAAAAGCATCATGCTTCATCAAGAATATAGATGTTCCTACCTTTACACTGTGTTTCTATGTATGTGTGTGTGTGTGTGTGTGTGTGTGTGTGTGTGTGTGTGTGTGTGTGTGTGTGTGTGTGTGTGTGTGTGTGTGTCTGTGTGTGTAAGAAGCATATACAATAACGAGAGCCGTCTGCATGGGAGCAACAGAGGGTTTGAGATTTATCAATTACGCCATGGCAGCGTGTGGTGTAAACATTGCAATGCAGGTGCAATGGTCAAATGACATCCATGGGGATTTTGGGAAATTGTGTTCTCCTCACGGAGCTCTCTGCGCTGTAGCTCACTGCTGCAACAAACCACCCTCTCACTTTAAAGCAGAAACATGATACGTAAATGTAACTGCACAAAAGTGTAATTCAGTTACGATGAGAAGACATATTGTTACCACAGAGCAGTATCAAGTGTGCAAATGTGGAGGCTTCCTCTAAAATTAGAGGCTGCAACACAACCTTTACAAAAACACATCCGCACACACACTTGTGTGTGTACAGACAAACTGATTTATGTAATCCAATGTTGTCTGTCATATGATAAGTGAGAACGGCACTGGCTGCAGGGACAGCTTCCAGGAAGCAGTGGTTATCTTAGTGATGATCACATGATGACAGGTCCTGCTGCTGCTGGTGCTTCTGCTGCTCTCCCATTCTGCATTAAAACAGCTAAACAACTGTGGTAACCAAATCTACAAGTCAAGTCATCCCAACACAGTGACCATTCAGCCTGCATGATGACCCAGAAATTAGACGGTGCTTGTCATATGAGCGGAAACAGGCACTGAGAGGCTTCAGAGTGGTGCCCAAGTGTCTGCTCACAGTGGTCTCACAGAGGAAGTGGACTGAAAGAGATATTACTGATGTAATGTAAAGATCAACCCCGAGAGACATGAGCTATAATGAGAGATCTGTCAGATTGATTACTGATGATTTCACTCTGGTTCGCCACTCACACAGCTTAAGAAACCAACTGTACAGAGCGAGTGGCTGAATATTGATCAATAATAAAACTGTATTAAGTTATGACCTCCACCAAGGGGGTTATGACTCTGTCTGTTTGTTGGAGCAGGTCCAGATAAACAAGCACTTTCTTTAACATGACGAGATACGGCAATGGCCTCGGCGGAGGTATGTACTCTTAAAGGCATCTTTCTAGTTTGAATATTTTACACAAAGATAGTTTACACTGCATGGTGAAACTATAGCAGCTACGCAAACAGAGGTTTGAGTCCTCTTGCAGCGGTTGCAGGTTCGGTTCTGAGTCTGACCAACCCCTGTGCTGCTTGTTTTCCACTCTCCTCATTTCACCCTCACCATCCTATCAATATAGGAAAAATGTCCCCAAAAAAATATAAAAACCTACTGCATTTTCAATTCAAATAAATTGTTGAAAAACATTCTATCAAGTCGTCCCGGCTCAGGACGGATTTTAAAAAAGCTCTGATAGCAACTCTGACTGAGGACATAAACTTTAACCTTAGTGAGGGAGTGGTTAAACCTATTTCCAGGTTAGACACATATGGAGCTAGTTCAGGCAACCAACTCGAGCTGCGCTGCTCCAATCATGTGACATACATCATGTGACTTACCCCACTCTCCACAACCGTCTATTATACACACCCATCTCATCAGGTGGTCTATTTAAGCAGTGAGAAATTTCCCATCATCCCCTTTGCTTGCACTGCTGCTGCAGTATTGCTACCAGTTGCTTCAGCCCCTCCACCACCCCAGTATCCACCTGTAGGCTCCAACAGGGGGTTACAGGTATTTTCTCATCACTCTCCTCACTCCTGTGTAATCATATGGGGGAGTGATTAAGTTGGAGCATAGATGCCGAACTCTAAACCTGTTCTAATGCTGCAATAAATGTTTGAACGTGAGTTGTCTGACTGAACTTTTTTTAAAGGGTGTGATTGGTTGTTGAAAAAAAAATATTTTATATAAAAATATAAATTGATAAACCCTAATCATAGAACACTATTAAGACATGGTGTGATTTTGAAAAGCCTGTTTTAGGACATCTCTGTTGAAATAATTGTAAGAGAAGACTTAGGATTTTTGCTTCAAATTACTAATCATGTTCTTGATTTTACTTTTTAATCTAGTGAATTCTAAAAATCAATGTCTGCGACTGCTGGTTGATCTAAATAAATAACGGCATCCGTTAATCTACCATAAACCAGCAAACACACAAACAGTTAATGGAAATAAATAGCACATCTTTGTACTGGGAATCTTTATGAATAGATGGCTACATTTCCGACGATGCAAATCGACAGCCAACATTCCCATCAAATATGCTATTCCTCTTATTCCTGTAGTCTCTAGCCATGAAAATAATGCAAAGATTTTTGATGGTTTTAGAATCATCCTCTGTATTCGCAACTGTTGCTGGCTCAATCACATCAATACAAAAAAAATTACCACAAAAAAACATTTTTGGGACAAATGCAGTCGATTTGTCCGAGACCTGTAACCAAAAAAACCCAAAACTCTAAAAATCAATGTCTGCAACTGCTGGTTGATCTAAATAAATAACGGCATCCGTTAATCTACCATAAACCAGCAAACACACAAACAGTTAATGGAAATAAATAGAACATCTTTGTACTGGGAATCTTTATGAATAGATGCCTACATTTCCGACGATGCAAATCGACAGCCAACATTCCCATCAAATATTCTATTTCTTTTATTCCTGTAGTCTCTAGCAACGAAAATAATGCAAAGATTTTTGATGGTTTTAGAATCATCCTCTTTATTCGCAACTGTTGCTGGCTCAATCACATCAATACAAAAAAAATTACCACACAAAATCTGCACTTCGTAAGATACATCACAGCCGTGTGTGTGTGTAAAGAGACTTTTCACCTGAGCAGCATTTACTTTAGTATTTTCAACACACACACAACACATGACCAGGGCTAAAGGCATGCAGGTGGACAAACACTATTAGCAACTGCTCATTTTAACACAGAACAAACTACTGTCCCAGACATTCTCTCAATCCCCATAAAAGGTAACTAGCTAAATTATCAGTATCGGCCTAGTTTCCAAACATAAACTGTGCTGTATGGTAACACCAGGATCTTCAGTAATATTGTTATTGTTTACTGTTTGACCACTTTCAAAAACAGAGCACTCTGGACCGTCTTGTCTATTTTCCCGGCAGTCAGTGGATAGCATTAACATGCTTTTCTGGACAACATGAGAATCGACTGAAACCTGAAACTTGCCTTCAATAATGTGATGCATCATAATGAGTGTCATTTCTGCTTTTGTAAAAAAATTTTTGTCAAAGCTTTGTAACGCTGTTGCAGTGATGCAGCAGCAACTCTGTACACTGTGATTGGCTGAGTTTCCTGCAAGTCAATATTTCTCCCATACTGGAGAAAAAACACAAATAGACACAACCCCACATTTTAAATCTGAACAGCCAGCAGTCATGTAATGGACATTCAATTTCTATTAAACAAAGTGGTTCTTTATATTATCCAGCCTTCGGACATCATGGAAAAAATGCATTTCCTTTGCAACGGGTGAGTTCTGTTTCATGAATCATATGACAACTGAACACGGATCAAATAAAAGCACTGAAACACATCTGACTAAAATCTTTGTGCTCTGTCATTACGTTTTTTAAATCAGTGTTCTGCTTTGCACAGGATTCATCTGCTCTGCTCTGAACTACTATTCCTACTTGGCACCAGAAAAATGATTTGGACTTTTCTTTCGAGTATCAAACCAAAACACACTCACACACACTCACTGTATACAGGAAATGGTTTCAAATGCAGGATCTGACCTGAGAAACCAGCGTCTCACAGCAGCAATAAACACCAGCGTCTGTAAACCTCATGTAGAAAGCAGCTCCAAAATGTGACAAATCCATCCTCCGCCAGCTTCCCCCTGCACTTCAACACACCCACACCCTGAGCCAGCACAACCCCTCACCGCCGCCGCCACCACCATCCCCACCCCTCCCCTGGGCCCCCTTCAGCCGGCTGCATGTCTCTGGAGGTCGCCTCTGACGTCAGCAGCTCGACTGGGCAGCGTGCCAGCTCTGTGGGCCCTTGATGGATGCGGTTGGTCTGAGAAACAGTCCGCTGTGTGCGCAGTGCACGGCACAGACTCAACTCGGCTCCGCTCAAACACATCTAATGACCCGTAAACACCCGGCAAGCCCTCACCCGCTCGTCTGTCTATCACACACACTGACGATTAAAGGAAACACGTGAAGATGAGTGATTTGTACTGCAAATGGCCGGGATAATAAATGGAACCCGCAGAGGCACGGTCTGCCTCGGCTCTGGTTCTCCTTTGAATCCCTTGGAGAGGAGGTTTGAGTTTTTCTGCGCAATAAAAGCAAACGACTGACATGGCTGCAGATATTCATGGCAGCCTGTACTTGTGGTCGACTGTTCGGGACCTGGTATGGGATTATGTGAGCTAGAAAGTACAAACATTTAACCAAAGCAAAATATTACAGAAATTACAACTGTGCGTCAATATGCTGAAATCCGCTGATCCAATCATTGTGTCACAGTGATCCAGGGATCTGCCGCATGTATGTGTGTGTGGGGGAGTGGGAGTGGGTATACTGTACCTGCAGGCCTGCTGCTGGTCTTTTTCTTCAGCCATCTGTCCAACGTCTCTGCACTCACACTCTCCAACACAAAGTCGTCCAGCATCTGCGGGTGCAGCGAGAGGTAGGCCTTCACTTTCTCATCTGTCAAGCCTGAGGAGTGCAGAAACAGAATGTATTTTACTTTCACGCAACTTTATCCACGACGAAGCAAAATTGTAGAAACATAAAAAAGACACCGGGACATGTTGCACAAAAATCGTGGAAACGGTGTGAGGAGAGAAATCAAAGATATTTAAGATACAACAGGATGGGAATAACGTCCCACTTTAGGCACACGCTGTTCCTAACAACCCTCCCAAAGAAACGGCCGAAGGGCATCTCTCTTTTACTTTTACTGTGAGGTGAGCGTGGTAGGAGCGCCTATTTTCCGGCTAAAGCTCTCAGATAGCCGGGCTAACTCACTTATGTTTACTGTAAAGCTTCATCTCCAGGGATAGGAGCCCCCAACAGAGGCAGCAGGATAAAGGAGGACTCGATTGTGCTTAATAGGCAATTAGGTTCTTGAGAGCTCGCTAAGTGCTGCTGTTTACTGTCTTTGTTGTCAGGGAAAAAAGCAATTTGCCAGACCTTCTTTGAGGGAAAGTTGTTTTTAATATAACCGCTGGCGTCTCCAAGGCAGTCATGATGCGCTGGGAAACCATTATGTTTAGGTCACTCACTTAAATGGAGTGTGTCTAAAAACAAAGACTTGTAGCTGTTTAAATTCAGCCGTGAGACGTAATCTCTTCATCGGACCGTGCAGCCCAGCGCTTACATACAAGGCAACCAAAACTTCAACAAATCCCAGTAAAAGGAAAAACAAATCTGCTGCATTTACATTTGATGGTGCTGTAGATAGGAAATGTATCGGTTAGTGAATACTTGCAGGAGAGAGGACTGCTGTATTCAGATGGCCCTGATCGTTTACCGCTTTCTCACGAAACGTCTGGTTATCAGAAGCATCTGCGTAGACTCCCTTCAAGTATGAATCACAGGAGGACATGCAGCTGGAAGGCATGTGTTCTGCTGTCTCACACACACACACACACAGTTTGACAATATTGTCATACTGTCTCTGTGTGTCGACAAAGTCTAAAATCCTGTATGATATTGAGGGAGTGAGCAGCTACAGATACTTGCGGACTACAAAATGATTCGTAAAGGGTGGCACAGATGTTGTGCCAGATGACAAAAATAAAACCAGATGCAGGAGATAGAAGCCTCCAAACCAGCTGCAGGTAATGTGTTGCATGTCAGTATAAAGTGTTTAAAACCTGCGTCTTCAGAAGAACTTCTACTGGCTTGGGTTTAATTTAATTGTAGAATCAAAGCGTCTCTTGTAAACAGACTTGAGCAGCTACCTATGACCTTTGATTTATTATCCCCCCCCCCCCCCCGAACAAATCATTTGATCTTCACTTAGGATGGATTATCTGCTCAGTGAGTGTGTGTGTGTGTGTGTGTGTGTGTGTGTGTGTGTGTGTGTGTGTGTGTGTGTGTGTGTGTGTGTGTGTGTGTTGGGGGGTGGTGGTGGTGGTTGCAGGCAAATAAGGCAAACAGAGGTGGGGGTAAGTTTGAGAGGGGGGCTTGGGGGGGCGCTGTGGTATGACGCTGTCCAGACTCGAGACACAGCTCTTCAGGACGCCTTCCACAACGCCTCACGAGACTCCTGGCCAGCTCTGACGCACATCGGCAGAACACGGCTTAATAAATGAGACAAAGTTGAGGGGGTGGGGGTGGGGGGGGGGGGGGCGGTGGTGGAAGTGAGCTGCAGGGGACAGAAAGACACACAAAGAGGAGTAAAATGGGAGCGCTGCAAAACACCCTTACAAATTTGTCCTATCCGACGCACAAAGGAGGCACTGTGATTAGCGACACCACAAAAAAAAAAGAAAAAACAAAGAGGCTGTATGAATTTATGAATACAAGTTTTGTGCGGTGGATGGGCTCTGAAAATTATTTAGCAATCATATGTGTGCACATGAACGAAAATAGTCAAATGTCCTATCTCCATGGGGCAAAAACAAACAGCAGTGATAGGAACTCTGCAACAGGCATATATAACGGCTGATAAAACGGTGTTCTGGCTGAACCCCGGTGCTGAAAATTACAAGCCCATGACGAAGACGAAAATCATGTAAAAAGAGGAGATTGTGAAGCCTCATTGGCGAAGAGCGAGCGAACCACGGCTCTGTGGAGCATCCAGTGTTTATTACACCTCACTCGACCCTTAACCCAAATGGAAGTGCGACCAAATTCAGTGTCTGTGCTAATAAAGGCAAGGAGAACGACTCAGCGTATCTATTAACTAATCATTATCAAACCAATCATGATAAAAAGAAAAGAACTGTATGTTCTCTGTTATTATTTTATTTTCAACAAGTTACATAAAGAGACCAAGAACCAACAATGTGTTAGTCTCTCTCTCGCTCTCAGTACTTTCCGACTTCTGTCTGCGGCTGTCAGCTCGAAGCACATTTGTTCCTGCTGAAGACATAAATCTAAAAGCAGTTATGAATGTGTGCTTTTATTTCAAATGATTTCCTGAAACCCTTCAAGTTTTGGTACTGTATTTCTTTTTAACATTATTTAGTATTGAGTAAATAGTGCATTTGTTGTAGACTGTTTTCAGTTTGGGATTAATGCACATTTGGTGCTGGTGAACTTTTTTCAGGCAGCAAGACTGGGACAAACTTGACAATATATTAACCAGATGCCTCCAACCAATGCCCAACAGTCCCCTTATGAAACCACATTTAAATGTACTAGATTTGGATTTATTTATTTTTGGGATCTGCACCAAATTGTACACATCAATATATATCAGTCCCCTATAAACATGACTAAGCTTTTTATTTAGATCCATGAATTAATCTCGGAGAAATTAGGGAAATGTTAGAACTTCACCGATAATCCATCCAATACTTTTTGCATAATCTTGCTAACAAACAAACATACAGAGGCAAAAACCTCCCAACTACAGAGCCAATGTTAATGAGCATGTCACCCAGTTCATCTCTGTTGTGTGTATTTGTAATTCTTTAAACAATGATGGAGCTTTTTTACAGATAAATATTAATTATCACACAATACTAGTAAATAAATTCCTTAATCGATAAATTGTTAAATTGCTAAATTGTTAATCAATAGATCAATTAAGTGTTAATAGGAATATGTATGACACTGTGCAACAATCAAATATTACAATGCATTAACCAGAGTTTGTTCACATGACAGGAAAACCTTCAACAGTCGACTTAAACAAAAGAGCAAAGATGTTTGTCCAATCAAAGTTTGATTATCTTGTAGAAATATTAGTTTTTCAGTGAATGACAAATGAAAAAGCATCTTCATCTGCCCTCGGCATCACAGTCAGTTCAGATAAACTCCAGCGGTGGCGTCTGGACAAACGTATTCATCTGTAAAATATAAAATATAAAAAATGTAAATATCGTTCATCTCTAATAACACACAGTGGAAAAAGAAGCCAGTGGAGGAAAGGCTGGTTTGACCCGGCAGCCTCTGTATTACAGCAGGATGCTGATTGATGGCCCCTTTTCCCTCCTGAACATTCCTGCTACTCTCTGCCGACCTTCCACGCTTTCTTTCTGATTCCCCCTGAAGTTTTTAGAGCCACAGCTCAACCTAACGTGACCGCAGTGACACTCAGAGCTGTGGGTAATGCGTCAGTGTCCCAAGCCTGCGACTACAGTGGCTAATCAAAGGTGGAGCCAGATCTGTCCCACATGCTGTGGTCCAAAACGGTTAACCCCACAGGGAACCGCATACGCTCACTCAATCAGGAGAAAGAGGGCGAGAGAGGGGGAGGCCGCTGCAGAAGAAGCGATGGTCACCAGAGTGTTTTTTTCTCTCTTATGTTGTCAAACCTCAGTGAAATTTTCCTTCCCACAGTGGTCAGTGCTGATGAAGACAATGGCGTCATCAAGTTATAAAAGCGAAGAAATGTTTTCCTTCACTGACACTGATTCTAGCAGACGTAATGACAGAGAAACGCGTTCAACACAAACCAACATGTGCAAACATTATTTAAAAAACATTTAAACCGTAATCCAGTGCAGGAAGTGTCTGCCAGAAGGTCCTCCCATGTTTATGGCTGTATATTGTAAACCTGTGGTGGGGAACTACTGCCTGTGGCAACTATTGTCCATGAAAAAAGACGCCTCTCAGCAGACACCTTACTGTGACGCGTTTGAAACAGGATCCATGAGTCCAAGATACATTTTGGGGCTTTATTTCACACTTAACCTTAAACCATAAAACCTCAACAAAAAATATTGCAAAACTATTCCCGTCTTTGTTTATAACTGGTCGTAATTAAAAACCAAACAACTGTCTGCAGTCTAAATAAACAAGTACGAGCGAATTAACTTTGGCTCCTACACTGCCACTTTTTGGTACTTTGATTTATTTAAAAGGACAGTGTACTTAATTAATATGAGCATAATGGTTCATATAAATATAACAGAGTTGATTTCTTAGACAAATTTTAATCTGCTCCAGCTCACCCGTGACCCCAAAAGGATAAGTGGTATAGAAAATAGATTGATGGAGTTAACTAAACTACCACCACGTCTACTTCAAGTATCAACAAGTTATGATGCTGTCCTCATGTCATTATATAAATAACAAGGTTTGACTTTAGTGCCAAAGCATCAGGATTTGACTGTGCTAGGTGGAGCTAGTTTGTTCAGTTTCCAACCTAAGGCTCAGGCCCCCTCCATACGGAATCTGTGGAATCCTGAGATTATTAATGAGGTAGAGATGAAAAGAAAAACTGCTTAACAAATTTCTACAAATAATTAGCAGTTTTCTCTGATTGTTGATCTTTTTGGTGAAATATTGCACCTTACATTTATTCAAAACATTGAACCATGTAAGAGGTTTCAAAGCTGAGAGGAGCTCTCTGCATCTGAATTTGGACGAAGGGACAAAAGCACAAGACGTTGCTTTTTTGTGAGGGGTCCCAAACCAAAGTGGAAGAATGTTTGAGTTCAATCACTGTATCATAGTTGTTTCCTATCTCTGAGCTTAAATGAGTTCAGTTATAGGATATCGCTCGTTCAGACAAGTGCACAGGTGGGAAACAGTGCAGTGTGTTGTGCAGCATGTTTATGAGTGGCTTAAGCCCAGTTGGCAGAGATTCTGGTGCCTGACTCAGACTCCGGCTTCCTGTGTAAAAACCAAATCCTGAGTTCATGCAGTGAGGTACTGTTGCATAACACTTATCTTGAGTATAGCGCACCACACCCTGGGACTGGGAAAGGAAGGCCAAGCTGGTCTCAGTTTGTCTGCGTCTTTCAATATGAACATGCTCCAGTTTGATGGAGAATGCATTTACATGGGCCACCAGTTTGTGGTACTTATATGAAAATCCAGGCATCAAAACATCCCGAATAAGCTTCAAATTTGTATAGTTACAATTAAAGTTTATGGGCTTTTTTTATTAAGGAAATCTATTAGGCTCTGATTTTATATGGAAAAGTAAATGGCTTGTAAAGATGCTGTAAACTGTAAGTAAATCACTACGTCGTATAGTAGAATGTGCTTTGAATAAATGCTTTTTTCATGCATTGTGTTAGTATGTTCATAAAAAGCAACAGAATTTAAAGTAATTTAGAGAATATGTATGAGTCACAAGACATGATGAGACACTTTGCAGATTAACATTTATCAATGGTCTACAAAGGGAAAAGAGTATTTCTGATACATAGACCTCTTTATAGGAAGCTCCTTCAGGAAAATAAAATAAACCCCAGTGAAGCAATGTATCATTTCTCTCTCTGTGTCCACAACTGTGTTATTTTTTACTCTTGCCAATAAATTACCACAGCTCTGAAGATGCATATCATTCAATATTCAGTTATGACCTGCTGATCCTTGGTCACTGATTAATATTGATATTGCAGACTGTGCAGAATGCATGGCAGGGATGTCTGGAAACGTGAAGGTACGGCCCTTGTACATTTCTAGGAATTTCTGCAGTGAGTGCAGTTTGCTTCATTTGCAGCTGGGAGTGACACAAATCCTAGCCACTGTTGTGTTAACTGCAAAATATATGATCCCTCTTGACGTATTCATGACCTTGGACCTTAGCATTGTCTGAAAGCTCACAGTTAAGGTGTTGCGAAATGTTTGCTCACGTTATCAGAGATGGTGGAGGAAGCTAAAAGAGCTTTTCTTATACAAATTATTGATCAATTGTTTTGTTTGGTCTGAGTTCTTCTTGAAAATGTTATAATGTTTACATGGAAAACATTGATAACCTCTACAGCATCATCTTTTTCCCTTTGTCATTAGGCTTTGATATTTCCTGGATAACGTTACCCATCTGTGAGTTTGCTAAAAAGTTTTGGATCTGTGGCTTGCAGACACCCATTTCTATTTGCGCCATAAAGCTAAACAGTCGTGCTTTCGCAACTTAACCATTCTAATGCCAAGCATAACGTCTTCACAACTTTCAATGTAGGTACCACAAGCTTAGGGGTTTCAGTAAAAAGGCAACAGGATTTTGGTGAAGACAAGGGGAACGAATACGGCACTGTGATTGGTTGACCTCCTCCTCTTTCTTTTGGATTTCAGCAGTCTAGACACTTTTTGCCAACCTGAGTGGCCTACTGTACAGCTGATTTCACAAGCTTTTTGTGTACTTTGATTATATATTTTTTTACTGAAATACTGCAAAAATTTGCCAGAAGTGCAAGCTCTTTAGTTGAAAATGTTAGGATTGGTTGATAGGTTATATTTCAGCAGATATAGGATAACAAAGACATGGGGACTTACACTATATAGTACTGAGAATAAAGCAAAACACATGTCAAAAGCAACCAGCTCCACCACTCATAATTTCTTTGTCTCATGCAGCGGTTAACCATCAGTGTAACACTGCCAGAACACAGGTGAACATGTGTCTTTAGCACTCCTGTCAGACTATACTGAGCTGTAATGTAAACAGAGGGAGGCCAAATATGACCAATGTTTCGTGAGCAAGGTGTTCCTCCTCTGCAAAAACATGGATGAGAAATGCACATGAGGGAGAACAGGGAAAAGACCACTTCTCTAGATGTGCATTCCTTCTGGCAGAGAGTCAAGGGCAAGCTGCCAAGGTACTACTTTTCACTCTCCTGACATGAGGCTGAGGCAGGAAAGGGGCGGGGCTTTGCTGCGAGGTGCGTGCGTCAGCAGGTCCGCCTGGGACTCCCTTGCCAGGAGGTGGGAAGAGCATGTGGTTCTTATCTTATCTATGGGAGGGCTGGAGCACAACGTCCAAGACCGATATCCAGTGAGCGACGAAGAGGGAAAAAAGAGCAAAGACTGAAGATGAAAATGCTTCGACTGCTCTGCCACTGCTCACCTCATTTATTCATTCAGTCTGTGCCCATGAAAGTTTTGCGTGTGTGTGTGTGTGTTGTATTCAATGCATGCACACATATACACACCCCTCACATTCCAAAACAGCCAAGGGTGAGGTGACCGGTGCGGCTAAATCAATACACCAGTCAGTGAAAATGTGTCAAATTAAGAAAACGCTGTTTCACCGTGGACTGCGGTCCCCTCACTTCCAGGGACACGCCCCCACATGGCAAAAACAAACACCGCTGCACAAACATGCATGATCACACCTCTCTCTCTTAACCACACACACACAGAGAGAGAGAGAGAGAGAGAGGGATTTCCATGGAAATGTAATTTGCATTATTTCCAGGTCATTAGACGTAAAGGGTAAGGGTAATAAATGGCAAACTCAGATGTAGATAAGGCATGTCCCTTGATCCACAGTCATAGTGTGGTCACAGGGAGGCCGCAGCACTCTAATTGCAGATAGAGATCCCTTGCAGGTCAACCTTCAACTCAAAAAAGTCAAAACTTTCTTGTGTAGTTTCCCCAAGTGACAGGAAACTGAACGACAGCCAGAGGTTGCAGATCACACAGCCAACAACACTGCTGAGGATGAACCTGAACAGTAACGCTGGAGTCGCTGAGAGGGACAGCATCTTGCCCCCCCCCCAGAGTCACATCAGTAATCAGGGGTCATGTTCCCAGCTCCACATCTGGACTGATGGTAAACTCTGCAGCCGCTGTGCAGAGGGCCCGGCCGGGAACCGATAATGAGAACCACAGATCCTTGTGTCTTCTCCAGGGCCGTCTCCTTTTATGAGTCCCGACACGAGAACAAGCTGTAAAGAAATCGACATGCATGTGGCCTTTTCCAATCCCCTCAGATCTCAATCCACGACAGGAGGACGGGGGATAAACCGACGCCTTGAGGAGAATGTCATCTGTTTCCCTCGCTCAGATCGTGCACTGTGCCCTGGCACTGATCCAGTCATGGACGGATCTTGATATAAAAAAGGACTCAAACCGCAAACAAGCTAATTTTCTTTGGCTTGACTTTTCCTGCAAGTTTAAATAAACACTGAAGACAAATCACAAAGAGAAACTATTTGGCCTATGCTCTGTCCAGTCTGGAGTTATTTAGCAATTCAAATTTCAACCTGACTTTAATTTTCATATTGCAATCATGTTTAGTGATATAAGTGTGTTTTTGGTGACCATGCTGAGAGAAACCCTGGCAGTGTTAGAAAAGATGTGGTGAGACGGGAAATATCCAGTGTGAGTACTTCCTGCTTGACAGTACTTCCTTCTTCACTGAGTCAGTTGCGAATATGAATTAAGTCAGTTGATACACCCCTCTGTTCAGCGCTCCTTCAGAAACCCCCAAATCCATGGACGCCTTAGGCGACAGAAACAACTGGTCTAGCTGCAGGGTTGGGAGGGGGTGTTGAAAAGAGTGACAGTGCAAGTAAAAACTTTATGGAGTTTTTTATGGTCCTCCAGGATTTCCCCCGGCAGTCCTGATGATATGTGGTATAGTTCCATGGAAGAGCACAGAGAAGGGATGAGAAACGTTATGCTGGCAAAGACGTCTAATTCTAAGGTAAAGTAGAATTGGGCTCGGAGAGATGCTATACCCACGCTGATGCTTTATTATATTAAGTATGTACTACTTTAACAACAACAGGGTTTCAAAGGTTTTAAAGCAAAGGTGTCTTGATTTATGAGCAAAGATGTGAATTCCTACGGCACTAAAGATTTGACTTGTCTCCAGCGCATGCTTACCCAAATTGTTATATTTTGACCATGAGGTACACTGTTTTGGTACTTGGGGTGCCCCCTATGGGTTGGGTTTAAAATGTGCTTGTAGGCCCATTCCCTAACCCCATCTCTAGAGATATCTCCCAGGAGGCATCATGATGGGACAAATTCTCAAAGAGTTATAGTAAAGATTTGTTTGTCCATTGTCACTTTTTTATAATAACCTTATTTAATATTTTATAATGTGTATCTCAGGTTATTTTCTTATTCATTTCATTTTTCTGTAATTTGATCCCATGCTGTGTCCTGGACTTTTGATGAATTTTTGCCAAGTTTCATCCAAATTGAATTGTAACTCCCAGGGCTTTCAAAGACAAATGGGCAAATAGACACAACTGATTTAAATACATACTCACTATCATACAGCACAGATCTAAGGTTTGCTGTATCGAGTAAAATATTATTTTAGTTTGCCAGGTAATATCTCCTTCTTGGTATTCGGATTTCACTGCTATCATGGTGCAGCTCTGTTTTTAATGGGCAAAGTGGCTGAGGCTGCAGCTGGTAGAAGCAGAGGAAGAGCCAGAGGTGCAACTGGTCCACCAGCCTGACCAGCACAAACGCCCCCTGTTGCTGATTTGCTGGAATAGCATGTTGTGGCTCAGTCCCAGCTACTTTGATTCCAATTTCCTGAGCCAGGGGTGTGTACATGTACAGGATTTTTATTTTTTCAGAGCAGCCACAGAATTGACAACTAGCAGTCCATGTGGAGATGCTTACAATAGCTGACTACACCTCTAAGCACTTGGTTTTCAAAATGCCTGCGAGATCATATCAAGGTTGACCCAGACTGACCTCACACAGTGACCACAAACAATGCACTCAAACTGACACACGCATATATATTTTCCTGTGACATGAGACTTCAAACTTATACAAATCACAGGCCTAACTCAGTGCAGAGAGATATGTTAGTAAGCAGGGAGCGAACACACCAACATGTTGGTTTGGTCTGTCTCTCCAGGGAGCAGTGGACAGTCCAGCAACCAGTTCCATTTCAGAAAGGCCAAACAATGATGGGAAGAACAACATACCATCAGTTGCTAGAAAACAGCGCAGAAAAAAGCCCCTTCTGTACCCTCTGCTGAGTACATTTAACAATGCGAGATGTAACAATGGTGTAAAAACACACAGAGCACATGACTTGTATCAGAAATGTATATCCACATGTGTTTTTAATCGCTGTCAAAAAGCCCAGGGTGAGGCATAATCAAATTATTTCCTGATCTCAAACAAATCAGAGGGAAACACGCAGTGAAAAAGCAAACAGTATCTCAAGTTAATCCTACGTTTAGCCCAGATTAATTGACAGCTGTACAACATTTGAGAAGGGAGAGAGAGACAGAGAGACAGAAAGGGAGAGAGAGAGCAGGATAACTGAGAGCTGTGCAACTCACACAAACACACAGCTAAGGCAGAAGTGGACAGGGTAACTTTTTTCTCAAGTCAACATATTGAACAATGGCTTGTTTTTAATATAAAAAATAGTATAAGACGGATGAATGTCGCAGCTCATCCTACAGTAGATGAAACTTTTAAAAGTCTTTGACTCTGACATTCACAGTTAGTGTCAAAAAACAAGTTAGGAAACTTTGTGGAAATTTAAAATGATTGTCCTTTTTTGGTCAGCACAAGGGCAGGATACCTCCATACTGTACCTCAATAACACGTTCCATGACTGCACCTTACTGCTATGCGTGTACTTTGGCATCATTCAGCATCGCAGGCCCCAAAACGGCTAACTGTTTATTACTCGCTTGCCACTAAAGGTCACCTGAGGTTGCACTGAAACAACGGTAGCCACTGACAGAATTATTCATGTGCAGCACAGACACAGAGTAAATTGTAAAAACAGAAAGTTGCAACAGCTATATTAGTAAGATATTAGATCATATAAAATATCCAGTAGCCGTGCCAGAGAACAACAGGTACTTTTTAGAGGAATTATTATCATTTTTTATTAAAATGTTGATTGTGGTTGCACCAATTTATCATTTAAGTATTCTTTTTTCCCCAAAAATAAATAAGGTTAAATTATGAGGACATCTACCTGAGATGTTTATTATAACACTGTGCTAATAATGAGAATATGAACTCTTATCAAAACTATGGAATGAGAAATTGAGAGTTATATGAATATTATTAGTTACAGGAGTTTATATGAAATTCTAATCAGATCGTTTCAATAAGAATAAAAGCCTCATAGTGATAATAATAATAATAATAGACTCGTGTTTCTTCAGAATGCAGTTAAAGATTTAATATTTACACTTTCTATCCTCCAATCCTGTTCATGACTCTGCTTGGCTTTCTGATGACATGTCTGCCGACTGTCCCCTCCGAGACAAACTCACAACTGAGATGGCAACAACATATTCTCTCTTATAATTGTTCTAAAACTGAAAACACACACACACACACACACACACACACACACACACACACACACACACACACACACACACACACACACACACACACACACACACACACACACACACACACACACACACACACACACACACACACACACACACACACACACACACACACACACACACACGGATACGGGCTATATTTGACCAACGGCAGTCCTGCTGAATCCCCTTCCAATGAAGTCCCCACCCATCTAAATCAGCTTTCAATCGGTCATTCATAAAGTTGAGCAGACACATTTCGTCCGCCTGCAGGACCAGCAGAAATAACGCATCCCCCAAAATAAATGAGTCCATGTTTCAGCCATTAACTCCCCGGTTACTGAAAGTCATCACCCCCCGTATTTCTGCGTAAAATGCAACTTAAGTGCTTTACAAATAACACCTACTTGCACCCAGGAAACAGTCCGTTATCCTTCTGAAACAGCTTGTTGAAGACGGACCATCTTCCATGTCGGATCGTGAGCGCACAGGGGGAGAGGAGCCTGGGAGGAGAGCGCGCCTCTGCCGCAGCAACTTGGTGCGTCCGGGCGACGGAATACAACAACAGGAAAAAAGAAAAAGAAAAAACTATTCCAGGACGCGTCGATGTGATGGTGGTGTCCTCGGTGCTCCCGGTTCAGGAAGGGCAAGAAGAGCAGTGCGCGGCCCCAAGCACCAGCACCACCACCACCGCCCCCCCTCCGCCGCCGCTATGACCCGGCACCGCTGGCCGAGGTGAAGCTGCAGTGGGTCCGCCTGCTCGGCGCGCTGGCTCCGCTGTGCTGGAGGTTCAGCAGCACACTGGAGGAGCGGAGGGAGGCTGCATAGACACACAGCGATGGGAGTGTAAACACACACACACGCACCAGCACGCACACGCACGCACGCACGCCGAGAGAGAGGGAGAGACAGGAGCCCGCCAGCGTCAAGTCAGCCACCACACCAAGTCACGACTTCCTCTCAGATTCTCATAATAAAAGCCCCCAACAGCCAGAAAGCTGTGTAAGGAGCCTTGTAAGAAATGCTATATTTAAAATGTTTTTTTGATATAGTAAGTAGATTAAACAATAAGTTATCAAAGTCATGCTGTTTAATCTGCTTACATGTTATAGGGCCTATGGCTTATGCAGATATTATATTACAACAAATGGTAAATTGAATTTGTTCAGTATTATTCAAGAACTCAAGTTTGCTACGGGTCCCATTCACTCATTCATGCACACAATCAATCAGCAATCTGCCACATGAATCATACTGTTGCCACTGCCTTCAAAGAAATGTGGGGTTCAGTATCTTGCCCAAGGACACTTCAGAAAGCAGAATGCAGGAACCAGGGATCAAACCACCAGCCTTCTGGTGAGTGGACGACCCGCTCAACCTCCACGGCCACAGCCACCACCAACTATAATGACAGAGTGCTTAAATCATATGTTATAGTCAAATAAAATGTACTTTTTATCATTACTATCAATGTGAGACGATATGATACAGCCAGTTAACTTTCTACCTTAAAACGTATTTGTTTTATTCTGAAGGGTGAATTGTTGGTGTTTCCTGTGTTTTGCAGCACTTGACGTGTCTGGTCAGACTCCTCCTGACGCTGCTGCGCCGAGCTGCTGTTCCTGTTCCTCAATGTGTCTGCGTAAAAGGGGCCGAGCCTCCTGCGCTGCTGCTTCCTGACCCACCACTCACCCGTCAGGGAGGAGACGGACACATCAACGAAATGTGCTCGTGTAAAAATGAAAAAATGAACATTACACTGTTTTAAGAAGCTGGGTTGAAGCATCTTGGTGCCTCACTGATACGCCACTTGACAAGGCACTGGTATACTCCCTGGTCTCGGGGTGCCAAGTTCGAACCTGAGCGTAATGAGGGAATTGGAAGAAAAGAGACTGACACTGTACAAACCAGGTGTCTTATCCAGCTTGAAACTTCACATAAGATTCCTAAGTAAGACAAGATTGTTCTTTCTGCCTCTTTTGACTGTTGATATTTCAGTTCCTGACCTGCACAGAATTTAATTTACAAAAGGAATGTGTTCCACTGATTATTTTCACCAGGCCAGCTCAGTCGTACATTTACATAAATTATAATTGTAAATCACATCGAATGGAAACAATAAAATAAATCTGGTATATACTTCAGCAAAGGCCTAAAAGTCTGCAAACACTATACAGCTACAGTGAAACTGTCATATTTAGACTAGATGCTCTCACTTGAATAGAGGAGCTGAGTTATAATAATAATAATTATAATAATCATGATAATATAATGCATCACCCCTCCTGTCTAGGAATAGCCATATTTACAGACACTTGTGCCATAAACCCACATAACTTACAGTTTATATAAAGAACTTGGTTTAGATTACTTGTAGGATGGACTATACATGCGTGTAAATCTTCAATGTTTAAATAACCAATCTGCTTTTCTCTCTGTGTGAATAGTTAAAGTGAGGATCCCAAATGAAGTGAGCTCCCTGGTTTCACGTTGTGGATGTGTGTGCTTTGTGTGTTATCAGCGCCCACAGAGAGCACCTGAACAGCCCTGAGTGTGCAACATGATACGCCATCAACTGTGCACACACACACACACACACACGGCCGTAGCATTACATACTGATCGTATCGAAAGAATGAGAGAGAGAGAGGTGTGGGAGCTGTGGTGTGTGACGTCAGCGTGTGCGCTATCAATCTTTGGCATTCCTGCACTCTCGAGCAGCTGGTCTATTCAGAGGTCACGTATGTAACATAATGGATTCTTCCTGACACATTGTAAAAGCCCTTATATGTAGAAGCAACCTTAAGGAAACACATCAAGCAGCTGATCTCACATGTGTGATGCTGCCTTTTGGAGAGTATATCAATAAAAACATGTAGATTCAGCCATTTAGGTGAGTGAACATGCAACCCAAAGTCAGCCTTTCATTTTAGGAGACACACAAATCCTTTAGACACCATTTCAATCTGATTTCCATGGCAAAGTAATGATGACACATTAAGGTTGTAAAAACACCAACAGACACAAGAGCCTCTGAGTGGATCACCGAGCTCACCTCTGTGCTTCCTCCCGGTTTGAATTTTAGACAGAGAGCAAACACTAAAACATTTCCAGCAAAGTTCGTGACTGGAACTTGATGAGCTTATGTGAGACGGTTAAGGACGAAGAACTTAGAGGGAAGTGTGGTGGATCACAAGGGGTGCCACAACTCCGTCTGTAACCCACCGGTGAACCCATCTGATCTGCGGCTCTGCAGAGGGGCAGAACTATCCCATAATTATCACACAGCGGGAAGTGAATGGCCAGCCTGACCTGTCGAATTAAATCAACATATATATTTGATTGAGCCCATGTGGTTGAAGACAAAGCTCCGATAGACAAAATGAAGACTTCCATGAGTTGTAATGTATGAGAATATAATGGTGAATTCTGTTTCAGTGTTAATATGTTTGTGAGACATACCTCAGACTCATGGTTGGGTAAAAATACAAAAGCAACAGAATGATCCCAGCAAATCTCGAGCTGTCAGATGTTTCCTGTGCTATTTTTAGCGAGCTGAATTTTGTTAAGGACACACTGCTGCGCTGCTTTAAGGACTAGTTTACTAAATCTTCCTCTTACCCTGATATCGAAGGATTGTTTTGAATAAGTTCACAATTACTTTAAATTTGAAAGTATATTTAATGTAGCGATGCAGCTTCTCCATTGATATTAGGACAATTCATTCTCGATCTCCTGACATTTAAACACTGAAACACATCATTTGTCCTGGGCAGTGAGGGAAGAAATTTAAACATTTGTGTTTTAGTAAAAGTGGAAATTCCATGTTGTAAAATGACTGTGTTATTGTTGTGACTGAAATGTACATATTAGCTCTTTTATTGTTACTGATGCACCAACGCAAAAGCAGCATTTTGATAATTTTGTTAAAGATTAATTTGTTGATAATTAAGTAGAATTGTGCAAACGATTGTTCTCTTCAAGCAATCCCCCAAATTATGAATTTTAATAATAGGGAAATATGCATTTTGATGCTGGAAACATGTCAGGTCTAATTTCTATTATCATTGGATTATAATTTCTAAGAGAGCATCATATTTTATAAAATCAGCATGTATTTTTTGTGTAGAAACCAAATTTGCAAGGTCAATATTTACTAAAGCTCTCGAATAAATTTTGTTAAAAGGTAACATTTCCTTTAGATATAAGCATAATGTGGTTGACACACCTCAATTGTACTTACAGTACTTATACTTAAAACATACTTGTTCTAGTTTATTGAGCTGGGCAGAGGTTAATATGGCAATGGATTGCTCATAGGCACAGGTCAGCAGATGGATTTTGTGGCTTCTGTGCGTCACAGTATCTTTTTAGTAGTTCGGATACATTTGGAATAAATGAGCTCTAAGCACCACAAGACCCCAAGATACCCTCAAAATGTATGACAGGCTTCTCTGTAGCTTGATCTGTATGAATTTGTTTCGGGCAGTGTGCATGTCAACATTATCCTGCCACCAAATCCCATATCCATCTGTGAATGGATAACATGTGTGTTACAGAGAAATTTATGGAAATCAAAAAGGTGATGTAAGAAGCTGAAATCTCCCCTGTCCTAATATGGAATGTGTGTGTGTGTCACATGCAACGGGCTCCTATGGCTGTTGATAGAAAAGTCCAGCTTTACAATTGTTCGCCGGGGGATCAACAGCTGACTGAGGAGAGAGGTGGTCGGCAGCCATGCTTAACTGTTCTCCCCTCTCGGCTGTTTTTAGCAAACCTCCTCCTGATGACTGCGGCCTCTGTCTCCTGACGTAAGAGCTGCACATCTTCAGACATGTGTGTGCCTGTTCACACACGCACACACACACACGCACACACAGCTTTACCCCCTACCCCCACATTACAGACCTCATCCACTTAAGCACATTTCTCATTCAAGGCACTCTACGAGGTTTTTGCTCACTGCACACACACACGCTTCACACACACACACACACACACATGCCCCAGATGTAAGCGAAACGTTTACAGATCACATGCAAGCACACTTCAAACAGGACACAGGAGCATACTTACATCTATGTAGGCACAAACACACATGCACACACACACATACACGGACACGCACACGCACACTCACATCACATGCGGCAGACACACACCACAGAGACTTCCAGTCCCCTCCCCCAACTGAATAGTCTGTTCTGACAATCCACAGGACAGCCGGAGCATTGACGTCAGAGGCAGGCCCATGAAAATACAGGGTCCCTGGGGGGCTGAGGGAGTTATGCACATCTTCACAGCTTGGCTCACAACTAGTTCAACAACCAGCGAGCATATCGCTGCCTATGTATACTCCTATTTTGAAGGAAAATGCAACAATTAAATAAAAAGGAGCTCCTCATTTACACAAAGCCCACAAATTTGCATGCGACTGCAGTGCGAACCGTCTCAAATGTGACGTCAATGGACGTCACTGCACTGCGATCCATTAGGAGGAATGTGAGATAGGTGCATAATTTAGGTTAATGGAAATACAAATCACAGCACATCATTACCTGCCCTCTGTCGTCTTAGTAATTGCCATTTTGAATAACTGTTGTCAGACCACAGTATATTAGACGTACCCAGAGGAAAGGTTTGTTGCTCGCTCAGACATCCTCACGCTCCCAGGAGGAAATATGACATCTTTGTTTATCGCCCAATGTTCTCAACCTCTTTCTGTTTTTTTTCTTCCTCCTCTTCTTCTAAGACATCATTAGGACACCGAAGCCATTAATCTCATTGTTCTCTCTCGTTCTCCTCCTCTCACCTTTTCTGACAGTGGCATATTATGTAACATGGTCAGTTTGTCCATAGCCAAATACAATGTGTTTTGCATTGTCTCAGCTGTGAATAAAAAACTATTTGTCTGCTGACAGTGTTTTACAGTATTGTCATGATTAGCTTGTAGCTTGCTAGCTTTATCAATCCTTTGTTGCATGTTGGTAACCACATAAAATGACAAAAAGGAAAATAGAAGAAGTTTGAATACAGTGATTTTAAGTCTCAGGATTACATGTCTGCAAAAGTGAATGGTTAATGGGTGTTGGATTACTAGAATCATGACCATCTTCATCGCCTGTTGGATTTATATATCTAGTCGAGGATAAGTAGATATGAGTCCTTTAAGAATTTGTCAAAGGGATATGATTCGTGTCCCACCATAACTGTAAATGCACTATCAGTGATGGGTTTGAGGGAGAGGAAAATGTAAGATGTTGGTCCCCACTCGACTTAAGTATAATCATTATGGCCGTCTAGTCTTGAACACTTGTTGGATTGACCCATAAAAAAAGAGACATGTGATGCTTTTTCAATTTAGTTAAAAGTTAAAAAGGCTAAATCTATTGGTAAAGGGAGCTTTGAGACAGAGGCTGAAAAGAGGAGCTGCAGCGGTGGACTGTATCCGGAAGGTGATTCGTTTTCTGAACATTAGAGCATAACAACCTTTTCAAGTGCTAACACATGTATGAATCTAAGCAGGAGAATAATACATCTCCTTTAAAACAAGTGATTCTTGGGAAATTTCAGTTGCCAAAGAGAAATGTTGACAGTTGCAATAAAGTTGAATATATAAGTTCCTTATGAGATCAAAATGCAAACATTCAGCAATTTAAAGGTGATGCAAAATCTATTCCGTAGAATGTGCTCTATCCAAATGCTGGTGAACTATGAGGACAATTTTGAAACGCCTTCTCCTCCATATGGGAGTCCATCTAAACCTCTCCTCTGTGGATATGTTGAGTGTCCATTAATAAAGCTCCTCCGCTAACAACTGACTGTGGTAGTAGAGGCTTGTCAACAGGAAACATGCTGATCTGAAAGTTGCCTTTTATGGCCTCAATGACGGTAACAGCGAAATGCTCAAGTAACTCGAGGAGGCTGAGGGTCCGAACTTTGAGGTTGAGCTGATTAATGAAACACAGCCCTGTTCTTTCCATTATGGTGTATTATTTCATATAGGCTTGTGCTGTCTGCTATGCTTCGTCTGCAGTTATCTCAGACATACAACAACCTTTGCAGACTCTTTTGCAGCAGGCCTTTACAAATCCACCACCTACAGTGTGACAAGCCCCTTGCTAAAAGCTGTGCTGCAGTCTCTCTGCACAGCACGTATGGGAGCATGACAAGTAGCTGTTCGGGTTCCTCAAATGGTGGAGATGAGAGTTTCAGTACAAGGTAGGAGGAAGTTTCAACATGCAGGATTATGGACTGAGTAACAGAATGCAACCTATAATTGTTGAATGATAATTGTTTATCATTTATAATATTTTGTGACAAAACTAGACACATGCTACTAATAACTGTTTAGCACATCTCTGGTAAAGGTGAATGTTTCAATTTATTAGCAGACATGTTGTTCTGAATAATTAAGAGGAAAGGTTTCATCATACCATTGACCATTTATCTCTGCTCCATGGATGTCAGAGGTCTGGAAGCTCCCCTGGAAGCTGATGGGTAGCCTGTTATTGTGCATCACTGAAACCTGAAGCAGGTCACTCTCAACAGAAATAAAAACATTGCAATATCAGCAACATAGATTTGTAAGGCAGCCCACCAAACAGAAGAGCGTAATCTGACTGCCAAATTACACTTTTGTAACTTTAGAGGACGGCTAAAATCACTAATACCTACATTCAATGCATCAAACCCACTGTTAGCAGTTTATGTGGTGCAGGCTTCTCAAATGTACAACGGTGCTACAACTCTTGTCATATGATATCAAGCAAATGAGAGAGAGAAAAATGTATGTGTCACATTTTCACAATTTCTCATCACCAAATACAACTGTGAGTACAGTGTCAGTTTTGGAAATATTACATTTTCTGTTTAAATTATTTTTAGTTAATTTGTCAACAGTAACCATGTGAATTAGAAAAATAACCAACGGGAATACATTTCATTATTTGACATTATTATAATTATAAGTGTATATTTATTTATCAGTTTGGACCTACATTAGCATCTTATATGGGATTAATTGTGTCTGCACGTCTAACCCATTTTGGTAAATCCATATTGGTGTTGCCCATTCTCAGCCTATCCAACTATTTCCATTAGCTATTCAACTGGGACCCACAAAGGGACAACACTTGGCCGATGTGGGACCTACCCGGAACACATACGTCAATTACCTATTTATATACTACCTTGGACCCACCAGTCTATATGGGATTGTGTTTGTACATTTCTAACCCATTTGGTAAACCCGAATTAGTCCCATTTGCATTGCCCATTCTGAGCTCATGCACTCATTTCCTATGAGAGATCCAGCTGGGACCCATATAGGGAGCCCAACTGGGTCCACCAATGTGGATCTTATCTGTCAGAGCCAAGTGGGCACCAAATGCGATGCCCATTTTAGGCCGATAACCACTTGGTGCCCATGTAGCCTTTACACAACAGTTGAGCTTGAGGGTTGTTACGAGAGAGGATGGAGTTGATTAGCACTAAGTTATTATGCTAGCGGTTTTTCAACACAATACATAAACATATTTGACATAACTACATTACAGCTATTTCTTATTATTCTGAAAAAAAGTATTTATTATTTTGTTCTTTTAAGTTTTTCAGAATGTGGTTTATGTATCCACCATATGCATGTTCTCTTTTCTTGTGGTAGAGGGCGACACTCCATCTTTCTGGTAGTAAGCTGTTGGCCAATTCTTACACATTGGCTCTTTAATGTGGCCATTTAACCAATCTAAAGCTTTCACTGTGGCTCAGCTGGATTCAGACCTCAACTGCACAAATACATTCAAAAGGAAAGAGGATTTACGTGGATAATATTACGCATTAAATGAAAGAAATGCTGATAAGGTTCTTATCAATGCACAAGAGAAAATAAAAAGTACGTCCAGAGGGCACACAATGGACGGGGGGGGGGCGCAGATATGTGACGTGGAGCTGTGCGGAGCGCTGCAGTGGAGGGAACCGCAGAAAGCGCATGAATAAAAAAACCAACACTTAAATAGGTGGAAAAAAACGTGATGAAAGAAGTCTACAGGGGTGGGGAGGGGGGGGGGGTGTATCTGCGTCAGAGCTGGAGCCAATGAAGTCAGAGACGGGGCAGGCTGAAGCAGGAGATGCTGTTACTGCCACTCACAGCACCCGCCTGGGCCTCATGTCCTCTACGTCACAGAGCTGGCACAAATTATGCCTGCCTGAGTGTTTGTCAGACACACACACACAGACACACACGGTTAAATGTAATTTATGTGCATCACACACTTATACCACAGCATTCACGACATTTAAATTAGCGTGTATTAGCGTGTAAAATATATGTATTTTATTTCACCTCAAGTATAACAAATACTCCGTTTTAATTTCATAGTTCTGAAAAAATTCAGAGCTGAAAATAAACGGAAATTAATTTTTTCTCACAAATCAGCAGTTTTTTCAATACATTATTATTTGCACCTGATAAAGCACAAGCTGTGTAACGTAAACGTATATCTAAATAATTCTAGCAAGTAGCCTAATGGCCAAATGGCTTTCTTCTGTCAGTATCAGAGGATGAATGGCAAGATTAAGTCATATTATACATTAAATAGTATGTATTAAGATTAGGTCTGAAGGGTATTTAAACGTTAAGGGATTGATTATGGATTTCCCGCTTAAATAAATATAGATTTGCTTCAGTAATTTGATAATAAAAGCATAAAAAAGGTGACAAATTAAAAAACACTATTTCATTCTTAAATGTAGAACCTAATTCACAAAAAACATATTCACACACACACACACACACACACACACACACACACACACACACACACACACACACACACACACACACACACACACACACACACACACACACACACACACACACACACACACACACACACACACACACACACACACACACACACACACACACACCTCTCTCATATGCAAATCCTGGTTATTTAGATTAACGGGCAGTGTTTCTGCTGGCACCACTTCTGACCCAGATTATCACATCCGTATTTCTAGAGGATGATAACGATGATGAGCATGTGGTCAGAGGTCTGTTGGGAGGTGGGGGATGAGAACGAAAAAAAGAAAACAAACAGTGCTTATTTGCTCTGCTGACGTCACGCGCTCGTGTAAAACGCTTCACTGTGCAATCTTGTAAAACTGCAGGCAAGGCAGGAGGTCAGACGTGTGTCTTCAGATGTGAACATGAAGGCATCATGGGTTTAGCACTCATGTATAAAACACGCACACGCACACACAGGTGCAAATGTAAAACCATATTGAAAATGTGAAAATATGAATTCTATTGTTTCTGCATTTTATTCATATTTGTTCTCATCAGGGACATTAAGCTTTCCCCCACAGGCCAGCCAGTGTGATGACTTTCCTCAAAATGATTTATAATCAAAGAAACATATATATATATACGTTTTTTTTCCTTTTTCTGTTTTGCTTCTGACGCTGCTGCAAAAAGCTCTGCTGGCGGGAGTCACCTCGTTCAGGTGATGACACAAGCAGGAGACATGAGCCATGACCTCATCAGCTCCCCATCAAACCATCACTCTGCTCTCCACCTCCCACACAAACTCTCTTTCTCTCTCTCTCTCTCTCACACACACAGACACGCACAACAATGATGAGTTACTACTGTTTTTTCAAAAAGGCGAACACCCTGCTTCAGTGTGAGCACTCTGCTTGTTAAGCACACGTGTGCCGATGTCTGAGCTGGCGTGCACAAAGTGTCCTGATCTATAAAGGCCTTTCAAGCAGCAAACACACAGCCTGTCGGAGTGTGCTTCTTGTGACGCTGCCCCGTGTGTGTGCAGTGAGACTCACGCATAACATGTGAACACACATTATCTGCAGCACAGTTTATTTTATATATTTGATGATGCTTTTTTTTATTTCGTGCATGTTGATTAAATTTTTTCACTGACCATTGAATATTTGATTTCAATTATATTTTAAAAATGTAAATTAATCCCAGTGCAATTAAATTATTTTACCAAAAGTAATAAAAAAACATTAACTAAAAAGTAAGGCTTGAATGATGTGGAACTACTTTACTACTCAATAAGGAACAGAGAGAGAGAGAGAGCGAGAGAGAGAGAAAGAGAGAGATCAAGCTCCATATTGAGCTCAAAGAATTTGGGGAGTGGCCGGGGGCTGGGGGGGGGGGGGGGGGGGGCTGTAGCTGGACGCCTGCAGCCCTCATCAGAAGCCAAAAAGTCATGAATCATAGGTGGGAAATCATGGAGCTGACGTACAGGGCCCTCTCAATCTCTCAGAACAGGTCGAGACGGCCCAGCAGCCAGGTGTCAGGTCTGCGTGTTTACTGATAACACATGGACACAATCCATTCATGAAGGAGACACAAGCACAGACGGACACACACACACACACACACACACACACACACACACACACACACACACACACACACACACGGGTCACGTCCTTACACAATTGATGCTCGATATTCCAGGAAACATTATATTTTTACCGTTCCTTTTGTATTTTTTAATCCAACAGTTCAGCCCTGCAATCGAACTGGAACTGTAACATTGATAACCTCTGTGTGATGAAACAACAATAATTTCACTCATTCAGTTAATCAGTGGAATTATTTTCTTTGTTCTACCTTCTCCTAATTCCTAGAAGAAAAACCATGAAACCTCTTTTGAAATGAGAGGATCATACAAAACTACAATTTTGTGGAACATTTCAGCTGCTATTTCCAAGTATGCAAAAAAAAAAAATTGATTAAATATGAATGAGAAGGACATTCAGAGTGAGTGGTGAATTTCTCTGATGCCTCTCCCTGCATTTCATCTTTATACTTTAGCCCCACCTAGTGTCCATTGGTTTGTTTGCATGTCTGAGTACACTGAGGGAAGACCTCGTGTCAACGACAGGTCAAAGGTCAACAACACATTAAAATATTTTTTTAAAAAGTAACAAATATGATTGTGTGAAGACATTTTGGATATTTATCTGATACATATCTTTGCCTGAACTACTGTGACCTGTAATGCTCATTTAGATCACTAGGTGATGATCTAGTACAAGGTGAGCTTGTTCCAAACAGTCTGCAGCTCAGGCCTCACAGACAGAAGCTGATTCTGCACTAAGTTGTGTTTGAGCAGAATATGGATGAAGATGTGTGTGTGTGTGTGTGTGTGTGTGTGTGTGTGTGTGTGTGTGTGTGTGTGTGTGTGTGTCTGTGTGTATGTGCGCATGTCTTTCTTTAGTTATGAGGGCCAATTTGTGTTTAATGCCATCATTGTGAGGACATTTTGGCTGCTCCTCACAAATCCTAAGTGCTGTTTAAGGGTTTAGACTTTAGGGTTAGAATTAGAATTAGAATTAGAATTAGGTTTAGGTAAGGGTAAGGCATTTAGCTGTGATGCTTAAGATTAGGGATAGGGGCTAGGTAAGACATCATGTCAATGAGTGACCTCACAACTATAGAAAGACATGCATGTGTGTGTGGGTGTGTGAGAGGCTGCACACAGTTTATTCACTCAGGGCTCTGTGGCGTCATGAGAATGGAAAATGGCCCTGTGAACGTCCTTCTTAGTGTATTGTTAATGAGATGAGACGGGAGCGCCATAATTTTTACAGGTGGGAGGATACATGGCAACTATTTGCTCTGAAGGCCTAGCAAGAAAAGAAAGATGACAAAGTCAAAGGTTTATCCTGCCAGTCACCGTATACTACCTTGATAAACTTCAGGATTAAGTTGAGCTATGTTACAGACACTTTTTGTGTAAGTTTTGGTTAAGTTGAATAATACAATTTTTTACTATTCTATTCTATTGTAAAATGTAAATAAATAAATAAAGACAGAGGCATATATGCAACAATGACATAAACATCATTGTAGCTGGACTAATTCAGATATTTGTTACAACTGTAATGGAACTCATACCTCTGCCAAGGCCCAACTGTCCCCTTATGACACAACATTTAAATTCACTAGATCCGAAATTTTATTTGGATCTGCAACAAATTAAATGCAATCATAAATATCAGTCCTCTTAATATACCTGATTATTTTCATCAAGATCCATGGATAGCTTGCTAAGAAATATAATACATATTTAAAACTAAATCAAAAAACGCCCTATGGCTCATAATGTTGAAGTAGTGAAATCCGAAAAAAACTTCCCGGATCTGCCCCTTTGTCTGTATCCAATCCAACATTTAATGAATTATTTTTCAGTTCATGTCCCATGCTTTCACCGAGTTTTGTGAAAATGCGTTCAGTCAGACAACTCATGTTCAAATGTTTAATAAGGTGGGTGTGTATTATAGATGATTGTGGAGAGGGTGGTATGTCACGTGGTGTAAGTCACATGATTGGAGCAGCGCATCTGGAGTTGGCTCCCTGAACCAGCTCGCAGACGTCACTCCATTTCTGTTTGTTGTGTTTTCAGGCAGTTCTCCTCAAAGGCTGCATTACATCAACCAGCGAGTTCAGTTGAAAAGAAATACTTAATTTGTCTTTCATCTGTTTTGATTATTATTTATATATGGTTATATGTAAGAAAAACTACAACTGGAAATATCGTCATATTTGCTGTACATCAGTGTCGATCCAGGGCTCCATGCGACCAAAAGTGGGGGAAGTGCCAGGACAACGTTTTTTAAGTGAGTGGAACGATCTGGATTCATGATCTGGCATCATCGATTAACTAAATACATTGGATCGTCAGTTTGTGTGTGAAGCGTGACAGAGAAGAGAAGACACACACACCCACGCACACACTCCCCTCTGTAATACATCGTACAATACAAAGCTAAAAAGCTCATCTAAATCATGACCATCCAATCTCGTTTCCTGAGCTGGTAACATATATTCAGTGTCAAATGGTTTTGTGTTTATTCAAGAACAAAGAGACAGAGAGTACATTTTATTCATTGTTTTGGTAGTGTGTGGTTTATTTTGTTCATGTTTTATTCTTTTAGGATATTTTAAATTTTTTAATTGTAATTAAAATGTCAAACTGAATACTCTTAAGAATAAAAAGTTCATTGCTCATTCAAAGGGTGAACTTGCATGATTATGCTGTAATGTTATCATTCTATCAGCGGTTTAAAAAAGGTTTAAAAATGATGACAATAATATCATTTATCACAATAATTTCTAGAACAAAATATTGTCGAACAAAAATTGTTGTCGTGACAGGTCTACCTTAATATTTTTTTGAATGCACCAAATTAGAGGTTTTCTAGTTCAGTTTACAGCTTTAGTTCTCAGTGGCGATACCCAGCCCCAGTTATGAAATCACCAATGTTTATGTGAACTGTCAAGAAAAGGTATAATAGGTGTATTATTGTTATTATGATAGCTAGGTGACCCAAAAAGGCACAGTGAAATATTGTAGGTGCACTTAATTTATGTTCTGGTGCACCTGAATGAAAAAGTTAGGCGCACCAGTGCAACCAATGTAAAATGTTAGTCTGGAGACGGGAAACCTTTAATTAGCAACACATTTGGACATCAAGACTTCTGTCTTTGTTTTCATGCGTGTCCTACTGTGATGGGAGAGATGTGGTCATTTGCACAGCTGAAGGCTGTTGACCAGCTGTAGTGATGACTGGTGGGCGGCTGAGGGCCCCAGGAGTGGCCCTGTAATCGACAGGTCCAGGCTGCACCAAGACGCCAGACAAAAAAGGCTTTGTGCTCCTGATATGAATCTAAATGCCCTGGTTCTAAACCTCCTCTTGTGGCCTCGCCGTGGACATCTGAGCCAGTACAAAACGATCTCCATGAGAAAATACGAGCTCCAACACTCAGGGGGATGGAGCAGCGACAGTGGCAGCACCATACTGACATGGCACTCATTTTCAGATTCTCTTCATGATACACACATGCATCATGAATTTATTGTCTGCTTTTTGTAACAACAGCCACAAGTTACTATTACCCAAAACTGTTTGACATCAATTTCATTTGAATATAGTTTTGTTTATATTTAAGCCACTGAGGACAGTTAAGAGCCAACATGTTTCGACCTGAAACAGAAGCAGATGATCAAAATATAATGCACTACTGCCTGTTGTTGTAAAAAAATTGAAAAATAAAGTATATTCTCTCTGGCAAAAACGACTGTTCTATTAATTCTATCAATCTTTGCTATGACAAGACACGCTTGTGTAGTGCAGTGTTTTGAGCCTGTATTAAAGCTTGCATGATCAAATCTAGAGTGGGAGGGATTCAGTGGGTGTGTACCCCCTACATAGTCACATATGCCAGGCACAGTCGGGGGGAAGGAAGTGCCCGGCTCTACTTCTGCGTTAGCCAAGGGAAACTCTCATTTATGGTGTGGGCCAAAAAAGGTTTGGAGCCAAAGACTGTGATGCAAACAGGTCACATGTTCAGCGCAAATATACAAGGAAGCCATTGCTATAAGTTCGGCACAGCATCTATGAGTTTATTTTTATTTCCAGGTTTTAGGATTAATTCTGTCAACTTCGAATAAACAGCGGATTACTGCAATTTCATTTGTTCAGCAATTTCATTTGTTCAACTAAATGTTTGTGAGATCTTTTTACATTTTGTTTGATGTTTTTACAGGATTTAAAAATATAAAAATCCCTAATATCTTATTCTGGACAGTTTTTCAGGATAACCCAATGCTAACACGGCTAAAACACTGTGGATTGGTAAAAACTATACGGATGAAATAGTCCTTGTGACAACTGTTCTGTTTCTTTAAAGACATGATATTGGAATTTCAAGGATGTCATTGTCAAATGCTCTGAGCAACAAACACATTCCATTTCACCTCTATTGTAAAGTGGGTGGAGGCAGAGATCTCCCAGATGAATATCTCAAAACCTGGGCATGTAAAAGCATAACCGTCTGCATGCCTTGATATTAGAAGTGAGAAAATAAACGTGGAGGCATAACGTGGAATAAAACAAAAGAGTAAATTCCGCAAATTTCAGACGTTAGATTGTTGTAGTATTAAAAAATATATAGATATAAAGAAAAGCAGAGATGACATGATGGACAGTATTGTATGATTGGGGGAAATTATTCTCTGAGGCTGAACATGACAAATGCTGCTTCACGATCATGATACTGGATTTCAAACTTGAGTAATGGGATGCAGAGGAAACACCACACGTCTAACCCCTCACGTAAGCCGTCTCCATTGCTACAGCACTATACATGCAAGCCAGCACCTTTCTCTGCTTGTAGGTGATGTTGTTCTTGGCCTTGAACTTAAAACTCCTATCATGCGTCGGCCAGCATAATAGCAGCCACGTTGCCGATCGAGCTGTTTCAAAAGCTACCTCTTGAAAAAGGAGGAATGCTTGAATATCAAAAAATGGAAGAAGGACGAGCTGAACCGGTGTTTTCAGCAACACAACCAGGGACGCAGGAGAAGAAACCAAACCCAGCTGCGACTCGGTTTGGCCACGTAAATCATCAATATGCAAACAAATTGTATACGTCAGAGACGGTTGTAAGTTACATGAGAACGCACGGGGCTTTGAGGACAGCAAAGCAAAACATTCCATGAGACAGGACAGATGTTTTCTTTAACATCTAAAGATAATGCAGCATATTTAATTTACACTGTTATCAAGTCAATGTTATCATCCCCATGACTGGATTAGTTCTTCTACGTGGCCCCAGGGTGTTCACTGTCAGAGAGATTGGACCTGCTATTACACTAGCTGGTCTCATTTAGCGTTTCATGATGAGTAATGAGTAAAAAATAACTTCTACTCACACAACCCAATCAGTCACATGGCCAGAGGGGTAAGGTGTGGCACTGGCCCCCCTTTCCTGAACCCCCTCTATACCAGAGTCAGATGGAGGGATTACAGAACAGGCCTATCCAGTAAAGACCTATGTACACTGGACTGAACCTCTTTATGAAGTGACTTGTAATGCCTGGAGTCAATTGAGTGACAACAAAGAGACAAATTTATAAAATAGAGACGCAAAACAACTGCAAAGAGACAGAATTACCACATAGAGACACCAAACAAATAGAAAGAGACAAAAAACAACAAGGAAGAGACACAAAATTACCACAAAGAGACAAAAAACAACTTTACACACAAAATGACCAAAAAGAGACACAAAATATGCAGAGATAAAACGACTAGAGAAATTAAACAACCACAAAGAGACACAAAAGGATCTCAAACGGATGAAAGACACAAAGAGCAACAAAAACAGTTTTGTGGAACAATTGGTAAATGCAGCTGTGAGTTGTCCCACAAACAACCAATCACAAAACAACATAAAACTACTACAAGGAGACATAAAACGACCACCGTGATACACAAAAAGACGACCGAGACAAACAAAACAACCCCAAAGAGACACAAAATGACTACAAACGGATGCAAAACAACAGCGACACAACAATGTGGAACACTTGGTACTGCAACTGTGCCTGCTCCTCTGAACTGGAACAGTACATCAGCATATTAACTACAACAACCAAAGTCAAACTACAGCAGTATCAGCATTATACTAAATCAACAGGTCCTTCTTGGCCTGCACGATGACAGGTCTACAAACAACAAAAGCTTTGAGTTCACCCAGATTCTTCTACTCTGGTGACACACATTTCATTCAAGCACAACAGTTCTCCACTGCAGCTGAAAATGAAAGTATGTCCTGCAGCCAAACCTGCTGTCACACAAATGTGACTCCAGCAGAGATTACAAAAAAGTAATCCGCAGCAACAAACAAGATCGTTTTCGAGGGATAAACATACTTGTTTCAGTGGAGAGTTGATTGCATGGAAGCTTGGTGGTGTCAGTGTGCAGGTTTAATACTGAAAGGATGCGTGGATTTAACACAGCAGCAGCAGCAGAGACCAGGTTTTTACAATAAAACTGCGGCTCCTGCAGGGCTGAGAAGTTATAAGACTTGGTCAAACAATCCCTAACACCATCACACACCAGCACTTACACGTCCCCACTTGTCCCTTGTGTCCTACCTTGGTCGCTGGGTCCCGCAGGCAGAGGTCCCTCTAAGCCCTGGTCGTCTGGACTTTTCCGTTTCTTCGACATTTGCCGCTGCTCCCTGCTCCAGTGATGGATCTGCCCACCGCTGAATCGATATCTGCCGATAACGTGGGACACCTTCAACCAGCGGGATACACAACACATACAACAGTCTGTGGGGGGGAGGGAGGCGAGAAGAGAAATGCGAGTAAATCTCAGTCCCATTCATTCAGATCCCCTCTCTGTCTCTCCCTCTCACTCTCTCTCTTTCTCTCTCTACATGTCATCCGTCCAGCATGCTGTGTGCGCAAAGTTACCATGTGGTGGCCAGCCGAGCATCTGGAGGCGCAGCGAGGCATGGAGCTGCAGCCGCGGTCCTCTCCTGGTCCTGCAGCCGCACACCAAGATGTGCCTCCGCGGACGGTCCGGGGCTTATTGCTCCTGACAAATGAGAAATACTTGCAGCTGAAGTGATTTGTCGATCACGTGTGCATGTGGCGGATTACGCGCGCAGCCTGCTCAAATGGAAATTACGCACTGGAGCCCCACTTGTTGATCCACGTCGTTTCGTTCTTCGTCACTCCGGATGGATTTTTTGGATGAAAAAAGAAAAAAAATCTATTTAGAATTTCAATGTTGTATGAGATTTGTGTTTTTTTTTTTTCTTGAATGATGCTCGGCGACGTCAGACTACACGTCTAATCAGGCATGGATGACGCACAGCGGACAAAACGGGAACTCTCGGGTCTCCTGAAGAGCAGGCTATGCACACCGAGATAATCATCAGGACGTGGTGTGAGTGCTCCGAGTCGTGGGTCCGTGTGGCGAAATTTGAGCTGCACACTATAGTGGCCGGCAGAAAATGTTGTCCGGCATCATCTGTGAAGGAGGCGAGGATTCCCCAGTGGAGCCAGTGCGCTTACAGATGTGGTGCCTGGGGAGCAGAGCCCGGCAAAACACCGTCTCCTCTCTTACTACACCACGAGTCCAGGGGACGAGCAGAAACCACTCGGGCTGTCTGTGACACTCTGTGCGTAAAACCTCCTGATCCAAATGCCAGAGTGACATGAGACGAACAAAGGCGCATTGTGTGGTGCCAGTCTCGAACGAGCCTTTCAACTCCGGGGCTGTGAGCGCAGAGCAATTTGAGAGTAAGGAACAAATGCGGAGGGAGAAGAGGAGAGGAGGAGAGAAGAGGAGAGTGGCGGCGTTGCGCGTTAAACTCATACATGCAGAGGATGTGACGCCACCGCTCTTGCGCTTACAAATCGCTGGATGATAGTTGTTTCCCCTGCAGCTCTGAATACCAGAGTTTATGAAAAAAGCTTCTTTCACCGAAACAGCAAAAGGACAAAGTGTATGCTTCGGTACTTTTATCTAAACTGCTTCTTCTACACCTTTAATTCCCTGACAGTTGATCCAATAAGGCTCCATCCATCCATCCATCTCTCCTCTTCTCTTCATTCAGTCATATGCTGATTTATTTATGAACACTCCCGGGTCAGGGGGATCCTGTTCCATTTAATACATTTGGTTTAGATTTCCAGTATCTCTGCAGCACCTCTACGTTCTTCTCTCTCTCTCTCTCTCTCTCTCTCTCTCTCTCTCTCTCTCTCTCTCTCTCTCTCTCTCTCTCTCTCTCTCTCTCTCACTGTCTCTCTCTCTCTCTCTCTCTCTCTCTCTCCATGCTTCTATGTCAGGGCCAATTTTTTTTTTTATTATCGTCATTATAATTATTTCATCCATGCGCACATCCGCGGCGGCTCTCTTGTTGCACACAGACACGGTGACGCTGGTATTTCGTGGTATTTTCTGAAGGCAAACACGCCCCCCCCTGCCCCCCCTCCTCTCCTCTCTCTCCCTCCTCCCGTCCCTCATTCACTGCAGCTACTGACGTCAAGACATGCTTGCGTCAATGCTCCCTGCTTTGACAGAGAGCTTTTTTTTTTCATCGGGATCATAGTTGGATTATTAGACTCAGAGAAATACGCTGCCTTCGTGGCTTTTTAGCAGTTGCTTTTAGAATATTATTTATTATAATAAGACACGAGACATATAATTGCTTTTAGAGCATCACAAGTACTGACTGTATATAATTCCACAATGTGATGCTGCTCTTCCCTTTTCTAATATTTGTAATATGCATAAAGCCACTGGTGAAAGCCTAGACAATTAAGTATAAACATATCATCTTATGTATTCAAATCCAAGTATTTATGGACCTGCACAAAAATACTTTATTATTGTTGAAATCACCCACCTGCTCTGTGTTGATGTATTTGACTCCTTTTAATCCTCATATTTTTGCACAAACAATATTATTACAATAAAAAATGTGTGGCAAGCCCATGATCATCATTCATCCACTTGGCTGGCATGACAGTGAGATGCTCCGAGATGTGACCGAGTGAATCAGTCAGTTGTGTATTCAATTTGACGGATAAGATGTCTGTTCCTTCTCGTCAGTCTTCTGCGGCTGCTCGTATAAGGAGGAGGATGTCATGATATCCTCATACACTGACCTTGATCTTTCCTGGCTGTATGGGCTCCACTTGTGCAGTCGACTGTGCATGAAGAAAGGTGAAAATGAAAACATGATGCAAATGTCATCCTCTCAAAAAGGTATTTTTCCTCTAGAGCTGGGACTTAAAGGAGATTTCTGAAAATACTGACGAAAAATCGCATATCTTGACATGAGCTGAATCTCCATTACGGCCCTTTCCATCAAGTTGGTTGAGCATGTAGTTTAAAGGTAGTTGCGGCTGTAGTTATAGGGCCTTGAACAAAAACATTTTGAAGCAGTCTACTTGTCCACCTCTTTGTTGACAAATTATTTTAACACACAATCAAACATATAATCAATAAGTGTATATTGTTCCTTTTGGTATTTTCTAACTTGTTTAATCAGAAGTTAACTTGTATCTGAGGGCCATACAGAGGGAAGAAGACAATCGGTAGGTTAGATTTTGATCTTGGTTATAAATTATAACGAATAAAAACTTTATAATAAGAACAGAATGTTAAATTATAATGTTATGAGTCATTTTTTAAAACAACCTGATGTGTGTCCTGAGGTCATTTTAATGTCATGCCTGCCCTGACATGACTTAATACATTTTTCATACCAATTTGACAAAATATATGTCTTGACTTGCACTATATGTATGACAGGATGCTGCCAAACAGCTCTGCACAGCCCATGACCAAAGGCTTTAAGTCATATGTTGAAATGATCAGACATGTAGCATATACAAAAAAAAGGTGTTTGTGGAATAATGTTGTATAGATCTCTCAGTTTAAAGAGAACATTGGGCTCAAAGTGAATTAAAGTGGGTGTGATATGAGATGCTACCTCTCTGAGTAAACACAGTGAAGTCAACCATCACAAGATCCCTGACATGCGCATCATGTGTGACCAGTATCCTCCAGGAGAAAACTGCCCTCATGTCACGGACGTGAATGGGAGCAGGGGTGAGAGGGTTAAAGTTGCCTGTTTTTCTCTGGGGGCTCTGACCCTGACATCCACACACTGTCTACACAGTCACAGCCCCCCCCCTCAGATGTAATTCCTCACCCATCTGTGCAAAAAACTCCCCCTTTCTACTGCTCTACCCTCAAATCACTGTAAGAACCAATCTCTGACTTACTCTTTGCAAAACTCTAATAAACTGTTTTAAATTAAAAAATAAAATGGTTTTCAAATTTTTAAAGGCATTTTCTAATTATATTTTAGCATTAGTTGCTTGATAGAAAGGCAACAGCATGCAGCTCATTTGATCTCAAACAGCTTACTGCTTGTTCATGACAAAGAGAGACATTTTGGGAGGATTTCTTAGTAGGTCTTTTGTATTTTGGGGGTGTAGGCGGCACATTTCAGCAAACTGGTGATGGACTTAAACATCTAATGATATCTTCAGAAATCATGGAATTTGGACTTTGATCCTTTGGGCCACGGACCCAGTTTTATCTCCGAAAGAAACCAAGAACCCTCACACCAAACTGTTCGATAAGTTGTTGGGGACCTCCCTTAATTTGGACGAACACTGGAGGCCCCTGGACCTGACATTGTGAACTGTAGCAAATCTTAAATATACAATGAGAGCAGTGCAGCACTGATTCCACTCCAAAGGAAAAAGGAACACACACTGTGACCAAAGTGGATGAATTATGACAACTTGAAAACTAGGTGCAGACGAGTGTAGTGAGCAATGAGCAACAGGAAGTGAAGCACATGGTCTTAAAATCAGCCAAACGAGAGACCTTGGCATGTTGTTTTTAATGACATGGAAAATAGTGAATCAACTATGGCAGAGTATTAACATCTTCTTTTTTGATTTAATCATTAAAGTCATCTGGAACATAAGAACTCAAACAGGCTCATGGAAGCACAAAAAGCTTCATCATTCTATCTACAGTTAAATCCTAAATTGCTTTCTCATTCACACCATAAACAATGTTTACATTTTCAGCTGTATATGTTATATTTATCATGGATTTATGCTTAATATAAGCAGGTTCAAATGGTTTTGGTCACAAATATTAACACATGGTGGAAAATTATCTAAAAATATATATTACATATATATTATATATATTACATGCGCATCTGTGGCAGCATCGCTGTCATACATGGAAGAGCCAGAGGAGGCAGGGGCGGCTCCTGGTACAGTCGACATAGGCGGTTGCCTAGGGTGATAAATGCCGAGAGGGCGGCACAAGAGACTGAATTATCATGATGTGACACATGCAATGTAAAACAATATATTAATGTCACACCATCATCCTCTAACCCCGGGACGCAACGGAGGTAGAAGCGCCGCGAAAAGCGGTCCGCCTCATTTCCTCGCCCATGTTCGCACCGGCAGCGTAATGCCGGGAAGAACCGGGAAGCGCCGCGGCCACACAGACACACATAAGCACATAATCTCCTGTGGGGGTTGGGGGGTGGGGGGCGGCTTCAGGCTTGCGTAGGTCAGTCACCTGTGAAGACCAGCATAATTGACCCATGAACCAGCGCGGAGAAATGCGCTCCCTGGGCCGCAGGGATGAGCCAGCCCCACGCCACTACGCTGCCATGGGTGGAACCAGGACACCAGTGGACACAGGAGCTGGCTCCGAACTCATGGGTAAGTTTGGCAGGCTGTCGTGTTGGCAGGACTTCAACCACCTATTCATTGCACAATATCTAATAATATGTCAATTTAAAAAAAAGTTAAATTAAAAAATAAATTAAATTAAATAAAAAAATTTAATTGAATTACATTTTTTTTTTTAAATAAAAAAACTGTGTGCTCACATCCTACGCAGAAGACCATTGCGCACATCCTGCGCAGACACCCATTGCGCAGGAATTGCGCGTACAGGTTTTTTACATTTTTATTTTTAATTTTTTTTATTCATTTAATTTAATTAAATTTTTATTTTTTATTTTTTTATATTTAATTAATTTAAATTTACATAGTGTAATATGTTTTGCAATTAATAGGTGATTGCCCTACTTTATAGAAATAAAGTTTGATTGGTTGAGTAAACAGCTATTAGACACTAATGTCCTATGTAGTTTTGTATGTTCTGGCATGTGCGTTTTCCCAATAAAATAAATGAACTTAAACATATCCTTCTGAAGTCCTAATAGAACAAAGCAATGAAAAAAAGCTATATTTTTTTACAGCACTTTTAATACATATGAGGCTTATTTCATGGAAAGCACTTGTGAACTCATCAATGTTGTTTAATTAAAATAAATATTCAGCAAGATTTTTCCACAAATGTCTAGAAGTCTTAGTAACATGATTTGTAATGTTTACACTACCAAAGCAGCAGCTGCCAATTCATCCACCTATACTGTGCTGCCACCTGTTGGGTATTTGTGGGGCTGCAAGAAGTGTTGGAATAAATTTACTTAAAAAGAAGGGGGGAAAATGAACATGATAAAAAACCTTGGCTTGATAATTATAAAGTTTGAAAACCTCTGAAAAACCTCTCACATTACAGACTTCTCTAAACGTGAACATGCTGTTTTCTCTCGTATAGTTCAACTTTAACTTGACAAGTTCATCATGGTCCAAACTTTAAAGGAATCTTCAGACTTACTCAAGTTGTAATCAGTCAAGATTCTTACAGTCTGAAGGAACAGATTTGTGCCTTGGTCATTTATGTCCCTGTAGAGACAAGTTATCAATTAAATTGTAAAGATGATACACATGCTGAAGAAAAACAAAGCTTTGCTGAACTCAAGTTTGTGAGATGTGACAATATAGGAAGTTTGATAAAATAAGAACTAGAATGACACATCACATACAGAGTGTGTGTATCACTCCAGAGGACGAAGAACCCCCACATTCAATTGTTATTAAAGTAGAGATATAAAAGCTTGCCTTTGTCTTCACACACACAGTGAGCAATCAGTGAGGGAACACATTCCATCTCCTGCTATACACGTTTATTTCGTTCTTTTTTTTTAAACCAGCAACATCTTGAGTTAATTGGTCTTGAAACCTGCTTACAAGACTACGTCTGCTACTTCCCGTCAGAGTGAATGATAAAAGAACAAAAAGTAACAACTAGTCAGAAACAAAAATTAGTTTACAGTTGCTGTTTACCATTCAGCTTTACACCAGAAAAAAACAAGGTAGGTTATGGCTGCTTCTTATCGTCTACGAAGTGGAAACATATCCTTGATTTATTGTTTTCTTGTTTTCCCACCACAGTTCCCTTTGCATTTTATGGTGCCGTTTGTTCAAAGAAAAAGAAGAAAGAGGGCAAAATCCCAAAACAGATAAACACGGTGAACAAAGGTACAAAAAAAAAGGCTAAAAAGAAAAACACAGTAAGCACTAAAACTTACAAGAGAGGGAGGATGGAGGAGAAATGACAACAGGGTGGTGAGGCGGCCACGGGAGGAGAGCACTTTGCAAAACTTTGATCAGTTAAAATTTCTTAAAACAAACAATTTGGTTGTTTAATGGTGTAATAAGTGATAAAATAAGTATTAGAATTGGCGAAATGAATAAATTGGAGGACTTGCCCGAAGCAGGTGGCGAAGGAGAATGACATAACGTCCGTTTTACAGAGCTCTGCGCAGGCTCGTATAACAGAAGTGAAGGAAAAATTACAAAAACTAAAGGCATGATATCAAATAATCGATCAGGTAAGGTAGAGCTCATCAATCAACTTTCATTCATCATTATTTATGTTGAGAAATTGGAAAGATATTAACTGTGGCAATTAACAAAGTACTTCCGTTCTGATGGCCGGGAGCGAAAAAAAGCGTCCACAGCAACCACCTTGGATATGACGGGAAAAATCTTCATAATAACTAACAAACCAAACATCGTATGTACTTAAGGAAAATATTGAAACTTAAACACACATCTCTTGCCATAAATATCATCAAAATATCTTTTAATTTGAATATATTTTGCATTTTAATTGTGAACTTCAATTCAGTTTAACTCCCCCCAAGATCAAACTACAGGGACCAGAACAGTTCAACCTTTATGTTGCAGATCATTCAATGTTACATTTGTTCAATTTTTACAGATGTCTAGAATACATAAGTTTCACCAGGCCTGATGCGCCTGCAAAATTTGGTGAGTTTTCGAGTATGTTCCAGCCATCAAAACAGCCGTCAGCTTTGCTTTGACCTCATTGTATCTCTCATGAAGTTTTCTTCAGTCCAGCAGAAAATGTATCAGCTGTTGGCCATTCATCTCATGTGCCATTATGGTCTATTCCTTGATTTACTGCACAGTTGAGTTTAGTTGTTCACGTGATTACTCTGAATATGTTAACCCTTTGATACACAATATAGGCAAACCCCTTCTAATGCACAACATTGGTCAAAATGGCTGGGTGTTTCTTTGCTATATTCTTATCTAGTTTTTTCTTCCTTCTTCATTTAGGAGAAGGCTCCTTTGATGATAGACAATGAGTCTATGTCATGTAAAGTCAAAGATGAGTCTTCTTCATCATCAAAGGAGCCTTCTCCATGTAGGAGAGATGGATTCCAAGACACACCCATAACTCCACCTTGACCCTGTAGAACAGTATAGGTCCTCAGCATCCGAGATTTCAGACACACAATGAGCAACTTGCTTCATACTGGATATCTGTTAGGAATTCTCCTCTCCTCCTGGGGTACGACCCTTCCTTTCTTTTGTCTTTGTTTGTTTCTTGGTTTCTTTACTGAAATATCTCTTTACTTGCAGGAGTAATAGCGAGCAGTGTAAGGACGACTCTACCTCATGTGAAGAAGTACCAAACTGTAACACCTCAGCGACTGAAGGATTCATCTCTCACCAGTGATGCTGCTACTCATCAGGTAACAAACACGCAAACACACGTACACAATGTCTCTCCCTCTCTCTCTCTCTCTCTCTCTCTCTCTACTGCACACTTTATTTAAACATCACATAGTGTTTAATCTCACTGAAGTTGTACTAAAGTCTCCCCTGCTGTGTGTGTGAGTGTAGGCATACCCTGATGAACTCTGGTACTCTCTGACAATCGCAGGGCAGAACTACACTCTGCATCTGGAAAGGAACAAGTGAGATCTTTTTTATTGTGCTGCTCAACAGATATTCCTCTAACTTCATTGATCTTTCAATGATATAATAAAAATCTGTTCTTTCCAGTGATCTAATCAGGGAAAACTTTTCTGCGACACACTATTCTGATCAGGGCGCTCAAGTCCCAACTATTCCACATCTTGGGGTATGTACCTTTGAACTCTTTCATCAAAATCAAACAAACATTAACATTATCAACCTGCGTTGTAATGGACTATATATTTTTATTAGTTGAGTTTATCCCAAGGAAATATCTGTATTATTAAAAACTTTGATTATAAGTTGTCTTAACTGTATGTATACATGATGAACCCAAACCTGGTAATGAGACATTCATTTCCCCTTTCCTTGCTGATATGGCAGAATGAATTTAGTATTGTGGACGATCCAGAGATCTGTAATCAGACTGTCAGACAGCATCAAATGATCATCCTACTACACAGAGCATACATGCTTTATTCATTAAGTACAGTATATCCTATCACATGCAAACCCAGGCCCAGTGGTTTTATGCAACAGCCGAGATATCGTCACATTTTATGTAAGACATGAAAGTCTTTTCCTCAGATGTCATGACAAATGTTTAAGCTTTACGTAGTTTCTCAACAACAAAGCTTCTCATTATGAGAGATGACACCACACGCTGTCATTCCAGATTTTTGTCTGGAAGAGGACTTGACATATATACACACAGTTAAATACATCCTCAGATCACATTTCACCCCTGTGCTCAAGATAGACAAAGGAAAAAAAAAGGGGTGAGAGGTGTGAATTGGCTCCTTCTGAAATGATGTGTGTCTGTCCAGGTTCACTGCCACTACCAGGGACACATCGTGGGGGTGGAGGACTCGTCAGCCAGCGTGGGACTCTGCTCTGGAATGGAGTGAGTGATGCTGCATGCAGATTTATTTGATCTAAATAGAAAAGGTTATTGTTTCTCATCCCATCCTGATTTGGGATTGTAAGTCTCCTGCTGTGACTGATGACGCACCGTGTCCAATCCGAAGAGATCATCAGTCCTGCAGCTTCCATTTGCTCCCTCATGAAAATCATTAGGACAGAAAACCTGTAATCGGGTCAGACTGCTCTGATTAAAGCTGCCTTCTGCTGTCAATATAAAATACATGCTAGTGTCAAAAGGTGTGGAAAGTAAAAACAAAGGCAGCTAAATAATTAGTTTAAATGTTTGAGAATTGCATATGCAAAGGAAATGGATTGGGTGTCTGTTTACTCTGAAACTCCTGTTTGGCTCTACAGGGGGTTTGTGCTTCTCCAGGACCAGATGTACCTGATCGGGCCTCTGGCCGATCCTGACGCAGGAAAGCAGAGCGACAGACACAGCTCTGAAACTGAGAGCAACGAAGGTCTTCGTGTTGTTTACAACTACAAACACCTGAAGTGGAAGACGAGCTCCTGTGCCCATGGAAACCCGACCACTTACGATGATCTCAGAGCTCCTCCGTCTGGACTGTTCGAGCAAGGCAGTCTGGTAAAGAAACAGAAACTTGTATATACCAGGTTTGAAACCTGCACATTAAACAACTGTTGATGTCCAATACCTTTGTTCTTCGATGATTTAATAACTTTTTTTTTAGAGCACTTTTCAAAATCTAAGTGACAAAGTGCTTTACACGGACAGCAAATTTAAACACACAGGTCATAAAATCATGAGCACAGCGAAATTGAAGGAATCACAAATATTAAAAGACAAAATTAATTTAAAAGAACTCGAAAATACATATAATAATTGTTTGAAATATGTAGTTTAAGTTTCATGCAAGGAAGACACCCTTAAAACATTGATTCAAAAAATTAGCTTAAAAATGCGATTATCCTTTCATATTTTATTAATGCAATATTTGCATGCATCAAAATGATTCTCTGCGATTAATGCTGTATTTTTTTTTTGCTACATTGTCAGAAAAAAACTAAACTCAGTACCTTCGCTTACTGGGCTTTGTTAATCGTCATCAAACAATAACCCGGGTTTAACTAAACACAAACACACTAATGTTTAATATTGTGAATGTCTTGTGTTATTCAGAAAGTTGAAGCCCAGACCAAAGCTGTGGCAGTAAAACCCAGAACAGTGGAGCTGGTTCTTGTGGCCGACCACACTGAGGTTTGACTTCTTTCTGTTACTGCACATTCAATCATAATGATCTGTAATTCACTTTACCCTCCAAATGTGGAATGATTGTGTTTTATATCTGAGACTTTATTGCTTAAAGTTCCCTAGGTAAAAAAAATGTATCTCTTTTTGTTTAGTATAAGAAGTATAAGAAGACAATAGAGACCAGGATGCTTCAAATAGCAAACCATGTGGACAAGGTATGTTTGTTTCTGTCTTTGTCTGTCACTTAAAATGATTCATCACAGCTCTGTTTGAACAGAGAATCAAATCTGATTTGAGAAAATGATCCAGGACCACATTAAAGTTCAAATGAGTATAAAAGCTTAATTTTATGTAATTTCACATATTTATTCTCTGGACTTAATAGAACATCGTACCTATTTTTACCAGTCATTTGGTTTATTTGCCTTGGATGCAGACAAGACTTATTTTCCTCCACAAAGCAGCAGCAAGTATGATATGTCACATCAGACTCCACTTCTCACTGTGGATGTAAATCAATGCAGAATTGTGTCCTAAGACTATCCAGTGTTTACAGACTGTATGTCGACCGATGGAAGGGAATGAAAGTTTCCTTGCTGTGAAAATCTGACTTTAACTATAAATTTTCAAACATATCACATAATCCTCTTCGCATACTCTGAAAGAGAAGGGCCGACGTGAATGACAGCGCAGACTCAAGTGTCTCACTGTGTGACAGCATCAGTGGCTTAGTGATTTACAGCTCCACCTGTTTCCAAAATACTGATATCAGCCATTAACCTGATGATTCATTT